>NC_067282.1:199432213-200057213 GCF_020740795.1 Apus apus
CATCCTTGTGAGTGCAATCATGTAAGTCCAGCCCTGCAGCTACACAACAGTCACCCAACACCCAGGTCCCTCTCCAAACACAGCTGGAGCAGATGCTGTTTGCTATGAGAGGCCAGCACATGGTTTCAGATACCAGCTGCCACAGTCATGGAGCAAAAACAAGTCCACCCTCTCCACGTTTGCTTACACAGCTCCCAAACCACATTGAGTAAGGCACAAAATCTGTTGAACAAATGAAGCAAATATGAAGCAGTCCTGCAGGGGACACAGAGCCTGCCCACCTCATATTCCAGGCAAAAACCAAACACCTTGCCTCATGTTGGCTTTGCAAACAGTTTGTATCTCCTTCTGACCTGGTGGGTCTGATCTGGTAGAAAGTGGTTTTGGACAATATTGTGAATTCAGATGCAGCCAGCTTGGGACAGCTGGCTTCTACTGCAGCATCTAAGACAGCCTCAGCACTGTGTGGTGGTGCAGCCAGACCTGTGGGCAGCCCAGGGACAGTTTGTTGGGGTTCCAGATTCAGACCTGGTCAGTGGAGTGAGGTTAGTGCTGCAGTCAGAGCACTCCCCACAGGCACCCAGCTCTGTGCACTGACTCAGGGGCTAAGCAGGCTGGAGAAAGGAAAATGTGATCCAACTGTTCTAATTAATGACAATGGATGCTTCCCAGCCCCATCATTACAGCCCATGTGGAGACAAAAATCCCTGCTCTGCTAAAGGGATAAACCAAAATGCATTGTCACACTGGGGATCAAAGTGGTCTGAGCTTTGTGTTCCACATCTGCTGGTTTTAATTGTTGGCAGATTTTCTTTGGTTTTGCAACTTTCTCTTTGGAGCAGATTCTTGGTGTGCTTTACAGAAATAGGCTTTGGGGTGTACGAGCAGGACTGGGGGGGCTGCACTGCTGATAAGTGATGATATTTTCTCCTCAGCAGAAGCCAGTGCCAAGTGAGACACCTTGTATGGTCTTCCGCGAAGAGCAAGGAGTGGGAGGAAGCAGCATATTTCCAGCCATACAACAGGGGACATTGAGCTATTGAGCTGTAAGAAGTTACAGGCAGCTTTGGCAGCACAGAGCTCCTTAGCCCAAGGGGCAGAAAATGCACTGCAGGGGCAGAAAATGCACTGCAGGTGCAGCAGCCTTGCTGGAAACTCCCTGGGGAAGAGGCTGTAAGGAGCCAGTGGTAATGGAGGGCAGTCACGATGGCCAGGGCTGCTTCTCATGGATGTCATGACAGAGAGGAGGGAGAAAATGGTCCTTCTCACAGGTGCTGCCAAGTTCTCTGCTTGGGCACCAAGCTGCCAGGAGAGAGAAGGGGGATGAAACAAACCTTTTGAGACATGATGAAAGACCTGAAAATCAACAGAGATTTGGGCTCCCAGAACAGGAGGGATTCACAGGGTGAATTCACAGACACCACATTTCAGCTTCACATTTTACCATTGTCTTCCATCAATTCCTCTTCTGGGCAATGTTTGCTGATGTGCTAAGTTTGCTCTTTCTGAGACCATGTATTTGGAGGAAGAGCCAAGGGCACTGCAGATTGATTTTCTGAATTTCACTCAGACTCCATGACACCAGTAGCAATTCAGTAGGATAAGCTCATTGCTTTTTCCCCCCACTTTTTAGGGATTTTGTTAAGAAGCAGGAACAGGGAAAAATCCCTCTAAGCAGTCATATTACCAGCCTAATTTGCTAGACTTTCATTAAAGCAATAGAATAGAATAGAATAGAATAGAATAGAATAGAATAGAATAGAATAGAATAGAATAATAGAATAATGCAATGACCCAGGTCAAGACCCAATTAAGACTGAATAAATAAATCAGTAGGTTTAAATTGCCACCATAAGGCCATAGATAATGAAAACAAGTTATGAGGCTGATTCTAAACAGAATGACTGTATTAACATTGCCACAGGAGAATGTGAAGAATGAAATATTTTCCAGTCAAAGCCCCCAACTCATCTTATTACAACCAACTTAGTGGTGATGAGCACAGCCTGGTCCAGGCCTGTCAGCCTGCTGGGGAGCATTGCCTGGGTGAACAGCAAAACAGCCCTCCCAGGCCATGAGGTGCCCACATGTAGCCCTGGGCACAGAGATTTCCAGGCACAAATGTCAGGACTCAGTCCATCTGTTCAGCTGTATTTGGAGCTAAATCATCTCGCTGGTCTGCCACCACCTCCTTTGCACAGATGTATAAAGCCCCCAGGTGTCCTGCTAACAAATCTTTCTTAACAACAGCTGTTGGCTCTTTCTTGAAGGTCTTTGTCTTTCTTCCACTGGGATTGCTAAACAGTTGGTTCAGTCTCTAGATTTAGTGTGAACCATTGGTAAACTCAAGCACACAGCACCTGTTGCACAATGTTACTTTTGTGCCCCAAATTGTCTGTGACCAACATCAGAGCAAGTTGTCCTTCAGGAAAGTATTTAGAGCACTGACCCTATCAACACATATTTCCAAACCCACTCATCTTCTTCCTGGAAAAAAGAAGTAAAATGGAGGGTGAAAATCCAAAGTAAAATCTGAATTCCTCTTTTGCTCCTTGGGATCTGGAACTAACTTGTTGTCTGGACTTGTTACTGAGGGCTCAGGCAATGCTGCAATCTGTTGCCCTGGACTGGTCAAAGCCATGACCAGAGTTGTGGAGTTTCCATCCTTGGAGATGCTAAACAGCCATCTAGACATAGTCCTGGGAATCCTGCTCTAGGTGACCCTGCTTGTTGAGCAGGTGGATTGGACTAGATGACCTCCAAGAGGTCACTACCAACCTCAACCATTCAGTGGCTCTGTCTTGAGATCCCTGCAAAGCACACCAGTGATCAGTAAGCATGACAAATACTCAGGGAGGGAAGAGGAGCTGCAAGTCCCTCAACATGAGCCTCGAAGATGATTGGCAGTTGACTGGGCAGAGGACTCTGACAGTGACATGTTTGGTGGCAGTGAAGTTAAACATTGCCTTAAGAATCCAGCCTGATCATAGCTGAATTCTCTCTCTAGGTATTGTAACCAAAAAGCACCTGAGAGTTTGTTGTCTTTCTTTTTTGCTCGCTTGAAATACATGATAAAATTCTACAATTTGAGTACTGAAAGGGTGTATTTCTCTCTGTAGCCAAACCTCCACCTTATGCCATGTTGTCCCTCTGCTTTGCTTTGGCAAAACATTATCAGAATAGAATAACTATAAACTACATTGTATGGTGTTACACTTGTAACAACCCCAGTGTGTGTCCATCATACACCTGTGTTCTCCTGTCTGTTGGGATGGGGATCTCACCCATCAGCTCCCACTGAAGGTTAGTCTGGATTTGCCATGATTATAACTTCAGTGGCTCAGTTTTCTCTCGTGGTGGATCAGGGGTCTGATCCAGTTGGGATTAAATTGGTTTGCAGCAGATCAGGGATTGGGAGGGGAAGTTCCATTTCAGATGCTGCTTTTAGCAAATGCAAACTGGAAGTAGCTCTGCTATAAATGTGAGATGTGACCCTTCAGTATGGAGGGTACCTGCCCAGCTGGGTTTGAGATTTATTATGCATTTCTGGTCACTGCTGGACTGCAAACTGAGACAGGGATGTGAACACAGCTCTTGCTTCTGTCCTAAAGAAAGAAAATGAAAAACATACAAGAGCCTGTATGATGCCAAAAAAAGCACAAAGCTTGTGAGTTCAATGGGAAGAACAAAATCCCTCTGGGGTCTATTATTAATTTCCCTAAACAATACCTTCTTAGGAAGAAGGTAAATGGACCATTAATTGACTGGAACTGTGTCAGAATATTGTAATTATAGAAAGAAAAAACATACAGATAAAAAAAAAGAAAAAAAAAGAAAAAATTTTGAATTAAGGGTAAGTAAACAGAGTTTGGAAGTCAGGAATTTATCCCAATGTAATCCAGAAAACCCAAAGACCAAACAATCTGTGAATACTCAGTTGAATACTTGCAGTGCTGATCCAGATGGTCCTTCTTGCCCACCCCCACAGTTATAAAAAATGGTTCTTGTCACAGTCATTCAGCATTGCTAAGGGGACCCACCAAAACAAGGACTCAGATGTGCTGGGCAGGGCAAACACCCACAGCCATAAAACTGGACCCTAAGGCATGTCCAGAGCTGAGAGGAAGCATAGGTTGATAGGAACAGTGTGTCACTTTGTCCCTACATCAGCTTATGGTGTCTTGAGATGGCTCTGGGGCATCACAGGCCCATGTTCTCTCTTCATGGAGTCCTCAAAGGGATCCTCAGAAGCCCATATCTGAAAGTAAGTTAAAATGGATGCACAGACAAGCTGGAAGGTACATTTGACCTTAAGGATAAAATTCAGAGTAGGCACAACCAGGGAAAGGGTAAGACTGTTTACACTGCAAGGAAACAAGTGCTGTGTTTGAAAGCCCTAAGCAGAAGGACTCCTCCTCATCATCACCTGGCCATGGTGGACCTGAGCCACAGGGGGTCTATCCTGGCTCAGGCTGGATGGACTTTGGATTTTAGCACCTGCATATGCTCTGCTTCAACAGGTATCACTCATGCAAAACTCTTGACTGCAAAAGAAGAGCTGCCCATGGCTTATTGATGACCATTGGAGTCCAGGTTCTGCTGAGGGACAGTGCTGAAGAGCAGAGGAGCCAAGTGGTACAGCATAAAGAAAGGCTGATGTATGGCATGAGCCAGACAGTGCACACCAGTACTTAGAAAGCCTTCAAAATAAGGATGGTCCCCTTCCTCCCAGTGCAAACATGGTGCTGGATCTTGGCAAGGTTGCAAGCACAACATCGTCTGTAGCATCATCTCAGTCTTGTCCCTTTGGCTTCTTTGTACTGACATTTTATCTCATTTGCTTCAAACAGCCAAGAATTTGTTGCTGAGCCCGAAACAGTAAAGAAAACACACAAATCAAGTAAACACTGACAGGGCAGCAAGAGCCCATTTTACAGCATCAGGATTCCAATGGTCCTGTGCTGATCTTCTGACCTCTCTCACTGGAGCTAACAAAAGCTTAAATGCACCGTGGGTAACAACGGAGCCTACAGAGGAACCTGGGATTTTAACACCAAGACATGAGATTTCATGTTGAAATGTGGACTAGACCTTACATCCCTGTAAGCCTGCAGAATTTGAGCCAAATCAGGAGGGCTAAATTATTGGCCCTGTTATGTGAAGGGATGGTTGGAGTTCAGGCTTGTCACACATGGGAAGACTGTGGAGTCTTTCTACAGGATCTGCTGTTCTTCATGACACTGCAAATCATGTGTGTACACCTCAGTGTCACCCTCCACCTCTGCCCTACTCCCTGCCAACTGTTTTGTACATGGATGGATTTTCCCCAAGATGTAGTGGATGTGCTTTTCCAGAGTACAATTGGCAGGTAATCTCATCTCTCCTGGTCCAGTCCAGCATCTAAGCCTAGTTCTGTGGCCACCATTGCATGTGACAGCTTTGAAATAGTAATTAGATTGGTTCTGCTGGTTGTTTCTTAATTAACAATATAAAAGCTGTAAGGTAAAACAGAAAAGTAATTTACCTTTCTCTTTATGTTGCTGACTTGGCCTTTATCACTGATGCTCATTTCAGCTCTGTTACAGAACCAGATGTCTAAAAGCATCTGGCTTTGACTTCAACCATGGGCCAACCTTTCTGCTGAGCCCAAAAATACTTGTCTGGGCATAGTGATTTTGCCAACTATTCTTAAAGGGGAAGGTGTTCTTGTGTGCCAGTGAGTGAAAGCAAGAAAAGCAGAAATAAAAGTGGAGAAAATTAAGAATAAAGGGGGGAAAAAAATCACCAAAACAAGTCATAACACACACTGGGACCACGGTCTGGAAGGAAAGGAAGCCAATGATGGAGCACACTCAGCAGTCTTCAGAGACCAGTGCTGACTGCAGAGGGACGCAGAAACATGAGTGAAAATCCCTTCTCCTTTCATGATTCCCATCACAAGCTGTGTAAATCACCAGGACCAGCTCCCAGGGGTAGCAGCCTCCAACAAATGCAACTCCTCTCCCCTGCCCCACACAGATTTTCTCAGCCCCCAGGACTCAGCCCTGTCTCACTGTACTGACACTCAGCTGCTTTAGGAAACACCTGCAGGACAAATCATCGTTTTTATCCCTCTCCCTTTGGAGCAAATCGAGGAGGAAAAAAAATCTCACAGTCCTTCTTTGGGACATAAAGGGTCATGGTTGCATGAAAGATGACAGAGCAGTGGAGCAGCCTTAGGAATTATTCACTCCTCTTCTTGCACATGGCCGGAGACTCACGCACTCAAAAAACGTCAGACTTCACATCAGGGTGATTTAATTGGATTTATTGGAGGAAAACAATTAGTCATCCCTTTAAGTTATCATTATGATAGAAATCTTGATATGTATACGTGATTGTCAAGGCAGAGAACCACTTGCAACATAGCCCCATGAACAATTTGCAGTATTGCAAACTCATTATGCAGCTAAAACTTTTGCGATGCCTTAATACATGCACGGAGTAAATACACATTCTCCCTCCTTTTTGGACACAGATGCTGTTAGAAACTTGTATCTACCACAAGACCTGCAATATTAGGCACACTGACATTCCTTGATCAAGATTTAAGCCTTTGTAGAAAACATGCTTGCTTTTTCATTCAAAGTCAACTGAGAGATGTTTTGCAGTTGGGGATATTTGGGGAGTCACTAGTGTGGGCAGACTGGGCTT
Organism: Apus apus; assembly: GCF_020740795.1. Classification (NCBI taxonomy): domain Eukaryota; kingdom Metazoa; phylum Chordata; class Aves; order Apodiformes; family Apodidae; genus Apus; species Apus apus. The sequence goes on from NC_067282.1 coordinate 199,438,907, forward strand.
TTTTTTTCATTGTTTGCTGACCCAAATTAAATATTTACCTAAAAAAAAGGCCCAAATGGACCAAAATGCTGTTTATCAGCTAGAGTTCAGTGTACAGCAAGATGCTGGTGTTGCATTGACCAGAAAAGATGAGTCACACCGGATCATCCACTGAGCTGCGACCTTCCACGCTCCTCACTTTGGGAATCATGCTGCAGGACAGCACGTGTGATTCCATGCAGGGCTCAGCAGATGCAGATGAGAGATGGAAAAGCTCAGAGCTATCCTCCCACCCACCAGGAGTCACAGCACTTGTCCACCTCCTCATGGAGCCTTGCACCATGTGCTGCCTCAGCCTGCTGAACTCAGGCTGATTTACAACCATCATTAATGATGAATTTTTTAAGCTGCCAGCTAGAGCTTCAGCAGTGGCACAGCATCCTGGCTGAGCACCAGCCTTGAAGGTGGTCTCAAGACTTCCCGGTGCTTTCAGCCACCATGGAGCAGTCCCCTCCATCATTCCCAAGGACTGCTTGACATGCCCTTGCCAGAAACCCAGAGCAATATCCCAGGCATTTTAGAATGCTCTGCTTTGAGTGTTGGGAACTTGAGAATGGAATCACAGAATGGTTTAGGTTGGAAGAGACCTTAAAGATCATCTAGTTCCAACCCCCCTGCATGGGCAGGGACACCTCACACTAGACCAGGTTGCTCCAAGCCCCATCCAACCAGGCCTTGAACACTTCCAGGGATGGGGCTTCCACAACTTCCCTGGGCAACCTGTTTCTTCATCTATTCCATAGCAACCACGCAGGAGCTGGGACCAATGCCCTGCTGACCCCACAAGAGGATGGAGCTGGAGGCACTACAAGTGCCTCAGGGCTATCCTGTACCCTGCCTTAGAAAGACCAGCACAAATGAAAATGGGTCAATGACTAAGGGAGGAGATGGCAATGGCACCATTTCCATGTGGAAGAAGGAAAAGTACCACACCAAACTCTTCCATGGATAAATGGTGGTACTATATGGAGAATCAAGGATCAAATGCTTACTAGCATTTAGGTAGCAAAGCTTTGGAAAGGATGGAATAAATAGCTCAGCTCTCTGCCCTATTTTGTGCAGGCAAATAATCACAGCATCTTGGCACCCAAAATGCAGGTCATTCTGCAACAGGTGAGAAAGGAACATTTTGTAGGAAGAGAAAATACTAAGAATTGAGTGAACCAGTCTAAGTTTTGCCTAATAATAACAAACCAAAAGCAAAAAGAAAAAAACAGAGACACACCAACATACTTCTTGGGAGTCCTGGGCATTAGCAACCCAGGGAAGGATTTCTTGATGCAGATCAAATTTTTAAGCACTGTATTCAAAAAGGGACCCTCCCCTCCCCAGTTCCCTGTTTCTAGGCATGTCTATGTGACTGCTGCATAGTTTCAAGCTGCTCTGGATGGTGACTCTTCCTGTACATGCTGCAGAGCATTCAACAGAAAGACAAAAATACATTACCAGGCTTTGCAGTATCTTGTTTACAAAACATCAGCTTTTGCATTTACTCAAACTTAACGATGGATTTTCGAGTTACAGATACATTGAGTCATTTAAAAGCAAAACGTAGCAGGAAACCCCTCGAAGAAAAGGTTGGGTTGAATGTGCATAAAGAAAAGGCCTGGGAAATCCAGAAACAGTGAACAGCAGTTTAATACATGCAGTGCAGTATCATGCATTTACTGGACATTGGAAGTCACCATTAGTTCAGCAGTGGTTTTTCACAACTCTTGTGAGAGTACATGCCCTGATTCCACTCTGGAGCATGGGAAAATGTAAAAGTTGCTCTTCTGACCTTATCATTTATGAAGAGGAGGGAAAAAATAGCTACCTGGACAGATCTGTGGCACGGTTCATGGTGGGGAAGGGGTCTTGAAAACCAGAGTCTGGACTAAAGAGCCTTTGTCCTCCCTTACAAACACTATTTACACAGCTTTGATCCAACAGTGCAAAGTCAGACCAAAAAACCTGAACCAGCTCCTGATGTCCCACCGGTGGGATTTGTGACCCCTGGGGCCACAAAACACACACACACTCACACACACACGTGTGTCACAGAGACTGGACCACTCCAGCAGACAGGATGGGAAGGCAGGACCCAGCTGTAGGGATGCAGGGAAAAATGAAAAGGCATGCGTAAAACCTGCTGCTGGGCAAGAAAACTGGAATTTCCTGGGGGAAACACTATTCCTGCAATGTCTGTGAGCAGGTTACTATTTCCTCACTCAGCCATTGCTCACGGTCATCAGCCAACTAATCCTCCAAGCCTGGTTTTGATGCTGCTTTCCTTGGATGCTGCAGTCTTCATGTATGTTTCTGCTTTTTGCTTGAATGAGTATAATTCTTAGCATAAAGTTTCTGGTGCAAATAAGCATGATAATGAAGGCAAAACTCCCTTCCCATGAATAATTTCTGGGTTTCATTCAGGCCCCAGTAAATACACGTGGGAGCAAGAATGCAAGTAATCCCATTGAATGGGAATTTCCACAGGCTGAAAGGAAGATACTTCCATACCTTGGGGCTGAGTCTAGAAACTGTTAATTTCCCAGTAGATGAATCCTCTGACTCTTTGGAAGAAGCAAAAGCAACAGGATGCAGCCTGCATGATCTTGTTGGCAGTCAGCCTGGTGGTTTTATGCAGTGTTCATCTATTGCTGCTCTGGTCTGGAGCTGTTATCACAGGGGGAACTAATCATAGAATCACACAATCATAGAGTCATCAAGGTTGGAAAAGACCTTCAAGGTCACCAAGTCCAACCATCCACCCTACAACCACTAACCACTAAACCATCTCACAAAGCACCACATCCACCCATTTTTTGAACACTTACAGGGACAGTGCCTCCACCACCTCCCTGGGCAGCCTGTTCCAGTGCCTCACCAATAGCACAGGTTTTCCTTTATCCCATCTTGTTAACACCAAGTTCACATCCAAGGACAATATTCTCTCCGCTCACCAAAGGCTAAAACCTATCTGGCTTTTCCTGGAGACTTGTTTCACTAAGAAGAGGGTCATGCTTAAGGAAGTGGCAGCCACAGGGCTAACTGCCACTGCATTTCTTGGGCACTTTTGAAGACCATTCTCTGGTTTTCAGAGGGTTCTGGGAGAAAAGACAGAGATCAGGGACTGTGTTGGCTCCCGGGCCTGGCAAAGTCCCTCTAGGGTTATGGAAAAAATAGTGTCATTAGTCATGGAGGTATGTAGGACACATGCAGAGCAGAAACCCCTGTCTAATGCCTACTGCAGAACTACATGGAGATGCCTACCAGTGGGCTGACATCCCTTTTTGTGGTTTGATTCATATTGAGAACGAACCTCTGTCATTGCTCAGTTTTATTTCAGCACCACAACCATAACAGACACACATGGCATAGGTAAAATCCTACTCTTTGTTTGTTTCCTGCCCCCACTACCCTAATGGCACCTGTACAATAGCAACCAGGACAGAAGAGACATCACCAGCAGAGCAACACAGTCTCAGGGAAGCATCACTGCCAGGTTTTCCCTGTACTCCTACTCCCCCACTAGCCGTGCCGCAGGGCCAATATCCATTTCATGCTGCAGAAGGGGTGATCCAGCAGGAAGTTAGGATGCACTGGGAATGAAGTCACATGCAAAATCAGCAGCAGAAGCCCCAGCCACTGCAATACTGACTTTCAGCTCGCAGAGTTCACGGGCAGCCTGTCCTCACAACTTCTTCTGCAGGCTAAGGGGCCAGCTGGAGGTTTTCTTGGATTTTGTTTTCCCAGCAAGAGCACTGCTGTTGGCATCAGAGATGGCCTCTGTGACTCTGGAGGTAAAAATCAACAATCAAAGCTGCAAGCAAAGAAAAAGAAGGGGAAGGAGCTGAGGAAAACAAGTTACAAAGGAAAAACACATAGGTGCCAGTAAAGTAAAGCAGAAAAGGGTAAGAGACAGGTGAGTCCAGGCTGAAGTCCTCATGTGAGGAGCAAATCACACATTTTTTTAGTAGGATGGTCCATTGGGAAAGAACCCAGAGGGATTTTTCTACCTGCTCCTTCATGGCAAGGCCAGTTGGGGATTTGGTTTGATTCCTCTACATTTGAGCTATTAGCCCTTGCTGCACATGCACACATTATTTGCTCCTGGCTTTGCATTCACTTGTGAGAGTGGCTGAGCAGGGGTGGATCCGGGCAGGGAAAGGACACAAAACAGCACTGGAGCATCCCTGGCAAGACATGCTGGAGTGTTTGTGGTGCCAGGCAGTGCTGCCAAGGGACAAACATTTACAGCCCCCTCCATAAATCTGGCCCAGGCAAGTTATCCTGGTTAACCTATTTGCCCAGATTTAAACTGAGAAGTTTTAACCAGGAGGTGCTTCAGGACCCAATGATCAGAGAGATCTCTGAGCTTGTGGTGAACCCCGGCCAGGCCTCCAGCTGTGTGTCACTGATACAAATGAAGAGCTTCCCACCACCCAAAATTGTAGCAGAAAGAAACAATTTTACTTTCAAGTGCTTCTGTTTCTTGTCTTAAGATCCCAGAAGCTGATAGCAAGCCAAAGAGAATGAGGATAAATTACACAACTACAGCAGAATATTACTTGCAGGCAGGAAAACAAATGACCTCAATTCCAAGTATGGAAGGAAAGAATAGCCCTCCCAGAAAAAAAAAAACCAAAAACAAAACACAAAAAACAACACAGAAGCATCCAGCAAGAAGGGGCAGCCAGCATATGGGAACCCCCCCATCTGCAGGACAGCATGTCTGCCTTTGCTCCCATCACTGCTCTTTGCTTTGCAGATGGAAATCCATTTGCCTTTTTTTTTTTTTTGCCTTTAAATTTTTTTTTCTTTTCTTTTTCTTTTTTTTTTTTTCTGCAAGATACATTTGGATGCTGCATTTTGATTAGTGGCCTCAGCAACTACATCAAATTCAAACCAGACCTCAGGTTTCAGAAGAGAAGGCAAAGAGGGAATGCTTGAGCCCTAATCTTTGAAACAATGGTAGAAAGAGAAAAATATTCCCTAATCAAATCCTGCTTTTGGTTGCACGTGTGTAAATGTGGGGAACTCCACTGACTCCAAACTGGGGGACCGTCTATCTACATCCATGCAAGTGGAGCAGAGTAGACCAGCTGAACTTATGTGGTTTCAAAATAACTTGAATTTCTTGGGATAGGAGTCTCTCCTAAACTGCAGGTTCCTTACTAAGCCTGGCAAAATAAAGTGGCCTTAAAATGAGTTTAAATCATAAGACAATCACTTTCAGACACCTTTGCAGCAAAAACATAAAAAGTGATAAGTGGTAAAGGCTGATGAAGCTCTTCCTACTCTTTGCCAATGGGGCAGGTGCATATGGTGGTGGTGGCCTGGAGATGGGGACAGGAGCATGACTTGCAGCAAGGAGATCCCTTGCTCAACAGTCTGCCCAAATCTTGGTCAGAAATCCTCACCAGGGAAATTATATGGAGTTTTGTCACCAGTCCCCAAGAGACCAATATCTGGCATCTTTCCTGTAACGAGAAGTGGAAGTCGAAGCCTTTCTGCATGAGCATCCATGGCAGCTGCAACATGGACGGGGTCACCAGGGGCTCACCAAAATGTGCCACAACCCTCTGAAAATGGGGAGCAGCTTAATACTGAGGAAACTAGAGATCCACCAGGTGCAACAGCTTTAAGTGCCACCAAAGGAGAGGCTATTTCAGAGTCAGTGCTCACTGCCACCTGCTTTTCCAGCTTTTAGTGCTCAAAATATGATGGATGAAATCCTGGCTCTGCCAGTTGAAGCAAGTGGCTGAAGCTGAAACAGGATTTTGAAGACTCAATGAAAAATGTGTTTCTTATGGCTTTTCCCAGCATGGTCACTACTGCCTGATTCATTAATCTGTGTCTGTGACTGGCTTTCACAATTTCTTGTGCAGGATTAATGAGGCAAGCATAGTAACAGAGCACGTTGTGGGGAATGGCAGTGGCTGGGGAAGGGTGTCTGCCCCTGCCACCTGCCTCCCCTCTTTCCTGCTTGGAGGAAAATCGTAGAATCACAGAAAGATCATTTAGTTCCAAACCCCCTGACATTGGCAGGGACACCTCCCACTACACCAGGTTGCTCCAAGCCCCATCCAACCTGCCCTTGAACACTTCCAGGGATGGGGCAGCCACAACTTCCCTGGGCAACCTGTGCCAGTGTCTCACCACCCTCACAGTAAGGAATTTCTTCCTAATGTCTAACAGAAAGCTTTCAGCTTGGAATGGTGTAGAAGAAACCCAAAGCCCTTTGGCAAATCTGGGCAGATTTGCTCTCCTCTGCTACTTCCAGCTGCTTTGGTGCACAGCTGCACATTCGTCATGGTGGCTGTTCCTAAATGATGCACCAGCACATGGAGCCAGGGAAGTGCATGTCTTTAGTCATTAAAAAGTGGGAAAATTGAGCTTGCTTTTGTGTATGAGTTTCTGAGGAGGAAGGGGAAGCAGTATCACCATTGCCCCTGTGCCTTTTGGCAAGGTCCTGCTTTCCCAGATCCTTGCCAGCCCTGGGCCAGAGCCAAATGTCATGAAGCAGCGCTCCACCAGATCCTGCACTTTGCACCCAAGAACCTGCCAGTGCTTCTCAGAGAGGTGCACTTGTCACCCCTCTCCCCAAGGTGAAACCCAGGCACGCAGAGAGTAAGGTCCAAACTTTTCTTTTGGCTTTCAATACTAAGTTTTGGCCACTGAGGGAGGTGCTGAACATCAGCAAGGCCAGGCAAAGCCCTGAGGAGCTGCAGGTGCTCAGGACCTCTGGCACGGAGCCCTCAGGCTGGATGCCCCTGCTCCAGAGTGCAGGCTGGGAGGAGGCTGGTGAGTTAAATGTCTCACTCAAGGGCAGCACAGCGAGTCAGTGGCAAGAGGATGACTACAACTCCCAGCCCCACACCTTCCTTTTCTTTCATTCTGCTCATAAAACACAGCGACTCAAAGGAAAGAGGAGCTGCAGGATGAGTCTGTCCTCTCATTTAATTTGCCCAGCTCTTGTTGGCTCCAGCACTGTGTACCTGCCTCTCCTCTGAAACAAGGGTGCTGCAGATCCCCAGCACTACAGGAATCTGACCGAGGATGAGATGACTCCTTGCTGGTGACAATCTAACTTGTGCCATGGCTTTCAAGAAGAAGGAGTGGAGGGAAAGCAGCAGTTTCTCAATCTGAGCAGCAGAGGCTCTGCTAAAGCCAGGCAAACTTGCAGTCCAATTTGAGGAGCAAGAAATTGCATGCCATTGAAATCCTCCCATGTTGCAAAATTAACATCAGTTACTACCTAGAGAAATAGCCAATCCCCCAGCAAACTGGAAGGAGGGACATTACTGGAAGTACTTTTTAAAAGAAAAATAATGCTCAGAAAAGTATCTCTATTTAAATAATCCAGTTGAGATGTTTGTAGTTATTGGAAACAAACAAACAAACAAACAACATATGCTGTCACCTACACTGAGAAAAGAGTAAATCATTGGGGGGGAAAAAATGAGTGTTCATTAGTTAGAACATTGCTAGACTCACATATATATATATATATATTTATATATGTATATATATGTACAGCACCAGAGACTGTTAGATCCGTTCCCCCTGGAGTCATTGCAGTTTGTGATAAATGAAACATTTCAGAATTGCAGTATAAAATATGGCCATAAAAAATTCTTCTTTCTTCTAGTCCTTTGCTGGGGGTGCCACCGTGGGGTGGGGGGGACAGGGGGACAACCTGCCAACCCCCCTGCCCGCTCCTCGCCGCTCACTTGCTCCCTGTGTGCACTGTGGTCACTGTGGTGGGTCTGGGTCTCCGGTCCCCTCCTACTGCAGAAACGCCTGAAGAAGCAGATGAAACAAAACTACAGAGAGTGGATGGAGACATACCTAAAAGGAAAGCCAGAAACACAGTTAGAAATGTTGGGGTTTGGAGGCGGGATCGTGGGCAAAGCTGTGTTTCTTTCGTAGCGTGGTAGAGAGTGGAGGGGATGGCAGCTGGAGGTGGCACTCCTGCTCTTCCTGCAGCAGTGGCTTGGTTGGGTGTCTCCACAGGGCATCTTCTGCCCTCCTGGCCCAAAGGCATTCAACCTACTGCCACCACCAGCAGTCACAGCGCTGCAATGCAATAAATGTCCAGGTTTGGTACGTGTTCAACCAGACCGACTCCACATTGCTGGGGCTGAACTCAAAGAGTTGTGGGATTCAAAAATCCCTCCAGCACTGTCCTTGCTCAGAATAATTTTCCTCATGGACAAGTTAAAGATGATTAAACTTCTCATCATGGCTGTCTACCTAAACAGACTCTGCACCTGGACTTCAAAAATTTCCTCAGGCTTTCTGCAAACCTGTTGATAAAAAAGTAGAGTGGGTCAAATTTGTTGAGTCCCAAGCAACCGCTTATGTTGCTCTACGTTTTTGCTGGTAATGTCTCCAGGACTTCCAGCTAAGAGGCAGAGGTTGACATAGGCTGAGTATCTGGAGTCAAAATTTACCCAGGCAGTTCCTTTTGAACTAATCAAGGACTTCAAAAATATATTTTATGAAAAAAAAAAAAGGGGGTTTAGATAAATAAAGGTGTTGGCAAAAAGTGTCCACTTCCAGTGAACCCTCCACCACAGCTTTAAAAAACAAAACCCTCCAAAGCATCACCCCTGAAAACCCAGGGTTTTGAATGACAGGTTCAAGATTCTGCTATTCCAGCACAACATCAGCAGTTTTTATGGAAAGCATTAATGAAGAATAATAAAATACATCCTTGCCAGAGCTTTCCACAGATGAACTACCCCTCTCCTGGCAGCTGTTGAGACCTCACTGGGGAGATCCTTAGATTTTGCCAGCACGTGCAGCTCTCCATGCAGCCTGGCAGCCTTGTAGGCACTGATGTGCAAAGGCAGCTCAAGGGAGAAAAAAGCTGCTGAACAGGGACCCAGCACAGTCAGCTCATTCTGACAAGGTGCAGACCCAGAGTGATCAGAAATACAGGTCATTTTTCCAGCCTGGTGAACAAAGGATGGATGAAACCTGTATTAATGTACTCCTAGACTGGAGTTAGATACAACCCCTTGACTACTCAGGATCTCTTTGATGCTTGTTATGGACTTTGGCCTACTCTTCCGTGCTTCAAGGCAGCATTTCAACTTGAGGGATAATGATGCTGTACCTACACTCAGCACATCCTGTTTCCCAGCAGGATTGACATCTGACATCTTGGCTTCAGGCTGCAATTTATCTGTTACCTTAAAAATACAGAGATCTAGGTGCTGTAATTAATCTGGGCAGTCCAATCATGTCTAAACAGAATAAACCAGGCTGGGACCAAGAATCAGGCCAATACACTAGAGAAATCCTGACTGATTCCCTTAGGCTTTCCTGATGGACAGAATAATCTAGCCTAATGCATCATCTCTGCCCTGCCCTAACACAGAGAACAGAACTAGGATGCAGCTTGACATCACCTGCTCTCAGGCAAAGGCTGTATTTAATCGTCCTTGGTGATGTGAAATTGCTGTATTTGAAACTCATTACATGTCTATTAATAGCAATAGGCAGCACTGGATTTTGTAATGGTGGCACAGCTGTTTCATGTAACTTGCTGCATAGGATCTTTCTTGTGCAAGAAATCTCTCCCCAGAGAACACCTCTGAGAAAGAAAGAGGCAGGACAGAGACCTCCTTCCTTTTTCCCAACAGAAGGTATTTGTAGTGCGTTTGATAGATCAGCTCCCCTTTCATATCAGTCCTTATATTTGCTGCTGGCTCTTCCCATTTCTTCTCTGGGACTCCAGCATCTCCTAACTGTTATGTTTCTGTGAGGAAGGGAAGCTCTTCTGTATGGTCTGGAAAGCTGGGCTTAACCTGGGATGCTTGGAAATCTTTCAATACTTTTCTGCCTCATATTTCTGACATGAAAAAACTTCACTTATCTTAATACATCTAGTGTTACCCTTCATAACCTGGCTGACTTCTCCATCACTATAAAATATGGTCGGATTCTGTACAGGGATCTGCTGGATTCTGTGGCAGTTAAACAGACTTTGTTCTCTTCCCACCCTTCTTGCTCACAGATGTCTTCCCCTCACTATTCAGACTACTCAATGCAGATGCCAATAATTAACACCATTTGAGATTAATCAAATGGATGAATGGAGATTAATCACCCACCAGTTTAACAGCAAAGTATGCCATCAGGTGCTCTGGACCTAACTGGGGTTTGATTTAGCTATACCATGGCAGGAACCAAAATAAAAGTGCATTTATCCCCTGCAAGGGGTTTTCCACAAGGCTGCATCACCAGGCCATGGCTGGAAGTGCTGTGCTGCCAGTCAGCACTGCATCATCCCATTGCAGAGGTCAGATGTGTGCCAGGGGCACAAGGAGCTTTTTTGGGCAGCAGCTGTAGGATTTGGCACTGGATGTTGCAAAGTGGGCACTGGGCACGAATCCCCACCTGGTCTGCATCAGGAATGGTGTGGCCAGCTGAGAAGAATTGGTTCCCCCCTCAGCACTGGTGAGGCTGCACCTTGAGCGTTCATGTGTTCATGCACTGTGGAACAGAAGTTGGCAGGCAGGGGTGGCAGGGGCACACAGCACCATCCATCCTAAATAGTAGGTGATTTCAATTCCAGAACAGTGTGGAATATAGTCTAGAAACAACCCCTTGGGTCCCCAGTGAAGTAAGCACTGACTTGCCACACCATAAACTACTAGCATTCCTCTTTGATGCTGCACCTTAAAATAATCTCCTCTGATTGTAAAGTGACAATTGGTGACAAAAACATCTCTAAGGATGGGCAGAAGGGAATAAAAGAAATGCTCAGAAGTCAGAGATTGAATAGCCTTTATCACACTGGAAGAATTTCTGTCTTCCTCATGATCCCTTTGCTGCCATGCCTCCTTCCCTGGTGTTCAGGAAAAGTTTATATCCCAAGGATCAGACTCCATCAGGCAGCCTAAAACCCTCAGTTACAGCAAATAACAAGTCCCCCTGTGGTGCACAGAGCCCCATTCCTGCTCAGCCAAATGAGCCTCTTGCTACAGGAGCTTAATTTGGCCCAAGGAGAGGGAAGCTGGGTCACACTGACAGGATTGGTCTCCTCTATGGAAAATGTAAATGGAAAGTAAACCAATTTTTACAGAAAAAAAAAAAGGTTTTATCATAATACTGGAAACTCAAACATAAACAGTTTGAGTAAATTTTTCCAGCTTTCAACCAACTACAAAACTTTTTCTTGCTGTGGGGTTCTGGGTCTTTTTCCCAAGGGAAAGCCCTTTTTCTCTACATGAAAAAATGTTTTTCTCTCAAAAAAGCACAGAGCTAAAAACTCAGGGTTTGTTTTGTTGGGTTGTTTGTTTTTTGTTTTTTTGTTTTATTTTTCCTAGTGCATAAACTTTTCCAATCCAAAAGCTCTTTTTTTTTTTAATTGTTATTTTTTTTGGCCCATCTGAAAATTCAGTCCTTATTTCAAACACCTGCTTGCAGAGAGCAGAACCTCCTGGCAGCGAGGACTGCAGCCTGGGAGGAAGGGGCGGAAAGGAGAAAACGGGGATCCCAGGAATGTGCTGGGGTGCCAGGGGAGGGGCTGTGGGATAACTCACAGTCTTTCCGTGTGGCCGTGTCGGGGAGCGGCGCGGCCAGGCTGAGGGAGCTGGAGACGCCGGCGCTGGCGCCGTCCAGGCTGCTGCCCAGGTGTAACCGCCGCATGTGCCGCACCACCGCCGTGGCGTTGAACGCTTGCTGGGGGAAACAACAACAGCACAGGGAAGCAAGGAAGGAAGATTAAAAGAAATTGCAGGTGGAAAAGTTACTTCCGCACCTCACGCGGCTGCTCCTCGGAAGGTGAGCGTTACCATCTTTCTACCAATTTTTTCCTCGTTTCTGGTTTCTCAGCTGGAAACAGCAGTGAAATAACATGTCTACCCATTTTTGAACACCGCCAGGGGTGGTATCTCCACTGCCTCCCTGGGCAGCCTGTTCCAATATCAAACCACACAAGATTCTGCCCTGGTCCTGCTCCCCATTGTTCCTTCTAGCTCCCTGTTGGGATGCAGCAGCCCACAGGGTGCGTTGTACCTGACACATCCTCCCTGCACCAGCACTGAGGGTGCCCACATTCCTTCATGTCCCCTCCTCAGTGCTGACCCCAGCTCTGCACACACCCACACCCCCAGCCCCATCCCTCACTCTCATTACATCTGTTCACCTGGTTAGAAGCATCTTCCTTAAAAGACGCACACTACCATGCAACATAAGATTGGACCACCTATTTTGACCAACATTTAGTGCCACAAAAGCCCTAAGGTGCTGAGAGGGTGTCTCTGTGGCTGCCACGTTAGCACAGTTTGGTGTCTAGGTGCCATCCCTGAGGACAGGTCACTTACTCTCCATTTGCTTTTTGCAAAGTTCTTCCGAATCTGCGCGCTGACCGACTCGTGGATGTTTTTGCTGAGTGCTGTATCACCAGCAATCCTGAAATGGGACAGACAAGACAAGTTTTAAGAGATCTTTTGCCCTCCTTGAATACTTCTCCTCACAGAGAAGGCTGGTCCAAGGTGTGATTGCTCCTGCTGTGATGATGATTTCATTCACACTAGGGCTCATACTTCCCACCGCCGTCTCTGCTGGCAGCATGGGTGGAAAATCTGGGGCAATAAAAGCAAGCAGAGATAAGGATAGTAGGTCTGGCAGCTACAAAGAGGTATGACCTTATTTAGTTGGTGCCTGGCTGCTTTCTATCACCATTACAGCCCTAGATGAAAACATTCTGCTTTTTTTTTTCTTTTTTTTTTTTTTTCTCTTTACATCTAAAGATTTAAGATCAACAGGCTGAGACTACTTTTAGCCTCAACCATTCAGCTGCTTCCAGAGACACTCCAACCTGTCTGATTTCTGTTTGCCCTGGAAATTTTCCTGCCACCCTGCAATATACATGGCCATTCATCATGGTTAATGTAGATTTACAATAAAGCAGATACATGGACACTCACTAAAGCAGCACAGGCTGCACAAATAACTCAAGCTGAGCAACACTTGACCTAAAAACTTAACTGATCTTGCACAGTTTCTTGAACAGATAAGAACACATTCAAATCTCCAGTAAACACAATTATTTCCAGGGAAATTTATTGATTCTTTTAATTTCTCAAGGCATGAGCTGTGTTGGAAGAGCAGGCACCATAGTGAACTGATGCTGGGGTTATTAGAGCTACCTAAGGCAGGTGAAGCCAGGAAGCAAAGATTACCCCCTGCGTTGTAGGTGTTGTTTTCAGAAATCCATTTTTTAGCCACAGTGTAGAAACCAAATGTCCATTAACAACAGAAAATGTTAAGAATCCATCAGGCCCAGAGCCTCCCAATCTGGAGACCTCCAATAAAATAATCAGTGGGTCTGGGGGACTCTGCAGTCATCTAGTCATCCCCCCCACACCAGCTCTATCAAAGGAATTTTGGGAGCTATTTGGCTAACCAGTTCTTAAAGATCTCTAAAAGATGGAGACTCCTCAGGCAACCTATTCTAGTGCCCCATCTCCCAGAAGACATGGAATATAGTTATTTCCCTTTGTCTTGGAAGCATCCTTTCACGTATCTGAAGACTGTTATCATGTCTTCTCTCGGTCTTCTCTTCTCTAGACTAAACAAACTGACTCTTTCACTGTTTCTTCATAACTCATATTTTCTAATCCTCTGATCTAGTGAGCTTCTCTGGACTTTCTCCAGAAGGCAGTACCCAAACTGCTCACTGTTTCCCAACTAAGGCAGCAGAATGGCAGCACTGCTTCGTGTTTCTTAAAAGATGAAACTCTACCTACATACCCCAGCCTGCTGTTTCCACTTATGTGTCACATGAGCTGGAGACATTCCTTTCATTTTGCTCAGACTGTTCCAAACTGTAACCCTGTTCTTGAAAAGACATGCAACTTCTTCTATCTTTGTGTCAATGGCACATCTAAGAAGTGCTTTCTGGGACCAGTCTCCTCCAAATAGCTTCCCTCATTCCTGCTGGCAACACTCATCCAAGAAGTGAAAGAGACAAGGGAGTAAGGTGAGAGACTGAACCCCCTCTCCCAAGAGTGGAGAGCCACAGATCCCATCCTCTTGCAACTGAGCTAACCTGTACTGAGTTACTCAAGAGTACTGGAGCCAGCAGGATTGTGGGCAGGACGGAGCAGGGTTCCCACTCAGCGTAGCCCACTTCCAACTGAGAAGGGCACTTGGCTGACTGCCACTGCCACATAATCTCTATCTCAAGCAGACAGAACTAGTACCACAAGCAAAACATGGCTCCCAAATGGCACCTGACATCCTCTCGAGTCCCTGTGCTTTTTAAGGAGAAGACGAGGCGTTTGACTTAAAATAGAGAGATCTCCAGATCTTCCTCTAAAAATAATACTTTCTGATCACCTCTCCCACTGACAGGGAAGCAAGCTGGTCTGGATTTCGCGCTGGGGCCAGGCAGCTGAAAGTTTGGTGAGCATCCAGGTTAAGCATCATGCTCACTGTTCCATCCTCTGTCTCACAGGCGCAGCACAGACCCTGATAGATCCCATGCAGTGTACGCTCCCAGATGGACACAGAGCTCACCTGGCCTTGCATCCACCACACAGTGCATCTTCTGCATTTCCCTAGCATGAGATCACTATGAGAAGCAGCTCCTACAGCTTTACCAGAGCCACACCTACATGACCCAAATGACATGACACAGAGCATCCCTGGCTGTTTCCAGGTCACTTCACAAGAGATGACGCAGCAGCCTGAGAAGACTCAAGCTGTTTTGCCTGCCCTGTGCAGCTTGTTAGCTGAGGTGCATAAGTGTGTGCAGATTTGTGCCCGCTCTCCTTGCACCCACTCAGCCTTTTGGTGCAGACAGGTCCTGTGGTCACTCCAAAAGATCATGAGCACTCTGCTCTGTCCAAGGACACCCCCTTGGTGAAGGCAAGTGCCCTCAACTTGTGCCAGCTGGGAACACTGACGGTCATACTACCAATCTGCAGAAGAAAACCAAGCTGGACACTTAATATATGGATAGCTACCAGCCAAAGTGTCCGTTCAGTAACTGATCAAAAAGACCAAGCTGCAGAGAGACAATTTACTTACATGTGCAAAGAACATTTTCTTTCCAAAGCTAACAATGCATTTAGCTTCACAAACAAGTATGTTAACAAGCTGTATAAGCACAGATCACGTTTCCCACTTGTCAAATTTTGTTTTGGAAACATGGGCAGAATGAGTTCTTGGAGCATGATACCCTTGCCTGCTCTTCCAGAAGATCCTTCCTGCCAGCCTCCACAAGGATTTACAAATGCATTTTTCCTATATGAAACTCCTCATTGGGCGTGTAGCTCAAACACATTCTTTTGAGTTTAAGGATAATTTTCTGAAATGCTGGTGGTTTCAGTAAGAAACTGTGGGTACCAACTGTCTTCTGCCACCGCTAACTCTATGTTCACTATGCAATTCTGGTAATTGCAGAAAATAATCTTGGTATTTGGGTGTTTCCCAAACAGGCAGAATAGTACTTGTTTATTTAATAAGGGGACGGTCAGACACTCTGTGAAGACTCCAGAACCCACAGTGATGACGACCATCCTACACCTAAGGTCTCTTCAGCAGTATTAGCACCTTCCAGATGTTAGTTTTCAATCAGAGCAGAATAGCAGCAGTGCTGGAGCTAATTTAGTGCAGCAGGATCTTTTCAAACACGTGCTGGTGTGACGAATGGTGTGGCCCAAAATGCAGCCCTGGCTGCCAAAGCTGGGCATGGGATCATTCTCCCAGTCACTGCTGAAGAACTGTCCTGTTAAGGGTGCAATGCTGTAACATGAGGACTCTGCTTTTATGCCCTACTTTGCCTTGGAGAATCTTCGAGCTTTTATAAAATACTCATGGCTCTGTGTTTATAGCATAGTTTTACTTCTAGGCAAACAAAAGGAATGTTAACATCCACTTGCTGTTGGTGTTTTTCTGGAGATGTGGTGGTTTAAGGACACAGGAAAGGGAGGTGGAGGTGACTAGACAGAAGTCATATCGTATACAATCAACTGCTGGAGTCTGAAAAATGAAAATACCTGAGGTGGGTATCATAGAATCATAGAATCTTAGGGGTTGGAAGGGACCTCAAAGATCATCTAGTCCAACCCCCCCTGCTAGAGCAGGGTCACCTAGAGCACATCACATCATGAGCATCATCACATCTATACTGAATGCATTTAATCTTGAACTTCAGTTCCCACGCTGAGAGGACAATGCATTAAATTTAATAAAGATACTGGGTTCAGACCGTGTTGATTGTCCTTCCACCATTCCCTAACTCTCCAAGTCCACAGGCTATAAACCATCTTGCTTTTCCTTTTAGGACACAAATACCACCTTAGCATCTTTTTTCCTCCCTTTCCTGCCCAAAATATACCCTTCTCCTACAGGAATCAGCTCAGCTGTGAAACAGCCATCTTTTGTTTCAGAGATGATCAAACTGATGCATATCTAGTCAAACCCCGAGTAACAGTTCTTGACTTTGCAGTTAACTTTGAAATTAACTGTGTGAAGCTTGTTTTTACCAACTATATCAGTTGGCCCAGTAGATGACATCACTTCTACCTACCACACGTGTATAAAGAAAATGAAAGAGATGAAAATAATGCATGATCTGCTATCATGTTGAGCATCACCCAGAACCAAGCAAGGACTTATAAGCCTAACTGGAACCTGGCTTTTATCTCAGGATCCCCATTTTGCAGCACCTGAAAGCAGCTACATCCTGACAATTGTTTGGGGAATTGTTGAAGCTGTTCTTACATTCAGTTGTAAATATGTGTCTCAACACACAGAATTGGATACCAAGGTCCATAATCTGATGACTCTCCATCACAAATGCTTCCACTGAAGCTAAGAAGGATATTTCTTATGAATAATTATAACAAATCTGACCCTGCACATGCTCAAATATTATTAATAGTATCTAATTTATTTTATTTGTGTCTCTGGGTTCAAAGCTACCACAGCAATTTATCCAGCTACAGCACTTCTAGCTTTGAGTGGAAACTCCAACAAAGACAAAACCATTACATTTCCTTTTGGATGGGTCTTTGTTAGTGCACTGCAAGCACACATCTCCTGCATCCTCCCTGCCCACAGTGATAGGCAGCACCTTTGAATCTACCACTATTTTTTGAACCTTCATATTGAAGGCAGCCAACTCAAATGCTGTGCTGGCCAAACAATGCTTGGAAATACTCTTGAGTATGATGACAGAAAACATGGAGATAGCTGTAACGGATAATGGTGAAGGGTCATAACTCTCCTAGACATACACACAGGCACACACACATGCATGTATGTGTATAAATGTACTCACACACATACTGTACCAGCGATGCTCCAAAACAGAGTGCAGGGATGATCTCAACAACAGTTTGATTTAATGTTGTAAACATCAGCAGTTCCCTCCAGGGAGCCATTTTCACACTTCAAACAACATTGTCTGAGAACTCAGATCTTTGTAAACCATGTCCTTTCCCTGGGTGGAAATTATTATCTGGCTCTTGCTCTGTGGTGCATAATAAACACTGAGGGTCATGGGCACAACTGCAGAGGTTTGGTCCCTGCCAAAGTTTTGCCATTCCTCAGTGTAGGCAGGGATGGATGCTGGCATGTCCCAAGTGTCTGTTCTCCCTCTCTCTAAGCAGTGGGGAAAGGCAAGGGCCACACTTGCACCCATGGACATGGGTGTAATTTAGGTGCCACAGCTCCCTTTCCCCCCATAGAGTCTATAGAGGGAGGTGATACATACATCACCCTTTCATTTGCATGTCCCAGCCTGCTGTCAATGCCATAACCTGCTCCAGCTCACAGCTCTAAACCCCATTTAAGGTCACTTAGGTAACGCGTGACAGAGCAAATAAATTCCTTGCATGCCTTCCAATCCTATACTAGCTTCCTAATTGTTGGACCTTCTCTTCACCCTCTGAGGGCTGTTTGCTTTTCCTCTGACTGAGCCTGGAGGCTGAATCTGGGGCTGCAGGACCGAGCCCGACCTGACGAGGAGAGTAGTATGATCCCACAGCTGGAAATAAACCAGGACCTCTGCTTTCTGCTGCTCACCCTAAATCACTGCAGCCTGAGCCACTGCCTTGAACAGGATGTGGGTTCTGACATGGCAATATATTTAATAAACTTAATTGCTGTCATTAATACAAGCTAGGGAAACATTAAAATGCATCAAGCTCTGGCTAAATTACCCCACTCTTTAGTTACCATCATTTTCCACCTCCTTGTCAAACAGTCACAGTGGAACAACTAAGCAGAACATTTCACCTTTGCAACACACCATAAACAGTGCAAACCTCAGTGAAAGATACACCATAAAATAAAGAACTTTTCCAATGGAAAGTATAGCCTGTATATTGAACTGGAGAAATCTTTAAAAATGGACAGATTGTACAGGCTGGGGTGTAACCATTATACCAACAAGTCTTACATATTGTACTGTCTGAGCTACCACACTTCACTGCAATTATTAGCCTCCTTTTCTGCCAACTCCAAGTTTAACATACTGTCCCCCTGCCAAGGCCATTTGATTATAAATAGCAAAACATCACGTAAGTGCAGGCATGTGGGGAGCAGATACAGCACAGAAAAGTGGGCCATTGGGAAGAAGTATTTACTTTTTTTAGGGTCTGATCCTGTACAAACATTTAGTCATGTGAATAGCTGGCAACTCTTGAGCAGTTTTCTCAAAATTCAAAAAGGATTATTAACCTTAAAGGCACAAATGTAATATCTTGCAAGATCCAGTTCTTCCAAGCCTTGTTTGGAAGTTTTTAATAAAAACCTGGTAATTAAAACAACGGGTATATTTTGGAATCAGTTTGTTCTTCACAAATGTTACATATTGAAACAACAAAATCTCATGGCCAGGTAACCACCTCATGAACACTTTACTGTTTTTATCCCAATCAGGTTATAATGTCCCTGTTAAGTACTCAGGGTTTTATACATATGTTCCTAATTTGTGGCTGATCCCAATGACCTGATTTCACAGGAAGAAGAAAAGGGAAAGCTGGAAAATGTCACTACACAGAGCCATCTCATCATGTATACTAATTATCTACCATTTGCACAACACCAGTGACTTAGGCAGATGTTCTATGTTCAGCTGTGGAGACAAGGAGCCAAACCCTGCCCCTCACCAAAGTCAGTGGCAAAACTCATAAGTGGAATTTACATAAGTGGAATTGGGATTTTCACTTCATGTGAGCTATAGTGTTCAAAGATGGTTCTCCAGTTACGTTGCTTTACAGAACCAATCCTGCAGACAAAAACCTCCTTTAATGGTTTGCCATTAAGGACTACTTTAAGTGTAAGCACTCTGCAAGAGTGCATCATTTATGGGACCACCTGAAGCCTTCTCTGATCATCTCTTCTCCCTAAGCCAGCAGTCTTTCCTACCTCATTACTCTTGGTTACACACAGAGAGGACAACCCTACGTAGACATTGTGGAAGCTGCGGCTGCTGACAGATGCATGCTGAAAAGTACAGACATATGAAAAGGTGGTACAGGATGCACCTTTATCTCCAACTGCTGCGACACTGAATGCAACCATGAGAGAGAGCAACTCAAGCCTGGATGTGTTGGAAGCTTAAACACATCCAGGCTAAGGAAATGACACAAATGACTACTGAGAGGAGAGCAGAGATCTCCTCCTCCACCGTAAAGTCCTTCCCCTCCATCAAGGGGGAAGATGCCACTGTAACAGATATAATGGCTAGAATGAGAAAAGAAGCAGTAAAAACCTCACTATTTCCTGGCACAAGCAATCTGGGTGGAAAATGCTTCTTGAGCAATGGCTTGGCAAAAGCAGATCCTAGCACTAACTCTGAAGTAACAGATAATATCCGGGTGCGTAACTATGATCATCCAAAAAGGCATTTTAGTAGCATTTATCACTACAGGATCCAAACCCTTACAAAAATCACTGCACCACTCTCCAGAGAGGTCATTAACTGCAGCGTTTATGTTACAGGAACCTTTTCAGAGCAAGGAGGAGTGAGATACTGATTTTTGCTCAAGAGCTCACCGGGGAGGACAGAGGCAGATCTGAAGCCATATCTTTGGAAACCTTCATGCTTTGCTTTCACTGTCCTTCTGCTCTTTAATCCACTAGCATGTATTGCCTCTATGTGAAAGGAAGGTGGATTTGGGATGGGGTATGGAAACATGGTGAATATTTTAACCCTCCCTACTGAGGTGCCATTTCCATGTCTGACATCTCAAAGGCTGAACCTGGTTGGGAGGCAGTCCTGCAAA
Organism: Apus apus; assembly: GCF_020740795.1. NCBI lineage: Eukaryota > Metazoa > Chordata > Aves > Apodiformes > Apodidae > Apus > Apus apus. Next base: position 199,459,192 of record NC_067282.1, read on the forward strand.
TAAACCATTGCCTGGCAAAGTCAGCCTGGCAGAAGAACACCCGCTGCCACAGAAATGGGGGAAAAGCCTTTTGGGGAGGATTTATTTTAAATGGAAGATTGGATTATGTAGAAAATACAAAAAATGACGGAGCAGCCTGTGAGTTTCCATTGGCCCCTGGCCATGACATGCAAAAGAAAAAATAAGCAAAGAAAAAAGGAATGAAAACACTTTTAATCGTTTTGTTCCTTTAGGAGGGCCCAGAAGCTGTGTGTCTTACAAGTGCCACGTTTCTTTTCTGCACTCCAGCAACCAGCACAGACACAGCAGGGCCAAGAGCTGGATGCTTGTTTTGTGTATCTTGGATATAAGGCTTTGGAAAATCTGCCTCTGTGTTATACAAATGGTCACTTCATTCTCTGCTGTGAGTTGCGTTCCCATTGTCTATTCTGTATTTCTCATACTGACTTTTGTATCTTGTTTAATTTCCTGAGGCTCAGGTCAGTATCATTTAGAAATGTACCCTTTTTTTCATCTCATGAAAGCTGGATTTCATTTCCTAAATTTCCTTTTTTTGTCACACAGACAATGCAGTTATTGATGGGACATTGGAAAAAGGGCAGGCCCAGGTCCTGGCTTCTTCTCATCACTTGTTTGTATGAACGCCAGCCACTAATGCAGTTCATAACCAGCTGTAAAATGTATCTCATTGGCATTGGCATGGAGGATGAAGATCAAGAACTTTGCTTTTCTCAATGATTTACGTTGCCTTCTGCATACCAAGCCTTTCCTGTAACTTTTTAATTGCAAAGGCTGAGATTCAATCTTATCTTCAGCCTAATTTGTAATCACAGCAACTGACACTCTGCAGTCAGACACTGGTACATCATTCCCACTGTATTTCTACCACTTTTGTGGTCCTAACTGACTGAATGCCTTCATGAGTGCCCAACTGTTGATTAATGATGGGGGTAGTTCACAAATCTGTGTATTGGTAAAACTTCATCAGGAAGAATGGTGGAATGGTAAAAGCCTTTGGAAGGATTTACTTTCCATGTAATCCCAAGACTGAGAGCACCAGTGAGATGAGATGAACCAGTTAAGAGTCAAAGAGAGGAGCATAAACCCCTTGAAACAAAACCAAACTGTTTGCTCTAGAGCTACAGCTGGAAGTTTTACCCTGCTTTGAAATTTAACTCAATTTTAGGTTTGGTACCAAGTTCTGTCCCTTCAGAGCTAGAAAGGTCAAGGAGCATGTCCAAACCCCACGTCTGCTGAGGAAGCAGAGGGGATCAAAACCCTGCTCATAAAGCACCCTAGCCTCAGAGGGGTGCAGATTCCATCCTCTGAATGAATATTGCCAACTCCCAGCAGATGAAGAGCTACCTTGAAACTCACTGACAACCTCTACGTCTGTGCTTTTCTTGCCATGTGTTTTATACCTCAGTACTCAGTGCTCATCCCTGGGCTCAAACTGCATCACCACGATGGCTTTGTGGTCCATCAGGCTGTCAAGCTAGTTATGACACTGGCTCAGTGGCTTTTCTGAGGGGCTATAGATGCTAAGGAAAACTTTCTGTTCCCCTGCAAAATCATAGTCTAATGTTCTTATCTGGCTCGTGCTCCAGAAACTGCAAAAGGAAATTACCTTTGTGGTAAGTGTGATAGCAAAAAAACACAGCCTAATGCACACTTGGGGTGAGAATATCATCCAATTGTCTCCTTTCTGTGGTAGCTTTTATAACAACCAAAATGATATCTTGCTTAATATATAATGATCCCTACCCTAAAAGACTTACATTTAGAGCCCACCGGCAGGTGCAACTGTGGTGTGGGGTGACACTCAGGGTAGGTCAAAAGTATATGAGCCACTCTTGTTTCAGCTACATAATCCTTAGATAATGTTGGTGAAGTCAGCCATGTGCAAAGGCACCATCTAATTAAAATCACTTAACAGAAGTCTAAAGTATGAGCAGAGTCAGACCGGGTACTCTTCTGTAGTCACTGCAGACAGACAGCACTGCTACAGCCAATCCAGGCTCAGCTGATCCCTCTCCTTCCGTTCAACAAGAGGATAAACAGCATGTGCAACCAGGTCCTTACTGCATGCAGGAGGTGGACTATCATCTATGAAGCCCAGATGAAGACTTCCTACTTCATGAGGGAGCTCTCAAGTGCTCTGATACTAACTTGGTGAGGACCTCATGAGCAGGTTGCTATCCAGCTTTCTGCACACCTGCAGAATTTGACCTTTTGCCTCCAAATATAGTTCCTGTATTCAATCACTTTGGCATATCCCACTGCTGTACCAGAGTCAATGTGCATAGTTCATAATTTCCCCAAAGCCTTACACAGACAACCAACAAGTTGGTGCATGAGATTAAAGTCCATCATGGATTTCCACAAAAATCTGGAGGACAAAGATGGGCGGATGTAAGAATAAGAGCACAGAGTTATTTAGTAGAGGTTATTATACAATGTGAGAGGAGAACTACTTCCACCCATCAATGTAAAATGATGCTCCCTGTCCCAAGGGTGACTGTTGCTCACCAAGGGTGCCGTGCTGCTTGCTCACAGGTGTATCTTTTGTTAGGGTCCTTCTCCATCAAATTCCGAATGAAGTCTTTAGCTGCAAAAAAAAAAATTAATAATAACAATAGAGACAATAATTCAAAGCAATGGGGTTGATGTTCAGTTCTGCTGCAGGACTGTCAGCCAACAGCATTGACCAGGCTACCAAGTGCCATCTGCCCACAGCACCAGAAAATGGCCCTGGGTCAATTGTAATTTATTAGTATAGATATAACCAAAGTGACTTAGGACTAAATTCAGGCTATTTAGCATTTAGATAAAAGCTAAAGGCATCTACTCCTGCAAGTATAGGCAGGAGTTGGATGGGTAATTTAGAGTTGGCAGATTTCAGCTCTCAGCTCCCAGGTAAGCCAAGTGCCTCTGACCATCTTAGTGGTCTGAATATAGCCACATATGTTGGAGATGCAGGTAAACTGGATGGGAAAGGCAAGGAGGAGGTCAAATGCCACAGTAGGAGGAGCTTCTCATTGCTAACTCCAAACAATCGCACATATGGACAGCTGTGAGGACATATTGGGTATTTAAAAATAAGTTACTGAGGAAAATGGACTCCCTTGGGCATGAGGTAGTGTGTTTTTAATCAAGTCTATAATGGAGAAAAGGGAGATTGCAGCATGGCCTGCATCCAGTAGCTTCAGGAAAGAGTAGCTGAAGGAGCCACAGCAAAACCAAATATGGCAGGAAAATCTTTGTGCTGATTTAGGTGATGGACTTTACCCCCAAAATGCAAAGAGGTCTGCCAACAGACCTTCATATTTTCTCAGAAAACCAGTATGGGCTTAAAAAAACCTTCTCATCACATATATCTTCAAGCATCCATCAAAATGATATCTGGCCTGCAGATGTAAACAGCATGAAATATTATTCTACACAGAGATAACAGGATATATAATCATCTTTAAAATAAAACACTTCATATCTCTCCTGCCTTCATCAGTAGTACTAATGAATCAGAAATCTGCATTTCTAGGGGTATTTTTGTCTGATGAAGTGTTCCTAAATTTCATTTCTTCTCCTGCATGAAATGGCAGATGTTGTCCCAGGTTGGACAGAGCAAGGGCACTGAGCTTGTATGACCTCTTGGAGAACACACAGCATGTCAGTGGCACATGCAGGGCAGTGCTGAACATGCCCCTGCTGTCACCTACAGCCACCCATGCTGGCAGAGCAGGAGCTGTGCTGGAGCCTTGAGGCACATTTACCTCTAAGGGAGTTGTGTATCTACCTTGCTGCCAGGCTGAAGAGAGCTATGGATTAAATGTGCCTTGCACTGGGTGGGGAACTGGGTGAGCATGTGGGCAGCTATCTGGATCTGACCACGTGGACAGTCCTCCTAGCTTCTGAATCTGTTTGCCTGCCTCATTTGGAAGCAATTAATTTCTGCAATAGACACTGCAGACTCGCTTTGGACCTGAGGTGCAGTTTCAATAACAGCCAAACTAATTTTCTGTTTCATTTTAATGGCACATAAACCGTCTGCATTGTATTTGGATATGATGGAGAAATGAAACTGCTTTGTCTTCTTGGGACTGCCTTCTTCTGTCTTCATCTTGGGTTCCAGCATTTCAGTGCTTTGTGTGTGACTGGACAAAATGGTGCTTAATTTGTTGAAGTAACTATTTGAGCTGAAAGAAGTGCACGTTCCCAATGGTTTTCCATGGAAAGGAGCTCTGCACGTGACAGGCTTTCTCCCACCCAGAGGAGAAGATCTGCAACAGGTAGGCAACCATGCATGGTCGGTGCAATTGAATGAGCAGAGGCTTCTTACCAGACTCGGAGATGTCATCCCAATACGGGGAGTCAAACTCATACTCTGCCTTAAGGATCTGCTCGAAGAGTTTGGAGTCGTTTTCATCATAGAAAGGGGGATACCCACAGAGCCTAATGGGGAACAAGAAAAGAGACACGTGACCCTTGGACCCATCTATGCCAAACAGGTGTGAAAGAGGGAGAGAGAAGAAAGAAAATGTCTCCTTTAATACTTTCCCTATAAAGTTTTCAAGCAGGCAAGCGCTGCTGTGAGAGAAGTTTGTTCAGGGACATGTAAATCCACTTGTAAAGACTGGCACTGTCTTGGACAAAGAGGAATTCTGCAAGGACACCCAGCGCAGTGGATCCTACACCAACTCATGCAGATCTCTTGGCCTGCCTCTGTTTGCTTTTGGGTGTTTAGCCAGAGGAATAGCTTTATTATACAGCTGTGACCCCTTCCGCCCTCTTCTATGTATGTGGTAAGAGGAGCTTTCATGGACTACAGCCACAGAGCACCAGTCCCCATCATCCCTCAGCACAACCATTCCTCATCCAAGAGTCTTCTCCACAGCAGTTTCTATGCTGTGGTTCTCCTGGATTGTTCTCACCCAACACCTTACAGAAGCCACCTACACCAGCTTTAGTCTCTCCCAGATGGTGGAGAGGCAGAGCAGGGGCTCAGCAGATGTAGGGGTACAGCAGAGCCCCAGGAACTGGAAACACAGAAGAGGTGGTGACACCTACCCAGCCACCTGCATGGCATCAGGATGGGCTTTGAGCACAACCTGTGGTCTCTATATTATGCAAGAGACTGTGGCTGTACAGGAAGCCTTGTACAACTGGGCAGCCACTGGCAACCTGCAGGGTCCTCTTCTCCAGCACAACCAGAAGGAAGGGCTGGTGCAAAGCAGGACAAGGAGCCCCATAGAGGGTGCCTCCAGAGGATGTGTCTGCAGCTTGTGCCATGCCCTGTGTCCCCAGGCACAAGGAAGAGGATGCCTGGGAGTCATTCCACCTCTGCAGCAGAGCCTGCACAGCCTGCACATGACCTGCTGCCATTGTGGCAACACACAGAGAGCTTCTCCTTTTCTCTCTTCTGCAAGTGATTTTGCTGCCCACATCTAATTGTCTACCTTCCCTAAAGCAAACAACAGTCCCGTCCTGGTTTTTAGTATTTACAATCAGACTTTTCAGAAAAGCTAGCCCTAGGACAAGCAGGGCATTGAACATTACTTGCCTAGTTTAAGCTAAACCCCTCAGCACCCTCCCAGTGCTGCAGCCAGCAGGATAGTCTCTCTAGAGAGGCAGAGCTCCTCCAGCCCTGCAGACGTGGGAGAGCCACATTCAGCCCTGAGTTAAACAAAAGCAGTGATAAAACTCATGTGTCAGAAATCCCTCCCATCCAGCCAATGCTACATGCAGTAAACTGTCTCTGTGCAAACATGCCTGCAGAGATATGTCTTTTTCAAGTTTTAATACCAATGTCACAAAGTGCCAGATTTGCCTCTGAGGCTGGTTCAAGGTTTTAGCAAACCCATCCTGCTCAGTTAAGGAGGCCTTTCTGCCTCTTGTCTTGTACAGCCTGGGGAAAAGGAGGCTGAGGGGAGACCTTTTCACTCTCTACAACTACCTGAAAGGAGGTAGCAGTGAGGTGGGGGTTGGTCTCTTCTCTCAAAATAACAAGCAACAGGACGAGAGGAAATGACCTCAAGTTGCACCAGGGAAGGTTTAGTTTGGGTATTAGGAAAAATTTCATTACCAAAAGGGTTGTCAAACACTGGAACAGGCTGCCCAGGAAGGTGATTGACTCACCATCACTGAAGGTGTTTAAAAGATGTGTAGATGTGGTGCTGAGGAGCATGGAACACTGTGGAGTTAGTTAATGGTCAGACTGGATGATCTTAAAAGGTTCTTTCCAACCAGAACAAGTCTGTGATTCTGTGTGATTCTGTATAGAGATGACACATTTTTTTCTCTTATCTCTAGTTTATAGTGGAAATTATTCTTTCACATACTTTGCCAGTATTGAAATGATCCTTTTTTCCTGCAGTTTTCTCAAACTTTGAGTCAATCAGCCTCAATAAAGTATTTTACTGGGGAGAGCCAGCCATTATAAACAGGCTCAAGATCTAGCTGAAACACTACACTGTAACAACAACAGAGCAAGGAGGAGGGAGGAATTGTAAGAAATTAAATACTCAAGATATTTATAACCCAAAGACAGGCGGCTGCCCTGGAGGTTATTTGAACCAGCTCAGCACTTGAGGGTGAAAGGAGCAATGTTTTGTTAGCTCCAAAGAGCCAGTGTGCTTGATAAATAATTTAAATGCTGAGTGAGATGTTGATCTGCGTCAGTTCCACACTGACCTGGAAGAACTCTACTGAAATGTGCAGCATTATAATGAATCACTGTGCTTCAACTGAATCAGAAATCTCCTCTTTTATCTTGCAAATCAGCTGAGCCAGTCCTCACCTGTGTCCCACTGGATGATGGCCATTCTCAAAAGCAAGTAAGATATACTCATGCCAGGCAAGCAGGACTGCACACCTACTGCATGGGCACCCTCTTGTGTGTGGGGCTCATTGCAGCAACTCCTACGTGAAACCCAGTAGTGGAAGTGGCATCTGAGAAGAGCCATTAAAAACAGTGCATAACAAAAGCTAAAAAGCCTCCATGCACCTGGATAAGGAAAAACAACTGCTAACCTAACACAGAAACTCGATCCACAGCCAGGATCCAACTCTACAGGTATCTGTGAAGAACATTTATATAACTTGTCTTAATACACATTTATATAACTGGCACGTCTCCTACAGGGAAAGGCTGAGAGAGTTGGGGTTGTTCAACCCAGTGAAAAGAAGGCTCTGGGGAGAACTCAGAGTAGCCTTCCAGTACCTGAAGGGGCTACAGGAAAGTTGTGGAGGGGGTTTTGACATGGATGTGGAGTGACAGGACAAGGGAGAATGGTTTTAAACTGAGAGAGAGTAAAATGAGATTGGATATTAGGAGGAAATTCTTCAGTGTAAGGGTGGTGAGACACTGGAACAGAATTCCCAAGGAAGTTGTGGATCCCCCAACCCTGGTAGTGTTCAAGGCCAGGTCAGATGAGGCTTCGAGCAACCCCATCTAGAGGGAGGTGACCCTGCCTATGGCAGGGCAATGGAAATAGATGATCTTTAAGGTCCTGTCCAACCCAAACCATTCTGTGATGCTGTGATTCTATTTAACGTCACAAATATCAGCGCTTGCGTCCCACGATCTTGTGGTGGGAATGTACACAAACTGATCTTCACCTTCCTCCTCTTTTGTCACAACCCTCAAGATTTTGGATGCTTTATTGAGGGCTTTGGTAATGCTGGAGTTGATAGCACCAGCCCCACAACTGTTAGGATCGCCACTATGGTAGAGATCCCCAGGCTGGAGGGGATCCAAAGGCACTCAGCGCCATCCCTCAATCCCTCTTCCCTCTGGGACATATTGGGCTCTGTGTAAGAAACAGAGAATCATAGAATGGTTTGGGTTGGAAGTGACCTTAAAAGTCCCTTAAAGGGACCTTATGAAGCTTGACAGCCCTTCATTAATTTCTTGCCCTCCTCAGCATTTTCCTTAAACAAAAGCCAACAGCTCCAATAAAGCATTTCAAGGCAAGCAGGCAGCCCTGAGCATGCCAGGGCACTGGCAGGCTGCTCTGGAGAAAGAAATCACTCTCTTAAAATGTGCACTGTACTAATTACCTTGGCAAAGGTACAAGAGCACAAGTTAGGGTTGCTGTGATTTATACATGCTTGTGGCAATGAAAGGTAGGAGTAAACTTCTGAGCAGCACAGAGCTGGAGGGCTACAACCCTGTAAGGGTGGGAGTACAGCAGCATGAACCCCAGCAAGGGCCCCAGTCCCTCCAAAGCCTTTCAAGCTCTTCCTCTGCTTCTCTGCATGGCTGAAGCATCTACACAGGAGACCACAGCATTCTCGTAGACACACTGAGGAATTGTGGACTTGATGATCAGGTAGTGAGGAGGATCATGAACTGGTTGAAAGGAAGAAGTCAGAGAGTTGTGCTCAATGGGACAGAATCTAGTTGGAGGTCTGTGACTAGTGGAGTCCCTCAAGGGTCAGTACTGGGACCAGTACTATTCAATGTTTTCATCAATGACCTGGATGAGGGAACAGAGTGTGCCCCCAGCAAGTTTGCTGATGACACTAAGCTGGGAGGAGTGGCTGACACATCAGAAGGTTGTGCTGCCATTCAGCAAGACCTAGACAGTCTGGAGAGTTGGGCAGGGAGAAACTTGATGAAATTCAACAAGGGCAAGTGTAGAGTCTTGCATCTGGGGAAGAACAACCCCATGGACCAGTACAGGCTGGGGGCTGATCTGCTGGAGAGCAGGGTAGGAGAAAGGGACCTGGGGGTCCTGGTGGACAGGAGGATGACCATGAGCCAGCAGTGTGCTCTTGTGGCCAAGAAGGCCAATGGCATCCTGGGGTGTATTAGAAAGGGTTTGGTTAGTAGGTCAAGAGAGGTTCTTCTCCCCCTCTATTCTGCCTTGGTGAGGCTGCATCTGGAGTATTGTGTCCAGTTCTGGGCCCTACAGTTCAAGAAGGACAGGGAACTGCTTGAAAGAGTCCAGTGCAGAGCCACAAAGATGATTAAGGGAGTGGAACATCTCCCTTCTGAGGAAAGGCTGAGGGAGCTGGGTCTCTTTAGCTTGGAGAAAAGGAGGCTGAGGGGCAACCTCATCAGTGTTTACAAATATGTAAAGGGTAAGTGTCAGGAGGATGGAGCCAGGCTTTTTTCAGTGATGTCCAGTGATAGGACAAGGGGCAATGGGTGCAAACTGGAACACAGGAGGTTCCACGTAAACATCAGGAAGAACTTCTTTACTGTGAGAGTGACAGAGCCCTGGGACAGGCTGCCCAGAGAGGTTATGGAGTCTCCATCCCTGGAGACATTCAAAACCCGCCTGGACACGTTCCTGTGTGATGTGCTCTGGGTGATCCTGCTCTGGCAGGGGGGTTGGACTAGATGATCTATTGAGGTCACTTCCAGCCCCTAAGATTCTATGATTCTGTGAGGTATCTGTCTCTATGTCTGGGAGGTCATGGTATCCCATTACAGGGTTGCATGGTTGAAGGTCTGATGTATGAGGAGTCAGCATCATGCAGGAGGATGCCAGGGCTGCTGGAGGCTCAGCACAGGGCAGAAAACAAACTCTTCTGGTTCTGCTCTTCCTTTGCTGATGAGAGCTTGAGAAGTGTTAGTCACTATCAAAGGTCATGGACAGGGACACCCCTCCAAACCAGTCCCCTGCTTCAGAGTGGGCTGAGTGTAGGGTAAGGGGTTGATCCTGGCTTGGCCAGGGTTGGGGATGAATCTCTTGCACAGGGAGACCCCAAGGATGTTCATCCATCATTGAGGACCTATAGGAGAAAACATGTGAGAAGGGAGTAAGCTCATTTGGACAGAGAATGTAGCATGTGGGAGGGGAACACCAGGGCACCTGGCACAGGTCCTCCCTGTGGGTGGCAAAATGTTAACTTTCCTGCAGTCCTTGCCCTTAAAATCAGTTTTGGAAGATGCTTACTTGAACATGTTAACACTAGTGGCTTTGCAGCAAGGGATGGGAAAGCCCCAGTAAATTGGCCTATCATGCAATTTATGGTTGGAGGAAATATTGCTGGACTTCCAGCAACTGGGCCACCTTCCAAAGTCCATAATAAGTTTTTATTTAATTCTTACAGAATCAAAATCCCATCAACTTCATTTCCATCTGCTGGGACATTTCTGTGTGAAAAAAATGACCTCACCATCAGAGGTTCTGCTGGTTTTCTTCAGATATGCAGAATTACAAAAATAACCCCTCTGTCTTCAATGTGAAAAAAATCCTACATTGTCCTGGGGGAGCTTCAGGCAGCTATTAGTTGTCATCCTTTTCTTGCAGTTTAGCCAAATAAAAGCTTTTCAGAACTATTTAGCAACTTTATCACAACAGCAACAGATTTTCCCTTAACCTCCTATTCCCAGTCTTGCCTTAAAAATAATGGGATGCAGATAAGAAAAACACAGGTGGATGTACAAAAGAAAGATGTTGCCAGAAGTCATTTCTGGAAGCCATCAGGAGAGTACAAGAGGAATACCAGGAACATCTTCTTCTCATCAGTCAGAGAAATTAAACCCCTGCAAGCTCTTGTCACCTATTGGGGGTGATACTAAAGGCCAAAAAGAACCCCTTCACATGATCAGTGCACAGCCTCTAGCACAAGAGTTAAGGTTAGTTTTACAAACAATTCTGTAGTGAGATTAAAGTGAAGGACTCAGTAAGTGCTCAAAGACCTGAGGTGTATGGAGTGGGAAGTCATCCAAGCACTATTTATAGGGATAAACACTTGTATTTCTTCTTTTTTTGGGAATGGACCTTCCTAGTGGCTGACACTGGTGCCCTCATGAAGCTGTGGACAAGGACATGTTTTAGCACGGGGAATAAAAAATAAAGAAGCAATCAATAAAAAGCAATCATTTGGGGTTGCTTCCCAATGGTTAACTGTGCTATCCTGAGCAATCCAACATGCCTGTGTACATTTTGCCAGCACTAATTATCCTTCCAGTACCAAACAAGTAAGTTATTCCTCACTTTCTTACTTAGGCTTCTGTGTGATGCCAAGCAGGAGAGATGACCGATCAGCTTATCCCAAGACATGACCCCAGCATGATGGTGGAAACTCTTCCTGATATAACATACTTTGTGCTGTTCCTGATTAATCCTTGCATACAAACATTGATGATTTCATGCGTATCTACTTGAAAAATAAAAAACTAAGCAGCAAAGAAGTACAGGAAAGCATGACCCAAGATTTTTTCCTAATACTCACTGTTTATAAACAAAAATAACAAACCAGTAATTCTTTTGTCCTACCAGTTATCAGAATCAGAAGAAAATTCAGGGCAAAATGTGTTCAGCAGAAAATGTGTGCAGAAGAAAGAGGAGGTGTTGATGATGAATAACCAGGGGCTGAGGCAGAACATTCTGTGGCCTCAGGTGCTTTCTGGTTTTCGGATCTATTAACCTAACCTTCATTATATCAGATATGATGCATTTAGTATTTTATCTCCCCAAGTTTTTGTGACCCCTCTGTGACCCAGAAAGGTCCAAAATACATCTGCTGGGAATCCAGGGAAGTCTCTCACTCTTCATTTTATATTTTGAAGCTGAATATGTTATCAAAACTACCTTGTAATAAGTAGAAAGCCGAGCTCAACAGTGAGGCTGTTTCAAACTGAGAACTATTGCAACTGGAAGAACAGGAAATTTCAGGCTGCTAAAATTAGTTTGTGTGGATAATGACTTCTCATGCAAAACAGGTTTTGATAAAAACTCTGCTGGTGCAGCCTCTGCAATCTGTGTGTCATTAACAAGCAGCATTAGAGACTGGCACTGAAACAAAGATATTCTAAGACCTCCTTCACCTTGCATATCACAGAAACAAATATTCGTCTCGAGCGTCGGTGTCCCAGAAACAGTTTGTTCTCCCAGTGTCATAAACTGGAGGCTCTCATGTGAGACTGAGCTTGTGTCTGGAGGCACTCGAACCACTTGCTGTAATAATAGCTCAAAGCATCTTTAATTTATGCCTGGCTTCTGTGTTGGATTCCCCTGAGTTTCCATCTTCTTAAATGACAACAACCTGTTCAGAGTGGCTGTGGGAAAGGCGGGGAGGTGATGTGCTTGGATTGCCCTGTGCATAAATATAGCACTGAATGGCTTGGGCATGTGCAAGGATCTCCAGCTGTGCTGACTGTGGAGTTGGAAATGGCATATTCATCTGGAGGTGGTGATACACTGGAATCAGTAACTCCTGCTCTGGGCAGGACTACCAGCATTGCAGGGTGGCTATTCTGGTGCTCGTGGCATCTCAGCACTGTGTTGTGCTGTGCAGGGTGAGCTCTGTGCTGGCTCTGCTCCCTCTGCTGCTGTGGCACTGAGACAGCAAACCTATGTGCTAACCTTGTGCCCATCACTGGTGGTCGCAGACACCTCAGCAGAGCTACTTCCTACCAGCTTAGGGAAGGACCCCTCTTCCTCTCTCTCTTTACTGTTCCTCTGACATCCACTTTCTTATGAGGCCATGTCTGCAGTTTCTGGCTATTCCTGGAAGCAAGGATGAGATGCAGTTCATGGCTAGGAAACATAAGACATGGGTTGGCTTTCTAGGCTCTCATTGCAGTCAACAGAGATGGAATCAACAGAGTCTGGAGAGTGTTGCAAAAGTACCACGGAACAGATGAAACCATGCTGTGAAGGCAGGGGGCTGAGTACAGAGGGTGTGATCCAGCAGCCTCAGCATGGGCATCTGGTGCTATTTGACACAGTCCATGGTCTCCTGCTTGGCCTCCATCTGCCACCCCAGAAGGTCTCTGCAGTGTGTTACACTTGCCAAATCCACATGGCTGTCCTGGACACTCCAGTGTGACACTAAATGTGTACATTTGGGCAAGTGAAAGGCACATCCTGGTGAAATGACTGCTTGCATCCACCCAGGTTGGGCTGAGGTGCCCACATGTAGAACCTAGTGCCACTGGAGAAGCTGTCAAGTGCATAGGACCCTTGTCCCCAGCTGGCAGGTATGTCATGGGGGGCAGGATTATCCTACAGCCACAGCTTCAAACCAGGTGGGAGGTCAGTGTAGGTGACTGAAACAGCACTAAACACCTACATGAGGGCAACCAAAGCAAGCCCTGGAGTGTTCCTGACTGTAACAGGAGCTGAAGGATGCAGCTCACAGGCAGAAATAGTCAAGGAAGTGGTTTGATCTCAGCCCCAATCCCACCCAAGCAGCAGCAGTCTGGCAGACACATTACCACACTCCTTCTATGGCAACACATTACTGCCATTCACTCTGACTCTACATGATACAAATCAGGTCCTTATTACCTGAATCACAGAAACCCTCAAAAGGTTTCCTTGTGCTGAGAGCATGAATTCACAGGGACTCATTCTTACTAAACTCACTCAGTAGCCTTCAGGGTTGGGAACTCCCCACACAACAAGCAGGGAATTTAGATTTTAGGAGTGCATATGTCTTTGTTGACAAGCCCAGCACATGCTGATTTGGAAAACAGAGCAGAAAAGGACTGAGCTGAACCCTGTAGAAAGAGCAGCTTCACTTAGGAAGGGGAAGAGGTTTATGAATGAGATTGAAACCTTCCACCTCTCACAGATGTGTTCATTAACACCAAGGGAGGTTTTCTCCCCCTCTACTCAGCCCTGGTGAGACCTCACTTGGAGTATTGTGTCCAGTTCTGGGCTCCCGAGTTCAAAAGGGACAGGGATCTACTTGAGAGAGTCCAAAGGAGGCTACAAGGATGATGAAGGGACTGGAACATCTGCCTTATGGGGAAAGGCTGAGAGACCTGGGGCTGTTTAGTCTAGAGAGAAGACTGAGGGGGAGTCTAATTAATGTCTATAAATACACGAGGGCTGGGCATCAAGACAGCAGGGACAACCTCTTTTCACTTGTGCCCTGTGAGAGGACGAGGGGCAATGGATTCAAACTCAAGCACAGGAAATTCCACCTCAACATGAGGAAGAACTTTAATATGAGGGTTACAGAGCCCTGGGACAGGCTGCCCCGAGAGGCTGTGGAGTCTCCTTCTCTGGAGACTTTCAAGACCTGTCTGGATGCCTTTCTGAGTGATCTGCCCTAGTTGTGTTTTGTTTTGTTTTTATTTTTGTTTGTTGTTTTTTTTTTGTCCTGCTCTGGTAGGGGGGTTGGACTCGATGATCTTCAGAGGTCCCTTCCAACCCCCAGTATTCTGTGATTCTGTGATTCTGTGATTAATTGGGTGTTGAAGGACACATTGCTCAGCACTGCCTCATCCATATTCCTTAGCAAGATGCATAAAAGCAACAAGTGAAATAACATGTTTGCTAGCAAAAAAGACCTTTGGTGCATGAGCCATGGTGGAATGGGACTGAAAACTTTGAGAAAAGCAGAGCCAAGTTTATCTCCAGGCAACCAGGATGCAACAGTTCACCCCTCCTGAGGGCTGCCTGATAGACACATATTTTCATGGTGAATATTTGACAATAAACCGAACCTGAGCAGTGGGTGAGTCTGGAAGTCAGGCAGAATACTGCTGTCTTCCACCTGCATCCTCCTTCCTCCTGCTCTCCGAAGCTGAGCAAAGCACTTACAAAAGTAACAGAAAAGATTCTGCCTGATTGTCCTGTCATGGCTGGCAAGGACCAAAAATGCCAAAAAAAGCCTCAGCCTCTGGGCCTTCTGTGCTCAGGTTTCATGTGAAAGATGGCAAGCTTGGGTCAGCACACACCATCTTCATTTAAAGGAGCACTATGGAATGGTGTGTGAAGTAGCCTCTGAGGTATTCCAGTATGCCTGCTGTCTTCCTCACTGCTGCAGCATGTCCCACTGGGCTTTCTCACAAAGTCAGAATCAGCACTGTTGATTTTTGCTTTGTTATGTAAAAGTTTTTTTGCATCCTGATGTTGATGGCTTGGCCCAAGATAAATCCATCCCCCTGCAAAGTTTTGTACTCAAAAAAGTTTTCAAATATTCATGTAGATTGGAAAACCCAGTCTTAAAGCTGATGTTTTTAAGTAGGGTTTAGTTTTAAATAAATAAACATACATGCAAATACACATGCTATCTTAATATGAAAAAGTTATTTTAAGTAGTATCGAGCTTATGCTCAAGATAAAATGAAAATGTAAAGAATGAACATTTGCACAGAGTGGGTTATCCAGCAATGAGGTTTGTCCTGGCAAAAATAGTTCTACTACACCATCAAAAAGTTATTCATGTTGACAAGCCATGAAATGTTTGCATAAGGAGAAAGGGAACAAAGTAGGAATGCTTTAATGCTGTGCCTCATTGGAGCTGCTTTCTCCTTCAGTCTTGTATAACTGTGACAGTTGTGTAAAAGGGACAAATACAAAAAAGGGAAAGCACTGGTAATGCTGGCAGGAAAAGACATTTGTTTCCACAGCAGTCGACAGCTACACAGCAGCTCTGTGCCCTCTTGCACAAAAGGAACACCCCGAGTCAGCCCATGGTGACAGCCTGACCTCCTCTCACAGACCTGCATCAATAGCTCCTGCTGCAAAGTCTGCACAGAAGCCAGCAAGGCAGTTGTTATCTGAATGACATGCATGGACTCAGGAGCCCGAGCGCTGAGCACAAACCACCCCATGAAGGCAGGTCCCTAAACCACAGTGAGTCTTTCTACAGGTTTACAGAGAAGTTCTGCCTTTTCCTCTCAACCCAAATATTAGCAGTGATTTAATGTGCTCATGCACACAGAGCTGGATTCAGATGATGGCGCCCAGAAATGTCATGGGTGCTCTTCTCTGGAGAGCACTAATGACCCCTGGTACCACAGCATCCCTGTGACCAAACTGGCCAGGATACCTCCCCAGTCCTCCCAAGTGCTGTCACTGGTGCAGAAGGTGGCTTACCTACTGCCATGGCTCAAGTACTTCAGGTGCACCCACATCTAGAGTACTGGCTGGCTGCCTCATTTCATGGAGACATGAGGACAGTCAAGCAGAGGAACAGATTGCCCACAGACCTTTTGCTGTCTTCATCTCCAGAGCATTTAAAAACCTGACTGTAGAAAGCCCTAGGCAATCTAGTCTGATCTCAAGAGCAGGACTTCCTCAGGTCCCTTCCAAACTAAGGTATCCTAATAAGCCTTTGTGTAGAAGGGTGACAAGTACTGAATAAGGACAGGCACTAAATCTCCATAAACATGAGTTTTGAGACCTATCCACCACTTAGGAGAATGCACAGAAGTCCTGATCCTATGGCTTTCTCATGCAACCAATCCCCACCACTTTGAGCAGCATTTAGTCCCATTGGAGGAGCAAATTTCAGCCATGAATGCAGAGCTTAATGGCTTGGTGGAAGGGTGACAGACTGACAGGGTAGAAATTAGCTCCTCTCTCCTATGGGCCCTGGTGGTTGGATGTATCAAGAAAGGTGATCCCTCATTTTTAGTAAATTCTCAAAAATGATGCTTTGATGGCAATAATTCACTGCAATACATTAAAAGCTCTTCCCCCCTTGCCTACCCCTCCCCAGTTAACAATAAACCATTATAGTGATGCCTGGAGAGAGGTGACATATCAAGATAGGTTATGATGTTGTGCTCTGTGGGCGTGGCCAAATCTGTTTCTTGTCATGGCTAAGCTGAGCAGGAGAGGGGACAGGCCCACTAACATCACAACCTGGACAAGCACCAACTATTGTACACCATGTAGCTCAGGCAGGAGCAAGGATTTTCACTTCTAAAGGGTCCTGATCAATTCCCTACCATTTGTGCCCAAATTTCAGCCTTTCTGTAACTGGAAGGTGTCCAGGGTTCATATTGTCCTGGGTCACAATTGCCAGAGATTAACTTTTTTAGCCCAGGTTAAATGGGTAACTGTATGGTAGGAGAGCATGTTGCAGGTCCCAAAGCTGCCTGTGCTTTGAAGACCCAACAGATACTCACAGGATGTATGCGATGACCCCGATGGACCAGCAGTCCACAGCTTTGCTGTAGGGTTTCTGGGCCAGCACTTCAGGAGCTGAAAGGAGAAAGACAAACAAGCAAATGTTACAAGGCCAAACATTTGAATGGGGTCAAGAGGTAGGACCCTGAAACTTGAAGCTCCCTGAGACCTTGTGTTGCCCTCCACATACAGCCCTTGGATTTGCAGATATCCTGTATAAAATCATAGAATCATTTTAGTTGGAAAAGACCTTTAAGATCATCCAGCACTAAACTCTGTTGAGTCCACTGTTAAACCATGTCCCTCAGCACCACATCTACATGTCTTTTAAACACCTCCAGGGATGGTGATTCAACCACCTCCCTGGGCAGCCTGTTCCAGTGTTTGATAACCCTGTCAGTGAAGAAGTTTCTTCTGATATCCAATTTAAACCTTCTCTGACACAACTTGAGGCCATTTCCTCTTGTCCTATCACTTGTACCTAGACAAACATCCACCTTGCTACAATCCTGCTGGTTTTTGGAGCTCATATTCTCACAAAGAAGGATGACTCTGAACGTGGAAAAAAATCCGCATTTTCTAACTCCAGGGACATAAAAGAAAACCAAGAACAGAGAAATCCATGAGAGTTGGATGGCCACCACCTCCCTGTCAGAGGAACTTTAGGTGACTTGGAGTAAAACGAGGCCAAGCCTTGCAAGGGTACTGAGATGCACATTCACTCTGACAGCCCCACAGCTCCACCACATCCTGCTGCCCAGCGGGGGATTTCAGAAAGTGCAGTGAGCCAGGGAGGTGATAGGTCTGCAGGAGAGGAAGGAGAGCTGTCACCACACCTCCCAGCAGCTGCCTTCCAAAGCCTGTGGGATGTCAGAGCCAGAGGGAGGCATCTGTCCTTCTGCTGCTGGAAACACAGACATCTCAGAGGGAGAAATGAAAACCAGCAGGAGCTGGAGACATGCACAAAGGAACTGAGCCTTCTGCCTCTGTAGCTTTGAGCCACCATAGTCTGAATTCTGCTAGAAGTGAGAATCTGGGCATTTAGTGAAACTCTCTTTGGGTCTGCTTTCCTTTCTTACATCAGGAAGAGTTAAAAAGGTGTGGTTTTTTGTTTGGGAGCCTGGAGCATTATGTTTTCCCTGTTGAGACCTTGCAGTGCAAATGCTTAAATCTAAATTTTAAAACCCTGTGACTCTAATCTTTTTCATGTAAAGAAGCTTTTGTTTTTTTCAAAGCAAAATGTCCACAATAATGCAAGAAATCACTGCTTGTGGCATTCCTGCAGCAGACTTGTCACACTGGGTTTTAAAAAACACAGCATTTTCTCTAAAAACTTTGGAGTTCAAATGCATTAAAAAAAAATAAATAATGAAGAGGCAAGTCCCAGCAAAAATATTTCTTAAGGATTACACCTTCCTCTGCTACCAACATCAAAGCAGCTTGTTACTTGAAGAATAGCAAAAAAAATAGTTGTGAAGCACATAAATGTATTAAAACTTGAGCCTCACATTTAGTTGCTACTTATGCTTTGGTGTATTGGTAAGGACTCTTTGAAGAGTTATCTTCTTAAGCTAGACAAGTCAACAAAACTAAGGTCAAAACTGTGAGCAAGGAAGGGAACTGGAAGGAATAATGAGAAATAGAAAAGGCCTTCTGTTGTTTGGGCATGAAAGCTTAGAGAAGGGATTGAAAGGAAGACACTGTACGGGGCAGATGAAGGCATCCAGGCTGCATTTCCACAAGCAGCAGTATGATGGAAAAGGTTAAGTCACCATGTGGAGACCTCAGAAAAAGGAAGAAAATCCAGGGCAATGTGGGTAAAAAATAGCTGGCAGCCAGATTGTGATCACTCTTAAAGATATGTGACCACTCAGAAAGGATATGTCCCAATCTGCAGCACAGGGTAAATATTAACCCTGTCTTCATGTCATCAAGCAAAATGGTCCCACTGTATGGAAAATAAATTAAAATTATGGTTCTGTTCATTTATTGTTAATCCTTACACATTGTTGTAATGTGTGAATACTCCAACACATATCTGCTACATGCCAAAGGAAGTTTCTTTCCACAGTTCCTAGCACCAATAACTCCCACCCTGGCCCTAGGTGTTTGGCAGAAACCTGCACCCCAGTTCCCAAGAAGCATTTGACTCCCTCCAGGACTTGGGCAGGCTGCTGTAGTCTATCAAGATGAAGGTTAAAATGTTCTTACAACAAGAGGGGACAGAGCTGTGGAAATCCAACAGGAGTTACCCAAAAAGGTAACTCCTTTCCCAACAGCTGGGTCTGCATGTTAGGTTGGTGTGAGTCAGTCTGGGGGGGGTGGGGTCAATTTGAAGAAAAACTTGGGATAAAAGAATAAAGCACTGGAGAGCCATCCAGTTTGACCTGCCGTGGACTCCCAGACAACCTGGCAGAGTCTGGCAATTTTACATTTTTCTAGTATAAACCAGTTGTAGCTCAAAGTTGCTCAGGAAAACCTTCCCAGACAACCCTTGTGTCCCTTAACCTGACTCTTCCTTTCCTGAGTCATTAAAACTTGCCTCCAAGTTTTCCTCTAAAAATTATAAGCAATTCCTCTAAAAAAATATGCAACAAATCAGCTTTGTGAGACTCTGTTTCCTTTTTTGTCCCACCCCTTGTGACTGAATTTTGTGGCAAAATATGTTGATGAAGGGAGTCCATTTTCTCCTGTCTTAGGTGATTAGATGTCTTCCTTTCCAACTATTCCATCCTTCCAAATTCCCAATATTTTATTCACACATCTCTTCTACCTTTGACTGTCTGCTCCTGTTTCTGTTATTTTCAAGACTGGTAAACATTATACATCTTATATCCCCCAAAGAAAATACTATGCAAATGGTTCCTGAGCACCAAGGATTCTAGTGAGTTCCTGACATTACACAGATATACCACATTAACAGAATAGAACAGAAAACAAATCTGAAATGAAGGGACGTGAACTATATAAAGTTTC
Source organism: Apus apus (assembly GCF_020740795.1). NCBI lineage: Eukaryota > Metazoa > Chordata > Aves > Apodiformes > Apodidae > Apus > Apus apus. Next base: position 199,479,000 of record NC_067282.1, read on the forward strand.
TCTCTCAAAACCTCAAAGCTGTGCTGGGACACTTCGTTTTAAACTAGTGAAGAGTGCTGATAACAGTCATGTACAGATGGTGGCTGTGAAGCAACTTTAATGGAGAAAACTAGAAGGTTTAAATAATTATATTAAAGCCAAATGGCTGCTTTTGGGTTTTTTTCCAAAGAGCTGACATGCAACGGGAGCAGGAGAACATAGCTAAGCATCATCTGCCTCTGATATATGGAAAAGATGGAAACACTTAATGAGCTGAAAAACAAGTCAGAGGAGCTCTTAGGAAAGATGGTAGATCAGTGCCAAGAGGCAAACGCAGGAGACATGAAAAAAATCTGAGAGCTGACAGCACTAAAGGATCAACACAGACAGCTGAGGAGACAAAACAACAGTAAGGAGAACTGGAAAGTCACAGCTCCCATTTCTGGCCCTGGGGAACTGCCAGCCAAGTCTCCAGGATCACACCTCCCCAGGGAATCCCTGCGGGCTCAAATGCTGCACAACAGTCAGCCAGAGATGGGGACTGCAGTGAAGGAAACATGGATCCTTCCTCCACACCCAAGAATTGTGTTTCAGGCCAAATCAGCACTGCTTGCAGACAACACACAGCAGGTAAAATGTTTAATGGTCCCAGGGCCTCATCCCACCTGCAGGTACACAAAGGGCCCTTCGCAGGGCACTCTACTTCCAGGCCAGATGACCTGCTGCTTTACAGTTGGGGTTTTCTTTGTTTAATTATGTTTTATTTTAATAAGAGAAAAAAATAATTAAAGGCTTGTTTCAAATGGAGGTTTTAAGAAAAGGTACAGAACGGGAACATTTGGAAACCTTCAGAGCACTGTGTCATTACCACCAGTGAGCACAGTTAGGCTAGTAAGCTCCCTAAAAATGCAGCTGCTGGATGCCAAAACCAGCAAAGAGCTCAAGTGATGGGGATTGGTCTGATACTTTAAGCCTGTGGAACAAACTGTACAAGTCATGAGAGTCCCTGTTCTTCATACCAGCCTCATACTTAAAAGTGATTCTCCTTCACTCCCATGATGGTGCTACTCCCAGCAGATTTTGGTGTCTCACAAGAACTCAGCTTCATGTTATTTTCTGTGGTTTAGATGGCTTCCCAGAAGCTGCATGTCAGAAGGAACAAGGCATTTGAACAAAGGGTGATGGTTTTGAAGATCTCCACAGGATTGACAAATCAGCAGGCTGCTGTAAACGTGGGAGGAATAAAAAGCTCTAAACAGCATAAAAATAACCAGGAACCTGCTTGCATTGGGCAAGGACACAGGTCAGCTGGCCAAGCAAATTGGCCTGGCACAAGCCAGGACTAGAACTATTTTAGTAACTATTTTAGTGCCAGTTTCCATCACATAGGAAGATCCTGCAAGTAAAGAAGGAGAAATATGAAAGGGCTGGGCAAGTACAAGATGGTCATGGAATCCAAGAGGGAAGGTGAGTAATGGGCAGAGTTTGTAAGGGACATAAAAGGGGGACGGTGCCAGTCCCATTGCTTAGGACACTAGGAGGTATTCAAGAAGATGGACAGACAAGAACAACCTCGCACCACTGAGAAGGTGGTTGAATGCATGAAGGGCCAACCCAGAACCTCTCCTGAAGCCAAAGATGGCGGAAGAACAGTGTGAGCTCCCCTGCCACCATACAGAACATGTTCCTCACAATGCAAACAGGCAAAGAGGCATATGAAGCAGCTTCACCACAAGACCAGGGTCACTTCCACTGACTCCTGGGATGAAAACAACTTCTTTCCCTCTTTCACACAGTTCTCCATTGTTTTTCTTGTCCTGGTTGGCCAAGACTTTGAAGTTTGGGACTGTTTCTGAAGGACAGCAGGGCTTTGGTGCAGGTCTGCTGGTTTCTTGTGCTCCTTCTGTCCTTATTTCTCGTCACAGAGTCAGATTTAGCCATCATGGGACATTTCACAGCTACACCCACACACAAGCAAACCCCATTTCAGCCTACAGCAGTGGAGCTGAGCAATTGCACTGTCACGAGCTTGTGCCTGAGCAAATGCTAGTGAGAGCAGTTCCCATGCTTTATTTTTACTTTATTACTCAAGTTACTGTTTAAACAACCCCTAGGGTTGCTTTTTGCTAATAAGGATATTCTAAAGGCTTATTGAATATTTTCAAACCTTTGACTCAAAGGATACCAAGTAAGTCAAAATTAAACATGGAAATCTATTGCTTACTCAAATGCTTTGGTCTTGTACAGGGCTAAGAGAAACACACAGCTTTGGTATGAAAATTGCTACTACATTTCTGGCAGAGCTGAAAGGTGTGAAATGACCTGTCACAAAAGCACTACAGAAAATAAAAACAGTGAGTGAGGTGGGGTGTATAGGGACCAACCACACATCCAGGCTCCAGCCCAAGTCCTGTGACAGGGGAATACAAGAAAACTTTACTTGACGTTGCGTTGGGACTCAGAGCAAGAATTTTAAATCTCAGTAGGATGAAGATATTAGCCAGCCACAAACACAGTTTGTAATTCAGCCTTTCTGCAAAAGGAGATCAGATTGTCTAAGAAAGGCTTTCTAACATTTTTTCCAGACTTTTCAAGGTTTGTGAGTGTCTTGTGAGTCTAAGCCCCATCTGCAGAAGTAACCAAAGCTTTTCAGAGACCAACTCTCACAGAGAGTCAGTCAGTGAGACCTATTCCCAAGCAACCAAAAATCTCTTTAGAGGAACCTGCCGAGTGGCTGGAATCACCTCCTGGTGACTTGGCACACCTTGTGGGTAGCTCATTTTCGGGCAGTTTTGAACATCTTAATGAAAATCAAGTTCTTACAAACAGTCCCAAGCCGAGGAGCCCATGACAGATCATCAATGGCTTATACAGATCTTGCTCATAATCACAGAGATGACTCAGGGTTTTGAAAACACTGCTCCTAGAAGATGGGGTGAGACCCATGCAAGCCAGTCCGCTCACCTGACTCACAATGAAATGAGGCACACACACTGCCTCATCTTACCCAATTTAGCTGCTATCTAAAAATCAGGTGTTTATTCCCAGCTTGTCATCACCTTGACTCCTTTCCTGAGAAATGGAGAGAGGAAACAGTCCTAAGCAGATTAGAAAATGGAAGAACTTTTCATTAGAAGTGGTTGTATTAACAGATCTGCTCTTCAGTAAGTGAACATTTAGATTTACATCTCAACAAAAGTGCCTCAACTAAGTCTAAATGGATTCAATTATCCTGTCATCTTTACACCATAGGACCAAAATCTCTTGCAAGGCCCTGGAAAGACTGAGATCTCTGAATGTTGGCTGCAATTTCACCTGTAAGGCAGAGCCTTAAAAGCTAATGGACTAAGACATTACCAGTTATGCACATTTTAGGTGTACCATAATTTGATAGGTAACACTTTGATTTTTCAGAACAAAAACTGGTATTATATTAAGAAGATTAATTCTAATGAAGCCCTCTTTTAATCAGTGAATTTCTGAACCACATCAACAGGAATGTACTATTTTGGGTACCATCTTTCTTGGAGCTGAAGCTAAGAACAACAACTGAATTAAAACTTGAAACACACAGAGTTGAAAGTACATCCTAATCAGGGAAATATGATAGAAATGACAGGGGGCCCTGCATATTGCAAATATTTGCAAAGGGCAGCAGACCTGAGTTAAGATCAGGTTTGCTACCAAGTCAGCTTTTCATCCAGCACCTTACACAGTGGGATCCAACTGGATTAGTTTCTGGAGATAAAGAAGTATAAATAGTAGCAGATGCTAATGACTTCTTAACCCAGCACTGGTGCCTTTAGCATGAGATAATGTGCCTAGTTTGTTTTTTTTTTCCAGTACTTTAATGCAAATCATTTAATTCTCTTAGTATCTTAGAAAATGGGATATTCTCCATATCTTTAAAGAAAAGCAGCAGGACTTGCATGGTAAGTGATGGATCCCTGCGAGTTACTTCAATGCTAGGTAAAAACACTGGGAAAAGACCCAAAAAAAGTTGGCAGAGATGACATTTCATGGGCCAACACTGTGGGTCGTGTCTCCCCTGATCCAGACAAGAACACATATTCATATTGCTATCAGGGGGGAGGACTCTTCCATTTATTTGAGGACGTTTTAGGCAGGTGCTGCAAATTGGAGCAACACTGGAAGGCATGAAAGCTTTTGGATGCAAATTGCAGACCGTGTATGTAGAAGCCATGTCAAAGGGTGTAACACTCATGGAGGCTCATTTGTGGGCATCACCACAGTGAGCAACAACAAAAACCTTCTGTGCTTGGAAAATGTCACCTGGGCAGCCAATTATCTTTTAAAAAAGCAGCACTAGAGAGGAGCTGTCTCCTGTGCCAAAAAAAAAAAAAAAAGAAAAAGAAAAAGAAAAAAGAATTGGAACAAACATTTAAAGAGGTTTTCTTTGTGAGAGAGGGGAAAAACCTTCTGTCAGCACTTCAGAAATAAGCGACCGTGACCTCTTGAACCGTGATGAGTAAATCCTGCACTCAGTAAAGTAACAACAGACCTGGATGCACTTGTGTAGCTATCAGTGCCCAGGTCTTGAGTAATGAGAGCTCTCAAACATCTCTCCAAGCACTACAATTTGTGTCACATGCTCTGAGAGCTTCCTCTCCAAAACAGCAAGTTTTCTTATATCAATGGCTATCCTGAGAGACCATCTGAGATCAGTCAGTGCCCCAGCAGAGTCGCACTCCCCCGTTTTCATGAGCGCTTCAGCAAACACCATCTGAGCTTCCCTGCATCTCACAGACTTACTCTAGTCAGTGCCCATTTCAGAACAAAATAAAACATGTTCATTAAGGACGGAAGAGCTGGCAGCAAAAATTATAAAAATTGCTATCTCAGCTCAATTCCTGTTAGTGCTTTGGAAGATTTCCAGTCTGGTGTGATCACACAGCACAGCTATCCAGGCTGTACAGACAGCATCCTGACTCGCATGTCTGAAAATAAGAGAAGGATGGGCTGATGGCTTCACAATGGGGAAACCAAAGACATTTGTTCCTTTTCCTGATGTTATCAGGATAGAGTGTGCCTGTGCAGTGTGAAGATAAACCCTGGGAAAAGGAAAAAAAAATCGCTAGGACAAATCTGGATTGTAGAATCATAGAATCATAGAATGGTTTGGGTTGGAAGGGACCTTAAAGAACATCTAGATCCAACCCCCCTGCATAGGCAGGGACACCTCCCAGTAAACCACATTGCTTGAAGCCCCACCCAACCTGGCCTTGAACACCTCCAGGGATGGGGCAGCCACAACTTCTCTGGGCAACTTCTTCCACTGTCTAACTACCCTCATAGTGAAGAATTTCTTTCTGATGCCAAACCTAAATCTCCCCTCTTCCAGTTTATAGCCATTACCCCTTGTCTTATTACTACAAGCCCTTGTCAAAACTCCCTCCCCAGCTTTCCTGTAGCTCCTTCAGGTAGGAGAAGACTGCTACAAGGTATCCCCCAAGCCTTCTCTTCTCCAGGCTGAACAATTCCAACTTTAGGAGAGGTGCTCCAGCCCTCTGATCATCTTCATCACAGCCACATAATTTGTTTGAGATCTTGTACCATGGTATCATCAGAGCTATGAAAACACAGGTGAGGTGGCAGCTGCAAAGCAAAATGAGCCTCTCTATGACTGCTGGAAAACGTTACATCTTCCCTATTGAAAAGCTGTGAGATAAATGTATCCCTGGGGAAGCCACTGTCATTTTAGTTTCACGGATTTCATGGATACCGCAGAGATTAATTTTATTGTCTCAGATGACTAGCTTGGTATTGTAGGAGACTCAGGCTTGCTGGACACACCTCATGCACTAAGTGAGCATTTTAAACAGAGTTTGCTGAAACAGACCCTGTCATCACCTGCCATATAATTCTCACATTCTCTAACTTTTTTAAAAGGATGCGGTTAAATACACTGCTAACCAGTAGCCTGCTACAATCACTACTGGATGGATGAAAGAGCAAAGAATAAACAGTGTAAACCAATTTGATACAGCTCAGGAAGGCCCAAGGATCTAAAGAGCTTTGCATGCTGGTATCTATAAGTATTGCAAAAGAGGATTACTGAACACATCTAAATAAATGTAGCTCACTTTACCGTCTTCTATCAGGACAGTCTGGTAAAAGTCACCCTTTATGATTCAAATGTTACTTTAGGTAAAGCTTCTTTGTTTTATAGGTACTTGCAGAATCAGTACATTTGAGGCTATTCTTCAGGTGCTCCTGATACGGCTACAGGCAGAGTCTTTGAGAAGGCTCATTCTGCAAAGGATTAAAATTATGAAAGCAAACCCAGAGCTGGATTGCAAGATCCAGACCCGAAGGAGAAGAGCACACAAGACAGAGCACCAGCAGCTTCTGAACTCTAATGAACATCTGTAAAACCTCACATGTACTATGCAGCAGCACTAAGACAACAAGCATTATTTCCTTTTCACTGTGTCTGTACTGCAGCTGGGAAGAGTGGATGGACAATACAACCAAACCTCTTACCAACATAGCCAGGAGTCCCGCAGGCTGTGGACATCACATCTCCTTTACCCTCCATCTTTGACAATCCAAAGTCACTGATCATAATTTTTGACTCTTCATCCTGGCTGTAGTAAAGCAGGTTCTCAGGCTAGGAAGGAGAACAAGCAAAATGGGTTTTGAATATGTGAATCCAGTAACACCATCTGTTGGCTGATGCATTGCATTTAATACAATCTTTACTTACATCATACACAAATATAATTCCATTCCCCTAAATCCTACAGTTACTCTTATAACCTATAAGGATATCCTCTCCAGGCTCCTAGCAACTAATGGAAGAAGCTGATACTTTGAGCTTTGAGTAACTTTTCTGAGATAATAAACTTCTCCTTTGGCATCCCAAATAAGAATGTAGGACCATCTCTGACTTTTGAAATGTGTCTGACAGAGCATGACTTCAGAGTGGTAAAAAGGATTAATTTGAAGGCAGATAAATACAGTAAACCCAGGTAGTGTCATGGATTTGTTTTTTATACAGCATTAAAAAAAAAAAAAAAAGGAAAACAGTAGATATTGGAGAATTTTAGTATCTTCTGCACTGGAAATAAACTGTTATGAGAGAGGAAGTGGCTTTACAGCTGGCAGATGTGCAGCAAGAGTGTTTTAAGTACAGCCAATTAGGAAAAATTCTACAGTACGAAGCACAGCAACTTGTTTACACTGAGAGAAAACAAGAATCACTCCACAAAGCCCTGTGACTTTATACCAAAGTCAGATGGGTTGGAGAGCCCAACCAACCTCCATCTGCTACAGCATAGTCCTCCACTCATATGTTTTGAATGTGCCACTGTTACACAGCAAAGCTCTTGCTAGGTGCTGTAGAGCACAGTCCTTCCCTTACACAATGCCTAGGTTCACAAAAAGGTCCAGCACCTGCTGGCACTCTGATAGCTGGGGGGTTACAGGGAGCCATTGCAGCACTTGGACATTTGGGTCTTCATCTATGAAAGTGATGGATACCCAGCATTTCAACTTAACCCTGGTGTAGATTTTTGCCCAGAAGCTGGTACAAATGCCCACCCACATACAACACATCTTGTTTCTCATCCTGCTGTTTGCTCCAGGAAGTGGTGAGAGGCAGCTGTGGCCACACAACATCATCAGACTCATTGGCACACATCCAAGCTTGGATTGGTAAGAAGGAGCAATTTCAGTGTAGCAGCACCAGCATCTCTCTTCTCTCCTCCATCTCTGTAACCTCCTGCTCTGGGGAAAAGGGGGACAAAGAAGTGCTGAGATGTGACATCACCTCCAGCTTCCTCTGAGGTTCATGTTCAGCTTCAAGCTGGAGGTTAAACCACTTTCTGGTTCCCCAGCCTCAGCACGAAGCCATGGCTTTATTCATGGGACACAATGGCCATGAGAGGATCTACAAGCTGCATCCACAGCTGTGAGGCAGCTGGGACTGAGACAAAAAAGGGAAACAATTCTGTCCATAAAAATAATTATGAAGTTGTACCATTTATATTTCTTTATGATATCTCATAAGACCAGTGCTTTAACTGGCCATTATAGTCCTAACACTGTTTTCAGGCACTGCATGAGTCAGTTTTATGCCATGGCCTGCCCTTGGTTGGAGTTACTCCTGATTTTTACCACTCTACGTCTGACCTGCTGAGGGGTTGGTAGAGCTGGCATTAAGGGAAAGGCAATTACTTCCCAGTAAATCACTTCCCAGTGATTTCTGCTAACTCACCTCAGGCCTTCACTTACTCATATTTACACACAAGAGGCCCACTCATTTAAAATGTAATCATGTTTAAAACACGTTTAAAAGGACTCTGGTTCTTCAAACCGTTTCATTCAAAAAGTGTTTACAAAGGGGTTCTGTACCAAGAAGAGCTGATCGAGCCTTTCAGTCCTCTTGTACATCCTGGAATTCCCTGGACTTCATCTGCTGCCATCTCTTGTTATCTGCTGTTGTGTTATTTAGATTAGAGACGTGGAGCCCAGATCTGATTTCCCAACAGTACAGCAAGTACTATTTTGGTATCTGAATAACACATAATTACAATAAACGCTATAGAAGTTTCAAGGGTTGTATTTTTATAGAGTGGATTCTTTCCCAGAGTTTCCTTCTGGGTGTTCACAATTCAAAACTTGCACTTATCTTGATATTTTGAGACAGTAAAGAGCCTCATTATATCCCTATTTTCATTAGCATGGTATGTTTGTGCTAACAGAATCTCACAGCAGGTGTTCCTCATATACCATACTTTATGAGTCATTTTAACAACTGATATGGTACTGACAAAGACTTGCAAACAAAAAGAGAGAAAAAGAGCTTGTCTTTGCCCCAAAATACCACTGGAGAAGGGTGGCTTGATCTAAATTCAGATTTTTCTTACATAAACTCTGAAAGTAATTTGCAGAGGAATTCACTTCCCAGTTACCAGATCTCATATTTTATTATAAGAGATTTTTAATAAGATTAATCTGCCTTAAAGTGAGAGCTACAGCCTTCCTTTAAATTATAAATACAGGAATATTAAGAGCTTGTACAAATGAATATCTGAATTAAGAGGACTCTCTCCAAAACCTCTGGCTGCAGAAAGAAGCCTGAAGTTATTTCCTACAAATTGAACTTGGGAGAGAGCTTGTCGTGTTAAAAAACTAAACAACACTTCCATACTGACATGTGGTGGAACTCTAATAAATACAAGAATATTCCCAGGGACCTCAGCATAGGAGCAGGAAATAAATGGGAATTGAGGGCAATCTATGAAGACTGTAGGAGACAGAAGATCAACCAGTGTCTCATTACAGAGCATCCATTATTTGGGACTGTTGTGACTAAACTGCACAACACTGAGGAGGAAATATTATTTGGGAAACCAGCGTATATTTTCTTTTAGTGGCTTTAAGGTTTTGCCCTAAAAAAATGTGCCAAAGCAATACTTGAAAAAATGTATTTTTACTTTTCATTATTTTACTCTATATTTTGAAGTTCAGATGATAGGATGCCCACTTCTAGCAGAGCTGCCCAGAACTGAGGCAAGTTTCCTGCAGCACTAAGATGTGGAAAAGCTTTCAATCCCACAGGAATGGCCCACACACAGCTGAAAGATTCACACTGGGAGTCAAAGAGCAGCAGAAGGAAACAGCTGCATGAGGTTTTCACAAAACAAGGCCACGTTTGCCTGCCTTGGGCACTGCTCCACCTTGGAGAGCTGTGGTGCTGGTGGTGACACCAGAAATGGGCTCTGTTCTGGCCCTGCTGTATTGCATTGTTGGAACATGCCTGTCATTCATTATTTTACACCAGGCAGCATTTCACATTAGCACTCATTTTGAAGGAGATGAAAAGCAAATAAACAGTATCTCTCATCACAATTTTTCATCCATCTTAAGGCAAAACAATGAGGTGACATTGCCAGCACGACAACCTTTGTTAGGAGGACTTGCCAAAAACTGCAAACATGCAGCTTAATGCTAGGCTGTATTAAAAATACAATTAATTTAAAAATCCATTTACAAAATTATATTGAAGAAGTAAAAACCCTGAAAAAAAACCCCTTCTTTGTGGTTCTTGACTCTATTAATGTTCATTAAGCCTTTACATGGTATGACCCATTTAGACAAACTCACAGAATCATAGAATGGTTAAGGTTGGAAGGGACCTTAGAGATCATCAGGGACAATTCAAGGCCACAGCATCAGAATCCATTGAAACTCCTCTTTGGAGCATCCCTCCAAAACACAATGAGAGGTGTTATCTCATTCACTGAATTTTTAATTTCTAGCAATAAACATTGATAAAATTAACTAGCTCGGAAACCAAAACCACAATTTTCTTTTGACATTTGTATCTTTTTCTAAGGTTTTCTGCTAATTTCCTGTTTAAGATACTAAAGATGGGGAGGTTTAGCTGTGTGCTATGAAATCCAAACCTTTCTGCTTGCTTTAATAGCAGTGTAAGATACAGGGAGGAAACAATACATAAATAATGTTTAGTGATTTATTTTTTTTTCCCAGAAAAACTGGTTTTTTTATGTGATCACACAATACAGCTGAAAGAAAAAATATCTAAAAATCACATTGGCACACAATATTCGTTGGAAGAATCCTCACCCTTAAAAATGTCTCCAAAAACAGTGGTCCAAATAGCACGATAGGAAATAATTCCACTTTCCCACATGATTTATTGTGACTAATTATTATTAAGTAAAAGTAAATAGAACACATCAAAACTGCAAGATATTTTATAGCAGTAAACACACACATCCTAGCTGAGTTTCCTGCTTTAACGTAATGGTTTGGGTCTTAATGAATGACTTTTCTCTCATATGTTAAGTACAAAACTCTCACTGTAAAAGCATTGATTGATAAGTCCTTGTTGAAACCAATTGTGACAGAAGGATCTGGAGCCTTCAGAGCACCCCTCTTATGGTAAAACCTCACTGAAACAGCCAGTCCTAGGGGAGGCTGGATTTTCATGCACTAGACTCATATAACTACATAAACTTCATTAAGGCTGCCCGGAGGACCAAGTCCCACTGTGGTTGTACCTTGAGGTCCCTGTGCACGATGCCCATTCGGTGCAGGTAGTAGACAGCATCCAGGACCTGCCGGATCAGGGTGCTGGCATCCTTCTCAGTGTAGAACCCTTTCTCAACGATGCGATCAAAAAGCTCTCCCCCAGACACTCTGGAAAACATGATGGGACGCAGAATTGTGAGGACATGCTTTGTAATATGCTTGCCATCTCATCAAAGGGTGGTCAAGGCCATGCATTAGCCACAGGCGGTCCAAGTACACATCTCTCTGGAGCTCCAGGGGCTCTCCCACTGTCCTAACAAGCATTTGGTTTTGATTTCTGCCTCAGAGACCAGAGGAGTAGCAAGGGGCAAAGAAAAGAAGAAACAGAACTAAACCAGGAATAGTCATGCTATAACAAACAGTAAAATCCATCACGCACCAGAGAGTAGCTAAAGACTCACTAGAACTTGCAGAGGGAAATCACAAGTCTGCCTCAGCAAGAACCAAGGGAGCAGATGCAGGTTTCCATGCTGGTCCAGCCTAGTGAACTTTATATGGCTGAATTAGGTCTGCCCTTCCACTGCTGCTGGCCCACTGACCCTGTAAAGCTCCCTGCTGGTACCACAGAGTCACAGAATGGTTTTTATTGGAAGGGAACTTAGAGATAATCTAGTTCACACACTCTTGCATGGACTGGGATGCCTTCCACTAGAGCAGGTTGCTCAAAGCCCCATCCAACCTGGCCTTGAACACTTCCAGGGAGGGGGCATCAACAACATCCCTCAGCAACCTCTTGCAGTGTCTCACCACCCTCACACTAAATTTCTTCCTAATGTCTAACCTAAATCTTACTCTCCTCCAGCTTGAAACCATTCTCCTCTTGTCCTATCACTACAAGCCCTTGTCAAAAGTCCCTCCCCAGCTTTCCTGTAACCCCTTCAGGTACTGGAAGGCTGCTATGAGGTCTCCCAGGAGCCTCCTCTTCTCCAGGCGATAACAGCCCCAACTCTTTCAGCCTGAATGAACCCTTGGAGTTCACTTTTCACTCCACCAACCAAAGCTTGAGTGTTGCCCTGGGGAAATGGTCTCATTCTCCTTTCCCCACCAGCAAGTGAAATGCAACATGGTAGTTACTGCCAGTACGTATAGAAGGTTAGTTCATTAAAGCACTTTGAGTCTCTGGCAATTTTAAATGCTCTTAGACAACCCCCCTTTACCCATTTATGTATGTTCATTTATCAGCAGCTGTAAACTCTTTAGGCAGAGCGTGGCCTCTGCCTGGCACTAGTAGTAGACAATTATTGATGAGGGAGTACAGATTATCAGCACAATTAATTGCCAAATGACACAGGTGGGGTAAGGATTCCACAATTCAAAGAGGAAAGAAAATAAAACCTTGACATCCCACTATTTAATGTCTGCTATATTACACTTTTCCTCTGCCCTGCTAGAAATAACACGATCTGAACCTAATCTTAAGTAAAGAATGGACACATTAAAACTCCCTGGAGGTGTATCTGGGGCAACAAAAGAGGAAAGAAACATCTGAGTAATTGAAATAATAAAACTGTCAGCCAGAAAACCTGCCCTAATAGGCTACATAAAAGATTTCCATTTTAACAAGCAAAACCTATTAAAAATAAAATGTATGCAATATGTTTTTTCAGCAAGTTACACCACTTAGCATATCATAAATAGCACAGTAAAACTTTCTTTAAAAACAAGCCTAATAAAGGGGAAATAATAAAGGATTACAGCCATTAAATACACATGGAGTGGGGGCTTGCCATTATATGAACACTAGGTAATTCAGCCACAGCCACTCCAAGCAATAATCTGCTTGAATAATGCCATGAAGTCACTTCCAAGGGAAGTTTGGAGCCTGAATGGAAGTGAAAATGAACACATTCAACTTTGAAACTGAAAAGCAATATGGGAAAAAAAGAAATAAACTGGGTAATCCCCCTATTAAGTGCTAGGCAAACAACCCAAACAGCTTGCTAAAATATTGGGGTTAAACCCAAACTCTGCAGTATAGGTGAAGGGTCTTAATTCCACCCAGGAGACCCCATGTCATACCAGCAGCCTTGGGGCTTGCTTCTGGCAGATCAGGGGCTGATGCAGCAGTGCCAGGCTGATGGTGGGGTGAGGAAAACACCCTGGCACTGTATGGAATTGCAGAGCCTGTGACTGAGAGCACAGTAGGATGACTGAGCCACAGCAAGTAGAGGCTGCACCAGCAGAACTGCCATCACACCATAACTTGCTCTGAGATCAAAACCCTGAACAACACACACAAAATGTTAAGTAAACCCCTTTCTTTCCCAGTTTCCCACAGCAGGGGTTGCACCCTTTGTACATGTGTGTGTATATATACATATGCATGCATACACAGGGTGCTGCTCCAGGTCCCTCTCAACCCTGCACTCTTGGCTCGACCCATCCCATGCTGTACCAAGGGGGCACAGGCACATCCCTGCCTCACCATTTGCTGGAGGCAGATACAGTTTTATTGAATCTGGCTCCTATTAGCTGTCTGTCTTTTTGTATTTCCCCTGCAGCCCTTGTGTTTCCTGTGGATTGATTGCACTGAAAATGGAGCCCACGCAGTAATTACGATGACTGAATTCAGCACATTTCTCCACGAAAATGCAGTGCATGCTGTTTTGCAGTTTCATACAGTAACTTTTATTATATTCAATAGATGAACTGCTTTATTACATACTGATTTACATCTTGTGCTTTTCTCCACAAGGATTCTCTGCTTCAGCGTTTGCAGAGTACACTTCCACAACCATTTTTTCATTAAAATGTCAGAATTTCCCTCCATGTCAGCTCAGTCCTCATCCCCCTTAAGCCTCATTCTTTAATTGAAATATTTTCTTAGACAAACTTAGTCCAGTGGATCTACTGTACCCAGGCTCAATCTGCTTATAATTTTATTTCAATGCACAGAAAATATCTACAACCTCTTAAATGAAGAATGGGAAGCCAGAGCTTAATCCAAGGACTCAGGAGGAGCAGCCAGTACATTTGCAGCCACTTGTTTATTCAGAGTGTCAACAACAGCCCAGGTGCATGCAGGGAACTGAGGGTCCTGTGCTCCTATTTGTCCCTGTGGTCATTTTGTGTTATGGCACATGGGATTTGCATTACATGGTTACACTCACCTATTGAGTCTCCCTTGCTGTGGGCAAGTGTCATGGCTGGGATTCAGCTCCCAGGGCTGCTCTGCAGCTCAGCACGCAAGGCCACGGCTACTTTCCACGTGGAGCTTATGTCCATATGGCTTTTCTGCTCCAAAATAGGGTTAACTCATCCATAATGTCATTGGGAATGCTGCTCCCTGAATGGTGCCTGAGGTCTGACAGAAGTCAGTGGTGTTCCAGGAACAAACCAGCAAGGACAGCTGTGGGAGAGCATTTGAGCTCTGAACTCACGATGGAGATGGGGCCTGTTTGTCTAAAGCTTGATCCCAACCCCCTCTACCCCTCTGAGAAGGGACTTGGCATCCAGCTCTGAGCAGACATGGGCACTCACAAAGAGCTGCTGCAATTTGTTTGTTCCACTCTTTATTAATATGGGATAATTCTTTTTGTTTTTCTAATGGCTTTGCCCTCTCTATGGCAACTCTGCGCAGTGCACGGGAGGCAGAGGTGAAGCTGCAGGCAGTAAGAACAGAATTAGGCCTTTGTCTTAAAGAAATTTAAGACAAAATTTTCTGACCAGAGAGCTTAGGAGGAATTTTTTTATTAGAGGACTGCTTTTGTCTCATAGTTGGCACTGGCTCACGGAGCTGGACAGTCTGTCCCAAACACCAACACAAGGAGCCTTTTTCCCCTGCTGATTTCAATCCTGGTTCCCTGCAAAGAAAAAGTCAAAGGAGAAGCTTCCAAGCGCAGCTACCTGGAAAGCATTTCACCCTGGGAACAGCTCAAGTGTCATGATGTGTTCTAGAGTATATTTAGCCCTGCCTGGGGACTCAGAGCTGGGCAAAAATCAGGAAAGGGGCTGCAGCTGCATCTTCTGCTTGAACCCCTGCTGGGACAGCCTGCAAGGCATGTGCCATTCCATCCCTTGGTCCTTGCTTGGTCACTGAACAGTGGCTCTCCCCTGGTTCACCAAGGGGTGTGGGGAAAGCCCAGTGCTTGGAGAAGGAGCTAAGCTGTGTGTCTACATAACACATGGACACCATCAACATGTGTCCTGCCTGGCTTCAGGAATATGGAAATAACTTTCAAAACAATGCCCAGATGATTAGTTTAGTTCAGGCAGAAAAAACCCCCACCAAAATCATAAATATGAATACTTTTCACTTCTACTACATATTGGTTTTGGTGCATTGCAGGTCACTCTGTAGGTACCTGCCAGGCCACCACCACAGTGGGGCTGCCTGACCAGGGACATCCCTACACATGGTAGCTTTCAGGTAAAAAACCACATGAATAAAGGAACAAATAAATGCTTTAATTAAAATTATGTTATTCATCTATTGACATCAAGTATTCCTGTTACCCTTTCTTTCTCTAGCTGGTACCATCTGTGTGTCCAGATAAGTCCTCTCATTTATTCACTCCTGCATCCCCCACTGTTATCAAGACTAGGAACCTTTCTGCTTGTTTTAGGAGCTTGAAAAATAACACCCTTTGAAATACCACTTTGAATTCTTTGCCATTTGGCAAGACATTGATGTTTTTCTTCTGTCTTCTTTGGAATACAGGCTGGAATTGCTCTGGATTGTTTACTGCTTGACAGCCTAATTGCTTTTTATCAAAAGTCTTATTGACGAACCCATCAGCAGAGGATTTAGGCAAAGAATCCCATCAAAGCCATTCAGAGGTTGGAAGGCTTTCCCTTCCAGAAGCACATGAAGTTCACCCAGTGCTTCACTGCAGCTCAAGCCATGACCCAGCCTCTAATGGACAAGTCATTGAAGCATCAACACACTGGGTTAGAAGAACCAGAGCAGAAAGGCAGAGACATCCCCAAGGACTCATTAATGCTGTTTAAACCTGCAGATTAGGGATGCCTAACAAAAAGAGGGCTGATTTCAGAAATTTGGAGTAGGCCAATATGAAAAATAGGTAAAACATGAGCACTACCCTACAGCTGTGAACAGTTCACTGATCAGAAGTTACACGTTCACAGTTTCCTACAATATAAATCAGAAAAAACACAAAGCTCAGCCCTGGAGCACGAAGCTGGAAGTGTGAGGTGAGATAAGAAAGACCAAAGGGACCATTCCTGGGAAATTCAGCCTTTCAGTGTGAGTTCTCTCTAATGAAGGAATTCTTATTAATACAAATATTTGCATTAAAAAAAATTATTTTGTTTTTAATGGAGGGCTTTGCTGTTTGGCTTTAAACTTCCTCTGCATTGTGAAAATGCATGAGAACCCAAGAGGAAACCTGGCCAGCTTGCTGTTCGAAGGGAAAGAGAAATTGGCTGCCCACGTCTCATTGTTCAAAAGGAGTAACACATAAAAAGAAAATGAGTAAACAGATTAATAGATTTTAGACCAAGAAAGGAACATTATGATTATTTAGCCTGACTTTTTGCAAATATAAGTATGTGATTAAAATTCTCCTTGCGCCAATAATCTAAGGTGTTAATCAGGCAGGGACAGATACTGCTGCAGAAATACTGCGTGTCCTGCAGAGACTTGCCGTGTTCAGGATACATCTCAGAGAGCTGCACCAGCTTTCTCATTTGCAGCACATCATAAAATATTCAGCCTGAACAAGGAAAGGACTTCCCTTGTTATTGCAGCTTTAAATCACCCGCCTTAAAGTCTGATGGAAACATAAATATAAGCTCCAAGGCCACCAAAGAAAGGATGCAGGATTAATTTTGGCTTATTATTCTAGAATACAAGGGTGTTCATGTAGTAGAGAGGGATGGATGGATGGATGGATGGATGGATGGATGGATGGATGGATGGATGGATGTCAGCACCATCTCCTTTGATAGTGCTGTTCAAAACAATGTTGCTGTGGGATTATTCTGGGGGGCTGATGGTTCCTCAGCCCTTCATCACCACTGCAATGGTAGCTGCACCAGAGGGTTGCCCCCCACTCTGAGGAGTTGTTTTCAAGAAGTTAGGGAAAAAAGATGTGGTCATCTCTCAGAACCAAACAAAGCAAAATAAAATGTGGGGGTTTTTTCCTTGCATTAAAGGCTTCATATGACATTTACTGAGCAGCTGTAGTGAGGTTGTGCATTCTGCTTCCTCTGGGACAAGACCATTAAGTCTCTGGAAAGCTCAACTCAGAGCTGTAATGTAGTTTGGCAGTTAGAATCTTTGGAGACAACACCTTCCTTCACAGAAGCCCTACTGCAGAGAACTTTTGAGGTCCCTGATTTTTTGAGGTCAGTGCAGTCTCTTCTTTTATTCAAATTTTTATTCCATATTCAAGTATTAAACATTATATTCAAAATTTCCCCTGGTTCCATCAGCAGTAAAAAGTGTGACAGCACTAACAGCAACCAAATGACAAAAGACTTCAGGTTTTTAAGTCTCTTGTGACTAAACCTTTCTGACTGACATTTGATGACAGCCCTTCAAATACCAGAAGCCCACTTGCCTCCATCTATGCTCATCCCCTCAGGCAGCAGAGCATGGAGGTGACCTAGGACCTGCCAGCTCCACCAACACTCCCCCACCCAGTGCTGCTATCACTATTTATGAGGCATGTACCTGTAGTAAAGACACCTGCACTGGTAACCTCACAGTGCAATCAAATCCTATGGAGTACTGTAGCAAACATTCACATCTCTAGTGCTCTGCTGAGATCTACAAACACCATGATGTGCAGAAGATGGGACCACCTTTTTTCCACTCTTCTGAGCTCTTACAGCTTGACTGGCACCTCCACAGGAGGCAAGGAATCATCTAGTGTTAGCAACCTGATCACACTCAAGTGTGCTCCTTGCCACTTTAAAAAGACCTATGGAAGGTGATGACACACTGGAACAGGTTTGCCCAGAGAGGTGGCAGATCTAGGTTAGATATGAGGAAGAAATTCTTTAGTATGAGGATGATAAGACACTGGCACAGGTTGCGTAGAGAACCTATGGAAGCCCCATCCCTGGAAGTGTTCAAGGCCAGGTTGTATCTGGATTAGAGCAACCTGGTCTAGTGGAAAGGTGCCTCTGCCCTTGTAGGGGGTTGGGACTAGATGATCTTAAGATCCCTTCCAACCCAAGCCAGTCTGTGATCTTGTATGATTCTGTATGATTCTGTGAAAGATGCCCCCACCCCTGGGAAACATTCAAGGTGAGGTTGAATGGGGCTCTGAGCAACCTAATCTAGTTGAAGATATCCCTGCTCACTGCAGGGGGGTTGGTCTAGAGGAACCTTTCTAGAGGGTCCTTTCCAACCCAAACTATTCTGTGATTCTGACATATATGTTGGCTATTCAGCTTGGTTTTCTTCATGCCTTTGCATGAAACGAAAAGGCAAAGTTGAAGGTCAGCAATGGTGAGTTTCACTTGTGCTCACCACATCTGTCAACTGTTTGATGTCACTGCATGTGAATCCATCCATACAATGGATTTGCCACAGGTTTCACTGTGAAAAAAAACACTATTTAAAAAAATGTCATTAAAATATGCACAGTATGCATTAAATAACTAACTAGTTTAGTTTTAAAGAAGCAATTACTCCCTGACTTATTAATTTCCTTATATGAGATGTCTGTATATCAGCCCAATCATTCTTGTCCATTGTCTCTGTCTGTCTGTCTGTCTGTCTGTCTATCTATCTATCTATCTATCTATCTATCTATAAGTGTGGTTTTGTTGCCTCAACCTTTCTCACTTTGCTCCTAGAAAACAGAAACGTAGAACTCTGTAGACAAAACACCACACAAAATGTGTTTTCCAGTGCAATAATGTTATTTCCTAACTGCTGTCACATTGCTCCAGCTCTCCATAAAATAAGTGGACAGCTAAAATCTGGAGGAGATTCCTCACCTGACAGCAATTTAAAAGTAAGTCATGTTTCAGCACTAATAGGTTTGGTTTATTTTCCTTTTAACTTGTTTTCCAATGGAAACCAACCTTGATGTCCTGCCAGCATTAACTAGAAAGAACAAACCTAAAAATCATGAGAACCAATGTAACTGAAAACGGATACTGCAAATTACACAACATATATTAAACTATTATGAAATACAGGATGAATGCAGCACCAGGAATTGTCCTAAATATCAAAAAAGGATTACAGAAAAATATAGTAAAGTCACTCTCAGCTGGAGCTTAAAGACCTCAGCTTTTCTGTGAATAACACTTAATAAAAATTTGCTTTTGTGTGCATATTCCTTTTTGTGAGCCTGATCTCCACATGCTTTCTCATAAGCTGCTTTGCAGGCAGATGTCATTGTGGAAACAGCCAATATTAAGATACCACTGGGTGATACTTGTCTCTGGAGAAAGAGCTCTGAATCTCCTTGTATCACCTGTATCTCACATAAACTCTACTATATTTTTAGCCTACAGGCTTTGGATTGTCCCTTTATTCTGGATGAACACAACCAAGGAAAATTTCTTTTGAACCAAAGAGAGAAAATGAAGTCAACTGGTCAAGATACATTGTTACAAAAATCAACTTGTGGAACCAGTGGGTAGAAACCATATATTGGGAGATAAATAGTAAAACCAAAAAGACCAACTTAACTCTAAATGATGTAGGTATCTTGTTTTATCAAACTGTTAGAATGACTCTATACAAATTTCAAAAGTCATGAATGTGCTCTTCAACTTGTGAGAAGGTGTGAAGAAACTTGCAGAGAATCGATCAACACAGTTGTTTTATAATAAAGTATTTGTTAAGAAATCTGCAAGTAACTGAAGTAAATACCAGGAAAACCCCATTTTATGGTACATGTACAATTTTAGGGCAGAAAATATCTACAAAAATCCAGTTGGACTTATCAAGGACATATGCCATGAAACAGCAAGCAGAAGGTTTGGGAAAAACTGAGGAGAAAGGAGGAAATAATTTGCCCCCTTAAACATCCATGGTACATTCACACCTTCAACACTTTTGATGAAGTTCATCTCACCCAGTCTTACAGTTCTAACAGAATAAGCACTGGTATGAGAGCTACAACCTCCATCTCCATCAGCCAGCACAAGGATTGAGGCAATTCTAGAGTGTGGTGCTGCTAAGGGCACACTACCAGGTGTGAGGAGCAGAAATACCCATTTCTCTGTTCATCAGGACACAGTGATGGCCTTTATGGAAAAGAGTCCTGAAGACACCTTGGCCAGAAGTACAGTCAAACTTGGGAAAGCGCAGAGAAGAAAAACAAGCAGGACAAGAGAGCTTCTTCTTGAAAAGAGAGTCAAATTTACAAAGATAAGAGATGACAGAGGAGCTACAATAGGGCTCTAAAAAATAATGAAAAAGATGGAGCATGGAAAAGGGAAATACAAGGAATTATTTCACACCGTAGATGAGAAACGAGCAACCAAATGGAATTGGCAGGTGGTAGATTTAAGACAAAAGCATTTGTCATCTGAGGAGCAATCCTGGAACAGATGAATCTTTGGTATGACCCAACAGAACAGTGCTCATGTTCTTATGTTTGTGCTCATCAAATTAATTATTGAATTATTCACTCAACTCTGGTCTGAATGTGCATACCTAAAGAAAGTGAGTCCTTTGATTCACTCACTTAAGATCAAATATGACAGACTCATAGATTTTAAAGCCAATGTGATAATCTAATCTGATCCCAGACAAAACAAAGCCTGTACAAGTTTTGACTCAGACCTATAGCTCCTGGCTGAACAAAGGACTATCATTTAGCAGTGTAGCCAGGCTTGACTTAGAAGATGCCACTAATCCCTTGTCTGCTTTGTCCAGTGGTTAATTACATGGGCTGGCTAATTGCATTGATTTTTTTTTTTCCAATGACAATTTCTGATGTACTGTCATTGGATCCTTTTCAACACTGTCTGCAGGCTCTCTAGCCATATTAAAGCAACCTTACTCTTTTCAGGTTTTGGTAGCTACATTTTTCTTGTTTCTATCTGATATTTGTCTCAAAAAAAAGTGATATTCAGCAGCTACTTTCACAGCCTCTTTGAAGGGATAACTTGAAGCTGAGCACATACACATCAAGGCTCATTTCCAGGTCTCCAATTGGAAACTTTAATTACCACGCTGAGTATCTTCACTTACATCTGCATCAGTCATGATTTGATCATTCCTGAATAGGATATGGACCACTACTAAGTGTCTGTATTTCAGTATTGAATTAAATATAATCTAAATAGAATATAAAGTCTCCAATTACCATTCTTTTCTGAACATCATTCATTCACTCTACTACATCTCATCATGTTTATCTCACTGCCATTCAAAGTATCCCAGTTTTCCACAGCAGAGAGTGAATTTCTCCAATTTTCAGCAATGTAGACAGACATCAAACTGAATTTTTACAGCTCAGATGCAGTCTCTGCTAAATAAAACTTATGTGATTGTTTAGAGCAATATTGTATCTTTAGCCAGTAAATTCAGATTCAACTGCAGCTGCAAGGGCTCCTGTAATATCATTGAAAGAACCAGGAGAAACAGCAATTGAATTTGGAGACCTCTGGATGGTACACAAGTCGATTAATCTCTTGCCCAGTCATCTCTAAAGAGAAGAGAGTGGACACAGACCATGGGGAATGAGGATGAGCAGCACAAACCAACAGATCAAAGCTGCTAAAAGCTGTTTATGGTGAACACAAAGGTCTAAATCCCACTGCTCCAACCCCACTGCCCACCTTGCTGAGCCCCACCTGAGACTTTCCTCTCACTGACCCTATTAATTGCAATTTTGCACATTACCAGCTCTTTTCCAGCTGCATGAAGGAAGCCTGTGAGTGAAGGTGATTTGTGATGCTGCCTGTGCATCGCTGATGGGGCAGGAACAGCACTGGCCACTAAAGCTTGGTGTTTATTTGCAGCTCACCAGCTGCCTTCTCCCATGAGCAGCAGCTCATTTCCGAGCCGTGCCCTTCGCACAGATAAGGCATAGCAGGGGCCTGGAGGACCCCCTGATTTATTGTGATTTGGCTGGAGGGTGGGCAGCACAGATATTCTCTCACGGCCTTGGGGGAAGATTTATGATGTACTGAAGAGGCATTTTCTTTGGTTATTTAAAAAAAAAAAAAAAAAAAAAGAGAAAGAGAAAAGAAAAAGCATCTGGTCTTAATTCCTGATATTCTCAAAAAAACCCTGGAAGCCAGGCATGTGAACCACCAAAGTTAATGTGATTTCTGCCCTTCATCTACCATAGGGTGAACTCCTCAAGGAGATGCTGTATATGGCATCCCCAGGAGAGATGGCTGCACCTCGAGTACTGTGGTCAGTTCTGCTTTGCTGGAGCAAGTCCAGAGAAGGGCAACCAAGCTGGTGAAGGGTCTAGAGAACAAATCCTATGAGGAGAGGCTGAGGGAACAGGGGTTGTTTAGTTTAGAGAAAAGGAGGCTGAGGGGAGACCTCATTATTCTCTACAACTACCTGAAAGGAGGTTTAAGTTAGGTTGGTGTTGGCCCCTTCTCCAAAGTAATTAAGGATGGAACAAGAGGAAACAGCCTGAAATTGCACCAGGGGAGGTTTAGATTGGATATTTGGAAGAATTTCTTTACGGAAGGAGCAGGTAGGCACTGGAACAGGCTGCCCAGGAAGGTCGTGGAGTCACCGTTCCTGGAGGTATCAAAAAAACATGTAGACGTAGCACTTCAGGACATGCTCTAGTGGGCATGGTGGGTGTTGATGTGTTGTTATTTGGTTGGTGGGTTTTGGGTTTGTTCAGGGTTTTTTGGTTGGTTGGGATTTTTTGTATTTTGTTTGTGGTTTTTTTTTTTCTCCTGGGTAAATGCTTGGACTTGGCGATCTTAGAGGTCTCCTCCAACTCTAACAATTCTGTGATTCTGTGAAGAATGGAGTTCAGTCAATGAAGCACCAGGCAAAACTGGCCAGCAGACAGCATCCAAAAATGACGGGAAACCACGAGTGAAACCAGCTGGAAATGGAGAGGACAGAAAGGATGATCCTGCCAACACCCTGTGCTTGCTCAGTCCTTGTTGGCTGCCCAGCACTAAAACCAGTTGCCACATCCACAGATTTACTGGTTCTATTTTGTGCAAGAGCTGAATTTACTAGCTTTTGAAAGAAAAAAAACCACCCTTCCTGGAGGGAAGATATAATAGGAGCACAGTACACAAAAGAGAAACTTTCCAGAATGTCCTACATAAAACAACTGTGCCCCAGGGCTTATTTTAATCATTCTTCAATTATTGCCTTACTGGTGGCTGATTTAGTCCAGGCCATTGAGATGTTTCTAATGGAAATCATCAATTCATCACAGAGACAACTTCCAAGAATCTAATCACATAGATGAAAACAGACACATGTTCATGCTAATAATGAGGACTCCAGCAAAAGAGGGAAGATTTTATGTATCTGTTATTTTTAAAGGTTTATTTGCTCCTGTGTCTTAACAAACCAGGCTGGCTGGCTGCCAGGCATTCTGTTATTTACTAGGACTGTCCCATGGCCTTGGGAGAGATTTTAAATATCCACTCACACACTCCTGCTCCAAGGCTGCTGTCTATTCTAACATTTCACACAGTTTCACAGAAAATGAAACTCCTCAGCTAATTCTACGTTAATCAACACAAGTAGCTCCACATTAATTTTACTTTCAAGGCAGAAGAGCAAATCAAAGCCAATAAGCAAATCCTTACAGCTCATGCTTAACATCTTAAGAGTTTGTGTTACCAACACTGTGTCTATTCCCATAAAATCTTCCAATGGGTGAATTAGTGATGAACTTTAAAAGCTGCTGTTTAAAAAAAACAAAGTCATAATTGATACAGCAAATAATGAAACTTAGCTGGAAAAACTGAGAAAAGGTCCATCAGATTCTCTCAGATCTAGCAACTGGTGGGAGCTACACCCACCACCAAAAGCCCAACGAGGCACAATTAAAAGACACTATCTCACAGCAAACACCTGGATCATCTTCTTAAGGTCTGACCACCAGTGTGAGGGTGGCAGTGGTGCTGGGACAGGACACAGTGACACTCCTGTCCATCCCACATCACAGCACCATGAACATCCCCTTCTCAGCAGTTGCACCCAAAGGCAGCTCCTGGGAAGTACCGCCCCAAAGCAGAGTGGTCAAAGAGTAAGGACATGGTCCTCATTTCCCTCAAGCCCCTCAGCCCTCAAAGCATCCAACAGGAGTATCCCGAACCCAAGAAGAGAGCTTGCTGCCTCCTACTATTTGCCATGCCCTGTGCACAGTTCTTCCTTGTACCCAGTGGGTACACTGGGGACTGTAAATGACATAATTCCCCCATGTTTCACATTTCATACTTAAACCGCCCTATAAAATCCCATTCATGAGCAAGCCCCGAGCAACAGCAAAAATACAGGCTGTAAAACTGCACTAGCCTCAGATTACAGCCTCTGAACTGCTCCTCCCAGCTCAGCCTTGCTGCTCTCTGGGAGGCCCAGGGCAGGAGGTGACTCTAGGACCATGCTGGTCATGGATGAGGTATAAGCCAGCACACGTAGTTTGGGACCTTATCCCACTTCTGGAGGATGCAAAGGGTTGTGCTGATGGGTGTGATGTTGAGCTGGTCCCGTAGCTGCTCAGTGTACTCCTCTGGAACTT
Source organism: Apus apus (assembly GCF_020740795.1). Classification (NCBI taxonomy): domain Eukaryota; kingdom Metazoa; phylum Chordata; class Aves; order Apodiformes; family Apodidae; genus Apus; species Apus apus. Next base: position 199,503,683 of record NC_067282.1, read on the forward strand.
CTGTGGCATCATTACCACTTAATTCTTCTCTACCTGATTTAGCCAGTAAAGCATCTGATGAGATCCTGGGCATTCCTGCTGACAGAATAACATAACCTCATAATTTCATGGATTCTGTTGTGGCTTAGAAAACTAAGTTTTTAATCTTCCTTTTACATTTCATAGGGATTATTCTAAGTGCCAGTCCTGGCTCATTAACATCTCTTTCATATGTTATAAACACAGTTATGTGAAATTTAGAATAAAAATCTCCTACTCCATCCCAAACTATAACTAATGATGAGATCAAACCCAAACAATAATCTAGCAAATATAACCCTCCCTCTGATCTTGGGCTGTGTGATTTATACACTAATAACACCAGGGAGTTTAGAAAACTGCTGGCTACCCAGGGTCTTTTGCTAATATGGTAGTCAGAGCATATTGCAAAAACTCATGGATAGAAGTGAAATGCAGACTTTGGCTGAGGGGCTCATGAGCCCTGCACAACTATCCCAAGTGCCCTGCAATCAGCCTTGGCACCTGCCAAGCAAGGGGCAAATTCCCAGTGGGATAGACCCAGCCATGCCAAAGGTGCTGCACTGCTGACAGCAGTGGAGGATTTCACTCCAACCAAGATAATTTGGGGTGTGACAAGGCAGCAAGCCCACAGCCAGTGTGACCAGCAATGACCCTAAGATTATGAATAAGGATATGGCAAGGTAGTGATGCAATTTGTATAGCAGAGCACCTAGTTTGAAGTTACTTCTATTCTGGCACAGATCATATCTATAGGAAACTCATCTATAGTAGCTATTCCAGTCACTGTTCAGTACAGATGAGGTCTGAGCATCACAGAGCCAGAAGCCAAATGCACTTAGCTGAAGATTGCCACTATCTTAGCTTTTAAGCAATCTGTGCCTGGTATGTGCATCTGACACACATGAGAGAGCTTTTACAGGATCCCAGCTTTTGTTAAGCAGTTGCTTCCCAGCACCATGGAGCCTGCACACTGATGCACAAGTATTAGGGCAAAATTAGCTGTGCGAGTGGTTATCTGCATGTGAGTGATTCTGGGACTGAAAATAGAGGAAACGGTATTAAAACTCAGTGGTCTCAGCTCAGGCACTGCCAGGGAGGCACTGAGCCAATGCATGTAAGCCAGTAAGCTGGTCCAAAGGATGAGACCAAAGAAAAGTGTAAACACCCATGGAGAGATGATCTGATCTCTGCTGAGCAGGCAATCTTCAGTTGCCTGCACACCAAGCAAGATTTCACTAACACCAGACATTGCAAATAAATTAATATGACTGCAGTAATGACATCTGATACTCACAATACGAGTGCTACCACAGAACCCCATCATTTCCCCAGGACCCTTGTGCCAGCGGGCAGGGAGGTGTGAAACACGCAGGATCATCGCAGTCCCCGGCAAACGTGAAATCATGGCTAAGGCAAGAGGATCAGCTCAAGGGAGCTGTGTTTAATCCTTGTTCTGCCATGGATCTCCTCTGCAACCTTGGGCAAGTCACAGAAGGATGAATCTAAAAAGGGACCTAGATCCCTCAAGGGGGAATTTGGCATCTACCATCAAATGCAAGGTACTGCTGCTGCCAACATGTCAAGACCCGCCATGCAGCCAACTGCCAGCAGCAAAGCTCCAAGGGCATAAACTCTGCTCCCTGCTCCAGCTGGAAGAGAGGAGAGGGGGATTCAAGCCAACAGCTCCAACTCTTGGAAAGTGCCCTAAACCACAGAGTGTTTTCCATACTTCCTTCTGAAAGTGTTCCACCTCTCAGAAAATAACTCAGACTCCCTCAGTACTGTGACACTCAGCTGTGTGGCTGCCTGCTGATGCTAATGTCACAGAGCAGTAACAGGGGCCACTAAAATGAATGTCGATTGTTCCCTTAAGTTTTGTAGGGCACCAGATTTGACCCTTTAAGAAATATATTCAACCTGTCAGGTTTTCAGTAGATGGTAATCTTAGCCCAACTCTTCCACAACTAACTGAAAAATCACCAAGCCAAGTTTGGTCTTGTGGGGAGAGAGTGTGTCTGCCTCTCCAGCAGGCAAATCAGGTGTATTTGTGCAGTGGAAGAAGCTGTTCACTTCAGCTGTTTGTTAGAGACCAGTATGGAAAACAGATTTCATCCTGATGATTTATAAAGTGCCTTTAGGCAGCCCTTAAATAGTAAGTTATAACCAGGTATGAATATCCAAAGCCACTGCTGAAAACACTCCCCTGCTCTTGCTGTGTTACTTATGCTGCTCCACTTGCAAGATCTCAGCTCCCTGGTCCAGCTCCTCAGCCCAGCATCAGGATTGACCCGTCTCAGTGCCACAGATGTCTGTTTTCTATTTGGCTGTGGCATTCCCTGTGTAATATTAAAATGTCATCAATTCAGTTTAACAGGCCAAGTAAAGGCCTTAGTCAACCATTTAACAGCTAAGTAAAACATATGGCAAATGCGTATCAGTCCAGGGACTGCATTAAAAGTTTAAGGGTTCAATTAAGAGGGATCTTGCTAGTGTGTTCTCAGGAGGTTAGGAAAACAGAAATGCCAAATGTTTCCCCCCCACTTTGTAGCTGTTAAGCACCAGACTGAAACCCCCTTGTTAAAGTGCTTTTTTGTTCCAGTGCTGTTCCAGCATGTTAAAAGCACCTCTGTAACATACTCAGTTAAAATAAACTATTTATTGGGAAAATTGAGCTAATGTTTTTATGACTTGGGTTTGGTTTTTTTATATATAATTGCTGTTGTTGTGCTTCAATGTCCTACCTTAAGTGCCCATGCTTATTGCTGCCACCTGAATGCTGAGGCTGGAAATGCCAGCCCTCGGGCAAGGCAATGCCTGGTATCCCAGTGCTCCCAAGGCTGGAAGCTCAGATGCAAAACCAGATGAACGTGACCTCCATAGTTGACTGAAGCCTTACCTGAAGATGCAAAACCAAGATGCATTTTTACAGTTTTTTCCATGGTTCAGCTTTCTTAGGGGCATGGTCACCAGCAGAAAGAACATGTTAATTAAGCAGCACATCCTGCCCACAGCAGTGTCTCCAGATTCAAGCAGGTATGGACAATATAATGCACTGCCAATGCTGTTGTAGAATAATAAGCATATCCCAAAACACCTCAGCTTGCAAGAACAGATCTCCCAGCTCCCTAGGTCTAGCACAAGAGACTCCAGGTGTTGTGTCTCAGTCAGTCTGATGTGTCCATCACACACCCATGGTGTGCATATAGACAATGCAGACACCACCACAAACCAGACCCAGTGATGTAGAAGGGCCAACGGCATTGCAGTTGCAATCGGGTTGTCTCTGCCATGTAGGACCCCCCTGCACTGTCCCTCTTTGTCACGCTGACACCAGGACCCCTCAGCAGCACAGGCAGGAGATCAGGCTGAAATGGAACATAAAAAAAAAGCAGCAGCTCCTTGCTGGAGCAGCTGGATCACAAGACTGGGCTTGCTCCACAGACAGACGGCACAACAATAGTCACGAATTTTGCTGCCGTCGTTATTTATAGGAACAAAAATGTAGATCATTTAGAAACTCAGAGTGAGCTGCCAAACTAGATACAGCAGCTGAATGCACTGCCTAAGAGTCAGCTGTGTTTTAGGATATTCCCCCCTGCAGCAGCAGATGCAAACCCTGCAGGGCAGCAGCTCTGAAGCAGGAGGATGCAGCTCCACTGGCACCTGGTCCACACCAGCACATGAGCCACCAACCAAGGCAAGATGGCAAATTTCAATATCTATGCTGAATATTGAGCAGTGAGATACTAAGGTCTGAATCACTGCAGTTAACAGTTCTCTTCTCCCCTGACTACAAACGGGCTTTGGATTTGCCCCCGAGGTCCTCAGGCAACAGATGGGACATGGGATAAAGATGTTATCCCACAGATTCTCTGGAAAAGACACCAGCTCCAGGGAAAGATGACTGCAACCACCTAGCAAAAATATACATGAGTGATTTCAGCAGGTCCCAAAACAGTGAATGGAGTATCAGGGAGTGCCCAGGTCTCCTCTCTGCCGTGCTGCTCTTCCCTTTCACTTTGATGAGGGCTTCCTCCTCCTGGCCTCTCCTGGTTTAGGGTACTGATGATGTTCAGAGTTTATCTCACAACCCTACTTCTGTACTGTGCTCCAGCTCTGCTCACAGCTCACTGACTTTGGGAGTTCATCTTGTTCCCCTGCTCTCATCACCCCACCCATCCCACCTCCACCAGCCCTGGGGGGGCTCAGGCCACAAACTGCCACTGCTCCCATAAGGGACACAACACTGAAACTGAGAACTGGGAAGAATTAATTTATTTCTTGTTTATTTTCTGTAATTTGGTACAACTAAACCCAAACATTAAGAATATTTTTAAACAAAAGCTGTTCTGAGAGCAGATCACGGGGCACAGAGCGTAAGTAACCAATGAATCAAACACTAATGCTTCTTATTAAAAAAATAAAACACTCCAATGAATGCCTCAAAGTCTACAAATTATTCTCACAACTATGCAAAACTACATTATGTTTCAGCTTTGGGACATTGTTTAAAATTTACTCTAGCGCTATTTTCAAGAAAAGTCAATTTATTTCACCCAAGTGGAGATTTAAGACATCAGAGAGCCATCTGGTGGTTTGATTGCCTTCTAATTAAAATTCGTCTCTTGGGCTCTTGTTTTCCTCTGCTGCTGAGCTAAATTGGATGCCCCAAAGCATAAATGCAGAGAATTAAGCACTGTAGGATGTGCAAAAATAAAATTTAAGTACAAAGAATGTCAGATAAGATTTTGCCATTGCTTTGTAAATATGAGCTGTCCACAAAGGAGGAATGATGCATTTGCTCTCTGATTTTGTTCCATATTTTTACAAGTTTAGAAGTGGAATGAAGTTTCACAAGAATTCCCACTATGATGGAAAAAGAAAAGTAAAGTATTAGATAAGTTTATGTGACATTACTACAGAATAGATGTTTTGTTTCTTAGAAGGTTTCACCATTTTCTCTCATGCTTTCATACATTTTGAAAGGGAAATACACCTGTGGCCTTAGAAATACAGAAAACAGAAAGAGAAAAAAAAAGAAAGAAAAAAGCATATTCTGAATGTAAGGATTAGTGCTGGTTCAGGCATTCCCCTGGCATTTTTTTTCCAGGAGGGAATCAAAGTCCCATCACCAATTTTCAGAAGGGTTACCACCCTTGAGGAAGCTATGGAAAGGGCGGAGGTCACAGCCTGGCACCATCTCCTGGGGCAGAGGTCTGAAAGGAGCAGAAGCTGCATCTCCATTTGCTGTTGGACCCAACCATGTTAGTGAGTGTGAAGTGTGCTGGAGTCTGGCTGCCAAAGGGCTCGGCAGAGGAAAGACTTGGCAATCTGGCTCATTCAGTTAGTGCTGAGCTGCTCATTGCTGTTCAGAGACTCAAGTAAATAACAACAGGCAACTTAGGAAGCTCTTCCCACCCACAAGGATAGCAGCAGCTGAGCAAAATCTTCATTCTGAGAGCTTTGAAAGCCAATGTTCATATTCCACCTAAGTGTCATTTTGGATGCCCAAAGTCCCTCTTAGCATTTGGCCCTTATCTCTCCAGCCCTGCACAGATGTGCAAGTTTTATTCTTGGCCCTGAACCTCCCAGAGGTTTAGGCAGGACAAGCCTGGATGTGCTTGCTCAGTCTCCTCTCTAGCACATCATATCCCTGTCACTGCTTGGTCCCCAGCAGGGCTGACATTGGCTGTGGGGGTGCATCAAGCAGAATAGCCCCCCAAACATTTTGCTGGGCTATAGCAGACATACCCCACCTGGATTACTGTGTCCTGACAGTGGACAGACCCCATCTGAACCCTGGGATGTCTAGAGCTCAAACACCATCATTAACCTGCCTGGGTTTCCATGAAAAAAAAGCCCAACCAAACAACACACAAACCCATAGAACCCGGATTCCAGCCTGAATCGGTGCCACCACTTCCAACAAAAAATACAGAGGAGGAAAGTTACTCAGAAACAAGCCAGCAATTTCTGAGCTTTGTAACAAGGGGAGAAGGGATACTGGTTTTGTTTTATGCTTTTGGCAGGGAGGTTGAATGATTCATTGCTAAGACTTTCATCCTTTACCAGTCTGTTGGTGTTCCTCCTCCTGCTCCTTAGCCACTTTTTTTTTACTTGCTTCCAGCATTTTCATCATTTGTATTTCTCCATGGTCCCCACAGGAGGAGCCTCAGTACCGCTCTAGCAGGCAGAATTTGAGATCACTGAAGAGCTTTTGCAGTTTCACCCTATATACACGGCTGTCCTTTCAGTTAGTAGCCAGGAAATATGTAGAAAAAAAACCCAAACCAACCCAAAAAACTTTGAAAGAGCATATTGATCAACCTGGAAAGAGTTTCTAGGGATATTTTCTGTGGAATGAGATTTCTTTAGCCAGAGGCACTTGGTGCAGCAGGAGCTACAATTTGTGAATGTGATTCTCAGTTCCCTGTGTAGGGGATTATTTAAGGGGCGAAGTTACATCCAAAAGTGTTTGCAGGATCATGAGTTGAAACAGACCTTTAACAACTTCTCTGCCAGCAAAACCACAGGAGATTTCTGAAGTGTTGGAGAGTGACTGGTAAGACAGCTTTGTCCTCAAAACAGGCAAAACTATTTTTTAACAATTGTGCATTTCTTTTCTGAGACCACCTTGGGCTTCTCCTGTGCCCTAAAGCACTCATTCCCTCTACAAATGCCTTCATTCACCTTCTGGTGTTTGCCTCATCTGTGAGCTCCAGGACTTGTGAGATCTCCAAGATCAGAGCATGGTATCTGTGCCATTGCTAACCTGCAGAAGAGCACCACAGCATCCCCCACAGCCAGGCTGGGAGCACGGACAGATCCCTCCCTGTCCGTGCTCTCAAGTTTTCCAACCAGCAGAGGACAGGATGCATCACCCCCTGAACCAGGATCCACCTACAGCACATACCTGGGTCCAGGATGCTAGAGAAAGTTTTCAGGCTCCTAACTTAAATGTGGCCTTTGTGCTAAGAAGAATCTTACTTAGTCTCTTGTCTCCATTCTGGCACAGAAAAACAGTTAAATCCTGTTTCTGGAAATAAAATTTGCTGGTAGGAGCCACAGCTGCTGAAGAACTGTTTCTCAGTGCTCTAAGGCTGGTTAATTAGAAATCTATAGGTTGACATTACATGAGAAATAATAGATCTTTTATTTTTCAATTTATTAATTATTAATAAATTAATGAGATGGAAACTGAAGTGCAAGGAAAAATGGTTCTCAGTCTGAAGGAAGTTAATATAAAATCTAAAATGCACTTTCTTCCAGCTTATTAACTTTGAGATTGATGTAATAACCTCAAGAGGTTTTTCAGTTTGTCTCTTTTCTTAAGTTTATATTCAGATTTGCACAAAAGTAGTTTCTATATTCAGACTAGATCTTGAAAGAATTTTCTTTCACAGAGTGTTTTTTTCTATTTTGGAAAACAGAACAAACCCATTTATAAAATACAGTAAGACCTGCAGACTAATGTCAGTTACAAAGCTCTTACTCTTCAGAGATCAATCAACAAGAGCCCAGTTTTCCATCACTAAAATATAAAATATTCTCTGCAAAATTTCAGGAAGAAATTAATTGTATGTCTCATTATTGCTTGTGTGTGACCATACTCAATGCATCTGCAATATTGGCCAGTTTCTGTTCTGAGCACTTCCTTGGCATTAGAGGCAATTTTGAAATTGCAGAAGGTAGAAGTGGGGAGAAAAACTCCAGCATTGTTTTGCCCATTAGTAGTTTGATTGTTTCCTCTGCATCTGCAGCTTCTCTGCCCAGTTCTCTGGCCTGTTCAGTTCTGAGTGACAAATCTCTTCAGGCTTCATTCAGACGATAACTTCAACTATTGGGAAAGCATGTCCTCACTCTCATCATAAAAATTTCCTTTTCTTTCATTCTTTCCTTGCTCTCACAGCACTGCTACCCTTTCTGAGGCAGATGTTTAAAAGCCAGTACCAGCAGGGAAACCTCAGCTTCAACATCCTTTGGCTGGGTGGCCATTTTCTAAGGTCTTGCCCTTTCTAAGGTCTTGCACCCTTGGGCACTTCCCACATTCTCCTGATGGTCCTCTGTGAGCTATTGTTGGACTCACCACTGCTGCTACAACACAAAGTCCCTCAATACCTCCTTCTGCTCCTTCCCGGGGTGTATGGAAACCCTATAACTTGTACCAAAATCACAAACACATCCCTGCCACCGGGAAATGTGGAGCTGTTTACGGAGCACGTTATTCTCATTTAAAATTTAAAAGGCGCCTGGACGCCTTCCTGTGTGATGTACTCTAGGTGACCCTGCTCTGGCAGGGGGGTTGGACTAGATGATCTTTCGAGGTCCCTTCCAACCCCTAGGATTCTATGATTCTATGATTCTATGAAAATTCAAAGGAATATGTGAAAATTACCATAGCTTAGTGTTACAGGAGAGATGAGCTTCAAAGTTTTCCTTGGAATTTATTGCTGAACAGAAGTTTCTGCAGACAGTATTGGCTTTTCCCTGAAAAAGTGGATACATCCTTCTCCTCACCTCAGTGAGGGCCCAATTCCCAGCTCACAAAGCATATGGAAACACTCACAGTGATGTCAATGGCTTTGAGCAATGTCCCACTTGCACACATAAGCTGTTCACATAAACGTCCTTCCAGACTGATTTATCCAAGCCTGGGTGCTTGCTGGTGCTCCTTCTCCAGAAAGAGAGAGGTTTATTGAGCTGTGCTTGCTGTAGCAGGTTCACAGGGCTGCAGAAATGGATGTCCCACCTGTTTGAACACCTGCAGTCAAAGTGAGCAACCAGGCAAGGTCTGTCACAGGTTTCCAGTTTCTCTCCCCTAGCAGTCTGCATCCACCAGATACTGGGCATAACACCTCCCATATTAATCACTGCTTGGTCAAACTCACCTCTTGAGCTCTTTCAAACTCTTCCCAGGCATTTATTCCAGCCCCTTAAATAATTTCTGCACTTCTTGTCACAGAGAGTCTCAATATCCTAATGCTTTCTCAAACATTGTGGGTGATGCATGAAACTTTACATTCTCCCTGTCAAGCCCTCAAAATAGACACTCTATACTTTGAAAAGGAACCACCTCTTTGTTTCAGCCATTGGGAAACACTGAGCTGTTTATGGGGGACATGCTACTGCTTTCAAAATCCACAAGGATACGTATTTCCCTCTGTTGGAGGCACTTGTAGTCTCTCTCTTTAGCAGGGAGATATTGTCACAAAACTCAGAGAGATCCCTTTGCATCCAAGAACTCCACTCCTCCACCAGATACATCTCAAATTAGCCAATGTTCCAAAAATTATTAGGAAAGATGTGGGGAAGGAACAGAAATATCCATGTTCCTCTCTGGGAACTGAGCTTGAAATGGATGCTGTAAGTAACGTATTCAAATATCCTTTTTGTCTGTGACAATTTAGTTTAGACCTTAATTGCTTAACTGAATCCTTTTCAAACTGCATAGTAAAATAAATGACTGGAGAAACCTAAATGTACGAGTATAAATACCTTTTCAAACATCTTGAGTTTTTAGACCGTGAATCAAAGAGAAACAGAAGGATGCAGTCTTATTTTTAATCAGTTTCATAGTACTCAAATTATAAGAAACAATGAAATACATCATAAGAGACATCTTGAGATATTTTGGCATGCTGCTAAACTGAAATTCAATGGCTTGACATGCTATCTCATATAATTTAACTTTGAAGTCTTTGCTAATTCTTCGCTGGGTTATTGCTGAACATAAGCTTGATTTCAAAGCTCACCCTGTTTGGCTTTGCACATCTGAACTGAGAACTACATAAAACATTTTAAGTAGCTCCTGGAGAACTTTTAAAAAGTTTTTTTGATGAGAACAGTGTTTGTGTGTGATGGGATGGGCATGTGAGTGCTGTTGGGCACACGATGCGAGGGCTGAAGACATCAAGGATAGGAAACTCGTTGGATGCTGTGGTGGAGATCACACCATCTTGCTCACTTGCTCTCAGCAGCCTGAATATGGGAGACTTGGTCCACGCTGAAGGCTCAGCCTTCCAATGGCAAACCATGCTGACAAATTCACAGTTCCCGGGGGTGTGAGACAGCACACTGACACCTGCCCACCACAGCCTTCCATCTCAGTATTCCTCACCTTCATCCACTCTGTAACACCAGGCACAGCCCTTCAGGTTTGCAGCCCTTAGACCGGGGGTTCTGTTGGTTCTCCTTTCCTCATAAACCTGTTTTTGAGGGTGGACTTTCCCCAGAGACCACCTGCTTGTCTCGCCTTTCCCGCCAGCTCTGACTCAGCCAGCGTAGGACTGCCAGCAGCAATGAGAGGCAGATCCATGACAGCTTCCTCCCAACATACTCCCTCTTCTCCTCCCTCATCATCGAGCAGCTCTTCACACCACCAGGGAAACACAGGATGCTGCCTTAGCACCGACTCCTACCCACCAGCTGCCTCACTTAACTTGGGATCAGCAATGGCTGATGGCAGGTAGCAACCAGCACAGCCTCCAGGACCAGAGACACCAAGACCAGCCCTAAGATGCCCCTAGATCCTGAAATTGGCTTGGATGGGAGACATGTTGCTCATCTCAAGGAGACTGTGGATTCCCTTGAAGACCTGACTGTGCAGATTCAACTTCAGGACCTGGGGATCTCCTACTGGGAGGGAGATACAGGACACATCTACAACACCAGCTTAAATGAAGGCCAGGAAATGACCTTAACCACTCACTTAAGCACTGAACGGCTGAGGTCCATGGGTCACCTCCTAGATCACACCCTGGCTCTCTTTTGGATCACTACAATGAGCTCTCTCTACAACATCTGCCAGTTTCCTATGCCAGTCCCCAGATCATGCAGCTCATACTCTCAGTGTCACTGGTCTTGAGAAGACCAAGTGTCAAATGCTCTGAGGTGTGGATGCCCCTGAGATGCAGAGCAGACTGATCATAAGCAGAGGAGGTGCAAGCCACCCTAGCCACTTTGCTCATGGGTCATGAACAAGCCCCTTACCCTCTTTGTTTAGCAGACCCGATCCAGTCGGGACCAGGAAAAATTCTTTACTGTGAATATCAAGTTTGGCCCATTCTTGTCCTTTCTTCAGATATTTTATCTGGGAATTTTGTTTGCCAAAGTTTTTTTCACTTCCCCAGCTTATCACAAGCATTTTACTGTCTCATGCAATGCTGAGACTGTTTCAATTACAGTTCTATCCAGAGGCAAAACCTAATCTTTCATCCAAGGGAACGACTCTCTGGAAGTTAGAATAATTAATTTTGGCTGAACTCAGCAACAGCATGGTGTGTCTATAGACGTGGACATGGACACACTCTGTCTCTGCACTCTACAGGGTTGAGAAAGCTCCAAGGAGTGTCAGAGCTGATGCCTGCTCCTCGGCTGGGCATGGAAAGCAGATCAGTACATCCCACTAGTCCTGCTTGTTCTCTGTCTAGCTTCCAGTCCCTCCATACAGTTCTTGAACATCCCTTTGAGGCATTTGGTTTCTACAGTAAAAGGAGGAGGATGTTCCTTATTGATCATGGAAGATTATCTAACACACCCGGATGGTTTGGTGGTTCATAAATTTTCATCTGTCCATCACTTAATGCCATTTTGACAGGGGAGAGAAGACTTGGCTCAATGCATCTGAACACATGAGGGCAGAAACCTCTGGGTCTGTAGGGTTCCAAGATACTAACTGACCCCTCACCAAGCTGACAGTGAGCACTGTACCATCACAGCCACACAACAGTCCTGCAGAACAGCCATTTCCTGGTTTTTGAGGGCAAAATCTGTCATTATGCAGGTACACATATGTTCCTCTTCCTCTTCATCACACAGTGTGTGTGGTCACTTGTGCTGGTCATTTGAGAGATGATCTTCCTAGATGTCCTGCAGCCTTTAAACCTTTAAGTGATGAGCACCACACTGAAGTTATCTGCCTGGGGCTTTCAACCTATCTACCCAACCACATGTTAGTCATTCATCAAAAATGCTTGTACTGCAACTGAGAAAGAGCAGATTTCAGGGGAAATGAGGCAAGTGCAAGTAAAAATATTACTCAAAATATCCAAACCTGGAACTCACAATCCTCCAGATCAGATTTTGGCATAACTGTGGGTCTACAGTCTCTGTCCTGCATGTACTCTACATCTCCAACAATCTGTGGTATCACCATTGTGTGGCACCACTTCCCAACCTCACCTCCATTGTTCTCCTATGACATGACTATAAACAACTTCCATGCAAAAAACATACCCAGGGTATTATGAGTCTTGAGAATCTACGATTAATGAGATTCTGGGAGTGGGTCTTTATCCCCTGGACCCTTTTTGCATGTTGCTTTGACTTAATAATGCTCACAGGAGAAACAAGTCTATTCACTGTGCCTTAGATTTGTAAAGGACTCATTAAAATGATACGCGACATGTTTAGAGCACTGCTGAAAAAAAACAAAGCCATCAAAATCTCAGTTAATTAGCATTAGCTAAGAAACTGCAGGGATAACTGAATTAGCTTATTTTTTGCTGTAGGTAAAGATTAAAAAGTATTCAATTTACAGCAGTTTCCAAGTTGCTAAGGGTTATGAGAACAATGCACACTATTTTCAGCTTGCCAAGGAGAGTGAATCAAATATAAGAGCCCAATCTTTCAAAAACAGCTCTTCAGATGATTCATCTGCAGAAGCCTGGCTGGAATGCCCTGTGTGGCCTGACACCATCACGGTGCCTCTCTGTGGGAGCCAAGGCCAAGTCCCACCACACACCTGGACAAGTAATTAAGAGGCTGGGTTTAAAGGGAAAACCTTGTTTATGCCAGGGGAACTCCAAGTACAGGTAGATCCCATGGTCCAGCCAGGGTGCAAAGGCTTCAATCCAGTAAAACAAATAACTGGTGAAGTAACTTTGGACAAAGTCTTGGTATGTCCAATTTTGCTGCTGGTGCAGCTTTGGTCCTTTGGGTCTAAACCAAGACTTTTCTTTTACAAATTCCATTATCCATTATTTATATAGAGAGAGAGGCAAGGAGGGTGAGGCAGTGGGGTTGCCCTCTATGTAAAAAAATATAAAATTGGAGTGATTGCACAGAGTTGCCTATGAAAACCAGTGATGAACAGGCCAAGCCAACAAAGGAAACATCATGGCTAGTGTTTACTACAGACAACCCAACCAAGAGGAGGATGTGGATGAAATGTTCTTACCTCAGTTACAGGATGCACCATGCTCACAGGCTCTGATCCTGCTGGGGGACTTCAACCACCCTAACATCTGCTGCAAAAGCAGCCAGCAAGCCAAGGAAACTCTTGGAGGACACTTTTTTAATCCAGGTGATTTTTAACCCAGTCCAGCCAGAGCAGATATGTTACTGGGCCTGTTGCTATGAACATTGATGGACTTGGTGATATCAGTAGATGAAAAATTGCAGATCAGCTGGCAACGTGTGCTTGCAGCCCAGAAAGCCAACCATATCCAGGGCTTCATCACAAGTGTGGCCAGCAGGTCAAGGGAGGGGATTATGCCCTTCTATTCTGCTCTTGTGAGACCCAACCTGGAGTACTGTGTCCATCTCTGGAGTCCCCAATATAAGAAGAACATGGAAGTGTTGGAGCAGGTCCAGAGGAGGCCACAAAGATGATCAGAGGGCTGGAGCACCTCTCCTATGAATAAAGGCTGAGAGAGTTGGGGTTGTTCAGCCTAGAGAAGAGAAAACTTCAGGGACAACTTATTGAGGCCTTTTCATATATAAAGGGGGCTTATAAGAAAGATGGAGGGACTTTTTACTGGGGCCTGTAGTGACAGGACAAGGGGCAACAATTTTAAACTGAAAGAGTGGAGGTGTAGACTTTGATCAGACATAAGGAAGAAACTCTCTATGTTGAGGGTGGAGAGACAGTGACACAGGTTTCCCAGAGAAGGTGTAGCTGCCCCCTCCCTGGAAGTGTTCAAGGTCAGGTCGGATGGATCTTTGAGCAACTTGGTCCAGTGAAAGATGTCCCAGCTGTGGCAAGCGGGGTTGGACTAGATGGTCTTTGAGAGGCTCCTTCTGATCCAAACCCTTCTGTGATTCTATGGTTTATCAGAACAGAAAGTTTTAGAATTTTCAAAAGAATTCTGCATTGGCAGAAGTAAAACCTTACAAGCAATTGTGTTTGCTTTCCATCCCTCTGGACCAAGGAGTTTTATGAGGCAAAGGCTTCATAGGTTAATTGTACAAGACAGAAGTGCCCTGGAACCTGATGTGATCTACTGAGAAATGAATATGAAGGAAAGTAGGATAACATTTGTTTTAGGAATTTCACTGAAAAATGTAAATAACGCTGAATTGTCTAGAAGAGGTAATTACATGAGAACTAAGGCATTGGAAAGAAAAGATGCTTTCTGAAAGCAATGCTAATATTCACATTCTAAAAGGCACTCGCATGTTCAGACTGAAAAAAAAAAAGCAAAAGCAAAAGAAAAAGAAAAAGGAAAAGGAAAAAAGCAAAAGGAAAAGGAAAAAAGCAAAAGCAAAAGAAAAGCAAAAGAAAAAGAAAAAAGAAAAAGAAAAAGAAAAAGAAAAAGAAAAAGAAAAAGAAAAAGAAAAAGAAAAAGAAAAAGAAAAAGAAAAAGAAAAAGAAAAAGAAAAAGAAAAAGAAAAAGAAAAAGAAAAAGAAAAAGAAAGAAAAGACTATTCTATGTGCTCAAAGTCAAAATAGAATAAAACCAGTATGTATTTCCTTTGCCTTGCAAATAACTATTCAACAGGTGAGGTTCCAGAGGCCATGAATGTATATAATATATATTAAGTAGAGAGCAAGAAAATAAATGCATTAAGAGCCATGTAGCATATTATATGCATGACATGAGAGTGTCTTGAAAACAGAATAAATTAGAGTCAGTTCTCCTTCTGCTAGTTCAGGTTCCCTCTCTCATTTCTTCTTCCCCCTGTCCTGCATTTGGGGAGACCTGATAACCATGAAGAGGAACCTGTGGCTAAATAAAGGTTGACAGCCCTGGGTAGGAATTAGGTCACAGAACATACCTGCAAACTACTTCTAAACCCCCATGTTTAGACTGGCATGTGCTCATGACAGTAGTGAGATTGTGGCTGGACTGAAGTCTGAATTGTGCCAGAAAGCTCTGAGCAAAGTGTGCCAGGAAGGAAGCTCGTGCTGCAGTGATTTGTGCTGCAGGGAGACGGGCAGTGGTACCAGTGTCAGACCAACAACACTTGATGGAAGAACTGATAAGTTCTGCTCTGAAATCTAAAGAAGCCAAGCCAGGATAAATCAGCTGCTTTACTTTTCTCTTTTAAAGGCTTCTTGGTGATAATGTGCTTTTATTTTTTTTATTTGCAGAGAGGGAGGATTCAGACTAGCTATTTTGAGAAACCCTTTGATCAAACTAAACTGGCCTCTAAGCAATTTCACTGTGCCAAAAGTTGTACTTTAAACCCCTCAGTGTTTGCACAATAACTTTGTCTGAGATACTTACATGCCTAATCTGATATTATTATCTTCAAACTTCAGAGAGTTTAACATACTTATCCTCACAGCATCCACACATGGTAGAAAGGGCTGTTATTTCCACTTCCCAAAGGAGGAGCAGAGGCATGGAGGATGTGCTTGTTGTCTCCCTGAATGGGAACAGGGCACTGTCCCACAATGACCCATGCTGTCAGGGCTGCTGGCACAGCCCCCCAGGCCACTTCCCCCTCAGCCATCCATCCTTCTGGCCAGTGCCTGGACACAGCTCAGCAGATACCACTGACACAGACCCTTTTTTATTTACTGGTATAGATGTAGTCAAACATGTGATTCATATTCAGCTCCCAGTGGGAATAAGATGGCTGATCACATCCAGTCAACTTTCCCATCTTGGTTGGTGGGACTCAGGGATTATATATCAAGCCTAAGGCTCCCATGTCTCCAAGAATCCTCCTCTAAGGGTCCTGTCTGGTGTTTACTATTGAGGCCGATAATAATTTCAAACACAGAGCTGATTACTCATCTTACTTATTACTGCACTGTGTCCTTGGGCATCCATCACCTTGAGCTCACTTTGCTCATGAACAAGAAGCCCAGCGTGCCTTTCTTTCTGATCTGGAAAGGAACCTGGCCATGTCAAGGATTCCCAAATTGCCCACCCCACCTTGACACCATGGAGATCCAGGCACCCTGTGCTCCTGCTGCACAGGGGTAGAACAAGTCACAGTCTCCAAAGCAGAGGGAGGTGATGGAGCCAGCCTGCTGTGCCACATGCTTGGGCACAGTGCCCCTTCACCTCCTTAGCTGCAATAACCATTTCCACCTACCCACAGCACAAAGAAATGGATATTCAAATTCTGGATACTGCTGTTCAGTTTCTTATCCAGACTGGGTTTAAATTGCTGTTTTATAGCTTTCACTTGCCAAAGTTTTAACTGATATATCCTTTTGTTCCTCTCCATCGCTGCTATGATGCATTTGGCTGCATCTACATTTGTGCACAGCAGGTGGTGAAATCCTGGCCCTTTGTAAGAGCATTTTTACCTTTGTATATCACACTTCTGCTGCTTTAGATTTCTACATATCTACACCATAAGGGTAAATAAATCTATGGAATGATGATGGTCATCACTGGTCATGCTGTTACAGAGTCACCAGGCAGCCTGGGTTCTGTTCTGTACAGGTTTCTGCACAAATGTGGGTGGGATGGAGGGATAAAGCCACTGCACAACAAGATGTACAACATGGAGGACCTAAGGAAACACCCCAAGGGATCAAGGCATACCTGAATATGTCTTCAAAGTAGTCAGCAGGTCCCAGTAAACAAGCCCAATCACTTTGACTCGTTCCTAGATGGACCACAGTGCAGTTTGCTAGACAATGCCAGAGGCCAGATTCCAGCACTCTTATTTAACAACTTACTGCATGAAAAGTATCACTGACTCAAAGATTAAAAAAAAAAAACACCAAACACAACAAAAAGCCCAACAACCAAACAAAAATCAAAACTAAACCCAATTAATCTTACCCAGAATTAATAAGGACAGTATTCCCTTTCTACAGGCAGGGAAATTACAAGACAAAATCATCTGAGACCACAACATAAATCAATGACAGAGCAAGAGAAGAGGGCAAAATTTTCAGACCTGTGTGCTTTAACCACAAAAAAATCCTTCCAAGACTTGAGAGCAGCAGCCTCTGGTTCCCTCTATACATTGCTGGTAAACAGGCTGGAATATTTTTCCACAGACAGAGACCTGTCCCTTACCCACTCTGCACTGCTACATTTTTAGCTTACAGAAGAACACTGCAATTCCTCTAACAGAACACAGTCTTCCCAGCACATCAGAGACACTCTAATGAGCACCTACCACTGAGATACTCTGTCTGCTTCTACTTTTTGTACCATATGGCTCATCTTCTGCTTTTCCCTCCTCCTCTTTTGAGCCTTGAGCTGTCCCCTCTGGCACTGTCCCTGCTCTGGGGGCTGCACCAGCAGCAAACACAGTGGAGTACAAAAATGTAGGCCCAACCATTATGTCATGTGCCCACCATTATGTCACATGCTGTCACACACCAGGAAAAGCAACCACACAATAAAATACACCTGCACCTGCCTCCCACCAGCATCCAAGGAGTTGCAATGTACAGACTGGCTTTAGGTGATCTATAGCAGAACACGAGTTGAATATCAAGTGCAGTCCCCTCTGGGATGTCTCTGGCACGCTATGCTGCTGCAGTTCTGAAGAGCAGGATGTCCACCTCTGTGACAAGGGAAACCTGCAGCAAAACACCCTGTGCAGGAAGAACAAATTCTTTACTCTGAGACAGTGAAACAGGTTGCCCAGGGAAGCTGTGGCTGCCCCATCCCTGGAAGTGTTCAAGGCCAGGTTGGATGGGGCTTGGAGCAACCTGGTGTAGTGGGAGGTGTCCCAGCCCATGCAGGGGGTTGGAACTAGATGATGTTTAAGGTCCCTTCCAACCCAAACCATTCTGTAACTCTGTGATTCTCTGAATACCTGTTCAAGTGGAGCAGGCCAAGAGCAGATGTGAGGTCAGGGAACCAGCTCAGCCACAGGAAATCACCTAATATGACTGTCACCTGGTCACATTTAACAGCATTCTCTGAGGAAAGGATATTCAGGCCAGACAGCAATTCCAGACCTTCAGCTAAAGGCACAGACAGCATTTACATAAGTTATTTGACTTTTTTTCTTTTCCTCCCCCTTCATTTTTTTCCCTGCACTGTTCACAAATGGTTGCCTTTTTGCATTGAACTTCTGAACACACACAGCCACAAACGCACTTGCAAATTTATTGAGTTAATTCAGCTGAGATAGGGCCAGGATTAAAGGACTGTTCAATTGCATCTTGCTCCAGTTTTGGTGGGAAGTGCTGCCAGTAGCAGCCTTGCCTGTTTCTGCCTGCAGGCAGCACTCTTCACTCCTGCTCTGTTAGAAAGTAAATCACCCCAAGAGAGAAATGTTCTCTCCCAGAATGTCCCCATATACTGTTTCTAGGTGCTGCTGTGGCTCTCTTGAGAATGACCACATCTCTACAGTGAGGAAAGGACTCCAGCTATAACCACGTTAAGCTCCTGGGGAAAGAGGTTGCAAGACAAAATGCCTTTCCCCAGGAAATCTGCTTTTTCAAATATACTGCATCTGGTATAAAGTATGACCCAATCTTCAGTGACAGAAATCTCACTCGCATTTCCCTCACCACCCTTCAAACTAGGCAAGACAGCATCAATGTGAATTAAAACCTCTATAAAGCAAATATTTCTGCAAAACCATCTGAAAAGGGCAGATTTAAAAGCTTCTTGCAGAGAGTTTCCAGCCCAAAGAAGCAAAACGTCAGAAGCACTTTCTGTAAACAATCCTGTCCAATGCTTACAGGGAAACAAGCATTAATCGATGGAAAAGTCCCTGGGCTGCCAGGAGATAAATATCCCCACAGATAACCCTGGTGAGCAATCAGAGCAAGGTAATTTCCCTCTTCTCTGCTCAGTATCACTTAATTATGTTCATACTTCTCGTGCGCAGTGTCACCGGGTAACATTTTGCACCAGGGTGACCATGAAATTTAGCCCTGAGTATATACAACACCACTGTCATGACAAGGAGCTTCAGGATAAGGGCAGGATGGATGCTTGGCTTTGTTTTCTCCTACAGGAGCAAGCCCTTTTCTGGAGCTGTAAGAGACCCATGGCTGAGCTTTAATGGCAAAAATCCTAAGGCAGAGATAAACAGTTGCATGAATTTCATTTTGCTAACTGGCTTTTAATATTAAGAATGCCAGCCTCAGTGTAATGCTGCCTCTTTGTATGCTTGTATAGGTCTTAAAATCTCATCTCTCCTTCAGTGGATTTCAAATTGTATTTCTGATTTCTTTTTCTTTACAAAGAATTTTGGTGAGTTAGCTCCTTTCTTCTGGGACACACAGACATTTAAAGGCTTCACAAAGTCTCAGCCAAGGATGTCAATGGTCCTTAGAGTATCATCAATTAAGGGTGAAGAAAACAGAATTACAGAGTGGCTAAATGCTGCTAACCAACCAAATATTATCAGAGAGAATAAACACCAAGCTCCTCCAAAGCATCTTCAGTACCATAGTACAGAAAGATTTTTACAGTTAAGCCAGGATCACGCAGACCCATATGGGAATTTTGTCTTGGGGAAGAAAGGAAATGATGACATAAGTATTTGGGTCTCTGAACACGTTTCCTCCCATTCAAGGGGGAAAAAATGGCTTTTACAGGCTAAGATATAACCATGTGGCATGCATCAGAATAAAATGAGCACATGGTCTATACATGCATCAAAGAAAGGTTTCAGCAGCAGCAGTATTTTCTTTTTCTACAAAATACTTAAAAAAGTAAAAGTTTGGCTACAGCAGACCTAACCACTCTTTCAGAGAAAAGAAAAAGCTAAACCCCTTCAGATTTATTTTCCATGGAATAATTTTCCAGGGAGAATGTTTAAAGCAGAAAACTTCTGCAGTCCTATGAAAATAGTTTCTGCAAGAAGTAACCGCAGCACTACAAAAGGAAGCCAAAACAGGATTTCAAACAGCAACCTGTATTTCCATTTGAAAATCGAGGTTTACAGAAACCTGTTCAGGGTCTTGTACCTCAGCCCAGCCACAGAAAACCATATCAATCTCTCAGACCTTAAAGATATCCTCTTTGTAGAGTTTTGGGGAAAATACCAGACCAAATGTAAAGCAAGAGATCTTTTCTTTCACCAGGAATATGAATGGGATGACAATGCTTCATCATCACCTTGCTTAATGGGTTCTTCTTTTAGAAGTTGTACACAGAGTCTCTTGGTAATAGAATTCAGAAAACTGAACTGCAAGTTAGACCAACACTGCCTGTACAGTTGCATACAGACTCTTCTCTTGACCAAAGTGACCGATCTGATTGCACTACCTAGAACAGAGGTTGGAGCTCAGATATGGGCATGCTTGGAAAATCGAGCCTGGTTTTTTGCCCTTAAAATCCTTGCCTGTCTTCTAGCACACAGTAACATGTAACCCTCATGAGCCTACTACTGTCCCCTTTGCCACAGTCTGCACATCTTTCCTCCAGAAAAAAACTCAAGAGGAAAAAGCAAATTGTAATAATGGTTTCACCATATAATAATGGTTTCACCAAAGAGTGGACTTGTGAACACCAGTGTTAACTTTGCATCTTGCTTCAAGGCCACAACATTTCACTTCAAAGCTTTGTTATGAAAGTCCTTTTCTTTGTAAATGCATGTAGCTATGTAATCAGAATGCCTCCATGTTGTGCCTGAGAGGAATCCTGTCACATCACAATGAACTCTCATGCTGTGGCATATATGGATTTAACATTTATTATTGGCCTTGCTGCAAAGCCCCTTCCTCCTGAAATAAGCACCAGCTATTTAATTGATTTGAGTCACCACAGAGTAAATTAGTAGGTACTAAGAGATGCAGAACTAAATGTAAAAGACTCATTTTGTGACTGAGCCAACATCAAGTAACCAGCAATGAAACTTCTGGGCAAGGCATGAAAAGAAAGAGATATTTATCCAGAGGCAACAAAACGGAGAGAAAATTGCTAGGGCTTTGAATAGCCACCTGCCTGCTGTTCAGATGGAAAGGCCTCACTCCTACTCTCAGGAAGCAGTGGAATTATACAGGATTACTGGCAGATATATATTGCTGCCCTGTGAATTGCCCCTACCAGACCAAGCTAGACAAGATGGGCACAAACACCCCCGTGCCCAGCCACAACAGGGAGCCCTAACTTGGGGGTTAGTGAGGGAACTGCTGAAGGAAGGAACTGAAGGAAGACACTAAAGTTGATGCTGCCAAAATTTATTGCTGTAAACAAAAAGCAATCAAGGCACATACTCTTGCCCTAAGGATTTGGTAATGGCCCTTGCTGGAGACTGGACGTTATATCAAATAACCCTCAGAAAGTACTCTTCTACTGCATTCACCAGTATAGGAAAACAATCAGATATGTTTATCTGATTTAGGAGACCTTAAAATCTTTCTGTAACTTTAAAGACTAATACATTAGAAAAAGGGTTTTTTTTGATTTTTGGCTAAAGCTCTTGTTTTCCTTATTGACAACAGCAGCTTTGCAACAACAGATATCTTAAAGCAAAAATCCATTTTCATCTGAACTGTTCACATTTCTGTAAAAGCAAACAACATTATAATGCTGTCTCTTCGTTGAAAATGTGAAAATGTTTCTCCATTATCTCTTTATTCCCAAGGCTACAGGCGGGAAAGATCACTCTCCATCAGATGCAACATAGTGCTCTGATTAAAAAAACCCTCAGTGTTGCCCTGCTGATGAGTCTACACTGGGACTCTTCAGCCTAAGCTAACAATAATGAGTGCAAGCTCAGGAGCAAGGATGCTGACAATTGTCTATGCCTGTTGAAGGTGACTGCCCACAGCAGTTTTGAAAATCCTCACGAGAAAGTCTTTTATCTTTCCCAAGATGAGGATTCTCACGGTTCCTGTGCTGATGTAGGAAGTCTGGACTGATGTCCATGGGCTCTAACACACCTGCTCCGAGCCACGGCTGAAGTTTTTTACACTTAAAACAAGGAAGCAACCAGGCTGCTGTTCAGTGCTGTTCTCAGGAGAAGGTGCTGTGTTTGAGAGGGACATGTGGAATAGGAGCTACTGAAGGTCCTACCATGGCCAGGAGAAAGAAGAAGAAAAACCAAGGTGCTAAGGGCAGCTAGGACCATTCAATGAGCACATATCACACTTTCGGGATCATACACAATTCCAATTACAGGTGTCTAAACATCATCCCAGAGATCACTTTGTGGTCTTTTAATCTGTTGCAAACAAATCAGCCCATGCCCTGACCTCCACCCTCATGTTCATCTTTCCTAATCTGCTTTAACCTCTCACCTCATGGAAAAGGGGAGATAGTCCTTTGTATTGAACACTCACCAGTGTAATTCAACTGATATAACAATATTTCTTTTCCCCAAACATGTGTAATTGATACTGGATTAATAACTATTATGCAGTTCCCAGGGGCATGATGCCAGGGGTCAGCTCATTATGTGGTCAGAGGCTTGCAAAACTCTAGTGGGAAACTACTGAAATACAGCGAGATTAACTCCTTTAGGCCTTTAACAGGGTGACCTGTGTTGTTCAGTCAATGTACCTATGAAGACAAGGCATGATTTTTTTTTCAAGATACCTTTTTTTTTAGCTTTACAGATAGACCACGCTCTGACTGCACTAAGCACTAGAAGCAGCCGGCATCTGAAATCTGTACAGCACTTGCCCAAATAATAAGGTCTATTTCAAAATCTAACATAGCAGCTCTGCAGTTTCGGCCCACGTCTGCAATATGTCCATGTTGAAGGCTGTGGTGGACCTGGGAGTGCTCATTTCCCTGAGCACTTCTCCCACTATCATGGTCTGATGCTCCCAGTCATGCCACACATGCTCGACTCTGTTGCTGCTGTCCCACTTTGCTTTCCACATTCACCAGCTGGGTCCATCACAGAATCTCAGGGGTTTGAAGGGACCTCGAGAGATCATCCATCCAACCCCCCTGCCAGAGCAGGGTCACCTAGAGTGACCCTCCCCCTGTTCAAAAAACTCAGCAGCAAAAGTGTTTTTTGAACCACAGGGTGCAGTTAGTGCCTCTTCTTGTTTCACTGCAGACTCACAAAGGCTGCTTTGCCCAGTTCACTGATGTTTCACTCGCCAGGCTATGAGGAAATAAAGTCTTGCCAAAGTAGAGCCCTGAGTATTTGCTCAGCTGTGTCAAAGTCCAAGCAAAGCTCCCTTGGCACCTCACAGCCTCCTTCCTGGCATGCCCAGATGTGCATCAGCCTTCCCAGTGCTGTAGTTCTTAAGTAGTATTTGCTCAAAAAAAAAAAAAAAAAAAAGAAAAGAAGTGAACAATTTCTCCAGTAACTGGTTAATATAAAATTCATGTGTATTTGCTTGACCAGGAATTTGGGACAGGTCTTTCCCTGGCTCATCTGTTACGTGTTCTAGCCAATAAATCCCATGAGATCAGACTGCCATGTACATCTAGCACACATCTTACTCCTGTGCAGTGCAAGGAGGTGCTGGAAGGATGGGATCCAAGGCTTTCGACACTGACCCCGTGTATTTTCAGTGGGTGCCAGGCACTACCTTGGGCTGGCCCCTTTGAGACAGCCACTTCATATGAGCTAGGAGTATTGGAAATAAAGAGCAGAGTCTATGGGTGTGTAGCTGATCTCCCGTCCTGAACCATGAAAGAAACTGAATCCCCTGGTCCATGGTCATCAGCTGCAGTTCTCTTAATTACTGGTGTTGTTTCTCCTGCCACAATTACTGTTACTAGTAATAGTCACAGAATCATAGAATGGTTTGGAAGGGACCTTGAAGATCATCTACTTCCAACCCTCCTGCATGGGCAGGGACACCTCCCACTAGACCAGGTTGCTCAGAGCCCCATCCAACCTGCTCTTGAACACTTCCAGGGATGGGGCATTCACAGCTTCCCTGAGCAACCTGTGCCAGTGTCTCACCACCCTCACACTAAAGAATTTCTTCCTAATATCTAACCTAAATCTCTCCTCTTCCAGTTTAAATCCATTACCCCTTGTTCTCTCACTGCAAGCCCTTGTTAAAAGTCCCTCCCTAGCTTTCCTGCAGGCCCCCTTACAGTAAAAACACACCATCCGCAGAAAAAGGTGATGCTCAGAGGCTTCTGGCAGGTATTTTCCTCTGCTAAAGAACTTAGCTAAAGATCCTAATTCTTATTCATATCATTCCTATTGTGAAGGCAGAGATTTTTCCCTCTGTCTTCTGCATAATGCTTTACAGACACACAAAAAACAAGAATGGGAATAAATCTCATCGATGGAATGCGATGTGGCAGATACATGTTTTGCTTCAATTAGCTTCCTGATGTGATAGTGGCTGTTTTGTAACACAGTGCGTCCTTGCTACAGTCCTTAAGGAACCTGGTAAACACAGCACTTCCCTCCATTGTCTCTTGTTTTTCTTGGAGGCTGAGTATTTTCCTTGAAATGTCACTTGCACGCCCCGTCCATGCTTGGCTGCTCTCAGAGAGTGCTCAGGCGTTGGGCTTTCAAAAAACAAAGGGAATTCAGCACTTAATCACAGCTTAGTGCCTGGCTTACTTATTTGCAAAACATACAGGTGAAAAGGCAAAAACACAAGTGGAGTAGCTCAAATAACAAAAACTTCTGCACACTATACCACAGGTAGATACCTGCCTGTTTGAGCTGCTTCCCAAGCCCCTGCAGGGTTATAATGCGCTTGTACGTGGTGCAGAAGAGCTGATGAACAGCAGGAATGGGACACTGGGACTCTGAGCCTGCAAACTTCTAGGCAGGGCTCTTCTCAGTGCACAGCTTGCTCTCATCATCTTGGCTTTTCTGTGATAGAAATCATGTGAATAATTCAGCAGAGTTAAGATACCAAGCTGGAAAACCCCCAAGGTCCGGGATTGGGGCTCAGTTTGGGCTGGCTTTTTTTGCAAAGGTAGGGAGAAACATTTTGGGGTTGACTGAGACAGGCTGCTCGCCATAAAAGCTAGTTCTGAGCAGAGATGTCAAAGCCTCACAAGACCTCCCACAGGAGTAATACTCTGATTTCCTTGGAGAATCAGAAACCCCAGCTGACAGGATCCAGGTAAAGCAGCCCTCCTGCTAAGAGGATCAGACCTGCTCTTCAGGAGCACAGTCCTCCAAAGAGGTGAAAAGTTATACAAGTCTGGAAGAAGGGCTTTCACTTTCTCTTACTAGATCCAGTTATTAATAGGATTTCCTCTGCATTTGGCTCGGTTCTTGACTGTGAAGAAAAGCACAGAGAAAGTCAGAGTTGGGGAGTCAAGTTCAATCATTACTTAGTTACTGCATACTTTCCTGTAATCTTTCCCTGTTTGAACAGTCTCGTTACCTTCAGGAGGAATTAGAGAAATAAGACTTCCAGCATAGCAGCTTAAAATTGCAGCCTGGAAGACTTATTAGGAAATGCTCAGTACCCATAAGGACATTAAGAATGGTTTTGATTCCCTGAAGAGTGTGCAGCTGGAGAAAGAAAACATTAGTCAAACATCTGCTAATTATGATCAGCTGATACAGGCAGCATATCCTGCCCTGGGACAGGCAGACAAAATCCTTAGGTTTTGGAGGTGCCTTTTAGACCTATTTTCAGGCTATTTTCCAAAGGCAGTGAGGCAATGGCTCTTCAGCCCAGTTTGCCAGCCCTCAGTAACTTTTGATCCATTGGGTGAACTTCAACCAACTTTGACCGAAGAGTAGAGATATCAAAAATATTAAGCTCCTACATATTTGAACTCTTCAGTTCTTGTGGAGCTGTGAGTGGCACAGGGTGCACACAAATCTGGAGGAAACCAAACTTCATTGCTTCACGCTTCCATGCAAGAGAACAATATGGATGAAGTCAGAGTCAAGCTTTGGGAATCTGCTCCAGCCTGCCCAGGCAGCACGCTCAGAAACAAATGATCCCCAAACACTCAGGCAGAAAAGATGTGTTTATGTAAATGCATTTTTACGCATGATTTTCCAGCATGCAGAAAGTGAATCAGTAATACCCAAAGAGGCTGATTATGCCAATGGAATTTTAGTAACTGACAATATTAATATAATAACCATAACAGGTTATCAGGAGATTTACCAACAGTGATGGGGTGAAGTAAGGCAGATAGCTTAGAAGCTACAGTAAGGTAATTCTTGCCAAGTGGCACCAATGGATACAAAAAAATCTTGTAACTGCTCACTAACAAAGTTTTCTATCCTACTGAGACACAGTTGGACTTGATTCCAACATTAATGATTCTATGATACTTCAATAAAACATTTATTTCTGAAAGCACCTTATCTCCCCCTGTCTTCTACAATACCCTCCAGGGAAATCTCACCCAGCATCCAGAAACTTTTAGAGTATTTAGGCTTTGAGCAACCTGGTCTAGTGGAAAGTGCCTCTTCCCATGGCAGGGAGTTGGAACTAGATGATTTTAAGGTCCCTTCCAACTCAAATCACTCTATGGTTCTATGAATTTAGTGTTTGCCTTGCCTGTGTAGGTTTTAATGGTACTACAGGAAATCCAAGTTTGGAAAGAAGCAGGTGTCTTCTTGGTATGAAAGCACATCATCCTGATGGAAATATGACAAAATCTAAATGCTCTACAGTACTTTTCTATAGTGCCTGCAAAATTTTAGCTGAATCATCATAGAAAAGGCAGCAGTTGTCCTACATTTACGTTCTGCTTTGCAGCTGTACCAGTAACTCCACCTCATACCAAAGCTGAGCAATACTGCTTGGAGCAAAAGGCAGCATGGAGTTGTCCATAACCTTGCCAAACTTAGAGTCACTGTGCTGGAATACCCTCTATTTTGGGAAAATAAAACAAGAAAAAAAATGGTCCAGTCATTTCTAAGGAACAGGTTAACACTTTGGGACAGCACAGGAAATTCTGAGCTGTCAAATCTGGGGATCTCCATGACAGACCTTGGTCTACCTTATACTGAGAAGGTTGTGATCATTTGAACAGTTTCATGATGACTTGTATACAATATATGTGAAAACAAGGTGGTGAAACCAAAGCCAGGGATATAATTTCCCCATGAATGTGCCAGGAAACACACAGGACAGATCCACCAACAGCTACATAACCCTGGGAAGAGTTCCCAGAGGGACTGACAGGAATAAATTAAGTGTCAAATAGACATAGACGGCTGCCTCTTCACCTCCCTTCCTGCCAGCTCCAGCACAGACACTGCCACTTGTGCTTGCCCATACCTCTGACAGCATAAATGAGGTGCAATATTTATGCTTTAAGTTGGCCTGCTAACAAGCATGACTTTCAATCAAAAGTAGATATACCAGAGAGCAAACATACACTTGGTCTGCTTCCAGAGGCCTTCTCCCACAAAGGTGCTGAGAGATGCTCAGGGGTTGTATTGTGGATTTTCCACAACACTGCAGGGAATACTCTGAAGGCTGGTCATGGAAATGCTGTCCATGCAACAAAAAATCTCCCCTAGGAAAAATTAGTTTGCGTCCACTTAGCAAGCAATGAGCCAGGGAGAAGGGCATACGGATTTGAGAGGGAGGTGTTGTGCCCACAATACTTATCTTTGAGTGGCCCTAATTTTACACACACCCCCTTTTTTTTTTTCTAATGTAAATGTTTCTTCCTGAAACTTGCTTGAGCAGAACCACTTCTACTTCCTATCAAACCCCAGTTTTAAGTGTAAGCAACCATTGCCTCGTTTAGGAGAAATACACAAAAATGAGAAACTAAATAACCCACAAGGAATCTAGCAATAAATAGGGCAGAGACATAAACAAACAGATACCTCATGTCGTGCAATGCTTCACAGCTATTGTATCAACAAGTTGCTGTTACCCTGGAAACAAGGAATCATCTGTGGTTGCCTCTCCCAGACGGAAACCAGGAAAGGAGGCACGTGGAATTAATTTTAAGTCTTCTGGACTTTGCAGAGTTGCCATCCGACTATTGATGCCAATTTATCCCAATCCCAACTACTGTGGAAAATTCAGAGGCAGTGCAGAGGCTACACCATACTCAATGCAACGTCTGCAGTGATGAGGGTGAGAGTACCTGGACATCTTGTCTTCTCCACCTTGGGATAACTCAATCCTTCTCCAAGAAAGTGCAGAAGGGTTATTCCCTGGAAACAGCCTGTGCAGAGCCAGGGACAGTGTGGCCTTGTCTGATTTGCAGTAGCCAACAACAGCAGCTTGGCACAACATCAAATGACTTTAATAAAATTAAGGTTCAGCAAACACGTTGTACCCCACAGCTGAGGCAAATTAAGAGCCCACACACACATGGGGGTCGTCAGACGGGCTCTCTGTGTGAGCAGGAGTTTGTTAGGGAGCTCTCACTTGACTGCATTCAGCTGTGTGCCCAAATTAAAATAAAATGTAGCTTTGGAGGATTTATTCTGAATTTTTTTCACTGAATGATAAAAGCTATTGATCCTGCTTCCTTGCAGGTTCAGTGAAACGCATTTAGATCCACGATGTCTCGTCCCACCTTGTACCACAGGGTGCAGATCTTGGTCAGTTCTGGGGAGTGCCTGGAGCTGCTGCCCCACACCCTGAGGATGGGTCCTGGCTGCTGGCTTCAGCCAGGGATCACGTCCCAGGGGGAATCAGTGAAGCTACGTCCATCTGGAACAGCTAAATGCTTGGCCCTTACAAAATAAGTTGGCTGGGTTTACAAATACAGCTATAGCAGAAAGTATCATTTCCTAATAAGTGTTAATTGTGAGCAAGTAGAAATTTATACTAATGTATATTCAGTTTGACCTATGATTACAGATCTACATTTTAGATAACCCAATGATCTGGATGTAAGAAATTTTAAAAAGTGAGGGTTACACTGCATGAAACAAGATAATTAGAAGCAGGAGTGATTATTGATTTACTTATTTTTCAAAGGAGATTAAACCAAAATAAGGATTTGAAAATCAACTGGTCACAACATTGTTACTTCCTACAGCCCAGCTGCTTTGCTGGCATTTGTATGACACTTATTTTCCTGTTCCAGTCCTTCTGCAGCACTCTGGGCTAAAATGTAGGGCTACAAAAACAGATTGAAAATGTACAGGGCACTATTCTTTGCACACTGCCAGGAAAACAGCAGAACAGCTTCTACAGCACCTCTATGGCTGGACATTACTAGAAGACAAGGGATGAGCTTGGTCTCCAAGGGCTTCTCATGGCTTATTCAACCCCAGAGCTGCCTCTGTCAGATGCTCCAGGCTTCTTCCCTACAGCACATCTGGTTCTTCACAGATGTGCTTCATATCTCTGCCCTGCTCTGCTCTTTAGTTGACCACATCACAGAAAAAGGGAGAAACTAGAGATGGTAAGAAGACATTTTAACTTAAAATCATGCTTTTTAAAATTTATTTCAGAAAGAGGAAAGAAATCAACCCAGTATGAGCATCACATCCCTCCTCCCTGCCAGGTGGATGTGATGGGAAGACCAGATCAGCCAGAGCATACCATGATGAGATCCTGATCTTCTCAGGCTCAGAGGGAGAAAATGGAGAAAAAGAGGGGCTCTGGTGAGAGAGACATGCCAAGGATGTTATGAGCTACCACTGCTGCTGAAGCAAGGATGATGCTTTCTTGCAAATCCAGCACCTATGCACCCATGCACATGGTGGCATCTCAGGTGACCTTTTGCTCAGTACTGACCAGGTATCTGTTGAGTCACAGAGAACTAAATCAAGGCAAATCCCTACACACAGACCAGTTGTCATCCCCTGAACATCTCCTCTTCATTCTGGTTTGATTTGGGTGACACTATGCACAAAACACATGAATTCCCAATTTCACAACAACCCAGCCCATCATACCTGGAGATACATTTTTAACCACCTGCTGGGGATTTGCAGACTACAACACACAAGACAAACACCTCTCACATATCCCATCTTTGGGGTTAAAGAACAAAACTAAAACAAGAAGGGCTGGCAATTTAGACACAGAAACTTCATTAGGTTCAGTACTTACAATTGCATGACCAGATATAAATGATTCGGACTCTCATAGATGTCTTCCAGGGCAACTATATTTTCATGCTTGATCCTGAAAAAAAAAAAACAAACAAAAGACAAGATAAATAAAAGATAAAATAGTGATTTTATTGTGGTTTTTTAGTGGCTGCAAAAACATACACCTATTTTTAGTTAGACACTACTTGTCAGTGCTTTATTCAACATCATAAAAGACAGTTTTGATTGAAGTGAACAGTCAGGAGTGCTTTGCAGCCCAGAATCCTCCTATTATTCACAGAAAAATCCTTCAATCCTCTCTGAAGTCAAAATGTGGAGGGGTAAGTATTTGGGGCATTAGAGGTTTACGGTTCCCATGTCCGGGGAATGAAGACAGTTGGTGTCTGAGGGACAGCAGCAAAGCAGGGCGTGAGGTGGTGATGGAGGCAGGGTGTGGGCTGGCAGGGAGAAGGCAGGGGTTCACCCCGTGGAGAAGATGGCACAGGGGAACAGCAGCCATAGGGAAGTCCCACACTCCTTCCCACCCAATCCACCCTGCTCCAATGTCCCACCTGGTCAGGACACCCAAGTTTCCCTGCAGTGTTAGGAAGTACCATGCGCTTTCTGTGCAACACCTCCAGGTATCTGCATGGGTTTTCTACATCCTCACCATTCCCACCAGTCATTCCCACAAAGTCCCTTGTCAAGATGCTAGCTTTCAAGAGAAAAATCATCTCTACAAGCACACATCTAATTAACTACCCCAAGCAATGCCTCTCTGGGTTTGCTCCTTAAATGCTTACAAATAATTTCCAAAGGATACATTTTGTTTGTGCAAACCCTAAAGAGACTGCCAGTACAACTCCAGGGGCAGGATATTAATTATGCCAATTGCAGACAATTGTTTTAAGAGCAAGAGAAAGCTGGGAAACACTAAGCAGAGACAGCAGAGGCCACTCATTAAACAACAGAGACATTCAGAAAGAAAGTAAAAGTGCATCAGATGCAAATGCAAAACTCTCTGCATGTTTCAAGGTTCAAGTAGCTTAATTAAGATGCTTAATCATGGACCTCATCCTCAACAGTCCCAAGAGCCCTAAAATTTTGCATGAAGATGCTGAGAGTAGAAGGTCCCCTGTGCCCCACAGGATCTTTCCTTGGGTAAGAAAGCAAACTAATCCAATTTCCTCTAAATTCAATGGAAATATTATGACTGACCTGAATGTACGCCCATTATCAGTCATCAAAAGCTGCATTTGTATAAGGACCTTCATGCACAGGAAATTTAACATCAACAATAAGTGAGCTCAAGTATGATACACTACAGGAAGTCAGAGCAACAAGCACACAAGTAAGCTCCTCACTCTACATAAATATCTGGAAAATCCCATTATATTTTAGCAAAATATCCAGGTACACTGCATCACAAATTAAATTCTTAATATGGACAACAGGAAACTAATACACTACCCACGTGGCTTTACACAGCACATGTTTGGAAACCTTTACCTTGCTGTGCAGGTCTAGTGCCTCATCCCTTAAGGGTTACAGTATGGGCAAGGGCAGTTTTGCCTTGTCAAAGTTAGTTGCAGGTACACTAGGATCCTAAATGACATTGCAAGCAAATAGTCGCTTTTAATGGAAATTGTTATGGGTGTTTATCCATTTTCCTCTCCAAACATGCACATTCACATTATCATTTGTGTACCTCATATCATCATGATCAAGAAGGCAGTTTTAATACAAATAACCTGCCATAGTGTTATGTTTAAAGCCTCCAACTTAGTCTGTGGTATGTTTTTTACCATGCATGTATTAATGCTTTGCATTTCTATTTTTGAGAACCTCAGAGGTTCTCCAAATCAACCCAACCCCTCTGAGACAGCTGCCAGCAACATCTAACCCTCACACGTCTGGCTAACAGGTGGGTGACCCTTAAAGATGATCAGCCAGGGAGGGAGAGGCCAGAAAGGAACTCATCAGACACGCAACACTGCACGCTGAGGGCTGCCACAAGATCCTCTCCCCTCTCTGATTTGCAAACCAAATGGGCTCTGTTCTGCTGGGCTCTCTGAAAGCAGATAAACTTGCTCAGTTCTAAAGCAAAGGAGGGAGAAAATGTTTAGTCCTAACACCATGGGGTCCTATTGAGCCAATCTCCCCCTCTTTGAAATCAGATACAGGATGTAAGCTTGTGGGATTCAGGGAGACAGTGAATATAAAGTGTAATCTGGAAGAAGGCATCAGAAGAAGCTGAATGACCCCCACAGTGCAAAGGGGGCCACCCACACAGGGATGAGGGTAGTTGGAAGAAGATGTCCTTTGGGAGCTGATGCCTGTGCATACCAGCCACGCCAAATGCTGGTGGCTGCTGCACTCGAGGGCCTTGCTGAGACAGAAAGGAGATATTTTTTTCCTCTGTTTCTCAGCCCACCCAAAACCAGCAAGGGCCTAAACATGGAGTTAAACAGTGCTAAATATTCCTGGTGAAGTGCACATCACACGCCTGCAAATGAATAAGCTTGTCCCACACAGCAACTCTCTACTCAGCTGGACTCTCAAACAACAAGCTATTTAGAGGAAAATGGAATTCAAAATTGAAAAAGAATAAATGAATAAATAAATTATGGAAAACACTTGGGGAGAAACCTGTGGTTTAGATCAAGTTGCAGGTTGTGTTGCTGAAGCTGAGCCAGAGCAGCCGTGGGTCTCCCAGCAGAGGTCACTGCCACCAGCAGCACCCGCTACCTCTGCTTCCCTTCACTCCACTCAATTCATCAGTGCTCCTTTCTTCAAGGGCCAGCAGTTGCCTACAGCCCTGATACACGACAATTAACCCTTCAAGGCTGAACACTGCTCATTGCAATAACACCCCATGGTTCAGGAAATGGGGTGCTGTATCATCTTCGTTGATACCACAAAGGCCAGTGAGGACTGGGATGAGTTTGTCCCACTCCTTTGCGAGACCAGACGGGCGGCTGGGCACACGGGCACCAGCCAGACTGCCACGGATGCATGGAGAGCTAAGGAGGCAGATACTTCATGGTCACAGATCAGGAGGGATTTGGGAATGCCTTAATCAATTCCATTTTTATCCCCCTCTAGAAGTGCTGAGTGAATCTCAGAGGTTCAGAGGATTCATTCTCCTAAGCTTGCACAAGCCTCCACGCAGCCTCACCAGTGCTCTCGCTTAGCAGAAATACTCACCAGACTATCTCATCTCCTCAAGACCTGCCAGGATTTACTTTTTTAAAAGTGCTGCTCTCACTCTGTGAAAGGAGAAGCAGTGTGCAGAAAAGACAGAAGCTTTTCTCTAATCACATGAGAGGAGGGAGCAGAGGGAGCCAAGAAACCAGATTCCCCAACCTCAGAGTATCATCTTTAACAATGAGCCATATTATTCCAATCCCTTCTTCTTCCCATCTCTGTGAGATCTTAACTCCCCTACTCTGCAGCTTTTTCTTTCCTCTGGCCTCCCCCCTTCCCAACATGTGGCTCTCCTGCTGCAATAGATAAACCTGCCTTGGATGAACTCTGCACAAAGCAACACATCAATATTGTTGAGTACATTATGGCTGTAGCAGAGGGGTGACAACAGTTCCCATTAAGTACTTCAAAAAAACCTAAAAATCCCCAAAATTGAAGATAAAAACACGGGCTTGGTTAAAGCAAATTAGATCAGATTACGTAAATTGTTATGAATAAGGAAACAGCCAGCTAAGGAAATCTCTCTTACCATGCTTTTAACCTCCCCTTCATCACACCTGCTGTTTCTCCTGATGCTCTCCCTCCTTCCTGGCAAAGTCCAGGTGCTGCTCACATCTCCCACACCCTGATGTGTCCCCACAAGTCCCCCCATCTGTGGCACAAAGGGCAGCTACCACCTCCAGCCGCTACTGCTTTGTTCATTTTCAGGACTATTCTGAAGCCATCTGTCAGAAAGAAGATGCCTAGAAATGAAAATAGAGGCTAATACTTCAACAAATTCACTCAGAACTCTTCACCCTGTGAGGCCCACGAAGTACTGCAATCGAGGGGACAAAGCAGAGGAAAATAAATCCAGAAGTGAGGAGCATGGAAATCTAAATACACAAAAACTCAGGAAGAGTGATTAAACCTGGTAAGAAACTATGAAAAGAAGGGATGGATTCACCATTTTCAGAGCAGCCCTGGTTTGGCTGCTGTGCCACAGTCAGACACAAGCCACAAGGCTTGATGCAACCATGTAAAATGATCAAGTTTCCCCTCCAGCCTTCCAGGTTTATGATAGTGCCCACGTGCTGTTACAAAGGTGTCAGGAACACATCTGAATGGAAGCAATGTTGCCCATGAGCACTATTTAAACATATAAGCAAACTGTCAGCCTAGACCTAAAGAAGCAAACTGAACTGGGCAACCAACAGCTTCAGGAAAATTTTCTGAGTTGGCAGCTGTGCAAACAAGGAACAATGTTTAATCTGCTGCAGAGCTCTGAGCACAGACTGGTCTCCTTTGCTTGCTGTGGAGTTGTTGCACAAGAGCATCGATAAGGAAATTGTCATTTTCCCCTGACTGCTACAGCACACAGTTCTGCCGTGACACAGAAACCTCTGCCTCTGAAGGAGATGGAACCTGTCCCCAAAACAAGACCCAGCTTGACTAGGGGGGGCATTTCACCCTGCCTGACACTTACCATCACCCCAAACAGGGTGTGCTGCAGCATTGGAGTAATGATGAGTATGTGGGATGGCACTCCAGTGGTGCTAAAATCCAGCCTCACCATGGACCAGAACACATCCTGCTTCACTGCCACCAGAAGGGCTCAAGTCCCATAGGATCACAACTAGGGCTAATGGGTAAAACTCACTTTAGCCTTAAAATTCACTTCTGAAAACAAGCAAAAAAACAACCAAACAAATTTAAAAATCAATCTATTCCATGGGCTTTGGCTGCAGATTGCTTTTAAGAAGCAAAGGATTAAAATTTGGAAGTTGATGTACAATAAGGGGAACTAAATTTTTTAATGACTGAGCTTCCTGTACATCTCTGCTGGCTCTTGACTGCCCCAGAGGCCAAAGAGCTGAAAGGAAACTGGGAGCATATTGCCATGGATCAGGAATTAGAGGGGGAACGCTCTGCAGGGATTAAAGCACAGAACTCGGATTTTGCTGTTGGTTTGACTGTCGAGCTGCCAGGAGTGCCATGTTAAATATCCCAGCTGCAAAAGCATGCTGGAAACCATGATTCAATCACTGATTTTAACACCTATCATATTTAATGCTGAAAACTAGGATTAGTTAGAAAGATACTGTGCAAAAACCTTGGGCAAACACAAGAGCCATTTAAGTGGGGCAGGTTCCCTCCCTAACAACTCTTTCCCACTCAACATTACATTTGCAAGACATGACATTTAATGCTGCACCTCCACAAACAGCACATGCCACGGAAAAAAATGCCACAAGAAAGCAGAAATAATTTTGTGAAAGCCAGAAATAACAAAGCCTGGATATGCAAGGATTTGTAGGTCTGAGTAACCAAATGTCTTTTCAAATAACTGTCCCATTATTTTCACACACAGTTTTGCCATCAGCATGGGGGTTACTGGGCTTGATGAATTCACCAGTTGGCCAAGGGAAGCATTTAAATCATGACTTCTGCTGTAGAGGACACTAGAAACTTACTTCTGCTCAGCTCTCTTATTTGGTTGACACAATTCCATAATTTCAACAGATATTAGGACAGTCTCACACATACTCACACAGAGTGATGGTATCAGATTGCTTTCCACATGAAAGCAAACTGCTAAAAAATCTACAGCCTGGCTCATAATGATGTGAGAACTCATGGGAACAAACCATGCTCCCAAGAGGAAAATGTGACAAGTCTGCTAAGAGGGGAACAGGGTAAGTGTGATGGCAAGGGTTGTTACAGGAAAGGAAACTGATGGATGTCCTGGAAATGCCTGCCTGACAGCAGAAGAACTCTGCCCACTATGTCTAGTCTGGAAAGATCTTCAAATCTTGAAGCTGTCAGTGGGACTTGTAGCTCCTTACTTGATGCAAGATTTCTTATAATTCCAACCTGTCAAGATCAAGCAGACATGTATGATGTGAGGTACCATATCTCTGACTCTAACCCCTCCCTTTCTTATCCCGTAGCCCCCAAAACATCCTCCAGGACGGGTAGTTACAGATGGATATTCCCCAAATAGCTTTACTGATATTCATGTGAGCAGAGTTCAGCAAGACACTTCTCCCATCGTCCAGGTTTCCCTCCCACGTGGACTTACTGGTGTGAAAAGAAGAAATGTAAGCTCTAATTCAAACTTTTTTTTTTTTTTTTTTTTTTTTTTTGTCCAGTTGGTATTTATGAGGTCTTTCCCATCCACTGATTGGTTATATCTTTCATCTTGTAAAATGGGACTTTATAGCAGACCTTTCACCCTCAAAAAGGGCACAAACTGCAGTGGTGACAGCTCCTGCAGCTTTGGTCTGTGCTGTCTCAGATCAGCAGTTTCCCTCTCTCACTCACAAACACACATGCAAATAATGTGAAAGTTAGAGAAACCTCAACTAGACACAGAGCAGAGATGTGAACACAACCAGGCAGATGTCAGTTGTTCTTAGCAAAGGTGGATCTAGAAGATTACGAAGTAAAACTATCTGCTTTTTCTCTCCTAACTGCATTTAGATTGCTGGTTTTTTGAAGTTACATCCTTAGTTTGCTTATTGGAAAGAGCTAGAGGAGCTTTACTGGATTCAGTGTTAAATACTCCCCTGTATTAAAAATGAAAGAGAAGTTGTATTTATGAGCAGAAAGACAGAAATTATGGTAACTATATCTCACTACCAGTGACATTTCTGATCTCCTCTGATCTCCTACCACCACGATACCTTTTGTTCCAACCCTCATTACCCATCTCACCTTGCTTGATCTAATGACTGGGCAAAGGAGAGCTAATTTCAGATCAAAGCCAGATGGTTCAGTGCCCATATGTTGACTGTCTGGCCAGATTAGCTAAAGCTCTGTGGCTGGGAGGCCAGGGAGTTGAACTCTGGGGTCATGTGTGGTCTCCAAACCACAGACTGCTCACAACACATGAAGGAAGTCAGTATCTTCACTAATATCTTTAAGGTCTCTGTGCTTCTGTCAGGTTAATTGGGGTGGGCAGGAAATATCATCGTACACTCCTGTCTGCTTTGGAAAACTGGCTAGAAGAGAAATACCCTGGATGTCCTAGAAGATGGGACACAAAAGCAAATGTGGAGGGATGAATCACTTCATGCACCTTCCCTCAGCTGTGACTGAAGAGGAGACAGTGATAAAAAGCCTCAGTGCTGGTAGAAGTAGCAAGTGGCTCAGAGCAGGCATTGGATGGAAGCAGGGGCAGACAAAATCTGGGAGAGAGACAGATGCCCACCAGGAGACCTGCCCCTTTTTGCCTTAGAAGATGTTGATTTTTTTTTTTTATTTTTTTTTTCCAGTTCAGTTATTTCAGGATTTAACCCTTCAATTTGTCATGTAATTTTCTATATGCAAAGAAATGAGCCAGGATGGGCTTCGCCCTGAGCCAGTGTCCCAGGAGAATGCTGAGTGATTCAGCTATCAATGCAGATGCCTCCTCTGGGGCTTACATGGGGTGTGACCCACTGCAAAGAGGAGAGAGGATGGGGAGGTGCCAGAAGACCTTGTCTCATGCTTACACAACTTGACCTCTCTCCACTTCACCTTTCAGATTCTACCCATCACCTCTGGGATCTCCTGTTACTCAAGGTTGAAGACGCTGAAATCTTTCCCAACAATTTCAGTGGCCTTTGTTTCCCAGCACTGCCTGTTGTCTATCATGTATATCAGCCTTACACACCATGTTCATAAAATATTCTCATGAGATTTCCTGTCGATAGTGTCAAGCTGGAGACATTTCACAGCTGGAAACCTTAGCTGTGTTGTTAAGTGCCTTTAACACTAACTGACTGTGACAAAACCTACCCACATACACCTTGCAATTTCTGATGCATGCCCTACCTCGTGTCACACTCCCTAGCAGTGTAATCCTTCTCTTCATTTCTAATTTCTCCATAGCCTGGGAGCAGAGCCTGGTCTGGCTTCTTCACTGCCAGAGGCATTTGCAGTCTGCATGGCAGCATCCCTTCCTGCACCACTTTGCACAGCAGTGCAGCTTGAAGAAAGGGAGACTGCTTATCTTAAAAAATATCTCTGGTTCCCTCCTGGGAAGGGGAGAGAGATGTATGAACCTCCTCAAATCAAGAGCACATGTATTTTCCTCATGAAGGTACTTTCTAGTCATCAGGCATGGTGCAAAAAGGGTGCTGGAGCCAGCATCCTATG
The DNA here is from genome assembly GCF_020740795.1 of Apus apus. Lineage (NCBI taxonomy): Eukaryota > Metazoa > Chordata > Aves > Apodiformes > Apodidae > Apus > Apus apus. Next base: position 199,542,014 of record NC_067282.1, read on the forward strand.
ATAGAATCACAGAACCATAGAATGGTTCAGGTTGGAAGTGGCCTTTAAAGGTCACCTAGTCCAACTCCCTTGCAGTGAGCAGGGACGTCTCCAACCAGATTGCATTGATCAAAGCCCCATCCAATCTGACCTTGTATGTCTCCAGGGATGGGGCACCCACCACATCTCTGGGCAACCTGTTCCAGTGTTTCACCACCTTGACTGTAAAAAATGTCTTACTAATACCTAGTCTAAATCTACCCTGTTTCAGCTTACAACCATTACCCCTTGTCCTATCACCAGGTGTCCCTGGTAAAAACTTTGTCTCCTGACCATTTCTCAAACAATAGCTGACTCCAGTTGTCATGCCAGGCACACTGCTGGGTCCATTTCACATGCAAGGAGTGAGCCCCCAGGCTCATTGCCTCCCTGGGACACAGGCTGAGGTTGTGCCCTGTTCTACCTCACATTTGGATCACAACAGAACTCAGACAAAGGCTGAGCATCTCCAGCACAGATGGATGGGCTCTCGCTAGGCACTGGTGGAACTTCGTAATCCCACACAAACAAAACAAATTAATATAGGCACTTTCAGAATAAAAATGAGCGATTCCTAGATTGCACATGCAGAGTTAGGTGCCAACCTTGTGTCCAGATGTCTCAGGCATTTCATGTGAAGGGTGCTCAGTAGCCTTTGATAGAAGACCCAGAACTTTAATTTCTTTTTATTTAGAGTAACTCACAGCTCCAACAGGAAGACTAGGACTAAATAACGTTCTGAAATGCTTGGACTCCTACAGTAGGACCTTCAGCCCGTTTAAGGTAACACAAATATCCCCATGTTAGTGACACCCCTGATGCCAAAAGTATCCCCAGCTCTCATGAGAAGCAGACCAAGCCATCAGAATGGTGGTTTCCAAGCAGTGGATCCCAACTGGCACCATTCAAAAAAGGCTTGCAGACTTCGAGCAAAAACCTCCAGACTGTTTAATTTGAAACATATCAAAACAAATACTAATGATTAATGAATCATTAAAGGTGAAAAAGATAAAAGTGGTGGCTGCAAGGATTTATCTTAGCTAAAAACTATCTTTTAGTGGTTGGCAGCAGCCCTGTTCTTCCAGTGTGGAGGAGTGTGGATTTACATGTGCAGCCAGTAATTATAGCTGATTCCCACTCCCTTCCCTGGGAGACATGTAGAGCCACATGCAATTAAAGGTGCTGAGGAGCTCCTGAGCTGAGGTGGGTTGTTCTGAAGGGGTTTCATGCAAAGACAGACGAACAATAAAAGAGGCTCTACTTGCCAAATCCTTGACAAACATTGCCTTAAAGAGGAAGACTGACATTCTGGGAAGGCTGATGGGACTGTAGGCAGTGCAGCTATCCCTGCACCTTGCCTCTACTATATCTGTATAGTTAAAAAAGCATGGAAAATAGGTGATCTGGATTGCAAGATGTAACAAAATTATGTATTTCATTCCACCCTATGGGAAATAAATGAAGCTGTCACTCAGGAGATGTGACAGAGCTGGGACTTCCAGCTGTGCCTTGTAGAGGGTTATCCCAATATCTAGCGCATATGGGGGAGGTGGACAGTACCCATAGTGCTGATCCTAAGGACAAGTAGTAGTACAAAAGTGGAGACCATTTCTGTACTCAGAGGACAGTGATGTAACCAAAAGGACACTTTGGCTCACAGCAGGAAGCAGGGCTGTGCTCTACACTCGTTCCCAAAGAGGCTTATACCTCAAAACAGCATTTTCTCCAAAAGCAACATGGAGAAGCAAACAGGCAACCAAGTGCAAATGACGTCCTGAGCATAAACTTTCTGCCCTCCCCAAGGAAATTGGTAAGTCTTTCACATGCTCAGCTCTGCCATGTAGTGTTGCCTGGAAAATTGAAAGCCTTGATTGGGGTCCTGTCAGCTTGTAATAATTAAAGCCTCGTAACGGCTTTAATTATTTAATGGTCCTGGCTGCCATGCTAGAAGCCAACGCTGTCAGATTTGCCCAGCTGCAGTTGTCTCCTACAGGAGACAGCAAACACTCTCCAAAAGTGGTGGGAGATCCTACGGGCACAGGGGGTAAAATAGTAATAATCACTTTGCTTCTCCTGTCATGTGCGGCTTTGAGTCTCGGTCAAGTTTCAATGTATTTGTGTCATTAGGAACACCATGGATCATCTTGCCAGAACCTTGCCCACCTGGATGACCCGAGGGTCACGTGCCCGAGCAGCAATGAAGCCAACAGACCAGGATGCTGGAGCACAGCTCTCCTGGGGCTCCTGGGCAATCCTCAGCTGGCATTTCAGCTCAAACACTCGGTCAGCAGGGGTGAGCTGTGTGACAAATTCCTCAGCAGCGACCTGCCAGAAAAACCCTCTCCTTCCCAACAAGCCACTGGGAAGCCAATTTATTTTATTTATTGAGAAAGACAGAAGGATAAGTAAGAGGCTAGGCAGGTTTCCACATTTCATCATCACTGTATTAGGATACTCCTACACAGAAGACTGCTCCCCCAGCTGCCTGTGGGAAGTGCCAATAGCCCTCGGGTGAGTCACATACACCCTGTGCAGTAGGAGAGTAAGTGGGAAAGCTCTGCACAGCGGGGGATGGATCCTGGAGGGCGACTGTGCTGCTCCATGTTCATTATGAGTTACCGTCCTCAATCACAGCGTAGTTAAAGCCCGACTCAAAGGCAGAGTCACTTCTGACACTTGTGTGAAAGCAGTGGGACCAGCTGCATGTCCCGGAGCCACCCCTCTGCACAGCTGGTAATGCCTGAGGAAGATACAGCCTCAGTCCTCCACAATGAACCTGAGGGCAAAAATACATCTTCTGCTTTCACTGCCGTTGGGCTTACTTTGCATGTGGTCCTCAGGAAAGAATCAGAGGGGTAGGAAAGAAAACTCTCAGCAATGGGCAGAATTAAGGGTGGCATAATTCAGCTTGGCCAAATCTTGAAATCTTTAATCAGGCAAGACTGCTGAGTGTCACTTGGCTGGATTCAAATCTTGGCAGCATCATTGTAGAGTCCAAAGCAGACCTGAACTTAACACACCAAGTGGCAGAAAAGTTACTTAACCAGAACATTATAATTAGCAGAAACCCTTGCTAATAAAGATGCTTGTATATAACAGCTAATTACTTTTTAACCAGACAAGAATAGGTTTGAGAAAGTTAATCTCCCCAGTTTTACAAAGGACATGATAAAGGGGGTCTCATTAAGAATTAGATAGTGTTGAAGTTCATTTATTCTTGCTACTTGTATTCATGTGGTGTGCAGGGACCGTATGTATAGGTTTCTATTTTTAAGAGAGAGAAACCTGGATTCACAAATGTCCCCAAAGTGGCCGGTAAAGAGTACTTCAAATTGCAGTTCTCTCTTTTCCCACTTATGGAAGTAAAATTTTTAAAAACACCCACTCAGTAGTCAAGAAACAGACTGATTATTAGGTACCTTATGATGAAAGAAACTTCCTACAGCATCAAAGCACTATCAAACATCCTTCCAAACACCTTCAGTTAGCTAAATGTCTTAAAAATATATCTCTAAATTATTTCTAAACGTGATACAGGCACAAAAGAGCTGGAAGGCTGGAATTTTCCATGGTTTTAAACCCCTGATATCCAGTCCAGATGGAATTTAGGTTTCTTTAATATGTCACTGCAGCATTGTCCTGCTCCATAGCATGAAGGTTAACAACACCAATACTTCAGACAGTAATAAGCAGAATATTAATGTCATATGCAATAATTAATCTTGAAAGACAACAAATCCTACATGCAAAATAAATGCATGTCTAACCATAGGAACAGTAGAAAAAACAATATTGCAACAACACGTAGGTTATTTTTTCATTATCCTAAGTTTTACCACTGCCCTTTGGCTTTTCACGTGTAATGATGAAGTAGGAATCAGAAAGAAAGTAGTTTGAAAATAAATGTATTTCAAATTACAATGATAGCAGATCCATCTTTTGCAATTTCTTGAGGTTTTCAGTCAACTAAGAAGAAATCTGTATGAAAAAATGGGTTATTTCATGGCATTCAAGCAAATGTTTTCTAACCAACTGACTTACAAACTACAGTGCTATAGATTTCTAATACTTTATGCAGCCAAGTCACACGTACAAGTCACACACAATGACTCATTTTTTCCTAAGCAATACATCTAATTAATTCAAGGTATTTAGAATGAAAGGTAGCTATTAGATGAAGTCTAAAATAAATTGTACTAAATGCAGTCTTTGAGCTGGCAGACACAGGACATTTTGGTAACATCTCTGCTGTGGTGTTGCTCACCACAAGTAATCCTGAATTAATACATTTAAGCTGTAGCCTTTTTAAAGCACATCTGCCAATAAAGCTTGCCAGGATGATGCTATAAGACCCTTAATACAACAAACCTTGCTTCACAAAGGGGTGCATCAGCTTGGAGCAGGGTGGAGCACGTGTTTAGGAAGCAGGTGAGCTCCAGCTCAGCCTTTGAGGCTACTCAACACTTGGTTTCTCCCACCAGAAAAAAAGGAGCTACAAAGCAAGGCGTGTGATTTTACAGCATTCATTCCTGCCAACTGCATTCTTAACTGGGACAACACATTCATTTGTGACACTGTGAAACAGTCATCAAACCTACCCCTTTTTTATCATTACCTCATCTTTATGTGGCTTCAATAAATTCAATGTCTTGTCACAAACTGCAGGCACATTAGCACTTCACAGATGCTGAACACAATAGGTAAAAACTGCTGGGAGAGTAATCGGTGGTGTGATTAGCATCACCAACTTGAGGTTACAAGTTCATTTCTAGATGAATGCACAGATTCTCACAGGTCTTCCCATCTGTGATCTGGTGCTCTCTCAAGATCTGAATTTGGAATAAAATTCACAGAACACCTCAATTCCAAAAGCAACACCAAACAGGCACAGATGTTCCTATACAATTCCTATTTTGTCTCAAAGCTTAAAGCCTAGAATTGCACAGGTCCATATCAATTATGTGTCCTCTCCTTTTTCACACTCTCCTGTGCAATGCCTCTTCAAGTTCACCTCCAAATTGCATTGGAATGGCATCCTGACAGGCATCTTACACTAGTCTTTTTGCCCTGTTTTGTTGCTATATCTGCCTAATTACACTACAACTTGTATGTGACTGCATTACCATGTCACTCTGTGTTCTGATGGGATTTTAAAATAACAATACATTCGATGTGAATAATTATTTCCTCTAGTCAGAAGGACATTTGTGTGTTCTCAATAGGACTAAGACAGAGGAAGCCACCTGCTGTGTTAATGCTTCAGCTCTGAGTATCCATTAACCTCCTAACTCCAACCATTTTTCATTATGAAATCATGACCTTCAAACCAAACTTTTGGGAAAAAAAGTACATTTCTCTCCACTCACGTAGTTCTGAGGTGTGACTGGAAACACTGTTCTCACATGTTAAAAAAAAAAACAACAAAATCCATCTTTGAGCTAGGACCAAAAAATGAAAGCTTGCAGAGCCAAGGAATTTAAGAAGTTATGAGCATTTCAAAGGGAGCCAGAGTTAACATGGAAACGTGCTTGGGCTTCAGGCTGGCACAAGCTACCAACAAACATTATGAAAGATACTTTGGAAATATTTAGGGAAAGAAAAAAAAACCACCATGAATCCACATTTGGGCTTCAAAGTGTGACAACACCAACTAACATCGAGAGGCACGAACAGTAGTCAAGAAACCAGCCAGAAATCTCCAGAGAGACCAGATGCCAAGGAATGTCTCTTTGCCACCTTATATGTCTTTCTATAAGATAGAACCAAGAGGCAATGGTTGGAATGGGCAGAAGAATTATGGTTCTTACTCCAAGGACACACTTGTAGATATCTAAAGTTTGATGACAGGGTAACCAGCCTGGTGTCCTTATCCACACTTCAGCTGCTCCACACCATGGTGGTGTGGTACCTCTGAGCTGATTCTGACATCACCATAATGTACAAGGCAAGGGAGAAGCAGACTGTCCAAATGGTTGACAGGTTTCAGCGACCTGAAACCAGGTCTACAATATGGGTAAAGTCACATAGTCATAATCCCACGTGCAAAATCTGCTGAGCAATTAATATTGCACCTGTCCTATGTGTCTTTCATTCTGACACAATTCACTGTTACCATTCTGATAATACAGACTGTTGAATTATGCTTCACAAACTCCATACCAGCTATGGGTGGGGAAGGTGAGGCTCTGTTTCTAACATGCCATTTCACTTTTGACAGGCATAAATACAGTTCTGAGTAGATAATCAGTTGTCAAATCTCACAGCACTTAATCACTCAGCATGAATGGTTAAAACACTTAAAAATAATCTCATATTAGTCTAATTGTTACTCAGTGCCTCCTGGTCTGGTTGCATTTTTTGTTTTATTTTTACGTCTTATTTTCTCCTGGCTTCAGCTGCCTCCTCCCACACACTAACTCTTTGTCAGAAGCCCATCTGAAAGTGGAAAGCTCTTTCCTTCTTTGTCATCTCTGCAGCTGTAACAACAGCAGGTCACATACGTTTTCCAAAGGCTTGTGCTTCCATTTGTGCTATCTGTGAGACCCTGCTTGGGGAACAATCAGGAATAAGAGCAAGGTTAAGGGAAGAGCCCCAAACATGCCCATTTTAATCACTGCAATCTCCTCTTCTCTGGCCTTTTTCAGTCACACACTGTGGCAAAGCACATGTCCTACTCCATGTTTTTGACTGTGCACTTTGGTGCACTATCTGTTGGGTCTTTTGTTACCTACTCCCTGACATGTAAAACATTTATCTCCATCTTTAAGGACCTTCTTAGTCTATCCCTGTGTAACCTACCTCACTGAACCCTCCATTCTCACCTCTCACAAGATGGTGATGCCCACCAAAGAAATAAATAGATTTTCAAGCAAGTATCTTTATGCTGCCTGTTACACTCACTGGATGCCCACCCATTTTGGGGCTGCTCCTTATCTTCAGGGTGACCATCACTCCAGCCCTCCTCATAGCTATTCTAGGCTCCTAAGAGCCTGTGTATCCCAGCCCATGGCAGGAGGCTTGGACTAGATGATCTTAAAGATCCCAAACCATGCTATGATTCTAATGATCTTGCTGATACCTTCTGCACTCTCATCTGCCTACATCTGCCTCTCATACCACATGTTTCTCTCCAGTGTGAAGGGACCACATTTGCACCACTTTCACCACATTTGAACAGCTTTTAGCTGTCAAAAATCTTTCTGCTGCTAAACCAATGTCTGTAAGGCAGAAGATAAAGCCACAGAGCACAGCAGAACAAAGATCTCCCCCCGCTCCAAGTCCCAACTAGGTGATCACACTGTGGTGTGTGGTCTCCCTCTGACCCTTGAATCCTGCATTCCATGTGCCACTTTCAATCATAGAGGTGAAAACACCTAAACCCAGGAGGTTTGTTAGCCTAGTGGCAGGCAGCAACACCACCCAGGAGATGGGACTTGTGAGCTTCCAGGTATCTAATCACCTGATCTGGCATCCCCACCAGGAAGGGAATGCACAGCCACAAAGTCCCTCTCAGAACCCACCTCTAGAAAGGGCTGTAGGGTCTGGCTCCAGGATGAACAGAGGCAGCTGATGTACTGCCTGGAGGTAGGTCTCTCAGCTCCAGAGAGGGACAGGAGCTCAGGCACAGCCTTTACCTACTTCTAGACAAATCTCCATCCAATATTTTGACTTTCTAGAGGGCTGCTCTCAGGCTCCCAGTTCTCTCCACGGATCATTTCCGCAGGCCTTGGGCCACATAAAGGCAATCTACATCCCACTCTGGCTCTCAAGAGTTTCCTTTTCCTGCCAAATAACAATGCTACACTTTGAAGGTGGGACTTGGCCAAAGAGCTCTGCAGATAAACAGCCTCCATCTCTTACTTGCCAGAATAACAGTCCTCTTGGGAGGAAGAACCCAGATGTCTAATGGCCCAAAGGAACTCAACTTTCAGTTGATTAATGTAGAAATGGCCCTTGAAAGTGAAAAAATTCACCAAAGAAGGGAAATGCAGGCCTGGAAATGAACAGAAATCTTTCTCAGCACCCGTTGAGAGGGATGTGCCAGGTGTGAACAGGGCCTAAGCAGACCAGCCTGTGGATATGTTGACTCAGCAGACTGAGCACAGCTCCTTTTGAAAACTCCTTCTGTCTTGCAGAAACCCTGAGAATGGAGTTTGCCTTCTGAAAATAACTGTCAGCTGCCTCCCAGGATGAATCCACTCACTGCCTAAGTTGCTTCTTAGTCCCAGAGCTTGCCTGTGTATGAGTCTTTTATGAGAAGCACTTCTAAAGGTGGTTAGAAAAAAGCTAGAACATGACTGGTAAATGCTACTGTCTTTCAAGACTAAAATGTCTCCTTGCTTTCTTGCTTACCTAGGTCTCCCACGAAAATATGAAAAAGAACTTCCAGATACAGAAAGCTAAAACTAGCTACTGAACATCAAGCAGGTATGAGTATGAACTGCATTTTATAACCCCAGAAGCAGGGTGATTAACACCTCCATGAAGTTTGCCCCAGATCTCGCAGTTCCTGATGCAGCTGATGCATTCCTCAGACACTGTGACAATGGTTTGCAGGATACAACAAGATGACAGATGTGTGCACACCCTCTCTGCTCACTGCAGCCCTTTGACTACATTAATCCTCAATTTCAAACAGGATTTACTTTTCATCATTTTATAAACAGGCTGAGTGGAGTTGTGGATGAAGTGTCCATCCATAGCAGGGATTGGGGCCAACAGCTGAAACGAAGAGGTGGTTTTCTTCACTGAGCTTCAAGTCATGGTCCTGAATTGATGTAGAAGTGCTTACCTCCTTGTTCCTCAGCATGGCCATCCACTCACTGCGGTCTTGCCTGATTTTTTAGTTGAATACTCATGGATTTCTAACTCGGAGACCCCCAATTTCCATCCAGTTGATTGCCCTTGAAAAGGGGACTGCTACACATTTTGCAAATCAATTATTTTTTAAGACTAAGACATATTTAAAACTTACATAACTTCTAAGGATTCAGTATGATTGAATACACTGTTTGATAAAGAGGATCCTTCCCATGCATAATGCCAACCCTGATGCCATCTTTCATCCAGAGGAAAACCAAAAAATATCCATCTCTTTAGGGATCCATGGCTCATGTGGACCTGATAAGATGATACAAATGCTTCCTTCAGGCACCTGTACAGAAAATATGTCTTTGCTTTTCACAGTCATGATTTTCCAGATGCTCTGGCTGATCCACATAAAAAAACCTCCAGCATCCCACTAGCACTGTTTGCAAGCTGCTCATACTAATAGCTGTTTGCATCCAGTTGGATTTTAATCCAGAAACAACCTTGTTGAAGTAAAGAAAATTAAACAAATGTAAAAGTAATGTAACTACAAGAAATTTAGAGCCCAGTTCTCCAAACAAAAAAGTTGTGCTATTAGGTAATGTAAAAGGAAGATGAACCAGTATTTCTTAGTGGTAGCATTTATTTGTTTAACTAAAGGTCAGGAGAAATAATAAAAAATCTGTTCTCTCAGTTACTACAGAGGCAGATTTCAGGGCTGGGAATTTGCTCAGTTTTAGGTGAAATAATTTCATGTCAACAACCAGTGCACTTTGCCAAGTACTTCTTTCACCTCTCCCACCACTCTCCGAGTTGGAAGTTGGCCAAACCCTCTCGCCCCATGACTCTACTGTGCAGACTCTTTTTTTTCTAGGCACCTTCACACAGATAGTCCCTTCTACTTTTGGAACCTCTCAGATTTTTTTCTGTGGCCACTGATTGTAGAAAACGATCTCTTTAAACCAACTCACTATTCATTTTCCAACAGACCTGTGGTCAGCAGGAGAAGAAAGGCTGAAGCCTGGATCTAACCAACCTTGCAGACCTTCCTCCCAACAGCTCTCTCTGATGGAGATTTCTTGACAACACAGTTCCCCAACTAACCTGTCCCTCTCCCACCAAAGCCAGGATCATCAAATCTGTAGTAGCCCCTTCAGTTTCCATTCTAATTTTGAGAAGTCTCAGCTTTGATAAACTCTTGAGAGCCAAAGAAACCTGTACTTCTCCACTAAAAGCTCCCTCCGCTCACTGTTTATTCAAGGACATTTTCTCCCATAGTGCCTTATCTTTGCCATTGTGTTGTGGTCTAATTACTTCCCTTTTGAGAACTTAATTTCATTTATCTCCTTGGAGTCAGAAAGGATCGTATCAAATATGTAAACTCAGCTGTGCACAATATTCATACAAACAACAGCTACGTCCCTCAGTCTGCACACAAGTCTTGCTGTATCACAAGCAGGATCACAAGAAAAGGGAAGGTGCATTTGTTCAAGTCACCCTTTATTGCCATTGCAGAGGCTGCAACACTTCACTGTGCAAACTCAAGTTATTGCTAGCTGAAGCATGCTACACTTCATGCTGATGAAACTAAAATCTTTTTGGATTGAGAATAAACAGCCACCCTGGAAGAGTCTGAATGAAGAAGCCTCTGTCTGAATTCTAATGGAAGGAAGGCGTTTGTTTTCTGAAATTTAAGCAGGTTTCTCTTGGTGAACTGTACTGATCCATGCGATGCAATATAGCTAAAAAAGTCTTTTCCCTCCCTTCTTTGTTCTTTATATTCCTGTGCACTTCGTTGAGCATCTGCCTGGGTTGGTATCTCAAGTGTTGGTACACGCGCCCCTTTCCCAGACATGATGCCATGACACGTGTGGCTGCAGTCACTGCAATATTCCACTTTTGTTTTTGAAACACCACAACAATCACATGACAAGGACTTTTGTTGAAGACAGGCTGAGAGAGCTGGGGCTATTCAGCCTGGAGAAGAGAAGGCTCCAGTGAGACCTTATAGCACCTTCCAGTACTTGAAAGGGGCTACAGGAAAGCTGGGGAGGGACTTTTCATCAGAGAAGATAGTGGTAGGACAAGGGGTGATGGTTTTAAACTGAGAGAGGGGAGATTTAGGTTAGATATTAGGAAGAAATTCTTCACTCTGAGGGTGGTGAGGAACAGGAATGGGTTGCTCTGGGAGGTTGTTGATGCCCCATCCCTGGAGGTTTTTAAGGCCAGGTTGGGTGAGATTTTGTGCAACCTGGTCTAGTGGTAGGGTTCCCTGTTCATGGCAGAGGGGTTGGAACTAGATGGTATTTAAGGGCCCTTCCAGCCTTCATGATTCTATGATTCTATGAAATCTTTGTTCTCTCTCTGTTACTAGTATGGACTGCAGAAATCTTGAATGTTGGGATGTTTTCTAACAAATTGCTTTTTCCAGCATGTTCCTTTCCTCTCAGACTGTAAGGAAGAGGGTTTTATAATACACAAAATGCATAACAGAAATTACAGAAAAGGTTTGTATAAATAAAAGGGAAACAATCTCAACCTAAATAACTACATGGCAATTTCAGTTAATGCTGCAACTGATTTTTTTATTAAATAATTTCAGAGATATATATGTATTTTTTTTTACAAGGGACAGCATAAAGAACATTTGGGGAATTCTTAGAGAGAATTAATACTACAGAGTAATATACAGCCATGATCTGCAACATGCTGTATGAGAGCTGTTTTAACTCCGCTAGACAACACGTGGAATAAAAAAGTAAGCTCGAATTGAAGTTGCTGTCAGTATTATCCAGCATGGAGGAGAGCAGAGAACAATGTTGCCCAGTGCTCATAGCTCACCAAGAATTGCTGCTGGTGGCAAGGTAAAGGTAGGGGTTGGAGACTTCAGAAGAACACACGGAAGTGTTCAAAAAACACCAGCTTGTCTAGTGGTCTGTCACTAAAAATGAATTGGATTAATTTCCTTTTCACTCTGCAGAAATCAAAGCAGCCTATTTCAAAATAAATAATGTCATCTTCGAGGCCAATTAAATTTTTCAAGCCGTGACCAGGGGCAGAAGAGAGGATCAAAAGTTGGGCTTTGTAATGAAAGCTGACTGCAATCTTAATTACTAAGAGATGTTGGCTTGTCTTCATTGTGCCTTCCTCAAAATACAACCCTTTGATGATGGCCTGTTCTGGATCCCCCTCTGCACCCCGTGCAAGGTCGTTAAGAGCCTGTTACAACCCTTCCTGCAGACATGGGCTCTTCCAAAGTTAGGTTATAGTGTCTTCTGTTTTTAGCACAGGAGAGCCCTGTGCAGTCCCCAGCTGATGTTATGAGCACTCACCTGTTAAAATATGCATGATAAAAAGCAAACAAGCAAAGCAAAAAAAATATAGCAGAGGCAAACTGATGAGAAAAAGACCTTTTTTGCAATTTGAATAGACACTGATCCCCAAGATAACAATCTTTCCTAGGAGGTATCATGCCCAAGATCTTACTAAATTTTGGGCAAGCGAAGCAGCATGCCAAGTATAAAGACAAGTCATTACAACTTCAAGACTTCTTTTTCACTCCAGTGCCAGTTTGACATGTGTCCCACCCTATAAAATTATTTGCTGTTCCCTCTTCCTATGTGAGATCACCTTAAAAACAGTAATTAGAGGATATGTTTGTTTAGAGGAATGCAAATGACTGCTTTGCTTCAGGGCCTGCCTAGCATGTCAAGCTAGCTGGGAACCACACCTGGCTACTGGAATAAAATAATCAGTGACATATAAACAGTCTGTGTACAGTTTTATACGGAATGTAACACTCCCCTCCAAGAGGGCTCACGCATCATTTAGTGCTTAACACATTCCCCAGAAGAGGGAAATATCTCAGACAAGGATCAGTGCTTAACCACTTGACAGCAGGTATCCTACTGCAATGTCGACTTGAGCCAGGTGGGACCATTTCCAGTTCCCAGAAAGGAAACAAAGACTTGATCACCACCTTGACTCCCAGTGAGCATATTTGTCTTGCCTGTCTCTGACCAAAGACTTCACAAAGAAACTGGGCCTGCTGCCTGGTTTCATTCTCAGTGTGAGTCGATCAAACATCCGTGTTTTGCATCACACCACAGTATTTCAGCCTGGGCTGGTCACCCGCTCTGTAGGGCATCCAAGAATAGGTTTTGGTTCTAATCTAAAAAACTCTTCCACTAAATTAAGTTTATGCTAATCCAGGGAGCATCCACCTTTCTACCAAACTCAGTTATTTCAGCAGTGGCTGTCAGACACGACTGGTTTAACAAGTCCAAGAGGACAGAAGAAAAGATATTGCAATGGCTGACTCAAGGCTCTGGAAGAGTTTTCTGAAGGAGAGCAGGAGGGGACACACTGTGTGTTCTGGCAAAGCTAGGTTTTCTTTGTCTACAGAAATTACCATTAAAGGATTTTGGTCCACGAATGGCACTCAAGCACCAACACAATCCAAATGATGATTTCTACCAATACCCATGTTCTTGCCACCATCAAGTCTGCTGAAAGACCTGTTTCTTCAAGAATGCTTTTCCCACAGACCTTAAGAAAACACTTCCACCTCTCCACAGGCAGAAAAGGTTTATTTCGTATTTCATTGTTTGCAGTGCCACAAATACAGTGCAAAAACACCATGGTGAGAAACAGCTATGAGCCACGGTGGTTAAAGATATTTCTCTGGGGCTAAGAGATGCAGACAGAAATGGGTTTATCATATGGTCCATACCACAACACATGCCACATCAATGACAGCTCACACGTGACCTGTCTCCTGTGAGCAGGAAAGTCAGTTGTGTGAAGAACACCACTAACCCCAACCAAAGGAAAAGGCAAAAATACTGGTGTTCTCTGTGGGACAATTACACTTTACACATCCATCCCTACCAAAATAATTTGTCTTAGAGCAGCATTACCAGCCAGAGCCTGGACAAGAAGGTGTTAAGCTATCTGGTGGGGAGTGACAGCACTGAAATGGCTTAGCCTTTCCTAAGTCAGAAATACCACGCACAAATTACAGAAATCACAGTGCTGTCTACTCAGTGGAGTGTGTCTCCTCAGGGCATGCTTTTCAAGCAGACCATGCCATGGTAAAGGTCAGCATCGTTTACAGACAAATCTATTTTGTAATACTTAGTGCCCACTGTGCTCTGGATGAGACGACATCCACACAAAACCAGCTTTCTCAGATCAACACACATCCTTGTGGGCATCTCGCTGCAGAACAAGGAGGAACCAGAAGTCCTGGTTCAAGCAGCAGGTTGCCATGCCCACATCATACACATGGGGCAAAACAGACCCGAGCCAGCCCATGGTACAAGCACTTGAAACCCTGTTCCTCTGCAGCCCTGAGTGCTTTTTGATCCCTGTTTGGTTTTGTTTTGACTGAGGCAATAAACACTGGGGACGTTTGAGCCCTTGTCCACCCATTTTCAAATAATTTCCACTATTACTATGCATCTGGCCTTGAGTCTCAGCCACAGGGATGCACCTCTGATAACATTTGGAAACTGCTTCCTCAAGTGCAAAAAATGATCTGGCACATCATTTTCACTTGGCTTTTTATACCTTCTAGAGCTTATCTGTAAAATTCCACTATCTATAAAATACTAAAGGCAAATTCAATCAAGTTTGCAAGGGGATTCACAATTCCCAGCCACATTCCTAGCATTTGATACTCTTTCAGGGTTTTTTCTGTTCTAGGTGAGGAATACAAAAAATGCAGCAGGGATTAACTATTTGGGAACCTCTTTCAGCATCTAAGTTGGGGAAGGTTTTTTCCTGGAATATGTTTGCCTTCCTCTCAAACCTGCTCCATTTCCCCTTTCTCCTGGATTGCTCAATCATAAAAGCATCCATGTGGCCACATGTCATGTTTAAATATATTTTCTATTTAGAGTAAGGTAGAGTAGGGAGGGGTGGATTACTACTAGGTGGATTACTACAAGTGTAATGACCCCAAGGTGAGGAGCATTTTTGCTGTGCTATAAGACAAATTAAGTCCTATTGGCAGAGCTATGGAAAAGCTACCATAGCAAACTCTGCTCAGCTTCTCTGATCAGCAGTAGAATTCCTCAATGTTATCAAAAGAGGAGAAAGTGTGGGGAAAACTGTTTACAAAACAGCAAGACCAACTGCTCAAGATGCTCTGCTTTATTTTTAATACAAGGAAAAGCACAGCACTGTAAAGCAGGTTTTAATTAACTGCTTTTTTCAGCAATACTTTTGGCTCTGTGTAACAGTGCCAAGTACTGATATTTATATAACTCAGCAATGGTGACGATTTTGCTTCAAAAATGTTATTTCAGTGGGGCTCTGCCAGGACCCAACAAACCCTGGAGCGTGTGCAGTTCTGGGAGGAGGCTCAGGGTAAAGATGCTCTTTTAAGACCCTCAAATGAAAAGTTTAGTCTGGAACAGGCTAAGAAAAATCCTATTTTCTGAGCTTGTTCCTCCACATTGGAGAAGGGAAACCATGGCCAGGACCAAGAACAAAACCACAGACACCAACACTCCCAGTGACACCAACATCCCTTAACACCATCTCCTAACTTGTAAAGCAGCCACAGCACAAGAACAGCCAAGGACTGGCTGAGATTCCTATGAGGCCAATTAAAAAAGCTGTGAGCTCAAGTACTTACTAGGAAAAAAAAAGTTAATAAACAGGAATTTCCTGAAAGCCATATCAGGGACTAACTCCTCCACAACTGTACTGCCACGGGAGGCATCCAGCATGGCTCCTTTGTAAGAGTTTTAACCTGCCACAGTTAACTTCTGCTTCCTCCTGAGGGTTGTTGTTTTTTTCTTTTCATTCATCCTTCAGAGGAGTGGTTTCCACCCTGGGGAGTGCAGACCCCTGGGGATCTTGTGGGCATCACAGGGTCTGTAAAGGATAACTAAAAAAATCTGTTGTCTGTGAGTTTCAAGTTCAGTTGCTGTGCAGGAGCTGGCCCTGTCACAGGAAAAAACAAAAGTACTTGCTTATTCAATGGGCTGAAAATCATTATTATAAATCATTACCTGAATGAACTCTTGGGCTTATGGTCTTTTATTTTCTGAAAAAACAAGAAACAAATTGCCACAGCAGTCAAGAAGCAAATTCCCCAACCAAAACCCTTCCTTTTGCCCCAGAGCTGGATCTCTACCTTGGAGAAGAGGAGACTGAGGGGCGACCTCATCAATGTTTACAAATACGTTAAGAGCGAGTGTCAGGAGGATGGAGCCAGGCTTTTTTCAGTGATGTCCAGTGATAGGACAAGGGGCAATGGGTGCAAACTGGAACACAGGAGGTTCCATGTAAACATTAGAAAAAACTTCTTTACTGTGAGAGCGACAGAGCCCTGGGACAGGCTGCCCAGAGAGGTTGTGGAGTCTCCTTCACTGGAGACATTCAAAGCCCATCTGGACGTGTTCCTGTGTGATGTGCTCTGGGTGACCCTGCTCTGGCAGGGGGGTTGGACTAGATGATCTTTTGAGGTCCCTTCCAACCCCTAAGGTTCTGTGATTCTGTGATTTCTAGATATTTCATGTCCTTGGCTATGGGTCCCTGTCATGTCTCGCCCCCACAGCCTCGGTGTGCTCCTAAACTCAGCTCTTCTCCCTCAGTTAACCCAACCTCACAAGGGCACTTATTTAATAAACTATGATAAAATCTGTATTACCATCAGGATTATTACCAAACCAAGCACTCTTTCCAGGATTTAACTTCTCTAAAAAAGCTTTCTGGTTTTGTTTTGTTTTGTTTTTTTCTCTTGTCACTCTCTCCATAAATCACAAGTATGAGAACACTTCTAGCTACAGAGTACACAGGGAGAATGACCAAAATATTCTCCAAGTGCCAAAGGCTGCTATAAAGAAGAACCCTACTCGATTTTCCTTGGTAAAAACAGGCAGATTACACAAAACAAGTACCTATATAGGCAGAAAATTACAGAAACACCAAGAAACACACTGAAAAGTCAATACATAGAAGTTAAACAAATTCCCAAACAAATGGGAATAATAGAGTATTTTTAGGAAGGAATATAGGGGATGTTTTCACATTTCTAGTGAATAAGCAGGAGACAAAGCCTGGCTACCTTTCTAACCACTATGCACTAGTAAAATCCAGTTATCAAGACCTAGACAGCATAAGCAGATGAAATAACACAGATCACTTGATGCACAAGGTCAGACCAGGTGAGTGACTTTCTCTTTCCACAATTAGACAGAAATTAAACCCAAAGTCTAGCCCAAAATTAGCCTGAACATTTGGTCCTGTTTTTTGGTTTGTTTTTGTTCTGTTTTGTTTTTTAAATCATTAGTCTTGTGTTTTTTCTTGAAAGCAACATACTGTTTTTTTACAAGAAAGTCTTACAGAGGTTTCCAAAGTGGTGCAAGACCAAGACCAGCAGCATATTGAGTTAATGCTGCCTCTAACACCCAATACATCTCCTTCAAAAGGATGGGGGAAGCATGATGGAGGGCAAGCTGGCCACTCTCACACTAAAGGTACTCTCTTCACCTTGTTCATTGGAGATGAACTGCTCTGTTGGGTGAAGAAGACCCAACACACAGAGGCCCCTGAGATGTGTATGGGCACATGCTGACTAAAGCACTTGTGTGTTGTTAACTAAGCCAAACTTGCAACCACAATTTTTCAGTTTAAGCTTACATGCAACAGTCCAAACTGTCCTGATATGTAAATTGGATTAAAAACGCAATCTACACTAAAGAGAATGTAAAGTCTGGATTTTGAGATGCTCCAGGCTATGGATTAGTTCTAACCTGCCATGGCTGATGATGATAAGGATCAAAGTGCTAACAAAGGCAGACCCAGTAACTGGGTCCTAGGAGACAGGAATAAAATTATCTTGGTTTGTAGTCCAAGATGGTGAAGAAGGACTGGAAGGACAGTGATGGACTTCATAGGACCAGCTCCCAGGAGCAGAAAGCAGTGATCTCCCATGTGGAAGCTGTAGGTGTAATCGTGACATAGGAAATCATATAACTGACTGGAAAAACCCAGGAGATCTACTAATGTTCCCTAAATAGGGGAGTTCAATGGGGTCCAGATCCCTCTCCTGTGCAGATACTTCTAAAAATGTCACTCAAGTCTACCTGAGACAGGGATGTCACAGACTCAAACACAGCATCAGGTCTCGAAAGCTTATAAGACTTCCCTGTGCATAAATTGATGCAAAGCACAACCCTCTATGCTCATTGAAACACTTCTTCTGTTATTTACTAAATCCTCCACAAATCACCCTGCTAATATGTTTACTTGTATCAGCTACTCTAGGAGCACATACAGCACTAAAATGAAACAAACAAAATGATGTTAAAATAAAGTAATATAGGTGTTCCCAGCTTGAATAGTTATCTAATACTCAACTATGGGGAAAGAAAAACAGTGAAAAATTGCCAGAAATACTGACATCAATCTTCCTTTTCAAGAGCAATTCAGAGTGATTCCAAATTTAGTTGGTCCTATTAAGAAAACAGCTCTCGGGTAAGAGTGCAAACTATGTCACCAGAAGAAAGAAAATTAGAAACATATGCTTGTAATGAAAGAAGAAATTTTAAATAAAGTCAGCGATTAAGGGCCCCAATAGTAAATCACAGAATCAGAGCTGAGAGGGGAGGAAAATCTGTATATGCCATCCCCATCCTTTTTGATGGGGATGTTTGATGGGGATGGGGGTGAGTTTTGATGTTGAACTCTATGCTTAGTCTTCCAAATTCTATAAGAAAAAACAGCCCCAGCAGCAAGACCTAGGAGGAGAAAACCTCACTTTTTAAGTTGCAGTCCATGTTCCCCACCCTTTCACAGAAGTGGCTTTTTGGGTTCCCTTGTTCCAGCTCTACAGCTACACTGAAGGAGAAGAAGGGACATGAACTTTCCCTGGCAGATTCCCTCTCTGCAGGATGAACTCTGGCCTCAGCCATGGCAGCCTAAGTCAGCAGCAACACCATAAAACACCCACTGTTCCCACTCATCATCCAGAGATGGAGAGCTATCCCTATGGGAAAGTTGGGATCCTGTGTTGGCTTAGCTGTGCCTGAGTTACAAGGGCATGAAGATGGAGTAACTACCTTTGGAAGAGTAAAGGCATGGGCTACAGCCTTTTTAGATACGGCAACTGAGGAGGCACCAGAAACCAGGAGAAGAGGCAGTGCAGCAAATCTGCCTAGAAAGCCCCATGTCCACACTGCACAACACCATGAGGCAAAGCCCCACAAGTCTCATGGGCCACCTCAGCTTGGGCTTTCTTTCCACTTTTGCTTCGGGCTGAGATTCTCCAGGGAGCCTCAAAGAGTCCTGTAACCAAGCTCAACGCCTTTCAATTTTCCTGTTGACCAGAATAGCATGAGATCATATTACCCCTGTCTATTTGTTAACGACGAGCTCTCGTTTGCCCATGCTGATGCCATGTGGTTTGGATGAGTGTTTTGGACACCATAAATGGCAAGGGAGATGCCTTCGAGACATAAACACCACGGGACACGCAGCAGCTCCACTCAACGGCAATTTTCTCACGCACCCAAAAAACATAGAAGGAAAAGTTTCAAACTTCACTGAAGTTTTCAACTTCCCTCTCACCAGCCCACTTGTAGTAAATGTAAAAGCTGCCAGGCATCACTGGGACAGCAACATTTTATCTTTAGAAAGGGAAGAACTGGCATTTCTACATATAAGCGCCAATGAAAGCTACAGTTTTGTGGATTGTGCCATATCCACGGGTTTGTTGTGACTCACATAAGAGAACAGTTTAAAAATAATGAAAATGTCCTTTCCTCTTTGTTTTCAGTTAGAAATTCCGTATTATCCCTTTTAAGAGAAAAGTTGTGAACACCCACTGTTTTCTGTTCTAATTCATGAATTTGTAGCAGACACAGGAGTGACCAGGGTGCTTTGCTCTGGGGAGATGCTTCTTGACAAAATGTGTTATGCCAAATATTGCTGCTGCATCTGGACTCTTCTGCTCTTGGTGGAGGGGAAAAAAAAAGTCTGAAACAACTGACACATAGCAAGTATTTCAGTGTGAGATAACTACTGCACTGAGTGCCCAGTCCACCAAGGTCTGAATCCATTCCAGTTCCCCACAGGCTGCTTAGCTGAGGCTGTACAGATATATATGTGTACATCCAAAAAGGTCCCAGTTTAATCCCTGGTGCGTCAGTAAAGATAGGAGATAGCACAAAGGTATGAAGATATTTGAAGCAGGCTGTTATTCTATTTGGTGGGAACCAAGCAGATTATATATAGACATTTTGGACTAATCTCAGAAGGAGTCAGTGCTCCTGTGCAAAAACATGCCTGGCACACTTCACTGCTATGCATTTGTCAGTTGGTCTGGATTCAGTATAGAGCTGTAATATATACTAGATTATTTGCTAAAGGTGCCTACTAAAATATCCCTTCTCAAAATTATTGAACATACTTTAAAAAAAAAATAAATCAATTCTGCTTTTTGTATTTTTAATACCTTTAAAAGTGAGCATATTGTCTCTAAGAAAGCTTGAATTTACCTGTGTGTGTGCTCCTGAAAAAAATTAAAAATCAATAGTAAAGGAGGCAATAACATCCTTGTTGAATGTAATGCTCCATAATTCTAATTTGATAAAATACCTGGCAAAGTAAAAGCTAGCTGTCACATATCCTTAGGAAAATGATTTCATAGTCCACTTACTAATACAAATTGTCAGTATTAAAACTAACGCAGAGATTTCTGCACTGACAGAGGTTTAAGAACTGAGCAATGTAGCCAAATGTCTCTGATAGCCAGAGACACAGAAACATAGATGCAATCAAGGAAAACATTAAGCTTTACTTTGAAAACTGATTTGATTAATAGGTTTAAAGTCCTATTTTGGACAACTTTGCAGAAGCACAACCTCCTAGTATGGCCACTCTTAATTCAGAAGAAAACCAAACTATTCTAATTTAGCAAATGTCTTATGAATATAAGGCACAACTTAAAAAATAGAATTTAGTATTAAAAAAGTCTGATTTGGAAAAAAATTGTCAGCACCATTTCCTTGGTCAAACTGAGTACTAGGGCAGCCAACAGACTAAATGAGTGTCTTGTATTTCTTTCCTTATTAGAAGACAAAATCTGTACTTACAGATTTACATTTTTGCTTTTCTTTTCTTCAAAACTCCTACTAAGCACAAAGTGTTGTATGAGTAAGCACTGTAAGAGTGAATCGACAGGTATTACAGGTGATGACTGCAGACTTAGTTGGCCAAATACCAATTAATTTATGCAGCTGTCAGTTCAAGATATATTGGATATATTAGAAACACAAGTGTTGCTGTTAGGTTTAACCTGGTGCAGCTGAAAGTGGGATGGAGTGCAAATAATTCCTTATTTTCTCATGTCAGAGACAGCTCCCCTCTGCCAAACCCTGGTTCAAGACAGCTAGAATCATGACCTTAATGAGACACAAAGTATAATTGTGATTCATCTTCTGTAAATTAAAACAGCATGTAGAAGTTGCCCATGGAGTTGTTTTAAATTCACGCTGGGGTCACACATCACAAAGCTGCCCCACCAATAACATTACTGATCTAATTTCATACAGTGGTAGCCAAAAATGTACCAACTTGTATCCATCAAGCATTTTTGTATGCAGTTAAGGGCAGACAACTGCTTTGGACAAAGTGTGCTCACGAAAAGTGTCATTTCTGATAAGATATGTTGGTTTAGCTTCTTGAACTGACATTTTTTGAATACTTATTTTTCTTCCCTGTAAATTTTGATCCACTTAGAAATGCATATTTGATTATTTCCACAGCGAGTGAGATTTAAGCTCAGATGCAGCTGTGTACCTTGAGGATGTTTCCATCTGGCCAGATGAATCCTGCCTAGCATTTACTTGTTTTCCTTTCTGCTGTGCTTCACACACTTGAATTCAGATACCCCACTGTTTTATGAGTTAATGCCACGAGCATGAATCTGGGCCCCTCACTACAAAAAGGACATTAGGTTGCTGAAGTTGTGCCAGGATAGGTTTAGACTGGATAGCAGGAAGAATTTCTTTAGTGAAAGAGTGATCAGGCACTGGAACTGGCTGCCCAGGGTGGTGGAGTCACCATTCCTGGAGGTATTCAAGAAGGACACAGATGTGGCACTTCAGGGCATGCTCTAGTGGGCATGGTGGGTTTTTTGTGGGTTGTGTGTTGGTGAGGGTGTTTGTTTGTTTGTTTCCCCTGGGTGGACAGTTGGACTTGGTGATCTTAGAGGCCTTATCCAACCATGATAATTCTGTGATTCTGTAAAGGAATATCCACTGAGGTGGTTGGCCTGTGCATGTAAATAACTTACTTGCCATCAAAATATGGTGAGCCTTTGGCTCCCAACAGGACATCAGAATAACATAGTACAATCCTCCTGTTTAATAATTCAAGATTAAGTTAGACAAGACAGGCAAAATGCAATACATTGATAATATTTTGACAAGGACATCTTCACTTCACTAATGCCATGAGACCTTTAAACAGCCTTTTATGCTTTTTCCAATTGAAGAAATTACTTTAATGGAAAAAAAATCTTAGTTATGGATGAGATATTCCAGATTACCTATGAAGAATTTTGTGAGAAAAAACAGAAGAGAAAGTATTTTGCCTAATGAAGCCACCTAGGACTACATCTTCAGCAGCTTTTAAGCACTAGCACACCCCTGAAGATCTGGGTTGCAAATACTTGTGAAAATGCTTTCCTTACTACTGCTGCACCACCCCAAAACCTGCATCCTCTAAACATGACTTCGCAACACGGCTTCAAAAAGCGCTGTTGCAATTTCTAACTCTCCACAGCTACTCTGGTTTGGAAAAGCCTCACAGCTGCATGTCCTCCCATGAAAGGCTAACCTACCTTTGCTTCTGTCAGCTCCATAATCCCAAACCAAAAACCAAACCAATGTAATTGCAAATTAGGTAACTCTTAGCTTTAAGCATGTGGGTGTAACAAAGACAGACCTTATGCATCCAGATAGTTGAGTCATTTGTCAAGCTGCTGAGTCATTTATCAAACTGTTGGATCTCATTAAAGACTCTTTATGCATCTTAACAATTCTTTCCTTTCAGGTAACACACAACAGTGCATATAATCAGATACTTGTACCATTGAAACACAATTGTAACCAACTTTCTGAGTAATACATACTGGAAAGTGGGGCATATATCCTAGTGTCGGGTCCTGCACTTGGGCCACAACAACCCCTGACAGCACTACAGGCTTGGGGAGGAGTGGCTGGAGAGTTGCCCAGCAGAGAGGGACCTGGGGGTGCTGACTGACAGCATGACATGAGCCAGCAGTGTGCCCACGTGGCCAAGAAGGCCAACACCATCTTGGCCTGCATCAGGAATGGTGTGGCCAGCAGGACCAGGGAGGTGATCCTGCCCCCATACTCTGCACTGGTGAGGCTGCACCTCGAACACTGTGTGCAGTTTTGGGCCCCTCACTACAGAAAGGAGGTTGAGCTCTAGAGCACGTACAAAGAAGGGCAACAAAGCTGATGAAGGGTTTGGAGGATGTGTCTTAGGAGGATTGGTTGAGGGAGCTGGGGTTGTTTAGCCTTGAGAAAAGGAAGCTGAGAGGATACCTTGTCGCTCTCTACAATCACCTGAAAGGAGGTTGCAAAGAGTGGGGATCGGTCTGTTCAGTGCCTCAAGTTGCACCAGGGGAGGTTTAGATAGGATGTTAGGAAGAGTTTGTTCACTGAAATGGTTGTCAGGCATTGGAATAGGCTGCCCGGGGCAGTGGTGGAGTCACCATCCCTGGAGGCATTTATGAGTCGTATAGGCATAGCCCTTAGGGACATGGTTTAGCTAAGAACTTGTCAGTGTTAGAATCACAGAACCACAGAATTGTCACGGTTGGAAGGACCTCTGAGACCACCAAGTCCAACCATCAGCACAAAAAAACCCCAACCAAACAACCACACACACTCCACCAAAAAACATCCACAAAAACCCCACAACCTCAGCCACAAGAGCATGCCCTGAAGAGCCACATCTACACATTTCTTGAATTCTTGAATGTCTTGGTTGATAGTTGCACTTAATTATCTTGAAGGTCTTTTCTAACCAAGGTGATTCTGTGATTTGTTCTTCAATTAAGATCTTTGAAAGGACCCCAGCTTTGTTATTCCAGCTATGTTTAGGAAGGGGTCAACATAAACTATCTGGTGCAGAAGCAGACCCCAGCTAAGGCTGAAAACCCATTTTAGGAATTTGAAAGCATCTTTGCATCAACTATTGCAGAAAGCAGCTGTTTCTTCCATAACACACCAAATTATTTTCCAAGCCAGAGCTCTGAGCAACGACTCATTTCCCCCCACTCTGCCCTGTGCCCTCCTCCCAGCATGAACAGGCCATTTCTCCAGTTGACTCAGAGTAGAGGACAACCTTGAAGATGAACAGTTATGCAAGGGAGATTTGGTAAACCATCGCCACCCAGAAGAAAGGACAGCTGCATTGTCACCCAGCAATTACATTGGAATGACTTATCAGGCTATAACCCACTGGAAGGAACACGCCCCAGCTGGAAGGCAGGCTGAAGGACAGAACTGCCACACACCATCCCTAAAGCTATTACAGAGCACACGGCCTGTAAGTGAAACTGTGTAAGACCAGTGAAGATACAAGGGACTTTGTGCTTACCATCTCAAAGGGGATTTTTCTCTCTCATTTAATGTATTTTAGGATTTTTAAGATGCCTTGATCTGGTTCCCTACATCTGCTTACATCTAAACTAGTATGAAATACAATCCAGGCAGTCCTGGCTGCAGAGTCTTCCCCTGCAAAGTTTCCAGCATCTCAGTGATCAAAAATGGTGTCAGCTTTGTTTCAGGTTTCACTTTTTTTTCACTCCCATAAATTTTTTGCAGTAAAATGAAGTCAACTGCTAGTGCCAAGGCTGAGCTATCCTGTACCATACCCACATATATAGAGTCAGATTCACTTTTGCCTGAAACCCGAGAAGGGCAATTTATCCAGTCTGCATCTCCTTGATTCAGGAGATGAGCTCATGGTCTAAAGCTGATGTCAGCCTTCAGGAATGCCCAACTGTCCCCCTGCCCTGCAGAACTCTGTAGATCCTGGCTCCCTTCCACACCTAACCTGCCTCCATAGCAGGGATGCCTGCAGTAGCATCCAGCAACAAGGGTGCTTCCATGGGTGGACACTGAAGTCCCACCAGGCACCCACGTCAGCCCAGTAGATGCGTGGGGGCAATGATGAAGTCTGTATATTCTTGGTAGGGCCCTAATTTTCCATGCCTGACATCAGCATCATTAATGGTACCACTGAGCATCACCCCCTGACCTGTAACCACACACCCGGGCATCCCGAGCCATCCTGCCACGAGGGAGCCGGCTTTTGGGATGCCCTGGATTTGCAGTTGGCAAAGCTTGGAGCACGGCCACGCAGGGAGGGCAGAGTCAACCTTCTGTCACCCCAGCACAACTGCAGCAGCATGAGCAAGCCAGGTTTTAACAAGTAAATCTACATAAAAGCTTTCTCTGAAAGTGATTACTTAATATAACAACCAGCTGTCTCTTCAGTTCTTGCTGAGGCAGCCTCATCTTCTCACCATCATTCACAGAGGGGAAAATAAAAGAATAAAAAAAAAAAGCAGCAAGCCTGTTTTGTCTATAGGGTAAGCAAAGCTTCAGAGAATTTATGTTACCTGACAGACAGAGGTGCCAAGTGCTTTATTTTAAATGTATTTTTTTCTCCAAACCACTCCATTCATTTCTTTACAGGAAAAAGAGCTCTCACTGCTAGGGTGTAAAGATGTCCTTTGTCATTAACCCCTTAAACCTCAATCCGACACCTTTTTGTACCTCAGCTACACAATCTAATTACCATCACTTTTACCTTAGCACTTATCAACACAGGATCAGAGTGTCTTCTCTTTCGCTGGCCCTGTACTCCAGTGGCATGACCTCATACAGCAAAATTACCACAGGAGAGAATTGGTGGGCATCCGCAGAGCCTCTGGACTGGGATTCTGGCATATGGGACCATCCAGGCCTGCAAGGGCTGTGTTTTTTGACCCAGAGTCAGGCATGGCTTGAGTAGATGGATCCGTCCCACAGAGTCACTCAGGCACATGCATCTGAATTAATTAAATGCCAAAATTTATGTTAGGGCACATTAAACTTCTGCATGGCCAATTTTATTCAGAATTAATGCAGCCTTTGATTCCGAGTTAAATTGCACAGAAGAGTTTAATAAGAGGTAACTAATGAGTTTCAAAACTAAATTTGGATTCATCTTCCAGGAGGCTATTTGGGTTAGCCCTGGAGGGATGAGCCTTGCAGAATCAGGGCAGAGATGTTTTAGGGGAAGTTAGTCAATGGGCCACAGAAGAGGAACAAAGAGGTACAATTTTTTAAATTACCCTTTTAGTCTTCATGTAAATATTGAGAAGGGGTGGTTTTTCCCACATTTGTTTTCAAGGGTGTCCTCTTTAATTCCTAGAATGGTGCCAACTTCTGTGATGGTGCAAGGGATCCCTTTGATCTGATTTATGGGAGAGCAGAGACACCCACACTTTCATCTACTTTAGAAAAAATGTTCCTTACTGATTTCTGTTTATTTTTGAGGTGGGTACAGCCCTGACCTCCCAGTCTTTGCAGGATGATGCCTCCCTGCCTCTCTCCTTGCTCCTTATTGTAGCAGCAGCTCCTGGTTGCCTGTGCAAGCATATAAGGAGTGAGGCAGCGCCTGCTTCTGAATCTCCTCCTGAGCACGCAGTCCCCCCATCTTCCAAGGAAAGGGGAATGGAAAGCACTGGCAGAATTTTAGCTGGCCTTCTAGAAACAGTTCAATCATGCTGTTTAACAGGAAAAATTGCTTCAGTCTGCAATTAGGCGTGGCTCTGATTTGTAATGAGGAATTTAATGGTGCCTTTCCCAGGGGATTTGGGAGAGTAAAGAGGAGGGGGTGAGAGTAGGAGATACCTAAATACTTTAGAAATTATTTTTAAAATCCCTGATCAGCAGAAACTAGCTGAAGCAGAATATGATTTGCTAGCTAAACAGTATTTGCTTAACAAGACATTTGTTTGTGCACATTGCTGCTATTAAGTAATCAATACACCTGGGTGCAAGACTACACACAGTTTACTAGTGTCCCTCTCCTTGCTTTGCTCTGACTCAGCACTGAATCCGTATGATTGTGCAGGTATTACCCAAGCAGCTAGAAACCTTCTTGTGATAAATGGTGGTGTAGCCAAGAAAAACAAAAATCAGGCATATTTTTCTCTATCTGACTCTTACAAGGTTGTTTTTGTTGTGGGTTTTTTATTATTATTTAACTGGAACCTCAGCCTGGTGCTACTCTGCAGTTCAACTCCTTGCAACACCTACTGCCTTCAGGAACCCATCTACCAGCAGATTCATCTTTCAACATGTTCACACCTGCACAATTACCATAAGTGGAATAAATGTCCTCTATTCTCCAGCAAACAATGGAAATGATTGCATTTACCTTTCAGGTCTAAACCAGAAAACAGTTGCTTTCAGAGCAGGTTATGAAACTCCCCACATCTCAGGTCAGGAAAAGTCTGTGTCACATGAAGGTGACCACGTGCTGCCGGTCCCCACAGCCAGTTAGTTAATAGAGCTGTGATAGCCCTGTCCTATATATCCAGTTTTCTTCCTCACACAGATTCTAAACCATAGCACACTTTCCACTGCAAAATAAGTTAATTTTAAAGTCTCCAAATTATGAAGCTCACCTGATTTTGTGAAGAGATGTAATGCTTTGCCCTGCGTTCAGCAAGGTGAGCTCAAAACTACTCCCTGATTTCACTGGTACAAACAACCATCTAAAATTAGGCACATGCTTAAACGCTTTGTGGGGCTCAGGCTCAGGCTCCCGGATTAACTGCAGCCTTGGTCTCTCCCAGCACTGCACTTGACAGCTCCTTCCCACTCTGTCCCCACCCATCTGAGTCTTCAGGGAATGTTGCCATGGATTTCTACGGGACACAAAAGAGTCCATATTGGAAGAACCCTGTTAAGGTTGCTAGGCGTAAATATTGACTTAACGGCTCTTCCGCCTTTTTTCTTTTTTAAGAACAGATTTGTTGGCCGTGGCTGGAAAAATAAAATTATGGAGTATGCATGATTCACTCTGGCACTCACACAAACATGCAGATCAGTTGGCTGGCAGCTCGCTCCTCTCTTAGCAGAACATCGCTTCTAAAATGTGTCATTTTGTTTTGGCAGCAAGAGCCTCCAAACCCACAGAGAGAGAGGTAGAATCTCCTATCTTGCATGGACTCCACCCGGGGACTGCTGACCTTCCTCAGCACAGAACATGTCACGAATACCTCCAACAGCTTTTTAGTTGAGGCACACAGAAGGTTTAGTACTGGGTTTATGAGTGCTGTGTGCAGTTTTGGGCCCACAGTATAAGAAGGACATTGAGGGGCTGGAGAGGATGCAAAGAAGGGCAGCTGGGCTGATTAGGGGTCTGGAGAACAAGTCTTATGAGGAAAGGCTGAGGGAGCTGGGGTTGTTCAGCCTGCAGAAGAGGAGGCTGAGAGGAGAACCCATTGCTGTCTACAATTGCCTGAGAGGAGGTTGTAGTGAGGTGATTATTGGCCTTTTCTCCCTGGTGACTGGTGATAGGACAAGAGGAAATAGGGTCAAGTTGCACCAGGAGAGGTTCAGGCTGGATATTAGGAAAAATTTCTTCACAGAAAGAGCAGTGAGGTGTTGGAACAGGCTGCCCAGGGAGATGGTGGGGGCACCATTGCTGGAGGTGTTAAAAAGAAAAGGGGCACACATGGTGTTTCAGGAGATGGTTTAGTGATTGGGGGTTGCAGAGAGGATGGTTGGACTTGACGATCTTGAAGGTCTTCTCCAACCCTGATGATGATTCAGTGATTCTACGATTGTCACGATGCTGTAATCGATTTGGACTAAAAGACCAGCCCAGAAACCTCCCTGCTTGAACCCATGCTCCCGGGTCTGCTGACATGAGAACGGACTGCAAAATGAACTGCAGGTACAACTTTTTATTCAGAGGTCTTCAGCTGTTTCACAGACAATAAATATTGAGGCAGGACATACTTCAGGTCATATGGGAGCTCAAGAGACAGAAGTGAGAGGGGATCTAAGGATTTTGGTCACTGGATTCATGCTTTCATCACCAGGTTCTGCTTCTTATCGTACTCTGCATACAGACTTTTAATCCTGAATTTTAAAAGCCTTATTTAAAATACAGCTTCAAGACACAACGTAATCCAAATACTTTTCCACATTGACTCTGCCAAGTCTGGATGATTTGTCAGGACTGACAGGGGGACAAGCTTCCTCCAGGACAGCCTGAAGGTACAAAGTATATGTGATACTTGTGTGTGCCAGTTCTGGACACAGCCAGCACCATCCCTGTCTGGGCCTAAAAACTTGCTCACTACACACAGAGACACGAGCAGCTCACCTGAGGGCTGGTAGAGGCTGCAGGGAGAATATTCAGACTTGATGGTGGACCCCAGTTTGACACACAACCAGGGAATGCAAGAAGGGTTACATTTCACAGCACTGGGCAGATGTCTGCCAGAAAACAAGTACCTCATGAGTGGGAAGACAAAAATCTAGTGATTGAATATAGGTGGGGAAAGTCCAGTGTCAGATAAAAGATTCTTCTCTCAAGGATCACAAGGAGTTTGCTTGCATTTCAGCTGAGCAGGGTGTCCTTCGGGACTTTTATCCCATCGAAGTTGAGGGACCCACCCAAAGGCACAATGCAAAGCCAAAAAGGCAGACCAGGATCAACACACATGCACATTTATATTTGCTTTGCATCCATCCTCTGTGGCTCCACGCCTTTCCCACAAGGAACAGGGACCAACTCCTCCTGCCAGGCATCCTCTGTGCACAACCCCTGCAGAAGTGGCAGTTTTGGGCATGGCTTGTTAAGGCTGTGGCACCTCAGAGCCACGCAGGGCAGCTCAGGGCTCTGGCATCCTACCCACTAATTAAGACAACACACAAATTAGCCATTCTCACTTAATATTAAGCTACCAGAAACAAAAGCAGAACCCATAAATACCTTTGGATCTTAGCAGCAGCTGCTAAGGATCCACTCCACCTCTCTCAAATCTACTTTTACTGAGAGCTTTTGAAGCAGATAACTTATTGAACAGAGAAACAAGTTGATTTCCTCTCTCCTCAACTGTAGGCAGATCCAGTTTGTTATTCTCTGTTTTCTTAGTGGCACATACAAATTCAATACTGTGTCTGCTGGCAATGATGTCTATTTTCAGAATAAATACAATGACATGCAAAGTCTGTATTAGCAACAGCTAAGTAGAAGACATCAGGAGATAAAAAAAGAAAAATGTCTCTTAGTGTCCTAACATGCACAGGACACGAGATCGAGTAGATTTCATTGTCTGAAATTAAGGAATTTTCCACCCACTCACTCTCTTGCCCTTGCAGCTGGAATTGCACAGCCCGGGTGCTGCCTCCTGGTTTCTCAGGAAATTGTTTGCAGGGAAGAGAAACGTTTCACTACACGAGCAGCAAGAAAGAATCTCAATGATTTCTCTGCTGTACTAGCTGTGGGTCAAGGCTGATGCAAGGCAATTCTTACTGCGTGCCAAAACTGCTGCTCTTGTACTCACATATGAGTATCAGGGGACAAACCCTGTTTGAGGGTTTGAGACTGTTTCAAGCTGCCCATTATTGGCCATTAGCACTTGGTTATGAAGATGGCAATGGTTGGGTTTTATGACAGGTTCTCAATAACACTACTTTGCAAGCCAATGTGCTCTACTTAGCACTGTGTTTGCATTGCACTGACCTAGTATGGGTCCAGCAGTGGGAAAGCAACTGCATCAAATGCCTGTAGCTGTTTGGAGCCGCAGTTCAGTCCCTCCACTGAAAAGGATCTCCTCTGCCTCCTGAGGTGGCTGAGTTACCTGTTCCTTAGGCTGAGTCTTTAGTTCAGAAACATCTACTTTGTTACTCAGTTTTGCCACACGGTGCTCAAGCAGCCATCAGCTTCCACATGACCAAGAGCTGGGCCAAGAAGTCCCACTAGGGACCACAGAACAGCAAGAATTAGACTGTCCCAGTCCAACACAGACTTCTATGTAATTGTGCTACCTTTAATGGAATGAGAAACCAAGGTACTTTCAGAAGTTTAAAACAAGTTACATGGACCAATCCTAAAATGTCCAATCTCTTTCTGCTTCCTAGAAAGTCAAGGATGAAGATGTTAGATCCAAGTGCCTCAAGTCAGATGAGATTAAATCCACCTTGAGGGCATAAGATAAGGAAGGGGTAAAGATCAAGCCTCTAATGTCTATACTGAATTTGTACACTGAATTCATAGCAGTTGTGATTGGACTTTTTCTTATTTATCTGTTCCAGCCATGGTCAGGAAAAAATACACACTGTGAACAGCCCTGATAAAAGAGAAGTTGCCCTGGAAAGTCCCTTCCAGAGGTGGCAGAGGTACCTCTCCATGGTACAGGTTCCCACCATCTTCAAGAGATTTTTTAAGCACTTGGAAATGATAACCCTGGTCCTGCTCTTCTTGAAGCCAGGGACCCAACTGCTGACATTAGTGTATAACATCTTTTTAGGGCATCATAAGCTTTACTCCAGCCTAACTCCACACCCTTCCCACTTTGCAGTCATCTGGCTGTATTACTGCAACAGAAAACAGGAGCATTTATCAAAACATCTTCAGCATCGTTTAAGTTCAGGTGACGCTGTCAGTCTGTGATGGACTGAACAACCTGTCAGTCACACTTGTCAATCACTGTTGTTGCTCCTTCAGTGTAAGAGTCCAATTGACATGAAGAAGCAGAAATGAAGGTCTCATACTCACTTTCTCAGGACTGCAATTTCATTCTCTATGCTGCTTTCCTTCCCCTTCAGTGCCTTCTTGGGAATGCACTTGACTGCAAAGAGTTTCCCACTCGCTCTCTCTTCAGCCAAAACAACCTCTGAGAACGCACCCCTGAAAGAAGAAAAGAAAATCCCTGGGTTTAAGCAGTGTCTTTTCTTTGAAAGCTGTTAACTGAAAGATAAACATTGAATATAGTAGTTCTTGTGTCTTTTGATAGCTGCTTTTTTTAAGCAATGACATTATGAGCATCTTTCTTTGCCTTTACAAACACAGGCAGACATTCGCATTCAGAAGACAATAAAGGCTTACCAAATGCAACAGTTTTAGTAAAGAACCATAGTCCAGCAGAGGTATAAGCAAAACTTGAAAATCAGAAAGTACCATTTCCACACATGAGGACATTGACTGCTATCTGGCTGCTGTTTTGATGGATGATGTAGTTTTCCTGAAGTTTTAGGATGTTTAATCCTCACAGCAGCACAAAGTCCCTAGGACTAAATGGCACACTGGTGCCAACAGTGCTCTCGGTTCCTCAGTGACCACAGGAGCTCAGGGCCTCTGCTTTGGTCCTCCCTGGCAGCCCCGAGCATCTCACCATGGGCTCAACCCTGACTGAGATGGGGCATCAGCATCAAGAACTTCTCTGTGTGCAGTTATTCCACAACACAAACTGCTGTGTGTAATCACTCGAGCCAAAGAATTGGATTAAATCACAAGTCCAAACGTCGGCCGTTAACAGCAGCCTCCCCATGGTTACCCCAGAGAGGATTACACAAATAAAGAAACTTAATTGCCAAGAGTGGGCAGTGTCTCTCCTTCATTAGGTTATTCCATCACAGAGTACTACTTCTTGCACTCTCATCGCTTCCTACAAAGCATCTGGACCTTACTGGGGAGAGGCCAGGAGAACATTACAGTCAGTGCTGCACACACTTTGAGTTCTCACTGTTTTCTGAGCATTTGGGCACCACTCAGAAACTGCTGGTCTGGATGGACCTTTGCGCTGCGACTCAGGGGCCACTCATGTTCCAGGGCTTGTTACTGGTTTAGCAGTGATGTACTGGGCAAGACAGCGCATTGGCCTGATGAAGAACAGCAAATCTCTGCCCCTATTCACCAAAACCCACTCCTGAAGCACTTTTGTACAGGGGACATCAGAGCCAAGGACTTGTCTATTAAGATCACAACTGAAGGATCCACCAGCTGAAGGATTATATTTTATTTATACAAAATAAAGAGGCAGGACACTTTCCCGCATTCCACCACCCCACCCCCACCTCCCATCAGTAGATTATTGTGATCTTCTACACAGCTCTCTGCAAAATGAGCTTGGGGACAGGCTGAGCAAACCCAACCATGCTCCAGCCCACTCTACCATTAATGTTTGATCACAGTCTTATTTGGCTACCCCCAAATTTCTCTTTCATTCCTCACAACCGCTGCTTCTTTAGATGTTTGCAGATAAACAGAAGTGTTTCCTTTCCTGGTCAGGCTCTTCCTTTTTAAGTTGTACACTTTGATGACACAACCAAGAGACTGTGACCTCACCAGCAGTTCCAAAGTTGTGAAATGACTGAATGAATCATTAGGCCAGTGGATAAGTGGATAAGCAACAGGAAGAGGCTGCTGCTTTGGAAAGAAAGAGCCTCTTCACCCAGAGACACTTGCAGCCAGCAGCAATAGAGAAACTGCAATGCCAAGTTTAGGAATGGATTAAAAGAGACTTTTTCAAACTGTTCCTGTGGATGTTTGACAGCTTGTCTGCATGCAGCAGTGACCCTCTGAACCAAGAACGCTTCATCTCAGTTTGGACAGCGGTCCAGACTCTGACCACTTTTATGCCACTCTAAATACAATAATGAGTCACCATTTCCTGCTTTGTATACAATCTACCATGGGACGTCAGAGCATCATAGACTCAAATTCAGAGTCCACACAACTGGTCCTAATGGCTTGTGCAATAAAGAAACTGAGTCAGGAAAAACGTTTTTAAAATCCTGTTCTTTGCTTCCCTATTATCCACAGCTCCTACTCATTTGCTTCACTAAATGGAGTTTCCATCCTCACCCTCATGCTTTGACAGCCAGACCAGAACTGCAATAAAATCCTTTTACTGGAAAGCCCTAAGACCTCTCTGTGCTTATCAGCTTCAGTTGCAGAGCAGGGTGCTCAGAAACACACAGGACTGTTCCCAGCTCTATTTCATGAAGAAATAGAAGTCTTGAAGTCTCATCTGCTTAAGCACTTCACTCCAGCTGAGTCTTGAACAAGTTTTTTGCCTTCAGTTAGATGCTGTTAAAAGCAGCATATTCATACCCATCATTTACTGATCACACAGCTCTCCCAGTCTTTATGATACTATAAAAACACAGAGAGCTCCCATCCCAATCTGGGCTTCATTGTTACTCTCAGACAATAAAATAAAGGAATTCCCTTTATATCCCTCTACGTAACAAAGGCAGCTTTGGCAAACACCTCTACTTCAGCTGACTTCACCATTTTGCTGGATTTCTTTCTCCACTTACAGGACAGCCAGGGAGGTTTACTGTATGAAAGTAAATGGGTTGTTTTTTTTCAGGATTTCCAAGATACTCATAAAAATGAATTTAGTATCTCCTTAACAATCTTTCTCATTAAAGCATGAAATAAGGTGAACTTCAGCTAAAGCATTTGCTCTCATGTCAACCCTGGGCACTGACAGGGTGCTTTTTTACAACGACTTTTATATGAGGCCACGACATGAAACTGCTGATGCTGGGAAAAGCCCCTGGGCATCAAGGGGGGAGTGGGAGGCTGGAGCTGCCAGGAAGGCAGGAGGGAGATGTGAGGCAGGCTGCACTGTCCTGTGCACCCTGTATGCTCCTGTGTTCACACAGCATGGGATAGGGTGACAAGCAACAAGGCAACAGACAAAAGTAAGATAAATGAAGTGCTGGAATGAAAGAGAAGCAAAGGAACAGATGCAGATAGGGATCAAAGAGTTAAACTCAGACTAAGAAGAATGAACAGTAGAGGACAAGAAGAAAGGGTAGCAGGGAACATCAGCAAGGAAAAGGAAGTAAAGACACTCCGGGCATCTTCTGGAGTCAGGGGAGAGTAAGAAATAACAGCATACAGATGGGCAAGCAATTATCATCATTTCAAACACAGACCTGAATTTGTCCACCCTTAATAATCCAATCCAGCCCCCACTAAACCGCTCTTGACTCACACATGAATAGATAAATACCAGAAAGTCAGAAAGACAAGGCTGCTTGTTTTCTTGCCAACAGCAATATATCCTGCAGCAAATTCTTCACCTCCTCAAAAAAGTTCCCCAGAACTACTAACCTGGCAGACTTGCCAAAGATTTTCCCCTCAAAGAATTAATGTGCCGTTTAAAATCAAAACATTAATGGAGTCAATTTACCACAAAGAATTTCTTATGATTCTTTATTGAGGGTTAAAAATTAATTGTGTGCAAAGTTCTACAGAAATATTTGGGTTTGGGAAAAGTTGCATTTTGCACCATTGATGTGACAGGACATGGTTTCCATTAAGCATCATCAAGCAGTGTTACATTACTAAAAAAAAAAAAGGGGATTCAGGAGATGTTGGATAACCAGAATGCTCCACATCTGCAGCTTAGACAGACTCTGGAGTAACAACACCTCAGTTCTCCTAGGAGGTACCACATGGTTTCAATAAGGACACAATGTTCCCCAGACCTGCTATTTGCAACCTAAATCCCAGTATCTCCATGGCCACAGCACTGAGCCAGAAAGAGATTCAGAATCATCTTGGTGAACCTTGAATTTTGAGGTTATGTCTGAAATTTTGTGCATGGAAAAACACAATTTCTGTGAAATTTATCCAGTGAAATAATGAGGAAGGCATTTACTCTGTGAAAATATTTGGAGAATTTATTCTCCTTTTCTCAAAAAATATGGTAAAAAAATATTTTCACACTGATACAGATTAAAATAGTAATAGTAGTAATAGCAATAATAATAGTAACAATAATAATAATTATTATTATTATTTTAAAAATAGGGAGAAGTGAACTAATTAGAAGTTATGGTATTAAAGGTGCCTGCAATGGTTGGGATGTCCCACTCCCTTCAGCTGGGAAACAGGTAATTGCAGGCTTTCCAACACGCCTGAGAACCCAACCCTCACCTCACTGAAGAGGGGCTTCAAGCTCTTTCAGGATCTTTCCTTGACTTGCCTAGAGATTACAGCAAACAAATAAAAAAGCCTCACAGTTTTGAGGAAGTAGGACAGCAGTGGAAATGGATAAACGGAGAAACTTCTGCAACACTAAATCACCTAGTTAGCTGCTGAGATACCTGCATGGCAACAGAACCTATTTGTTAAAGTTTTAACAATGTTACCATTTACCCTAAAGGATTGACTCTTTTCAGATTTCTAATTAAGGCATGAAATAATGTTATGATCTAGATAATTTTTATATGAATCAGGAACAACGTAAAAAAAAAAAAAAGAGAGGTTAAATTACTTGATGTGTCACATTGAGATAATGGCAAATTCTAGAAGGTGGTGGAGACATTCGGACCCCTCATCCCTTTGCACACATCTGGACCATGCAGCATCCTATGAGATGTCACTCTTTTATTGTTTTAAATAGTTTAAATTATTTTTCATCAAGTTATTTTCTTTAATCTAGAATTAAAGTTCAGGACTTCAAGATTATCACTGGAACATGAATGGCATTCATATCCAAAGAGACTGGATTTCATTTTAGAAAACAAGGGCTGCAAGGCTAGACTATCCTGCAGATGAAAGCAAAATAAAGACCAAATAACTTTTCCCTTCATCCATTTGAACTCTAATTTAATATGAACACCTAATTTCTGAAATACAATGTACAACATAGACTGTGACAGCAAATCTGTTCTCATTCGTAAAAAAAGAATTACTGCCACAAAAATAATGACAAAATGAAGACAAAGTTCATGAAGGGATAAAACTTAAATTTTCCATCTACAGAGACCTCCACGTTGAGCAGTTTTCCACTGCATTATCAGGTGCTCTGTCATACTAAACCAGCAGCCATATTCAGGAAACAGATTTCACATCTTTAGGCTGTGTATAGCTAATGATCTTAATTGTGATACAGTTGGTTCTCTGGGTACTTTGCCCCAGCAAACAATAGTGAATGCTCACAACTAAAAAAATATACCATGTTCAGAGTGAAGATCACCTTGAGGCTCCACAGGGAGATTGTGGAGTCTCCTTCTCTGGAGACTTTAAAGACCCATCTGGACACGTGCCTTTGTGATCTGCCCTGAGTGTTCCTGCTGCAGCAGGGGGGCTGGATTCGATGATCTTCCTTCCAATCTCTGTGATTCTATGATTCTATGATTCTGTGATTCTATGATTCTGTGATTCTATGATTCTGTGATTGAGATGGGAGATCATTGAATCAAACTGAGACCAACCAAATCAAAGATGGCAATTTCTACAGCCTGACTTCTGCACTACCTGTTCTGCTCCTTGACTCCCCAAAGAAGGTGAGTTTGAACTGCACTATAAACAGAGGCAAGCATGTAAGAAAAAATCTCTGGCCTTTTCACAGCTTCTTCCATGGACCTCAAGGAGTTAACTGTGGGATGAGCTCAAGCTCTGTATAATCAGCACTTACCCTGCAGATTCTGGTCCTGCAAAATATTTTTCTGCTAAGCCATTTTTCTCCACAAGTCATATTCTATTTCTTTTTATTAAATTTTCTACTCAGTCATTTCTGTACACAAATCCTCACTCTCCCAAATTCCAAAATCATCCCAATAGAAACCCAAACTAAGGCTGGAAATAAAGTTTTTCACTCCGGAGTCATGTCCATGAATGTACTGAGATCTGTCTGTGTGAAAATTAATTTACAATGAAATTTTCAACAGCTCAGTGATGTCTGAACACACAAAGCTGACAACATTAAAGTGCAGAGTGTGTTTTTACTCAGACAAAAGCAAAGGAAAAGGCTTTTGGGACTGTCACACATTCAAGAAGTCAAATATCCCTACACATTCCCAAGTGCTGAATCCAAATTTATGGGGAAAGGAACACACTTCCTAATCTGGTTGCAACCATCTACTATTTAGAGGACAAATGCTTTTTTCTAGCTATTTTCATTCATCAAACACACAGTCCCAACCCTGCAGCCCCTTCTATGGCAATGCTTCCTCTGCCTGGGCAAGAGCCGCACAACCAGGATCACTGTATTAACACCGGTATTTTTAGCCTCACCACTCTCTTAACTTCCATTAAGCCCCCCAGCCACGATTGAAAACGCTGTTTTCTTCCTTGGGGCACAGGAAGTGTCTGCTGTAACACCACACACAGCCCTGTCCTGGGCTGTGTCTGACCCTAGTTCCCCTCCCCAGGGCTGATCCTGATCCTCACCTGCAGTGATGTCCCCCACCCCCACTGAGATGACTGGGGCTGCTGTTACCCATTGCAGATGGTGAACAGCACTTCCAACTGTGCCAAAAAGCTGTTGCTACAGACTGATGGGCAGGCAAACAAGAGCAAGAGGCAAAATTACTCTTTGCTGGATGTTCCTGTAGCAAGCTGCTCCTTCCTGGACCACTGGCATGTTTCTCTGTGCCCTGAGCCACTGCCCTATGCCAATACCCTCAGCACGTTATCCAAGCTAGAAGGTACATTAAGACCACTGGAGTCTTGCAATGAGCAGCTGCTTCCCCACAGTGCAAGAGGAGCCTGAGAATCACCATGACCAGAGACGCGCAGCGCACCCCCAGCTCCAGACTTCACCTCCAGCCACCTTGTTGCTCCCCCTCTAGTTTAATTTTTGGGAGAGAGGAACCACATCAATACATACGTCTCTGCTGGGACTTACAGCTGTGACCATAACAGACACCAGATGATCACAGAAACAAAGAATCACAGAATGGTAGGGGTTAGAAGGAACCTCTGGAGATCGTCTTGTCCAAACCCCCTGCTAGAGCAGGATCACCCAGAGCAGATCACACAGGAACTCATCTAGGTGGGTTTTGAATGTCTCCAGGGATGGAGACTCCACAACCTCCCTGGGCAGCTTGTTCCAGTGCTCTGTTACCCTCAGAGTAAAGAAGTACTGTCTTGTATTTAGGTTAAATCTCCTGTGTACCAGTTTGTGACCATTATCCCTTGTTCTGGCACTGGACAACACTGAGAAGAGTCTGGGCCCACCCTCCTGACACCTGCCTGACACCTGTAGATATTTATAAATATTAATGAGATGACCCCTCAGCCTCCTTTTCTCTAAGCCAAACAGACCCAGCTCTCTCAGCCTTTCCTCACAGTTTAGATGCTCCAGTCTCTTAATCATAGTGGCCTGTGCTGGACTATGTGCAAGGAACTACTGTTCCTTGTTCTTCTTGAACTGGGGAACCCAGAACTGCACACAGTGCTCCAGGTGAGGCCTCACCAGGGGGAAATGTATCATAGAGGGGTAACACACTGCAGGCAGAGCTTCTTCTTTCCGTTCCTTATAAACCAGTTTGGTTTTCTCCCACCACTGCAGGGTGACTCACTGCGACAGAATGAGCAGCAAAAAGCTTTCATCTGCACAGTCACCAAAAGTGTTTGGATTTGTTTGGATATAACCTCCATTTTTGGGGTACTATTATCTACAATTACAACAGCTCAGTGTTTTGACAGTTGTTGTCACCAGAGTCATCTTCAAGAATTTTAATGCCAAGTTGAGGCTTATTGCTTCTTCTGTTTTAGCTACTGGATACTTTATACTCTCAGGGGAAAAAAAAAAAGAAAAAAAAAAAACAAACACAAAACACCAAGAAAAAAACCCCATTCCCAAGAAACCAACAAACCACACCTGAAG
This sequence comes from Apus apus, assembly GCF_020740795.1. Lineage (NCBI taxonomy): Eukaryota > Metazoa > Chordata > Aves > Apodiformes > Apodidae > Apus > Apus apus. Next base: position 199,581,549 of record NC_067282.1, read on the forward strand.
TCCCTAGATTTAAGACTGAAAATCCATGTCAGCTACTTAAAGAAAAGGTACTTAGAGGAAAGAGACTTCTACGAGGCCAATATTATAAAACATGAATTTATGACAATATGGTCAAGGTGGTTTCCTTCACACCCCTGCCTCTTCCCCTGGATCATCTTCACTAGAAGACAACCATTTCTTTCATGGTCAACAATCATTTTCACCCTAGGAAAATTTGCTGGAAAGCATTTAAACCATTCTGTAGTTGAAATTTGTTCTTTACTCCAGGATGAATTCCAAGTTCACAGTGGGGCATGGCACACACCACCAGGGACACTCTGTGTCCCTGAGAAACTCCTTTCCTTCAAACACGATGATGTGAGGCATCAGCAAAGGTGCCCTGAGCACTTGTTTCCTGACCACTTTTCCCTGCTCACCACCACCTCCAAGCCAGCTCAGCTCCCACGTTGGGTGCCATCAGGGAAACACCACGTTTGTGACCTGTGCTGCAATGCAGGTAGGAGAGTAGAGAGCTTCTGGGATGGCTTCCAGCCATCCAGATGGGAAATCCTGCAGTGCTTGGGACACTCCCAACTCATACACCAGCAGGGTGAAGGCACCAAAGTACATGGCCAAGGAGACTCCCTGGGAAAAAAAAAAAAAAGAAGCCATACGTGCAGAGCAAGGAATATGGGCTTCAGTGCCATAAAACTCAGGTTCAAAGATGAATAAACCATATAAAGCACAGCAATTCAGCTAAAAAGAAAAGTTTCTACAGAATTGCTTCCCTTTCTGAGATGAACTAATTTGTTTTAGCTGCCTGGTGTATGCTAATTTAATAGGATGCTATGCAGTCTGTTCTGAGACAGTGATGCATGGATGCTAAAAAGGGAAACTGGCCCGGCACAGATCCCCAGTCATGTTTGTTATTACAATTCTCTTCTTTCCTGAACTGTTTGCTCCTTTCTGATTAATCCTGACCCCTATTAGAAAGGGAAGTATTGTCTTTAAAGGCCTATTACATTTACATTACATCCTCCCTGGCAATCCTACTAAAGCTATCTAGAATCAAAAGCAAAACATACAGCTTTCTGTATTGAGCTCTTCCTTCCATTATACACTTCACGAATGAGCTGTTAAGCAGTTTATTTTCTCTGCTGATGATCACTTTCTTTCCAAAGTGAATATTCAAGTACCTTTTTTCCCACTTTGATCTTATAAGACAAAAGGAGCTCATTGCCACCCCGGGTTTATCTGATGGCAGCATTCTCCCAAGGAAATAACCTTTCTTTTTCTAATAATGACCTCAAACCTTTCTTGAGGCATAAATGATCTCCATCTTTTTTTTTTTTTTTTCAAAGCCTTTCCCTGTTCTGACACTGATATATGCAGAGTCTATTACAACACATATGATTTCTGGAGATCTTATCCGCCATATAAAGCAGATTACGTACATTTGAAAGAAACATCATCTTTCTTCTTCTTCCAGTACCTGGAAACTTAAAAAATTACCAGGGCACTCTCCAAGGGGCTGGCTCAGTAAAGGCACAACTGAATGACACTGCATCTTTTCAAGCAAAGCAAAGACAGTGCAGACACTATAGATTTTCTTGCAATCATTCCCATGTTACTTTTGAAGATAAGGTGTTTAGTAAAATGAAGCTAACAACTGCCTAAAGATCAAATAACATTGCAATTGTGCCTAAGCCATGAGAAACTGCCATTTAGCCAGGAGTTTTGCCAAAAAGGTGTCTGGGTCTTCACAAATTCAAGTTGCAAAAGCACCTCATTCTTCAGGTGGTATTTATCTGTCTACAGAACAAACCCTAGGTAACAGTTCTGATGGTCATCTTCAGTGGTCATAAGCAAACAACTGTATTATTTGCCCTGTGATTTTCAAACATTGACCCCGTATTTCATGAACTATATGGCCCATTCTACCAGTGAGAGACTCAAGGAACAGCAACCACATGGACCGATTCTTCTTTCTTAACGCTAATTATTTATAAGCAAGAAACTTTGTATAATCTAAAAGTGCACATTCCTTTTGTACTCAGTAGAGAAACATCTCCAACAGATTATTAGATCCTGTCCTAAAATACACTGAGGGCAGCACCTGTAGGAATTACTCTGTAGGAATCCTCAAGCACTGGCAACCAAAAATCCCCTCTCCATTTGCTGCCTGACTCTGGTCAAAGATATAATCTGAGACATCCAGACATCAGTGCTGAGATGCTCATTAGGCAGCTACCATTAAGTTAGATGACTTCCAGCCTTAGGATCTGATCTTGCTTCAAGAGAAACCAGAGTCTGACCACCCAGAAAGAAAGTCCTTTGACCACATCTTTGATGTGGGCATTGATGACATCTCAGCTATTCCCCCAGGGCTCTTGTTATGTCCAAGAGATGGCAAGTACAGCAGTGCTGGGCTAACTAGCACTGGCCAGATGAATTGCACCCTAAACATACCTCTTGATTGTCATTAAGAGCAAAGGGAGCCTATTTCCACAGTGGGCTCTTTGAAGGCTGAGGCAGAGAAATCTCCTCAACTCATAGAACCTGACTATGCAGAACAACTACATATTCAAAACAAAAGTAGGATTAGGACTTGTAAGGCTTCTATGCCCATGATCACAGCTCCTGTCTATTCTAAGGACAAATTTAGATTAGTTAATCAGACCATGAAACCAAGATCTCCTAGGATCTGCCTTTTCCAGTTTAATCCTTTAGACCAAATCAACAGCTCTCAGTCAGGAAGCAACCCCCAGGAACGTGATAAGCAGCCACTGAAAGAGGAGGCCACAGGGTTCAGAGCTGTCACAAGCAAAGCTGAACAATTCCTATTGTGTAAGAGCCCTTCTGAGCCTCTATGAAATACTAATTGGCCAATGCCTCATCCTGTTATTACCCATCCTGCATATATATTTCAAATATTTGGACTAAAAATGATGTGTATTTTGTATCCTCACCCACTCCAAGTCTTAGCTTAGAATTTAAAATAAATAAAAAAGTAAATAAATAAATAAGGCAGATAGTAGCTAGAGAGGCACAATCCAGTACAGGAGAATACAAATTGGTTTGTAGCCCAGGGTATCTGGAGGTCCATCTGTGGCCTTAATTCCTATTGCCACTTCTTAAAGCACTAGAAGAGTGTTTACTTCCCTACTCCCCAGCCTGTTGACTCACGCATCCACATGTGGCTTCATGTCTGAAAGAACATTAAGATATCTCAGCAAACCAGTTTGCCTGGTAACCAGCAAGCTTGAAAATAAACATTTTGGCAAAGATTATTCCAGCATAACTGCACACAGATGTTACCAGGCACTACTGAAACTCAAAGACACTTCTGCTAGAAGAATTGCAACACACTCCACGTACTTACCAGCCTCTGTCCTGTTCTCACTCAAACCTCAGTGCAAAAAGGGTCTTTCCCCCAGCTTCAGTTGAGGAATTTCCACAGCTCCTTCTTTTAGGTGCTGTGTTAGACTAGTGAGGTTACTCACAAAATAGGTGCAACACCAGCACAACGTTTCTCCCATAGACTTAATGCCATGAGCCTCAGCACTGCTCTGAGGGAACATTTTTTTTATGTCATGGAGCTATACTGGGATCAGCCAAAAGGAAATTCCTCAAGAGATGTAGGGAGCCAGAAGCTGTACCAGCTTCCATCCAAACCAAGCCCAGCTTAAGCATTGATCCAGATGATGCAGGGAGCATATGGGATCTAGACACAGAGGTCCTCTGGGTTTGTCCCATGCTTTTAACAGAAGACAAGGCCAGTGACACATGCAGCAACTCCCTGAGGACAGAAGCCATCCCCACCTTCTGTTGCCTTGCCCATAAGATGGCAGAAGACAGCATCAGGAGGGAAGGAATCCTTCCAGTATGGCAGACCTGCACCAAGGCAGCTGAGCCCATTGGTAAATTACAGTAGAGGAAAGGTGCTGGTGTTTCCCACTTCTCATCTGAAAGGAGGACAGATCTCCCCTCCCAAAGAGTTGAGTACGATCCATGGAAGCCATCAGTCATTGAGATGGTCCATGGAAACTAATAGCAGTGAGACAGATATTGACATCTTTGTCATATCATCCATAAAAGGCTTTAGATTCCTGGTTTAATAGCAAACACTTTAGTCTTCCTAGCAAACAATCACTCACCTATTTACCAACCCTGCTGGTGAGATGAAGACTAGAGACCTCCCCATCTGCCTGAGTGAGCTGCCACTACTGAGCTTCACCTGACCCTCCAGAACCTTGGCAGACTCTGGCTGCCAGTGGCTTCAGCACACTGTACAAACACACACCAGTGCTGGGCTACTCGTGCCTCAGCCTTCACCTCCCATTCTCCAGTGAGCAACAGCACAGCAGGAATTATCTCAGTGCCCCAAACAGCTCACAGACACTAACCCAAGTTAACTGCTGCATAGGGATGACCTGCTGTGTTGGAAAACTTCAGCAGAAACAACCTGACAGCAACACTGATTCCCTTTATCTGAAATGCAATCACAGCAGCACGTTATAGTCTCAGAATACAATGAGGAGTTTCCTAGGAGATGACTGCCACGTGCCCTCCCTGTTTTTAAAAATTATATTTCTCAGAACTCATTTCCATCTCGGATTGACACGCTACAGGCACCCCAACAGAAGCCACCCCTGTGCTTCTCAGCCCTCATGTGGGTCCAGATAACCCAGCCCAGACCATGGGTGGCAGGTCGGAGCAGCACCACAACATGCCCGATGAGCTGGATGAGGGTGGGGAGGTGCACCAGCTCTGCAAATCCAACACTAATGATTGCTGTGTTTCTTTGGAAGCTGTTGCATCATTTCAAACGTGAATAAAAAGGAAGTGGCACATTATTCTCACAGGTGACATGCACCCCAGAAGAAGAAAATCCCACAGAAGGTTTGCATGAGAGCATTGGCAGAGTGATGAAGAACAGGCAAGATTTCAAGACTTTCTCCCAATTCATTGTAAAGGTTTCCTGTGAGCTAATTCCCAAAAATACTGCAAGCAGCAGGATCCTGGCACTGAGTTGAAGAGCTAAATTGGGCCTAGTCCAGCTGGTAAAAGCTGCCACAAGTTCCACATGGTACAGATGTGCTGTGGTTGGTACACCAGGCCACAGAAAGGATGGGCTGCAGCATATTCAAAACAGGCTAAAAGTTGATTTAAAATAAAACAAAACCAAAACAAAGCAAACAACAAAAAAGCTAAAAAGATTCTAGAAATGTGGCCTCATAAGGAGTTTCTGTTTATTGTCATTGAAAGGGATTGGAAGGGAGGAAGAGCTGGACACTTTAATTTCAACAGCGAGTGCACAAGTCGATCTCTGGGGTCATTTCAGGAACCGGTAAGGATGGGACAGTGTCTGTCCCCACCATGATCAGGGAGGTTCACTGTGATGAAATAAGCTCTGAGTCCTTTAAAACACAAGTCAAGAGTATGTATGGGAAACTGTTGTAATAGCAGAAAAAGCATGATACTTCCTTGGGCAAAACAGTCTTGCTTTCTGCTGTTAGTAAAGAGCCTAACTTGATTAGAAACTTTATGCTCTGTTTGAAACAAAGCCCTCTCCCCATGAAAATATTTCCATTTCCAATTGAATTCCAAGAAAATGAAGACTTGAGGATCCTGAAATGTAACTCACATGGCCTGCTCAGGGGAAGTGTCCTTTTTACCTGGATAAGGCAGACAGAAGAAGGCAAAAAATGCTCAACAGGGTTAAGCAACAGGGTCTCCCCAGTTCAGGGTCCTTTCTTTAGTACTAGTCATTAGCAGTTATTTAAAGAAAGAGTGTAAGGAATGGAGCTCATGCAGCATAAGACTTCTCCCACCTTGTGTATCTCCCTAAGCCTCTAACAGTCAGTGACCCAGAAAAGGGATCTCTATCCAAGTGACAGTTGCACTGACCCACCATGTATGAGCCACCTATCTTCTACTAAACCATATAATTCATTTTCTTCAATCCATTTACACTTCAAATCTTGCAGCCTCCTAAGGAACTGAGCTCCACTGAGTACAAATTATAGGAGAAAGCAGTTCTTGTTCGTTCATTTTTGATTTGCTGCTGGATAATTTCTTGCCATAATTCTCTACTAAAACACATTTTAAAGATGTTAAGTATATGACTGCTCTCCCATGTCACATAATGGGTTTTCATCACAAATACAAAGAATGGTTTTTAAGCCAGGACATGAGCACGGTGCTAAAAATGACCAGCAAAAAGAGGAGAGTCTGCAGAACTGGATTCCCCTTCACCCTCCAGGGCAAGGAACTTTCAATTTACAGGAGCACATACATATGACAAAACCAAAATTCTCTAAGAAAGGAGGAATAACCTCTTACACTGTGCTAAATCTTCACTGTCATGTTTATTCTTCAGTGAATCAGATGATGGGCCTTTTATTGTCACTGCAGATAACAATTTTCTCTTCCTTGCAGGATTAGAAGATAGCTACTGCTAATTAAACTAAAGCTCATATCCCAAGACTTAGCATTACCACCTTCAATAGCATGCAAAGATTTTCCTTTCATATCTCTTCAGCTAGAATAGCCCAAATCCTCAAAATTCCTCATACGTTTATCCTTACAACATCCTCACAGGACTAGGCAGTGTCATCACCTGTAGGAAGTACAAGGCAACTAGGGCAAGGAGGGCATAAAGCAGATGATCCCCAGGTCCCCCCACTCCAACACCCATTACTGAACTGGAAGAGCATCTTCACATGTCGCCAGACCACACTGCAGCCACAGCCTGTTTTCAACCCTGGACCTTTTGGTTTAGCTCTCCTCTGATCCTGTATCACAGGCTGCTGTCCCCACATGCACATCATCCATGGTAAGGGCTAAAGCTTAGCTCTTCCCAGCTAAGAGGCTTGCTAAAAAGCTGCCATCGTTCCCTGCCATTTTGCCATGAAATTGTAAATTTCCACAAGTGTTTCTTACTTTCTACATTTTATGCTACTAAATCTGCAGTAAACCAGCAACACTGTCAACCCATCCTGTCCCACAGGGATGTAAAATTGTTTATTGACCCCCATGTTTGAGAGGCAACCATTTTCCTAACTTCAGCAGTGTAAATACACTTTGGTTGAGCTACCATCAGAGTCTTTACAAGGAAGAATATCTTTTTCTCTTTGTTGACAAAAGCTTTTGAGTAGCATTTATTGTACACCAATGTTAGCAGGTGTTCATATTTAACTTGTTTTTGTGGATTTTTTTAAGCCTGAGATGCATATAGTGATTGAGAATTACAGTTTATTCATTTCTGTGTAACAGGAGAAGCAGCATTTCATCTGTCTCATCCATATTTAATAGCTCCAGGCACAACAACCATGAAAGGTCGATTTTTCTCCCACTACAGAAAATATTCTTATTATTATTATTACTACTACCATGACTACATCTGTATTCTGAAATTATTCATCCCTGGCTTTCTATATTATTTCTACTTTATCTGTGGGTCAGGTCCTTTCCTGGTACTTGCCTGAGTTACTGCACTGATGGAGCTATAGTGATTTATGGTGTGCTGAGTCACTCAGCTAAGGACCGAGTCAATTCAAAGCTTCTTGGCAATGTGAGCCAGGTTAAATTTTGCTGCTCTGAGGAGGGGCAGGAACCATTGGAAAGTTTCCCTTTTGCTGCTCTTGCTGCCACCAAGAAGGTGATTTAGGGAGGTATCTGCTGCTTTTTGGAGGTCCACTCCTGTCCCCCAGGATGGGCTCCAACATGTCTATTTTCAAGCCCCTCAGTCTTGGAGCACACACAGGGTAAATGGTGGGGCCAGGGATGGTCTCTGGCTGCTGCTCCATATGTCCCCTATACCCTGAGCAGACCCCTGTTCCCAAGATGGCATGGAAACATGAAGGATGGCACTTAACTTCCCCCCAGCATCGCAGGGCAGCTCAAGGTCTGTTCTGATGGCTCCAGCAGAGCCCAGACTGCACACTGCCTGGTCAATCTCAACCCCAAACCAGGATGCAACCCCAATAAACTACGTGCATCCCTCCCCACACCATCCAGTAAATCACAACAGTCTGAACTAACAAATGGTCCAGAGTGTCATTTATCCAGTTAAGGAGAAAACAGAGGAAGTATAATCATGCAGGCAGGTTTTTTTCCCTTCCCAGCAATACAAGGCAGGACCTCCGGGTCCTCCAAGGAAACCTCTCCTTTCTCACCCAAGCCTGGACAGCCTCCAGCACACCCAACAAATGTGCAGTGACAACTCCAAGCAAAGAAGCAGTTAAGATGTGGGTTTTTCCAGGTATTTTTTCCTGGGAAAAAAGCTCCCTGATAGCATGTCATTAAAATGTTAATCATAAAACTGCTGAGGGCTCCTTTCCCCAGGAGGTGAGCTGCACAAATACAACCAGGTCAGTGGTCCCTGGCACGTTACCACGAGGCAGTGCTGACCCAGCAGGAAACAAATTTGATGGATTTGACCCAGTCACACGCTGCAAAACCCACGAGCACAGACTGAGACAGGTCTCTTGCAACAGCAGCACTGCCAGGGAGCTACAAACACCCTGGTGACCCCACACAGAGGGTTTGCCTGTCCCCAGGAAGGGCTGACAAGCACTGGCAGCACAAGGGACAGACCTGGAGCAGTCACCAGCAGGAAGCTTTTTACCTCCAGAGTTGCCTGCTTAGTCTTAATTCCAATTCAGGAAGGGAAAATAACCCTCAAAATCACCTGCAAGTTTTTGAGGGCTTTTTGTCATTGGTCTGGTTTGGGTTTGGATTTTGGTTGGGGTTTTTTTGTTTGTTTGTTTAGGGGGGTTTTGTGGGGTTTTTTAAGCCTCATCTACCTAAAGAAGCTAAAAAATCCCATGTGAAACACATTCAGGGACTGAGGGCCATAATGAGAGCAACACTGATGCAGAGGTTACATGTACAGAGACACAAATCTTTTTTTTTCCTGTTATTTGTAATTTGGAGATAGAACAGGTCTGTGGGGAGCAACACACGTTGTCCCCTTTCCTCTGCATGTGTAGTTCTCATTAGAGCCAATTAGGATGATAATCACATCTGAAAGGAGGCTGCAAGCCAACTTGTGTGATAAAAGCAGAAGTAAACACAGCTTCAGTGAGCGTAGGGAGCATAAGGTTTCCCCCCACCAAATTCTCCAAGCTTGGATCCAACTTGATATAACCCAGAAAGCTCAGCTCTTTGTGATGTTATCTGGGAGAGCATCCTACGTGGGAGGGGATGGGGCAGTACTGTGGCTCTCTGGGGACCCACAGACCTGTCCTCTCCAAGGACTGCCCAAATAATAGGTCTCAGTATGCAGGAGGAGATAAATTAATTGCTCATTCCATTTCCAGCCTTTTCTCCATACTTAGCATAAGGCATCTAAGATTTCCACATTATTAAGGATCAATATGTAGCTCTGGGTGAAGCGAAACAGAAAATCTCATCTGAATTCAATGAAAGCAGGTCCTGCCTTCAACTCTCTAATGCCTTTTCCATTTTCCCTCCCCAGAGCAAACTGTTGAGTGCAATCCTAATGGGATTGTCCAGGAAATTTTCTGTACATGGATGTTACCTATGGCATCCCTATCTCTGCTCTCTGCCGTGCCTTCCTCATCCCAGCTGCCTCCCAGGTGACTCTGTGCAATTACATTTCTAATTGTACCACAATTGTGTTCTCTCTGGGATTGTGCATCACTGTTTAATTTATAAATGTCAATTTGGAAGCACAATACAAAGAAAAATTACCCTGTCAGACTCAGAGCAGTTCCCACTTGCAAATAGGTAAGAAGGCAACAAAAATAATTAAGTACTTAACAAAGAGAGAGGATGAGGGAATGCAGGCAACCCTTTGATGCAACCCTTCCAAATTTTACATGTGCTTGATTTTGAGCTGTTTAAATGGAGGGGACAGGTAGTTGAGTGGCAAGTTTAATATTGGGCATGACACTGCACAGTCTGTGCCTGTTTGGGAACTGATTTAATATTTAAATCTCAATTAACCAGTAGGACTGACTTGACATTTAAAAATCTAAACAAAACACTTCAAGTGCAGCTCTTTTAAAAGCATCTGTAAAAGCACCTCCTCATTCCATGGACCTGCTTATTCGTTGCACCTTGAATAACATTTCCAGTGTAGGGGAAGGGAAATAAAAAAAGAAAAACCAAGATTTGTTGATTTTTACCCAGTTCTCTTTGCACAGTCCATCCAACTAAGCAAGAGTGGGCTGAATTCTGTCCCTCTTGCACATTATCAGCAGAGAAACTGCAGAGATATCTGAACCAGCACTGAACTAGGAAAATATTGTTTTGTAGGAGGAAAAATCAGCTCCTACCAACCTCTGAATTACCAAAGTTGCTGCTTTCTAACTATCTTGTCCTTTTATACAGCTGATCCCAAGTGATGTAAAACATGAGAAGAGGGAAGATGCCTGGAGGACTGGTTGAGGAAATGGGGGTGGAAGAGCTTCATGTAGCATCCTTGGTTCGGGCAGTAGACAAAAATTGAGAAGACCTGCCCTTCAGCCATCCCAATCTGCTACAGGCAAAGTCACAGCACTGGTTTCAGCTGGAGCTGGATTGGAGAACCACCTTTCCCTGCCTGACAATGCTCCTCCAGCACCAACCCTGCAAGCAAGGAGGGGCAACAGTCACAGAGCACCAAGGAAAAGCACAAGGCAGGTTGTTTTGGGTACCAACATTTTCTCTGTGCCTCAAACATTATGGCTATTACTGCAGCATGAACCCATGGACAACCTTTCACTTCCACCCAGCCGTGCCGGCGCACCTCACACTGCCAGCACGGCCCCATCTGTGTTTCAGCAGGGGCTTCAATGCTGCAAACCAGGGATGAACACAAGAACCTCTGCTCCAAGTAGGCACTAACAAACAACCCCATGCTCAACATTTCCTACTGTCCAATTCTCAACAGCATCCCATCAAACGTGCTGCTGGTTGCCAGCCCAGCTCTGTGTGCCGAGCACAGGGCTCCTGACGCCACCCCGCCAGCCAGGCAACCATGGCCAGGCCTGGAACAAGCCCCATGAGATGTCACCACTTGTCAGGCACAAATATCTCAGCCTGCATTTCTAGTCATTTAACTGCACAAACACAATCATCAAGAAACTAATACTCTGCAGATTTCAAGCCCTTCTTTTTTTTCAAAGTTATCTCTAAAAGCTACACACCCGAAGGAACTCTGCAGAGAGTTTGCCCTCTTGTCCACACACTGAAAAGCACAGATGGAGACCATCTTGATGAGCATTTGTCCTCTACTGCTTACACACACTCAGCCAGAGAAGTCAGATGAAGCAAAGCAAGAGAGACAAAGTCTGTCCATCTGCTGTGGAAATTAGAGATGACAACCTGCCTGTGTGGAAGAAGAGAAGACCCACCACACTGGGTCAGACTGAAGGGCAGGCTAGAAAAATGCCCACCAGCTTGTAACAAACATTTGCATTAAAAGCATAAGAGAGAAAATATGGAGTGATCCTTCACCTGAGTCACTTTTCTGACCTCTTATGATCAGCAATTCAGGTGCTTTGTGGGCACAAGGGTGCACTGGGACTGTTGCGAGCCCACCCATGCAGTGACCCATAGGCAAGACCCTGTCTCATACCCACAATGCGATGGCCATTTCCATCTCCTGCCAGCTCTCAGCCAAGCTATCTGCTGCAGCTCTGCAGAGAAAAGCCATGGAACCAAGTGCCTCAGCTGGCACCAGCTGGGTGCCATTCATGTTAATGAGCTTGTTCTGCTTTATGCCAGCTGATGATCCCCTCTTTTCCCTCCCTGGCCTCTCAACAGATTTTCTGATGCCCAACACACAAATATCCATTGAGAAGGTGGACCTAGTCCAGCAAGTGCTCTTCCATGCCTGTGACACTGGTTTATGTTCACTCTCTTAGAGGAAGGTGAAAGGACATTGCCATGGGACTGTAACAGATGACCCTGGCCCTGAGAAAGCTTAGTGCTAACCCTCATTAATTAAATATTGGCTTATTCTTTCATGATAGGTCTTTCTGTCCTTTGAAATCCCTTGGATTGTTCTGATCCTTTCTAATGTCGTGCTTTACATTATGCCAAGGGAAACAGGGAGGGACATGCTACAGCCCTTCCTCCCCATAAGCACACTGCCAGCATCTTTCATCCTGCTTTAAAGACTGCACTTTTTATTATTCCCAGAAAAGCCCAAGTTCATTTCATACCTCTGATCCTGTCAGTGTGCTCTGTTCCAGCCACCCCTTTCTGACAAATCACTGACACCAGGGAGAGGTGAAGGGAAAATCTCAACTCTTTTGGAGACATCACCCCAATATCTGCTTCCATGGGTTCACTACTCTAGATGACTTTAGTCCCCTTGTTCCTCCTGCCCATGTTGTCATGTCGGGGGTGCAAAGCATGTGAGGACCTTCCCCAAACAAACTGCTGATGACAACCTTAACTGGCAGGTGGGTTTCAGCAGTGCCATCACTTGCATGGCAAATGGTTGCCTTGGCTGAGTCTGTCATGTCAAGTCCTTCCAGGTTCTGTTTGTGTGCAAGCAATGCTAATGTGCTCACTGGAAAGTGTGTCCTCTACCCCAGAGTAAGCCAGAGAAACACAGTCTCTGGTACATAAAAGCAGCTTTCTCATTTATGTCACCTTATGATTAGGGAAGCCAATTGCATTCCAGAGCTCTGATGTGTAGTGTCAATTAGAATGGGAAGCTCCAGCATTAACCAAAAATACTTCCACCTAGGCAGGATTTAGGGGATCAGCCAATATCTGACAGCCTTCCAAACCTGCCCTGGAGCAGAACATGACAGCAAAACAAAGGGTTTTCCCCAAATCAAAGATCCAGGGTGAAGTTCCTACTTTTGTCAGCTGCTGGGGAGCTGAGTTCCAGGTTCCCACACTGATCTGTGCTTGGTGAGAGCAGAGAAGCAGCTTCTAATTTTTTCCACCCTTTTCTGTGTGTGATTAGAGATGTGCCCAGGAGACATGGATTTGCTGGTGAAAACCTTCCCTTTGATCAGTTTAGTGAATTGTGAGAGTTTGTGGTTAAAACCTCCCAGGCCCACTACATCCCAATTAGAAGTAATCCTAAAATACACGGTTTGCGTGAAGATGTGAGATTTCTTCTGGTGCCTGGAAGGAGAAAAGAGGGAGTTTCTTCTTTTAGTACTGTTGCTTACCCTGTCATATTTCATACCAACAACTGAGGTCATGTGCTACTTTCCCTTCCTTTATTTTCTGAAGAAGAAAGCAGAAAGGACACTTTTAGAACAGAAAAAACTTGAAGTAGAACATGGGTCAAAACGAAGTTTGGTGGCTATTTTTCCCACAGGGAAATTTGCCAAAGAAAAATTAAAGTAAATCCAAGAGGCAAACAGAGCCCTCTGCATGATGAAAATTTTTCCAGCTGTTTTCAAGGCACAATTTCCTCCTGCAAAAGGAGAAAGAGAGATAATACATCTCTCCATGCTCCATAGGTCCGTCACTAAGGAGTGTTTCAGTAAGTTTATTCATTTTCAGGCTCTCTTCCCTGCTCTTTCTTCCTTTTATTATCTGTGCTGAGGTTGCAGTGCCATCCACTCGTCACAGAGCTGCAAAGTTGACTCACTACAGCTCCTCTTCTCTGCTCACCAATCTCACTGAATTATTGAAAAGGGCACTGTCAAGTTGGGAAGAATGTATCTCAAAAAATGAAGTAAGTTTTCTTTCCTAAGTTCCAAATGGCACCTCAAACTATATATTTATGGAAATAAATGAAAGAATTTGCAAGAGACTCGTTTTTCTTATCATTAATAATTCCATTGCTTTTGTTTTGCACATTTCAGTCCAGACAATCTAAGTTCACCATCAATTTCTAAATAACTTCACTCTCTGCTTTTCCTGGACTCACAGTAATTATATTGCTAAGTCTCCTAAGTTTGTCCTCAGACTTTTGGGTATTTGTGGGCTTTTTTTGTCAAGTCTGAGCTTGTAAAGACATGACTAATGCTGTGGCTCAGCCTTCATCTTTATTTTGTTTTATTTTGGTATCTGTTAGCCTTCAGAGTTACAGGGAACAGTTTGACTGCCTGGCTCAAACACACCCTTAAACCTCAAAACCAAGAATCCAACTGAAAACTTTACATAATCTTACTATTTTTAGGGAGATTTTTTGACTCCAGGAAGACTGGGCACTTTTTTTAAGTTCTGACTTGTGTTAGATTTAGGATCTGTATTTCTTTTAGGCTGCAGCTCCTTATACCAATGCTTAAGTGCAAAATACCCACAGCTCAAGATCTGTTTCCTTTTCCTACCCTTTTCACAGGGTGGGGCCCAGCATCCACCTGGTTCATGGGAAACCAGCAATCAAAGCAGTGTGGGCAACACAGGTTAGATCCCTCTACTCCTCTGTCCTTACTGACCACAGCCTCACTTCAAGTGTGCCCATTATCAGAGCACACAGACTCTATGGAATTATTAACAATGAAGCAAAATCTAATATAATACATACAGCCATCATTTCTCTGTGATTGTATTGGTACAAAATAAGCAAAGCCACAGTGCTGGTATCATAGTATAATAGAACGGTTTGGGCTGGAAGGGACCTTAAAACTCATCTAGTTCCAGCCCCCCTGCAACCTCCCACTAGACCAGGTCACTCCAAGCCCCTTCCAACCAGGCCCTGAACACTTCCAAGGATGGGGCATTCACAGCTTCTCTGGGCAACCAGTTCCAGTGTCTCACCACCCTCACAGAAAATAACCTCTTCCTAATGTCTAGCCTAAATCTTCCTACTTCCAGTTTAAAGTCATGAACTCTTGTTCTGTCAATAACTGCTCTTATAAAAAGTCTTGCTGAAATTCAGGATCTATGGAAGAAGGTGGGAGTTTGCCACCAACACTTAACCCACTGGTGACAACAGTGAGATAGGTTCTGGGGTTTGCAAAGAGAGCTTCCTAAAAGCTAACATGAATTGGTCAGGGCTCCTTATATAAAACTCTTATAAGAAAGTGTGTAGTTAAAAGACAGAACCTGAACCTGAGCTGAATTTAAACAAACAAACAAACCAATCCACATTTATTTTTGTGTTACAATTTCTGCTGGCACCTTGTTATAAAATCCAGCAGTTCATCACTGCTTCAAAAAAGACTTTTCTCACAAGACACCAGGAATAAAAAAAAATTAATAATGTTCAATCAACCTACCTCCAGGGCACATTTACACAAAGGTTTTTATTTGCCTTTCAACTTGACATATTGTTTTCAATAGCTGACTGAAAGGTAAAGGTATTAAATATACATTGCAGAGCAGTTTATTTCAGAAGAGCTCCACAGTGCAGCTTAGACAGTGCCCATGAAGACACCCAATTACTGCTTGTGCCAAACCTGACCCTGGCTGCTTAAGCAGGGCTAAAACTTCAAGCACACAGGGCAGGAATTAATGTCTTCATTTCTACTGCAAAACTGATGCAGCAGAGAACATTCAAAGCAAACAAAAAGTCCTTCACCCAGGCTCAGTCTATCCTGATTTGAAAAACTTCAGGCCAGACAGCTCCACCAAGGCTCAGGGTAGGTTATGGTGTGACACCTTCAGTGGGGATTAGTCACCCTATGATCATGGTGGGAGGGATCAACCAAAACCAGAGTTCAAGCACTTCAAGCCTCATAGCAATGCACAGTCCCTCCATGAGATGTTTAAAAAGGGAAAAGGGTGAAGATAAAGTTATTTCTCCCAAGAGGTGGTTCATGGAACAAACTCCAGATGTGATTGTTACTGAATTAAGGCAATTAATTCCTGGAATGAATGGGATGCAATTACTGGGTTTGGGAGATGTCTGTCTCTCTAAATCAGGAGGTAGAAGCCTTCCAGAAGAGCCACAGAGTATACACCTATCCTCCCAGCTGCACAGGCTAGACTGGGATGGACAAAAAAATCTTCTCCTTATAAGTGGTAAATTAAGACTGCACTGAAGTCAGGGACAAAACCTGTACTGAATTTGAAGGACCAAGATTTTTCACCCAGTTTACATGCTTTGTTAATACACATGTTAATATGTCCTTGTCCTACTGGATCCCATCACTGGTCACAATTAAATGCTTCTAATCCAGACTTTGGTACAACATAAACTGTACTATTTGTAACAAAATGCTCTCTCAAGAATGAATAACCATCTCTTCTTGTGCTGTCTCTCTACACAACCCTCCACGGTCTGTTGCCAGCTCTCATTATGCCTGGTTCTCTCATTTTAATTGCAAGCCCTGTATGATAAGGACATCCAATGTGTTTTTTCTGTAGTGCAGAACATGCAGTAAAGTTGCTCACAAATGACAGAGAAAAACAGGCCAACAATAAGCATTTGAAAAATGGGTAGACATCCAAAATAAAATGATTCTTTAAAGTATGACTGGCTATTGATGGGATAAATCCTGTCACTGTCCAAGTCCATAAGGCAAATCTCAACAGATGTTAGATGATTTTTAGCAAAGTTACACGGGTGTCACTCTAGCTAGTGTTATTAAAAGCTGTGATTAGTTATGAGAACAGGTTTGTGGGTCTAAATTAAAGCTGCTAACTGAAGCTGGTGGGATAATTGATGCTCACAACTAGAAATAAGGCTTTAATTCCAAGAAAACTCTGTAAAATGAAGATGGCACCTACGCTAGAAGCTGAGATAATATACGTGACTTTTTACATGTGTTCTGGTCCGTCTTAAACCATGACCCCTTTGAAGCAGAGACACCCCCTCAGTGTATGCTCAGACTGCAAAGGGATGGCACAAGTGCTGCTCACCCAGATGACAGCAGCTGGTGTGTGGTCCTGCACTTGTGGGGCACATAACATCTGCTTTAGTACATCTACTCTGGAGGAGAAAGAGCCGTGTTTTCTACATGCTATGGAAGCACAAATAATCACAGAATCATAGAATGCCAGGTTAGAAGGGACCTCAAGGATCATCTGGTCCAACCTTTCTAAGTAGGAACACAGTTTAGATGAGGTGGCCCAGGACCTTGTCAAGCTGAGTCTTGAAAGTGTCCAGTGTTGGGGAATCCACCACTTCCCTGGGGAGAGTATTCCAATGTCCATCTGTTCTCATAGTGAAAAATTTTATTCTGGTGTCCAGTCAGGATCTCTCCACGAGTCACTTGTACCTGTTACCCTTTGTCTTTTCAGTATGACTCCTTGCAAAAAGGCAGTCTCCATCTTCTTGGTAGCCACCCTTGAAGTACTGGAACATGGCAATAAATTCATAATGTAGCACATAATAACAGAAAAGAGTAACAATAAATAAATCAATATAAAATAGGCCCTGCCTGAACCACTGGCAGCCCAGAGGACTTTTGTGCAGCATTTAGATTAAGCTGATTCTCTTTGCTGCATTTATGAGTGAACTTTATTTCCTTCTTTTCAGACATTGGCATTTGTGCCCTTGGAGAATCTCCTTGAAATACAGAAAGTCTCACTCCCCACCCTTGTCAGGAACAGGCCCTGCTGTGAACATGCACACCAAGGCCATGATGGCTGCAAACCCAAACCCAGGTCCTGGGCAAGTCCTGGTTGAAGACTGGTGCTAAAGAGGGTTATCCTCACTCAGCTGCTGACCCAGCTTTCCTGCTGCAGAGCTTGCATGTTGGAAGCAAAGAAAGCAAGTCCTTATGGAAGAGGGAGCTAATGCTGGCTTGTGTTTTCAAAAATATGGGTCCTTCTGGGGGCTGGCAACCACTTACAGACCTGCATCTGACTGTGTAGCCACTGTGACCCCCCCCCTGAGCCCCTGCCTGCACTGCTCAGGAGGGAAAACCCTGGGATGCTGATTAGGACTTTGCACAGAATCATCCAGCAACATTTCTGCAGACCCTAACTCAGCTACCAGACATTACAACTGCATAACCATCAACCTTTCCCTTCGTGTCTGAAAGATGAACACATGGTGGAGAGACAGAGGAAAGCTGATTCTGGGAATCACTCATCCAATGAGCACAATTAGTTCTCAGCAAACTGTCTGACAGCCCCCAGTTTTGTCTTCTTCTGAAGGGGCTCTGATCAAGTTCCAGCATCAGCATTTAGGTCTATTTGCCCCTCTCTGGAGAGATGGGGAGAGATGCACTATTTGTTTTAGAAAAAAATACAAACCGATAGTTTCAGAGGTGACTTTTACTCTACAGGATCCCCAGATGAGGCTCAATGGTAGGGTACAAGCCCATGTGCTGGCAGCTCTGTGCTGAAGTCTGACCTGCTGGATCAATTAACCATACATCCATACAGCAGAAATTAATTTGGCCCCAGTTAGCTGTGTAAGCCATTGTAAACTAAACAAGTTTCACTAAACCTCAAGCAAGGAGCATTCAACCAAAGGCAAACACACATCAGTGTATCTGCCTATCCTTAATAACATGATTCCATTATTTCTGTAAAGAAACATCATTCTCGAATAGGGATGGATAAACGTGATGTAACACTAATTTGTACTGAGTGATATAATTAGTTGCTTCTCAGTAAATGTGAAAAGATTAAGAGAATCACATTGGTTTGCTCAGCTGGCAGATGGAAACTCTTGCTTCCTTTTACATGTCTGAAAAATGAAGGCAGCTAGCACAGCTTCCCAAAACCATTTGCCTTGATTCAAACAGACAGATTGAATAATTAACCAGAATAAGAAATAACATCAAATATGAGCAGAATAAGGAACTACTGGTGTTCTCTGCAGACCATATCTGCTCTGATTTTAAGATGCCCATAACATGCAAAAGCCAAATCCACGTGAGAGTGCACATGTATCTTGAGATATGTTCTTGTATATGGGAAAAAAACAAAACAAAATTTATGAGAAAGAGAGTGACTGTAAATGACAGGCTGAAGAAGAGAGACAGGCAAACACATAGTGAGGTACCCATGCTATAGGAATGGGATTTCAGAAATTAAATTGCCATATTATCAGGCTGACTGGACCAACTGCAGAAATTAACCAAGCAATATGTATGCAAAGCCCAAAATTGACTGACAAGGAATTGAAATTATCAACCCTGCTGTTTTGTGCGCATCCCATTTCATAAACAGTTATGTAAGGAAGAGATAGTTGTCCATCCCAGTGAAAAATCATATGGATGATTTCTCCAGAACAACGAAAGCCTGTTCTTTGTATGAAAGATACTGTAAGGTACAAAATTCACCTCCATAGAGATGATTAGGAATTTAGAAACAGGACCATGAGTGAGTGTATTTGCAAGGGAAGGAATGAAGGAAGGAGATGCAGGTGAGGAACCCCAGATGAGGCAAATACACCCATAAAGGGAGAACTCACTCTTGGGAACACCATCTAGGTAAATTAATTTAAAAAAGGATAAAAAGCAGAAAGCCAAGAAGAAAATCACAAAACGCTTGATATTCTAACATGCAGGATCATCTCAGTGGAGCTAAACACAGAGTTAATGAACACAGATATAATTACCACGGAGATGGTCTGTACAGATGGTCATCAGACATCTGATCCAACACATTACTTAGTTACTTTGTGTTCAGTGACGAAGGACCATGTCAGAATCCGTATTTTGCTATTTTGCTTCTGGAGATACTTCTGGACTGTCCTGGGACCCTGGATTCAGACACCCCCACCTGCTGCTGAGTCCAGTGGGGGACTTTTCTGGTCAGGAAGTGATCACCAACGGAAGAGTGTGGGTTCTGTTTTTACATATTTGTATTACTTTTTTATTATTTCATTAAACCTACTTAATGGGTTTTTTTTTCCAACTTTAAAGCCTCTCTCCCTTATTCCCCTTTTATCTTCCCCTGGGATAGCAGTGGGGGGGTAACAGAGCATCTGTCACCTTGTTATTTGCTAAAATCGTGACAGAGACATTTCTGACAGGCAGAAGAATAATCTATTATTACTTGCACACTTTGAAAAACTCAGCAAGCTCTCCAGGTCTAGTCTTTGGTGAAATCAACAAAGAGCTCAGTTAACTTTTAAAGCATATTTTTTAATTCTTCTCTGGAATAATTTTCAATCTACCCACAGAGGTCTTTTATGCCAGACGCTCCAAACAGAGCACAAAGACACAAGTAACATCATCCTCCCATCTCTAGTCTTAGTTCTTCCTGCCTTTAAGACTGCCAAGGTCTCAGGACCAGACCAAGTACTCAGACAAGGTCTACAAGCCCATTACAGCACTGATGAAAGGCAGCAAGAGCTTCCTGCTGCCCCTGCAGTCAGCCCCACCTCTCTTTTGGCAGCTGTAAAAATCATGTTTTCTCTGCCTGCTTAATCCCTAGTCCCTCTGCAGAGACCTCCTGAAGAGACTGCAACTTGTTCTCCTGGAGATGTTTGCCCTGTGAACACTCCCATCCAGAAACAAATTTGTTTAACAAACATGGTGAGGACTCTTGTACTCACACAATACTAAATGTAAATTCACGTGCTACAGCAAAACAGCCAAAGACACCAGAAATGTAGAAGATTTCAAAGCCACATATTGAAGGCAATGGGAAAATGTATCCAGCTGCTTGGCCTACCACTCTGTCTTTACCTCCAGTGTCTGCAAAACGCAGTCACATTCACATCACCTTTATTGGGTTACAATGGAAAATTTAATGCATCCAATTTCACAGAGGAGTTGTAACTGCCTAGATTTGTCAAAATTATATTTAATAAGTGAAACTTAATTTCCTCTGACTCACAAAAAGGTAAACCTAAGGGCTGTCACCCAGCAGAACTGCTCTTCATCCATTTGCCAATATACTTGATACCAACAGTTGGTGAGGGACGGTAGCACAATTCGTGTCTTGGTAGCTCTTCTCTCCCAAACCTTGGAAAAGAGACCAAGTCATGTCCCATGCAAACACCAGCCTGGATACTGATGAAAAGCAGAATCTCTTCCACCCTTGCCTCGGTTCTCCCATCTGCAAAATGGGACAGCCAAGGAAGACTGTAGTCAAGTAGAAATGGAGACTATTATTACTCTTCACTCCCTTCAAGCACTTGCTCCTTCTCATTGCTCATCTGTATCATTTATCTGCTTCTGGTCTGAGTGCTTTCGTTAAAGGGCTGATTATAGGATAATTTGAAACAAGTATATTAATCTCACATTATGCCTAATTGCATTAACTTCAGATGTATCCCCTAAGTGTGATTTACTTTTTGAAAGATGTATAAGACTCCTTCCTATCGTCTCCTTTAATAAAATCCAAACTCAGAGACCTTCTTCTTAGTGCTTAGTCCTCTGTAAATTTTCTTCCTCTTGGACACAGAGAACTTCTAGGAACTGTTCCTAGGAATCCTTGAAGCTAATAATAAGACAGCATTAAATTAATATAACACTAAATAAAACAGCCTTATAGTATTTTTATTTTCTCTCGTGCATTTTTTTCTCCTTACACCTCAACACACTTTGCAAAAGAAGGTAAATCTTGCCTTTAACTGGTGGAAAAGGCACAGATAGATCGAACACCCCAGATCAGCACCAGAGCCTACCCTAAATCCCAAATACCACAGGGACAGTGAGTCCCTTGAGGAGGGAAGACAGGTTTATGCTGAGTCGCTGGGGCTGCACAATAAAAATAATAATAGACAGCAATTCCACCTTTTTAGCCTCTAGCTTTCTCAGCACATCATTCCTTCAAGCTATTCAATAACTGTTAATAGGTGACAACCTCTTCAAACCATTAACATTATGTAACTTTCAAATCTGTCAGGTTGAAGGATTGTTCTTCCCACCACCCCATTACTTTTAGTAACTACTTCCAAACCAGCTGCCTATGTGGGAGCAACCAAGGAGTCACTTCAGCTAAACAGCTCTTCCAATACACTCAACTGCCAGTAAGACCTACCAGGTGATCATTTTTAGGCAGTGAATTTTTGAGATCCTGGCCAGATTTATCCTATGGAAGCCACAAAACCACAAAGTCTTCTCACAGTCCTCATTCAGAGAATTTCAGATAATATTCAGAGTATCTCAGACCTCAGCTGTTTCCAACAAAAGGGCAAATGGAGAAAATGCTCACAATATGGCACAGAAATACCAGATCTCATATGTCATCAAGTAGACCAAGACTTCATAGAATCAAAGAGTGGTCTGAGTTGGTGGGAACCTTCAAGATCATCTAGTTCTAACCTCCTTGTATGGGCAGGGACACCTCCCACCAGACCAGGTTGCTCAGAGCCCCATCCAACCTGGCTTTGAACACTTCCAGGGACGGGGCATCCACAGCTTCTCTGGGCAACCTGTGCCAGTGTCTCACCAGTCTCACAATGAAGAATTTCTTCCTGATGTCTAACCTAAATCTCCCCTCTTTCAGTTTAAAGCCATTACCCCTTGTTCTCTCACTAGAAACCCCTGTGAAAAGTCCCTCCCCAGCTTTCTTGTAGTCCTGGCAGGCCACTATGAAGTCTACTCAAAGCCTTCTCTTCTCCAGGCTGAACAAGCCAAACTCCATCAGCCTGTCTTCATAGCAGAGGTGCTCCAGCCCTCTGATCATCTTTGTGGCCTCCCTCTGAACTCACTCCAGGAGCTCCATGTCCTTCTTACGTTAGGGGCTCCAGAACTTCACCACAACTTGTGCAGAAGGTACAAATCACTAAGTGGCTTTAACAACTGGTGATGCTGTTGGCATCCACAAAAAGCAACACGACCATTGAACAAGCACAAGGGAGATGCTGACAGCTCCAAGAGGAACAGCTCTGTTTCACAACCCTTATCTCACTGTAATTAATTTTGAAGCAAGTTATCGCTCCCTGTGACACTTCCACACAGCTCCCAGCTCAGAGAATGCAACCTCAGGAACCTACCAAAGAAAGATGTTAAATCAGCTCTCTCAGGCTAAATACCTCATAACATGTGGTTTGATTACATGGGAAAGATGTCCTGGTCTGCCTGTCTCTAATTGGTTTAGCTGTTCAACCAATTTTGGTTGCTGGGTAGATGCTGAGAAATCAATATAAATCTGACTCTAATAATTTTACTCCGAATTTGTAAACAGACCAACAGCAAAGCAAAACATTTGCAGACAGCTCCATCCAACTCTGCCATAACACCCATTTCCACACTGGATTCTGCTTTTGAAAATTATTTTGGGTTAGCCTGTATAATGTCATGTGCTGAAAAATCTGGAAAAGAAAATCTGAAGTCCCACTGCAAGCCTTTGACCATTTTCACCATGTTACTAACTCTATTTTTTCCAATTTACCATAACTTTCTGATGAGCTGAGCAGGTATGTCAGACTCTCCAGGGCCACAACTCTTGTGAATTATCAGTTGAGCATGAAAATCAGCTTTTACCTGTTATGTTATTAATTTCATTTCCTGCCTTTCTCCATCAGGCATGTTGTGATCCTCGTCAGTGAAAAGCTTGGTTCACAAGCTTCAAGCTGTCTTAAAGATGACAAAATTTAGGTTTTTGAATTTTTTGCATTTTCTTTTCTCTTTATTCAGATGGTGCAAGACCAACTATTTCAAAGTACGTGATGCTGACAGTTGGTGGAGGGAAGATAAAAGCAGGAAGGAAGATAACAGCATGTTTCTGAACACTCACATGCTACACAAGACATGCACAAGACCCTGTGCCACCACAGACCCAACCATACAACCTACCAAGTAAGGCCCTATTAAAGACCTAGTTGCCCAAAATGAGAAGCACCCACTGCTACCAATTTCCTCACAAAATTCAGGTGCTCAGTTTAATCCTTTTGTTCACACAGACAAATAAAAGCACAGACCAGGAGAAATCTCTCAGTCAATGAGCATTCATGGCTGAAGAAGACAGCAACGTTTCTCTATTACTAATGATATAAACATGATGAAAACATGATGAATGGCTGCAGGAGCTGGGACAAAGGTGTCTCCTTTTCCTTCCTTTCATAGAATCATTGTATGGTTTATTTGGAAGAGACCTTAAAGATCATCTAGTTCCAACTCCCCTGCATGGGCAGGGACACCTCCCACTAGACCAGGTTGCTCAAAGCCCCATCCAGCCTGACCTTGAACACTTCCAGGGAGGGGGCATTCACAACTTCCCTGGGCACCTTGTTCCAGTGTCTCACGACCCTCATAGTGAAGGATTTCTTCCTAATATCTAACCTAAATCTCCCCATTTCAAGTTTTAATCCATTACTCCTTGTACTCTTGCTACATGCCTTTAATTCCAAGGGCATGTAATGAATTCCTTGCTTTCCTACCAAGCAGTAGCTTGTATGGGACTGAAAAGGAGATAACCAACAATCTAGAGGCTGAAAAAAAGTTATGACCTCCTGTTTTAAAAGCAGCATCTGCAGGCACATGGTCTGTATTTTAGTAAGCACATCTGGGCTGTGGAGAACAAAGAGAATTCAGTGTTAACCTGGCAGCTGATGGCCTATTTTATTTTCTAGAATCCTACCCAGCAAACAAATGCAAGTATGAACATCCAGCTTCCTTAACTCCTTATCTTCAACAGATGTCAGAATTAGCAAAGCACTTGGGGCTGAATGCAGCCAAGCCCCCAAGAAATACCAAGCAAACCAGACACAAGGGACATACAGGGCAATGCCTTCTCTCCCACAGATAAATGAGTACAGAATTTAAAAAATAGATGCCTTACCCCCTTTCTTCTATTTCCTTTAAACAACCACGGACCAAAGAACATATTTCAGATTTTATATACATCCTCCTGTAAATAAATGAGAGGCCAATGTGTTCTTATGCAATATCCGTAGTATGAAAAGCTTTCCTGGCCAACTTTCAGGCCTTATCAGTTTGGCAGAACTGTTGGATATACTTGGGACACGTGTTCCAGCTGAAGTATGCCATGGGACTCTGATACTTCACTCTGTCCCAATGTGTAAAATTTCTCCTTCCCTCTGACACTCCATCAATGACATCCTCTTGATGACAGATATTTGTCCAGTTGCCCTGGTTAAAAAAAACACAACCCATCTTCCAACACGTCTCTTTGGGAAACTCACCAGGAAAACTAAATTATCAAAAACCAGGGAAAGTTCACTGAGAAAAAAAAAAAAAAAATCCCACAAAAAATAACAGTGTAAAATTCTAGTAGATAATAATTTTGGAAAATTATATAATAAGAGACTGGCCAGGAGAGTTCAGATCCACATTCTAGTCCTGATTAAATCATGTTTTGCTGAGCGATTCTGAACCTTCTGGTTGTTTCCCCATCTGCAGAGTATGCATAAATTAACAGTTTCTTTCACAAATTCCTTGGGGATCAGGGAATGAAACACACTGGGTAAGAGCTGTGCTATTTTTTTTTAATTTATTTATTTTTTGCACTGAACTTTCCTGTTTTCCTTGATCTGAAATATCTTTCATTCACAAGTCATTATGTGATATGACTTGGAGGGAAGAACTGTCTGAGCCTGTCTGCAGGCTACAGCCCAAAGGCACAGTATCAGAGACCAGCTTGTTAAAGAAAAAGTAGCTTCTAAGGGGACAGAAGTACAACAAAGAGATGCACTTTGTTAATAAAAAACACACTTGTAGCTGAGAAAGTCTTCTGGAAATGATCACAGTATAACCAGGGAGGTTATATTCAGCTTGGATCTTTTTTCTTCCCTTTAAAAAAATGAATCACCATGCTTTGCCTCCTCTTTTTGGAAGCTGGTGGATGCTCAGGACTTGGGAAAAACTGGCCTGAAGTTTTACATCACCATGTTGAGAAGTGAAGGATAGTCTTGTCATTGGAAGACTTAATTCAAGAGACCAGGCTCCAAATCCCATTGGATTACAGGTTGCTGGTGGACCTCAACAATTTACCTTTGGTCTAGCACTGAAAGCTCTTTGGGACACAGCTTCTCCTTTCACCAGTATTCACAGGCATGGGCTTTCATTGCACGTGGCTCTCCATGCACTACTTTAATTTGGGTTAAATTTGCAAGCAATACACATGGATCTGTGTCTTCAGGACTAATACTCCTGAAGAAAAATACCTATCTGCATGTTTCCATCAAGTACATCAAAATGCCCAGCACAAATTTCTCTACTTCCTTCATGTCTGGAAAGATGAAGAGTAAGATATTGAATAATATGATTCATATTCCTGTTATTAAAAATAATTAAATATAGGGCTAGCCAAGAAGGGAAGTGAGTGGAACTATAAAATAATCAGTGAAGCTTCTGATGTAAATAGTTAGGTTATTGCAGAACTGCACTGAAGCAGACTCAGGAGCACCTTCCACTAACCTTTGTATTTAAAAATGGGTACTTCTTGATAACATTGTTAATTCCTAAACATTTCAACTATATCTGAAGAACAAAGACACACCAGACTTTTAACAAACTTTTCTGAGAAAAATCCATGTTGGTTTACATTTCCAATCAAAACTCACCTGAAAACTGAGGATTAGGAAAATAGTCACTATTCTTACTACCAAGCAGTTAAAGGAGTTTTCTATCATAAAGGCCTTATGCCACAGGGACAAAATTATGCTTAGTGTAACCCCAATAAAATCACTAGATCTCAGATAAATTTGTCTTCACCTTCCTACTACGACTGGGGGGTTGGACTAGATGATCTTTCGAGGTCCCTTCCAACCCCTATGATTCTATGATTCTGCTTGCCAAAGAAGTCTGGTTTCTCTGAAGGCTGCCAAACAGCTTCTCCCCTGGGAGTGCCCTGTTTTCACTGTGCCCAGTCACAAAGGCCCAGCTCTCCCTCTCTCCATGACATTTCTTCCCCTCGCGTGGCCCAACACGCCGGCTGCCAACGCTGTCCCCACATCACTTTCCACACCAAGGCCAACCAGAAACCAAACTGCAGAAACGCATAGTGCTAAATTCTTCCCCCCTGCACAAGCCCAAGTAAGTAGATTTCCCGTTGGGAGCCACGCTGGGACATGGGCAAAGGCTCCTCTCCTCGCCCCAGGGGTGGTGGCTGACACAGGGAGTGTCAGTGCCATCCGCACCCCGTGACTCGCAGAACGAGCGCCTGGTTTATTGTGGGTGGCCAGGCAGGTCTGACATGACACTTTGGTGACACCCACCTCTGCAGAAGTGTCAGTTCTGGAAGGGGGGAGCGAAAGCTCAACGTAGAGAAATGCCAGAGCACAGAGCTGCTCCTTGTTGTCACACAGCCCAGCTGCAGCCTTTCTAGCTATCCCTGGGCTTCCTATGTCCATGCAAAGGAGACAAGATTCACTACGAAGTACAGGTCTCCGAGACCACTGCCAGCCATTTATCACAAAAACCTGTGGCTCGAGCAGCCCAGGGCTCTGCTTCCTTCTTGAAAACCCCATCTCAGGGCTGACAATCCCTACGGCAAAGTGCTCCTTGTGGTTTTGGTGGTGTGTTCAGCTCCCATCAGTCTTCCCTTTTAAAGGCATCACTTCCCATCACTGCAGTGTCTCAGTCCTGAAATAAACTCACAATAAGCCTCATATAAAGGCCCGTGCGTGGGCTGGTTTCTTCAATCCTCCTCCTGAGGAAGGAAGTTCAGCTGGAGCCAAAAGAACAATCCCAAGCAAAACTCACACACTGCTAAGCCACACCGTGAAATCAGCCAGGCTAACTTCAGAGCTGCATCCAGCAAAGGATGTGACAGTCAGAAGAAAAGCTTTTCGATGGACACCACACAAGATAGCTATTCAGACCCAAAGCAGACACACAGGTAAGTCAAAGGGGACCTCAGTCTTGTCCTGAGGCTGTTACTGCAAATAGAGGCATGTCTGCAGCTCTGTGGCTGGGTAGATTTGGGCTGTGCAAGGAGAAAGGTTATGGGAGGGCTTGTGAACCCAGTGACCAGACCTGGTCTGGCATCTACAGCACAAGTGAGAGCAAGCTAGTGGCTGCAAATGTAGTTCAGAAGCATCCACACCAGCCCTGATCCCACCACTGAAGGACAGCCTGCAAGGAGAGCTTGCAATGGCTCTGATGATGGGTGTCTGGTAGTCAGGTACTGCAGGTCCTGCACAAGCCTGTTCCCAAAAATACTGGAAGCAATGAGGCCCAAAATGTACCAGTGGCTGAACCAAAGGACACTCTACCTAAGCACTAGTAGTCAAACACAGACACAAGCAGGCACCATGGGAGCTGTGGAAAAGCTCAGATCTGAAGCCAAACTTTTTTCCAGGTCTCAGCTATTGAGGTCTGGTACAACAACACCTCATCCTCCAAGCACAGCTGAGAATATGGGACTTTCACAAAAGAGCCCCAGTCAGGAACCAGAGCATGGGGCACTCCCAGTTCCTGAGACCAGACACATTCCCGGAGCTCAGGCACTGCCTATTGCAAGGCCAGGGGAACAAAACATAAAGGGCAAGAAAGGGAACACTAACTGATGTGACAGGACACTGCCACAGCTAACACTGTCTTACGTTGTCCAATGTCAGATTCTTTATGTACAGACTACATACAGACATAGATGTACAGGCTTGTATAATAACATGCTGTATTTCAAATACTCATTGGCAGCAAAGTCATGATATCAAATGTATGTATGGAAGACAATTTCAGTAATTTCAAAAGAATACAAAATCAACATAGATACATTTAGCTTGTGACCACTTCAGCCCTTGTGGATGACTCCATCTTTGGCCAAATGGACAGGTAGTCAGAAAGAGATCTTCAACAGAGACCAACCTGATTGTCTGTGTCTGGTACCAAAGCCTCCAGCAGTTGCTCCACTCTGTCCTGATACAGGCACTGCTTTGCTGTGGGGGGCTTTTTTGCTACTCCAGATTCCTCTCCCACAGAATCAACTCCAAGGCTCATTTCTCAAAGAAGATTCATAGGTTGAAAGGGATTCCTTGAACAATCCCAGTCCAAGCAGCATCTCTCGCTTGCTCTCTCTCCCTGAAGAAGGTAAAGCTGGGACTGCTGCTGTTAATTACATCCAGATAAGATCGGGCACAGCAACAAATCTCTGCAGCCCTGGACCTTTCTCTGAGTAACAAAACGCCACCACAGGAGCGAGTCAGTCTCAAGAATAACACCTTTAGGCTCTCACATCATTCCTAAATTATATCTTGCTGAGAGAGACAGAAGCAACAGATAGATGCAAGTGGACATTTTACAACTGCTAATACTCAGGTATTTTCCCTCTGTAGCAGCTGCAAATGAGGATATGAGGGATGCCTGCCCCATCACTACGAAATAGCAGGACTTGATCTTAGGTTAAGGCTCAGGAGAGACACATGTTCTCTGTACTATCCAGCTGTGCTGTTGCTTCAGGAAGAAAGGAAAGAAAGCAGAAATTCGCAATTACTGAATTGAATGTAGAAGAAACTTTGAAATCCTGAACCTTAAGAGCTCAGAAGTCAAGCAGTGAACAGAAAGAATCCAAACAGGATTTCTTTGTCCAAACTCTTGATTTTAAGTTTCCTGATAAGCTCACTGTGAACTAATTCATTATTACTTTCCTTCTCTTTTTCCAGGACAGAGAATCCCTAAAGGAGAGAGGACTCCAAACTTCACACTCATTGACACTTGACAGTGAAGCTGCACACACAGACTACACATGAGAAGAGACATTTTGAGGTGATTCTTACCAAACATTGAAATCCTCTTTAAAATAACCCCAAAAGACTCTATCCTAGAACACTTTCCCTGAATGAGACCTAATCCTTTCAGCCATGCAAACTGTCTCACAGCAGCCCATGCTGCAAGGCTTTGTAGGGCTGGCACACACAAACCCACTCTGAAGCTGTGCACTTAAAAATCACTGTTCACCCAAAAAGGTTCCTGAACTACAGCACTTAGTGTTTCAAGTGCAGTACAAACAGAACATTGATAGCTCAGTAGCAGAGATCCAAGAAACATGACCTAACTTCTTTTACCAGCTGAAATGCCACCTGAACCTACGTTTCCTGGAAAAAAAAAAAAAAAAGGAATTGTCCCCTTGGTTCTGCAACCTGGTGGAGCCACCACCAAAACAGTCCCCTGACTTGTGCATATAAACCTGTGGGATTCATGGAAGGGGTGGCCTCAAGACAAGTCCTATGAGGGGCTGCAGATCATTGGAAATACTCAGATGAAGTACAGGTTCAGAGGGAGCAGGCTGCCCAGAGAGGTTGAGAAATCTCTAGCCATCAAGATCCAACTGGATTAAGCCCTGAGCAACCTTGTCTGATTTCAGAATTGACCCTCATGTGAGCAGGAGGTTGGATGAGAGATCTCTTGAGGACACTTCCCACCTGTTTTGCCTATGATAATAATATGGAGGTTGGAGCAAATGTACAAAGTTGGGCATCTAGTCTATGCCATAGGAAAGAGATAGTCCACCCTATTTTAAGGAAAGACAGAAGCATTAACCATGGAGGGTACCTCTGTCTCCCTACTGACCACCTGAACACAACCTGCTTAGACTCAGACAACTAACTGCAGGGGAGTTAATGCCACCAGGCCACTCACACCACTAGTAGAGGACCAATATCCACTTTGCCCAGCTTGAGGGATTTACACCCAAAACTCTCTGGGGACCTTTCTCATCACCTTGAAGGCAGTGCTACAGCAACAGAACTCTTCATCCTCCTTCCCAAAATTTAGATGCTGAGCATTGGAGACAGGGCCCACCTGGCAATTTGGGAGGAATTGATGCTAATCCCAGTCCCTAATCCACGGATTATCTTCTTTAGTTCAGTTTGACTTGAACACAGTGACTCTCTCATGCAAAATACAAAAAGCGATTTGCTCTTGCTGCATTATACTTGGTGCATTATTTATGGGTGGACTTTGCTTTTCCTCCCGTCAATAACTGCCATTCACATGAGCAGCTCCTTTGAAGGAAGGATTTACATGAGAATGAGCCTCGAAGGGCCAGGAGCCTAACTAAATAACCCATCTGCCAGCCCAGGGGCAGTGTCTGCTCAGGTGCTTCGTGAAGTACCACAAGGGCTACAGAAAGAAATTGATAATTATAATATGTGGCAGCTCCTGGGACAGAGGGGGATGGAGAGGAGGTCAGAACATCTGGTTTGTCCATTTGCTTTTGCTATTCAGTTACTTTGGGACTCAGCATTTGTTTATCCATCTTCTATTTATTTAGACCACAAACACTTTGGGGTGGGGACTGTCTCTTACCATGAAGCTGAAGAAATAAAGACAAATAAAGTAGGATTCCAGGATGAAAAATAAAACCAAACCAAAACAATATCCTCAGCATGACTCTGCTCAGCTGCTGATGACTGACAGCATCACAGGATGAGTTGGCAAGATAAGAACATGAGTTTTACTCTTTAAAGGCCCACATTTCTGTTTACTCAGTATTTTCTAAACAACTGGCACTACTGATTCCCTACTGAGACATAACAACTGCAAACTGAAAATCATCTGCCCGTGCAAATGCTATGGATTTTTCTTCTGCCTTCCCCCCTTCTCTGTTCAAATATTTGTTCATCAGACTTCAGCACTGAAAGCTGGAAGCTTGCCATGCTGCCCTTCTAATATTTTATAGAGTACTGCATTTATTTGCAATTATATTATCTCAGTTAAAAACATGCTGCTTCAATAAATCTTCCTCCAGTGAAATTCTATGTATCCTGGCTAGCTGTTTCCTGCAGAATTTTTGTAATGAATTTTTCTCACTTTGTACTTTTTGTAGTATTGAAAAAAATTTTAAAAGAGTATACTCTTCCTGGGGAAATACCTTCCCAATCTGCTCCTCTTTCCTTTCCTCTGTATATTGCAGCAAATGGGTGCTAGCGAGGACAGCTGCTGTACAAGCTCCCCAGTGCACTGACCCAGCATCTTGCATGATGACACCTGAGCCTCAGGTCCGAGGGCAATCTTTTGTACTTCTTTACAGAAAACACCCCTCTTTAGGACAGAACATCAACAAGATAATTGCACTGCAAGCCTCGATCCAAAGAAGCCTCCTGATCTATAATTAGGTCCCTATTAAAGCTTCAGGCTCACTAAAATGTGTAACTCACAGGATATTTAAGATGTTTTTTATATCCTAGCAATCACTGAGGCTCTATGTACCACCCCAGGTACTGCCCAGGCGGGGAGACACAAAGAAACCCATTTCCTATCATTTCCAGATAGAAACCAGCTGAGGAGAAGGGGAGAGAAGGGGAGGACAGTGAGCTGGAAGCTCTAGAAGTAAAGATACTTGCATTTTTTGTGGTCTGAAGATCTAATATACTGATAGTATGTGCATGGGCCCCTAGATTTGCACTCAGAGATC
This sequence comes from Apus apus, assembly GCF_020740795.1. Taxonomy (NCBI): domain Eukaryota; kingdom Metazoa; phylum Chordata; class Aves; order Apodiformes; family Apodidae; genus Apus; species Apus apus. The sequence goes on from NC_067282.1 coordinate 199,613,580, forward strand.
ATTTTTAAAAGCATTCATCTAGGCATCAGCAAATATTGCATTTGCACCAGCAAAATCTATAGGTGGGCAAATGGAAGGTAACCACTAAGGCTTGTTTGCCTCAGCCTCAGTAATTCAGCTAGATCTTTTGGCAAACAGGAGAAGGAGAGGTGATTTCAAAACTGTCCTGTGGAGCTAAGTTTTCACAATGTTAGTAATTTATTTAACTGTGTAATAACAAATGCTTCCTATAACTGTATAATAATTTATTTGTGTATTCCCCAGAAAAAGCATTTTCCTTTGGCCAGCTGATTGGAGCTGGGAAACTAAGCATGTTTGCTGACCACTGGGCTTTCAGTCAGACTTACTGAAATTACAGAGCAGATCAAGACACTTTTGCTGTCTGGATGTGCCCCCACAAAAAAATGCTTTTTCTTCATTGCAAAGCTAAAGAAAATTAGAAGGTTTTGTGTTAAAACCATGCAAAGTCTTGTCTATAGCATTTTCACATCCTTTCTCAGTTTCCTTCATTTCTGTCTCAAAAATAAATAACAGCCAACTTAAAGAAACAAAACAACCCTAAGCCTTTCTATTACTACTTTTCTCCACTTTCAGTGCCAAATTTTTCTTCTTGGACCTTCCTACATGGGAGCTGTATCTACCTCTAAAGAAACACATTTTTAATTGACTGTCTTTTTCCTTAAATTCTTGCCTTGGCAATAAGTAAAGGCAGACCCTGTTATGCTGTGACAACTGACCAGGATAAAACACTGCTGAGCTATATGGGCTGTGTAGGGATTGTGTTCCCTGCCCAGGAAGAGATGAAAGGCTCAAGCATGTCTCAAATCATGCTACCAACACAAATATTCTCATGTCAGCTCTTCTAGGGCTCTTTCCTATGGGTCTCCAAGCACTTTGTAACAAAAAGACAAGTTTTAGATGGTAAAAAGAGGCTTAGAAAAGTTAAGAGCCCTTCTCTGGGAACAGCATCTAGAGTTTACTAATGTTGCCTTCCAGAAAACACAGTGATCCCAAAGAAAACAAAACAATAAGCTCAATTGTTTCACTGTCCCACATTTGTAATTTCTGATAAAGGAAAGGGCATTTCTCAGGGAAATCTTGGGGTTAATTTGTTACATGGATCTTCTAAGTCATGTTTTCTTTGGCACACGATCAGTGAGCTCATTAATTTCTATATCTTAGTATCCGTTTCAAAGTCCTATAAAACAGAAACAACCAGATGCTTATGCCAACAAGTAAACATTAAAGAGAATGAGAATATAAATGGTCCCTTTTAAAATTGATTCAGCTGCAAGAGATTACAAAGACCATCTTAAAATCAAAATGCTCTTAAAATAAAAGTTGAGGACCTCCTTATCCTCTGCTTCGAGTAAGTATTCAAGCTAATGAGAGCTAGGAAATCAATGAGTGGATATTGGATTGCTATCTCACTGGGCTTCAGGCAGGTTCTGGTAAACAAGTACAAGCCTAAAAATAAATGTGATAGGGGAAATATTTCAGGAAATTACACATTTATAAGCAGAGAGGAGGAAAAAAAAAAGGTGGAAAGAGATACTGTGAAGGTAACTCACATGGAAGAGATCACACAAGATTTTTTTCATCAATTGGAAAAATCAGCTATGTTTACATTTGCACACAATTTAATAACTGAGACACATAATTGTCCATACTGAATCTATGGGCCCCATGCCCTTGGCTCACATCTGCACACTCATCTACAGATAGTATTTAGGACACTGGAGAGGGAAACTCAGTTCTCAAGAATAGCCATTGTGGATGCAAGTCGCTGCAAGTTCTGAATACAACTAGTAATTCTTGCTCCAATACCTCCTCAGAGTTTCCATTTGCTTTATTTTACATATTCGGTGGTTCCACTGAGGGGCTTTGGTGTTTCAGACAGGAACCTGCACATATGCTATCACAGGAGAAAATCTAGATTTGGTAACACCTACTATCACTATTCTCAGTTTTGCAATTATTTATCACTAAGATGAGAGATTAGATACCTCAGAGTTGTGCCACACATTCGTAACTTCACTAGGGCCATAGAGAAGTGCTGTTCTCCTGCCTTTGTGGCCACGTATCTCCAACAGGAAAAACAGTTGCTGTTGGTGTTTCCAGACATCATCATATGCAATGCTTACCCATGGACTTCTGGTACGTACAAAGGCACACAAAAGAATTTCTCTCGTAGTCCCTCTGACAAACAGCAGTCCCCTTCTTTCCCTCCAGACTGTGAGCTCTGTAGGACGTTTGCTGCTCCCAGCCCTGTGGCTTTGCCCAGTTTTGTAGCCATCTCAATGACAGCATGATGACATTGACAAAAAGTGCTAAGCCAAAGCATGAAGCTCTTAATAGAATCATGGAGTTGTTCTGGTTGGAAAAAAAACCTTTAAGATCATCAAGTCCCACCATTAACTCAGCACTGACAATCTCACCACTAAGCCATATCCCTCAGCACCACATCACCCTGGCTTTTAAATACCTACAGGGATGGTGACTCAACCACTTCCCTCAACAGCCTGTTCCAGTGCCTGATAACACTTTCAGGGAAGAAATTTTTCCTAATATCCAATCTAAACCTTCCCTGACACAACCTGAGGCCATTTCCTCTTGTCCTATGACATGTTACTTGGGAGAAGAGACACCAACCCCCACCTGGCTACAGCCTCCCTTCAGGTAGTTGTAGAAAGTAGCAGAGAGTTTCGTTTAATTTGGGAAGAGATGAGATCTGATTACTTGCAGCAACAAATTCCATGCTTTTAATTCAAATCCTGGCAGAATCCTATATGTAATGGTCATGACTCCAGAAAATATTTTTTGCAGCAGGCACAGGGCATGATTTTGGTGCATTTGACAGGGAGCCAGTGCAAAGGGCAGAAGCAGAGGCAGAATGCTCACGGGCTTGCATGGCTAAGTAGGAAAACTGCTGGTCAGTACTGCTAGTGCACACAAAATTAGGCCCTTTCATGCAAAGTGGTCTCCTAAAGCTGCCAGGTCCACAACCATGAACTACACACATCCATCCTGGCACTGCTGCCAGGGAACTGGAAAGAAACATCAGACTGTACTTTTTTTTTTTTCAGCAACTGTATGGGAGCTGCATTAGAAGTGGTCCTATTTTCCACCCAGAGGGCACCAGCCAGGATAGCACAGCCTCTTCTGTCCCCTTCATCTTCTCCTCCAAACAGAAGAAATTTCTTGCCTATGCTTTATTTGATGGTAGAGATCAGCTTCTGTCTCCAGACTCCTTGACTGTTGCCAGACTTGCAGCTCTGGTCTTTAATAAACTACGATTCTGCAGGCAATTTCAGAGAATCAGATAGAGAGCAAAGAGGCTACCCAAGCAACAATAAAAATGCAGATGGAGAAAAGCTTATAATGAATAATATTAAATTGGCCTTAAATTCAGAATTGATGTCTCCTCAGCCTATAAAAAGTCCATTACCACGTGCTTCTCTCTGAGATGGGAGACATGCAGCATAACCCTTTCCATGGCAAAATAAACAAAGCAATAGGCTTCAGGAAACAGCTGCTTTGAGTCCAAGACTTTCCAAAGTGTATTTTCTTCTAAGTTGAAAAGGAGTACTCTTTTGCTTTTAAGATATCTGTATGCTGTTACAGTCAAGTTACATAGGCCTTTAAATAGTAGCAGTGGATAAAGTTTTCCTTCAAATAAAAAGAGGGATCCTGTGGAAGTCAATGTGTATTTTGCTCATGTATGAGGAGGGCAGATGTAAGGCAACTAAAAAAATGGGTATCAGGTGGTTTTACACAGAGATGGAAGTTGACTAATTTAGAAGTTCCTCAACTGTCCTTCTAGTAACCACACAGACTGATACTGGGAATGAAATATGCTGATGCTGTCGTTGCACATTTTACTTCCAGTTTTGCTTTTTCACAGAGCTATCTACAGTTCAGTTGCAAGAGTCCAACAGTGCCCTGTTCCCCAAAAAGCTACCAGGACAATTGTGAGAAAGAACCAGGATAAGCCACCAACAAATACAAAACTAATGAACACCTTGGCTGACTTGTAGTCCCATGGAGGTCCAACCCTCCAGCCATCCCTACAGCTGGAGCATGTCCCCAAGGCAGGGCATGAGGCAGCTCACACAGGCACTGCCAGAAACCCTGATCTGGTGCAGAAGTGGCTGCAGCCTCCTAAAGAGTGAGTATGGAACAGTGGCCAGGGACAGTATTGCTTAAGAAAAAAGTGTCACAAAAACTAAAGAGAAAGGATTAAAGAGAAAGAAAAAAAAATAGGATAAGTTGTTTGCAGGACACAAGCCCGGTTTTATTGCCTGGTTTTTGTTTTGGCAGCTGCACATCCCAGGGTTGCCTATTTAGAGACAGATTTTACTTAAAGCTTCTGTGATGCTGTGTGTTGAAGAAACAGGAACAAAACAATGTCTCATGGACACAGACTTATTCAGAAACCCAGAGGAAGTGAGCCACTTGTGCAGCTCCCGAGATCGTGCTGTTTGGTGTCGGTTTCTTTTTAAGACCGGACTCATCATTTGATTCTTTTAACTAAAGAAACATAATAAACACAACTTCACCATTTTTGTTGTTGTTTTGTCTTTCTGTTGTGTTTTTTTGTTTGTTTGTTTTGTTTGGGTTTGTTTTGGCATTGTTTGGGGGTTTTGTTTGTTTGTTTGTTTTTTGAAGCAAGCAGTAAAAACAAATGGTAAAACTACAAAACACTGAAAAATGTAAGTAAAGAGATTTTAGTCCAGGAGGGGTCAGCAATGGGTAATGGGCTGTATCCCAGTCTTATTCCTCCATCTCCCTGAGCCAGACAAGAAATGCTGGGGAAGCTCTTTGTTGGGACATCTCCCTCACCAGGTCTGTCTCACTGCCTTGTATCCTTGGCTTCTTTGCTAGGACTGCCAGGGACAGTGCCAGTCGTGCATGGGTGACACTGCATGGAGAGAAGGGCACCAAGGCCATGCAGCAAACATCTTTTAGACATGCTCTGAAGTTGTCATTCTTTCTAAATGGATGTGCCACCCACTTCAAGACCTGTCGTTTCTGGGATCAAGGACGGTCAAGGGAAGGCACACTTCTCTTCAGCTGTCCAGACCCCATCAAAAGGTCCACCAACTTACCGAGGTCATGCTCTTGCATTGCAGTTATACTCCTGGTCTTCCCCTCCACACTATTTACATTTCTGGTCCCTCACCAAGCTGACCCTAAAGTCCTCCCTTCTTTGGGAACACCAGCCCCAACAGCTATGATGAGTCACCAAACCACTAACAACCTCCACCAACTTGAAAACATCACAGCCAGTGACTGAAGCCCAGATCCTTCAATTAGCTAAGAACATGAGTGGCCTTACTGCACCAGGTGGAAGTTGTGTCTGGGCAGGAAGCAGCTTCTCCAAGCTCAACTCACCCAGACACAGGATGTGGAGCTTGCACTCCCAGCAACCATTTTGCAGATGAAAGCAACAGCGAGTCAGAGGGAGTCTGAGCCATATATTGTTTGCTTCATATACTCTTACGTAGAGTTATGTAATGACATTAAGTGGTGTAATTACAGAGTCCAACCATGTGTTTTTGTGGCTGAAGTGAAAGTATGCTTAATGGGGCAATTACGTCTAAAAAGGAGATCCCATGACTAATTACATCCACAGGGCAGCAAGCAGCAAAAAGCTTCATACTGTAATATTAGGAGTGAATTATGTGTCTGGTAGTTTTCCTCCTTATTCAAAGCACAGCAGTGTAAAATACTACTGGCAGACCTCACATCTCCCTGTGCCTTCCACAGCACCAGGATTATCACCAAAAACAAGCCCACAAAAGGAAAACCTTCTGGATAACAACTGAGGCCAACTCTCCTTTGTCCTGCATGGGAATGATCCTGTTTCACCCCAAATGAGTAAGGGTACAGCACTGTTGGGGTGTGAAGACTGTGATCATGGTGTCACACAAGTTTATGGATGACTGATAGGGTCTTCAGCATGCCCTGTGTGTCTTCTACCTGTTCAACTTTCCTGTTGGCTATGTATCATCTGTCTGATGTTTACTGAAGCCATAGGGTGAATCCAAGAAGACCTTGGCAAATGCTTGCCCAGAACTAAGCACCACCTGGACTAGCCAGTGTTATACTGGATACCAGTTCTTCCAGATACAGTCATAGGAGGATAATCTTTGGCTGGTCAGACTAAGTCACACCACTGCCCACATTACCAAAAGCCAACTTCTGCCAAGCACGCACACTATTGTACCATCACTTCAAAACCAACAACAGGATAAATTAGCTCCAATCTACCTCTCCCTGCCAACTTTTCCCACCTCACACCACTCATCATTAGCTCAGGGCAGACAAGGATTTAGCCTCAGCTCATCCATAAGCCATCTCCTCCGGCCCACCAGTGAAACACTGGAAAACAAAGAACAACCTAAAACATTGGTCTGAAGCCAAGGAAGTGCTAAAATATTCCTCAAATCTATTTGTCTTTTTGCCTGACAAGGAGTTTATTACTAGAGTTCTGTGGCACCCTGAGATTTATGGGCCATGGGCTCACTCAGTCCCAGGCAGAAGGAGAACAATGAACACCACCTTATTCTCTGATTCTACTCCCCTTTGCTTTTGGTTTGTTCTCCCTCTTTAGCCTCCTATTATATCAATAGTGAAGTACAACCTGCATTTGTGTGTTTTTTTCCAGACAGCCTTTAAGAGAGCAGAAGGCTGCTCAATGACTGGCACTTGTTGTCCCCAGCTCCAGCCCCAGGCTCCGACATTCACCTCCACAGGCAGAGATCTGCTGCAGCCATTAAACTGAAGTCTGCTGGGTTATACTGGGAAATACATGTCACTTTGCTAGCAAAATTAATAAAATTTGGAATCTGAAATGCCCAGCAGAATGCGTGAGTGCTTTTCTACTAGAACTTTTCCAGCCAGCCTCCCCTCTTGTCCGAACTGCTTTTACAAGCTCCACATGACATCCACAGTCTTTGCTCCCCTCAGTGCTACACAGCTCAAATAACCCCTCCTGCCCTTCTGTTTTGGGAAAGATATTGAATATCCCCCATGGCAAGCCCAGAAAAGGATCATGCATTTTGGGGAGACCCAGTACATTCTCAGCTGAGCTGTCTGAAGAACAACCGGGTCCAGTAAGTTGAGGAAAACATCTTGAAGAAATGAGGGTTTCACCTCTGATTACTTCAGATCAGGGCTGTTTTGCTAAGTACCATTTTTACTAGTAAGTAAGCTGAGTATTGATTTTTTTTTTTTTCTCTCTCTCTCAATGGGTGCTCCTCTTCAGGGCTCCAGAGGATTAGTCAGGAAACAAGAAAAAACTTCCCCCGGGGATAGGGAGAAATCAGCCAGAGGTCAGGACACTGCTCCTCACTGAGCTGGAGCTTCATTATGCTGATGCCAGGCCAGGCAGCTATCACAAGCACAGGACAGCCCAGGTGGGAGGACAGGACACATATACTTTGGGGCAGCAAGGCAGGGTTTGGGATTCAAAAGGGAGAGGCAAAAAATAAAGGTGCAATAGAAAGGGAGGGCAAATTTCAAAAAATTTTTTTTTCTGAACATTTTTCCAACTGATCTAGATGACAAGTAAATGCACAACCTCAATCTGAAGGTACTCCAATAAATCCAATCCCAAATAAATTTGGGGTGAGGGGGTTAACTGTTTGGTGCCCACACTGTGCTCTGAGATTTTTAAATAAAGCAAGTTTCAAAGCTCCAGAAAGAAAGCATCATAGTAAATACTTTTGCTTTTTGAAAGCAGCAGCTGTGTATCTCCTCACATCAGGTCTGAAGAAGAACAAGGAGATAATAAAAGTAAACATAAAGCTGGTAGAGAAGAACATATATGTCGAATGAGCAGGTGATCCTGCTCTGGCAGGGGGGGTGGACTAGATGATCTTTTGAGGTTCCTTCCAACCCCCTAAGATTCTGTGATTCTGTCTGAATATTCTGGAGCACTCAGCTGAGAAAGAGTGGATGATTAAGCACCAAATGAACTGGTCGCATTTCCAAAATGTGAAGATCCAGCTGGTGGATACGGATTTCCAGGCAAGCCTGGTTCACTCCCTTCCCTAGTGCTTATCTGCCTTTGAAGGTCTTAAGAGCCTGTCCAGAAAACACCTGCTTACTTTAGTGCTGTTTTAACCACAGTTTATTCCTTTAGTCTAAGAGCAAATTGGCAACACGCAGACTCCAAAGAGACGCTCCAGACTTCACTGAGAGTCCTTCCCATTCTGCTTCCAGTATTGCTTTCCTGGGTACACTTTAACAAGCACGTAGCAGGATGCAGAAGATGTTCCCAGCAAGGGGGAAACTTCCAGCTTTGGTATAGGAAGCTCTGAACTTATTGAAAAATAGGGGTAAACTTAGCTTGTGTCTCTCCTCTATGCCAAGCTCTGAGGTCTCTGCACTGAGCTGCATCCATAACAGGCAGGAGCCTGGGAGCAGCTGAAACAGGCAGGAGTGTTGGGGGAGCAGCTGACAGGTCCTGGCAGGCTCGGTGGTGGGGGCTGGAAAGCCCACGTGGCTCTGCTGATGGGGTGTCAATAAAAGGCTGTGACATGAAGCAGCACACTGGTGTGCAGGGTGGCAGTCAGAGGCCAGCTCAAGGGCGGGGGCTCAAGGAGCAGTGATCAAGACAAGCCAGAAAACGCAGCAACCTTCACTACGTGAAGTTTCCAAGGAAGCAAGAAACACCATGTCTGGGCTTGTTGAATAGCCAGTAAAAACACAACACCTGTGGCCCCACAGGACTCGGTGTCCCTCACAGCAGGGCTCCTCCACCTCTTGCCAGCCCAGCCAGCCTCCAACCAGGAGGTCCTGCCCTATAGTGGATATGGTGCCATGTTGCAAGTCACTCATTCCTCACCCCATCTGCAGCTCCCACCTGCCTCTCAGACACCCACAACCCACCCTAACCCAGGCAACACTGTCCACATCATGAGCTCAGCCACACAAGACCAGGTGGGGGAACCAACAACAGATAAAAGTTTACTCCCCTTTTGGGTTTTGAGTCTTCAGTGGGATTTGTTACTAATCAAGGAGAAATTTTGGTTGGGAAGAACCCCTGGAGGTCTCTAATCTACCCCACCACATAAAGCACATCCAAATTAGAGATCATGCAGCTCAGGGCCATGTCCAGACAAACTTCGAGCATTGCCACAGTGGAGATACCCCAGATGCTCTGGGCAGCCTCCATTAGTGTTTGACCACACTCACAATGAGAAAGGTTTTCCTACATTTCACTGGAATTTCCCATAATGTTACTTGTGTTCTCCCTATGGCAGTCCCAGGGCACAGACATACACCCAGAAATGAGGGACTCACAGCCTGGGGAGCTGTGGCTGAGCTGCAGTAACCAGCTTTGTGTGCTCACTTCTCCTCCTTCAATGGGAAGTGAAACCAGCCAGATAAATCCTAAAATCACCATAACAGCCACCAACAGCAAGTCGCTGAACTACAGTAACACAGCCACTTCTGGTCACGAGCCAGAAGCTGCACCTTTTTTTTTTTTTGTCCTAAACCAAACACAGCTCTAGACCTCTTACACAAGGACCAATCTGTGCACAACTTCCCCCAAAAGCCTTTTTTTCTTTCCTGCAACCTTTGATCTATCAACTATTAAGTGAACTATTTTTCTGTCCCTTCTCCAGGGTCTGTGGTTGGGTGGTAAGTGTTGAAAACTAACACCAAGAAACAGTGACTGTGTGCTAGACAACTGTAAAAATATAAACAGATAAAAGATCTCCTCTGCTCAGACAGGAAGGCTTTGGAGAGAGCAACCTGTGGCTATGGAGCCTTCTTCACTGACTAAAATTCAGCACAGCTGCAGCATCTCTTTAAAGTCTGTTCAGGCTTGCAAAGAAGGTTCGTGCAGCATATTAGGGATGTCAGGACTGCTCTGTCAGAAGGACATGATGAAAGTTGATGGTGCTGCTCTCCAGAAACTAAGGCATCTTCATTTGCAGCACAGATGATGAAGGGATGCCTTTATTTCAAATGAATATTTTCGAAGAGCATGATTAGCACCAAGTAATTATCTGGAGATACCAGTTGTTTTAATAACAGTGAGTGTGACAGAGTGGTTCTTGTATAAATAAGAAGAAAGAAGAGTGAGACAACTGTGTTGTGCATCATGTAATTACAGCAGCAGAGTTAGGCCTCTTCTGTTGATGAAAAGCTCCACGGTAATTCCAAAATGTGCTCAGCCAGTTTTTATTTATTACTGGCATCAGTGCAGTCTTACTTAACACGTAGAAAAAAAAATGTGAGTATAATTCACAACATCCATTTACTCTTTTATGTGTGACCATTAACGTGTCTGAACACTGATTTCTTTTTTCTTCTCTCCATTTTTTATATATAAGCATGTCTAAACATACTGAATAGAGGCATTGAGAACATTAGGGGCATACCTGGCTCAAAGGTTATGCCAAAAGATAACATTCATTCTAGGAATAAATTTCACTTGGTCTTGCCACATTCTGACATAGGACTGAGGTCCCTGATTCTGAGACAATATATATAGACTGATGAAGGGCTGAACCCAGGACTTCATGCATGTGCAAAGGCAGGAGGAATAAGTACCTTATTTTTCATTTTGCTCTTATTTTCTTTGGCTGTTATTTTCTTTGGCTGTTTGCACAGGCTTCCCTGGGCTGGTTATTAAAATTCAGTTTCCTTGCTAAAGGCATTCTGCTCAGCCCAGATCTCCCCCAAAGCTACTATAAATGGATTTAATTCAGATCATGATATTGAGCCCCACGCAATGAGCCAAAGGGTTTAGTGGACACAAATTTTACAAAGCTGGGAGGGTTTAGTTCAATGACACACTTGCTCCCAGGGCAAGGATGGCTTAAGAAAGGCACCTGTTTCTATCTCTGCTCTGTCCATGCTGGTCCAGCGATGGTGTGAACTGCTACTGCTCTCTGCTACTAAGATTTAGGTTTTCAGGAGGCAATGACTACAGTGTTAGTTCTGCCTGTCAGCCAGGAAAGTGGTCATCAAATACACACCTGCCAATTTCTCTGCTCATCCTGTGCGATCTTATTTTCTTTGCCTGGGATTCCTCTTGTTTTGGTTTTACTTCATTTCTTAAGAAAGAACAACTGGATTCTGTTTATTTTTCTCCTGTAATTTTCAGTCTGCTGGAAATTACTAACACAGGGCTTTTCCATTGCTAAATTTCCATTTAAAAGCCTAAGGATGCTCTGAGCAGGAGTTAATTTTACTTGTCTAAACTCATGCTGGGTTATAAAAGTCCCATCTCCATTTTGCCTAATGTAAAGCTATTGAGTTTCACTATGTGCTTCTTTCTTTTTTACAAGATATGAAATCATCAAGTCCTGTATAATTAATAAACCCTGACCCTCAGTTAATACAGAATAAGAGTACACAGATTTATAGGTGGCTGGGTGTATGCTCCACTGGTTCTGCCTTTGGCAATCTGTTTGCTTCTGCAAGCTGCAATCCCTGTGATACCATCACAGTTCATAAATAAATACAAGAGGTGAGAGTCCTTGTTGACCTACACGTTGTGACATGCCACCAGTGCTCCACACCACTGCATCTCCCTATTACCTTGATGTCTATTTCTCATTCTTTCATTATAAAAATCAAGCTGAATCTGAGGCAGCAGGGAAATGAATCTTCTCCACGGAATCATTCTGTTTAAAAAATTCAATAAATCTCATCCATTCAGATACTGTATAAAAAAGAAAATGATAGGAAGGATGCACTTAAAGAGAAGGCAGAAAAATATATTCAACGGCCAACATTTATGGTGCAATAATATTCATCTTAATACATTCAGACAAGTGTTTTTAGGAAGACAGATGATGTCTAAATGTTCCTTCTTGATAATTTCTTGTGTGCTTTCAATTTTCTAGAGGTAATTAGTCATTGTAACACAAGCATTTAGACTTTTAAACACACATTTTTTCACTAAAAAATAATTCACTCAGGCTGGTAATGTGATAACCCTTCTCTGATTAATTAAATTTTCAGCGTGAGGTATTCTGTACAAGTACATCCAGACACACAGTGGAACACCAAGCAGTCTTGCAGCTAATGCTGGGTCTTTGCAGATTGAAATGCTATTCTTGAGGCTGCCACACTTTGTCTGTGATTATTAAGCTAAACTTTTCAATTTTATATAATGAGAAACCCACGTTCAACCCTATATACCCACACAATAGGTCATCAATGCCCTTTGCTCCAGGAACACAGGTTTGACAATCCAAATCCATTTTAAGGAGCCAGGAGTGAAACAAGACAGTGTCTAAGTTGATCAATGATAGATTGATAGGGTCTGATATCAGACCCTATTCCTCTGCTTAATTTAAAAGTTAATTCAGGAACCCCTGAGGACTCAGCTGGAGTGAGGGCAACTCATTTGCTGACAGCAGAACTTGGGGTAATTCATTTATATCCATCAAGAGAAGCTTGACTGCCCCTGGGATTAAGTGATAGTTGAGCAGTGATTTTAAGGACAACCATCATGCCTCCAAGACAGTGAACCCTGAACACGTTGACCCGATGGCAGCTGCAAGACACATCTTCTGTGTGTGAAGCTATTTCCTACCTCACCCCCCTCAGCTCACATTGTATTCAATAGAGAAAATGGCTCCTATCTGGACCCATCTCAACTACCTCTGTTAAGGTGGAAAATCCCACCCAGGAAGGACTTGCTGCCTCTGACCCTGCCCAAAGAGAACCTGAGATTACTAGTCCTCATGTAGGTATCTACCCATGCTTGAACAGATGAATCTTACCCTAAGTCACTAGAGGTTCCCAGGCCATCACAGCAGGGCCAGAGGTAACACAAAAGTGACCCATTAGGAACCTGTAACACCCCCTTTTGCAGCCTCACACCCCTCAGAAAGGGAATTAGAGTTATTGGTACAAGTAGATGGCATTCACACTGTGGTTCCCTACTCTTCCCATATGGGGTGCAATGAGTTAAGGAGAAACGAGCAATATCCAGAAATACAATTGTTACCTTAGATCCCTAAACATCCACAGTCACATAACCTCAGGGTTTCTGTGCATGTCCTCATGACTGCCACCAGCCCAGCATCAAAAGGCCCCAAAAGATACAGGGATGTGCTTTTATGGATGTTTTTCAGAGGGAACTGAGGATGAGAGGCCAAGCCTGTGTCAGGAAGACAGGAGTACCAGTGGCAAGAAGCAGCAGTGGCACAGGCTGAGGACCATTCCCAAGGTGCAGGCCCGATGACTATTCTTCCATCTTTTGCAGCATTTACGGTATTTTTCATGGAAACTTTGCAGCTCTATAGAGACCCTTATCTTTCCTGGCAAAGCTAGCACATTGTTAAGAGCCTTCCTGGTGCAATATGTGGGTATTTTCTCTCTTTTCACCTTGACAGCTGCAAACTATCACCCTCATTTATCCCACAGGGAACTCTTAGATTAAGTAACTCCTAGATAAGAGTGGGAAATTAGTCATCACAAACACGTGGGTCCTGTGAAGAACTTTGAAAGAGCAAAATAGCTTTTCCTGCAGTGCTAACACTGTGATGAGCTCCACATCCTCAACTCCTGACAAGATTGCTATTTTTTTGTAGGCTAAAAATCTCCCAAGCAGCAAATAGGAGATTCTCCAAGAAGAAGAGTTCCTGTTCATAAAGCCTGAAGAAGTATTTTTTTTTCTTTCAAGACATCTAGGAAGGGCATAAGAAAATCATTCACATGCATCTACCATGGTTTTTTATCAGCATTCTACTATCGTGTGCATAGTCCTATTGGTTTCAGCAAGCATGTGCCAGAGTTTGATCCTGATTAACTACTCAGCATCAAGGACCTTAATTTGCAGATTATCTGGTGTTGCATCAAGGCCCAAAGCATTTGGAAGCTAAATTGGCTCCACACCTTCCTAACCTCAGCGTCTGCCACATAAAACTGTTTTCTAGCTGGAATTGTAAGCTCTTATGAAAAGACTTTGCACCTACCATCAGACAGCTTCAGAGATATTAATTTATTCAAGCTTAATATTCCTGTGAGATAAATGATGTTATGGTCCTCATTTTATTGGAATGGAAATAGAGCTGATGAACTGTCATATTTTTTGAACATAGGAATGCAAGGAATCACTGTGAGCAACAGTAGCAAAGGTAACATCTTCTAGTACCTAATCCATGCCTTCAACTTTAATATTAAAGTCTATGCCCTTTAAACAATGCAGCCAAAAGAAAGAAGATTGGTTTTGTTCTGATAACCCTCCTGCCTCTTTCACATGCTGGAGCCACAGAACCACATCTTAATTTTGTACCCACACAATGAGCAAAAACTCCCGACTGCTCAGCTCTCAACACTTATGTGCCAACACTGAAGAGCTTCTCTTGCCAACTGGAACTGGCATGTTATTGTTATTAATTATCTGTATATGCCTCTGGTTCACAAGAACTATTCAGAGTATTTTATTTATATAAAGCATCACACTGCAATTGCCCTTTTTCTCTGTGGCTATCTCCTCTGCCTATACTTATACTCTATTTCTTCCCATTAAACAATCAGATTATGCTTCTCATCCCCCATTCATTAAAAGTATGTTGCAGAGAGAGGCAGAAGTTTCTTGCTTCTGCAAACAAATGCTTCTCTTGGAGAAACTGCACAAAAAAGGACCAGACTGTGAAGCAGCAAGGAAGGATCACACAGCAAAGTAATCCATTGCCAAGATGATGTCTGATGGCCCTTACCTGCACCCTGACAATGGGATGTGGCAATGCTGTATGAAGAGCTTGGCTGTTTAGCTCAAACAGTAAGGAACTGCACAGGTTCATCTTTCAGTTGCTACTACAAATCCCCAGGGTCCACCAGTCCTCACCTCAACACCTCAGTCACATCACTGCTGTGAAAAAACACCCACCTTCTTTGAGGCTAAAGACCAACTTTTGACTTCTTTGGATCAAGTGAGCTACTGGATATGATCAGTCCTGCAGGACACCCAAGGAAGGTCTAAGTCAGGGCCAGTGTAGGATCCAGCCAAGCAGGACACACAGACATGTCAAACTAGGTTTATCCAAATGCAATTTAGCTACATCACTCTGGGTGGGTGCTCAACCTTGCAAGCCATTCTGGAGGCTCTGAGCAAACCAGTCTGGGGTGCTGGTGGGACTAGTAGTCCTCTGATACTCGAGTATGTAGCACAGACAAGGCCTTAAAGCTATAAATTATCAGTTCTCAAAATGATAGATTTACAATCAAGACCCTGCTGCCTTATGTCTCCCCAAATGCTGGCATTGTCTCTGCAGTACCAGAGCTGCCAGGGGAATCAATAAGGGGAAAATCTCTGTGTAGACAAGAAATGTTCCTGGTCGTCTTCCAAAGCAAACCTTGCGTTCACAGCAGAGAATTACAGCATGAAGCTTTGGTCCTCTCTCAGTATGGTTACTTTATGCCAAAAGAGATGTTTGCTGACAGAAAGCAGCTGATGGAAACTCAGAAAGAGAATAAAAGGAGGAATTGTGGTGCATGTGCCCCAGTGAAGAGATGTACATAATTCACAGCCCGTTGTTCTCAGGCTTTGGTGGGTTTGTGGTTGATTCCTTCCTCCGTTATACACAAATGGATATAACCAAAGGCCTTGGGACAACTTGGGTCTTCCCCAAGTGCTCAGCTGAGCTTGTTCAAGCCGTAAGGACTCTGGTTTGCACCACTGCAGAGCACCTCCAACAACAGAGAGAAATATCAGCTGAATCCATAGTACTGCCAATCATTAACAGCAACGTATCTGTGAGTCCATGGTATCATATGCTCTTATTTACTGTAAATGCATAATTGCAAAAGTGGAGCATCATCTCAGAGCTGAGGCTGCACTGAGGCTTCCACTTAAAGCAAAGACTCAGCATCTTGGTTGTGTAGTAATTTTACAATAAAACTCATGAGGTTTCATGGTTTCACTGTTAGTTGGAAAGGAGCACAAGGCAGGAAAGGAGGAAGAGTTTTGCTTTGACGGTCGATTTCTCTGAATTTTGTATAAGTGAAGCAAGAATCATTGCTCCAGAATTTACAATGCCATCTCAAAAGACTGTCTGCACTGTCCTACAGGCAGTGAGCCTGTCCACAGGGCACAGGAGAGGGAACCATTCCTATGTTTCCCACAGACACATGCTGCTGCTAGCCTGGAAGGCAAGGTCCCATGCCAACCTGCTGCGTGGCTGATACCAGAAAAGCACCTTCCACCTGACCTTCTGCTGACAGCTCCATAGTGAGTTTTCCACAGCAGGGACATCCAACTGCTGTGGAGCTCAGCTGTGACCTCCAAATGGTTGCACAAAGGCCATCAGCTTGGGACAGCTGCTGTCCCCTGTCAGCCCAAGGCACAGTGCAATGATTGGAGAGACGAAAGGTTCGATACCCCAACCCCAGGCTCCCTTCAACTCGGCCCTTTGTCCATGGACGTATCGATGACACAGATGACCTGTGCTCCAGTCAATCAGCACAAATGCACCCTGCAAAGCAGCAGCTCAAAGAGCAAAATTTGCAGCTAAGGATGCTAATGGCTCATCCTGGTCACTCTAAAAGCAGCTTTTGTGAGTGTTAAGAAGTGGATGCAGGCACCATAGAGCCTAGAAGTGACAAAAAATATCCCAGTATGCTCCAAGTGTTTATCCTTGATATGGAGAAGAACAGAATTTTTGCATAGTTTTCCCACATTTCTGCAAGTTTCTGTTATAATAGAGCCAAACTCTGAGGAGAACTGAGGTTTATATTCTTTTGTTACAGCAATGCATTTTCTTTTTAAAAGCTGGGTTAAATCAAACGGGCAGCAACTTGTCAAAGTGGCCTCTAGAGTTGGAATTTCCATGTTTTGTGTATTTTGAAAAAAACTGCACACTGAAATTCTACTGGATGTTCACTGTTTGCTTTATACAGACAGTTCCTGGTCTGGGGAATTTGTAGAGCAAATAAATTCAAACAGAGCAAAATAAATGAGACAAGAGGAGGTCAGATTAATATGGGAAGATTAACGGGAGTGAGATTGGGGAATATTTTTAGCAGGAGGCAGCTGTATGGCAGGAAGGTAGAGCTAGGTCTTGGGGCCTGGAGGCAGGGCAAGCAGGTTTCAGTAAAATCACTGAAGCACAGGAGGAGCAAGAGATGGTTTTCTGAAAGACATTTTTCACTCTACACCTCTTCTCCCCTTGCTCAAGATGAACCAGATCTATCCACAGACTTGAGGTCCTCCTCTTTTCTCTAAGCACTTGCGCATCAGCATCGCGTAATGTTTGAGAGGGAGGTTGTGCACCCTGCATAAAGCTCCAGAATTGCAGTTTACCTAGGATCAGGCAAAAGATTCCCTCGTCTATATGTGGGCTACAACACTGAGCAGCCTGGCACATCCCTTGTGTGCAGCCTGGAGCCATCCTGGGCATCTTGGATGGGTCATGCAGAACATCCCATTAGCCACTGTAACCCCTCAAAGGTGGTAACCATGGCCTCTACGGAAAGTTTGCCCCAGGAATATCACAGAGCAAGGCCTCATTTTGTGACCCTTGGCTGTAAAATTACACTTTCCAAAGATGTTCAAATCCCACTGAAAACATAAAGGAAAGACAGATGAAAATTGCTGGCTGATGAGTGATTGCAGCCTGAAGACTTCTCCGTGTCTAAAAGAGGGAAAATATTGTTCCCTGCAAGTTTATGGATCTCACCAACCCAGGGCTGAGTTTTGGGGTCAGGCAATTTCATGTTTCACAGATAAGGGCTCAGAAGCCCAGCAAGAAAATGACCCCTGTGAAAAAAATAAAAAAACACCCAACAAATACCTATCCAGACAGAGCCAGCAGGGCCTGGTGCACTGATGTATTTAACTGCTGCATGAAGCAGGAACTGCCTCCAGCTAAGAACTGGCAAAGTTTCCCTGGTATCCACTCGTACTGCCAGAGCTCAGCACAGTGGTTTCCATTTCCATTTCTGGGGGACGTGAGGGCAGGAATGGGAATATAGCAGGGAAGTGGCACATCAAGACCCTGCCCTGCAGGCAGAGATTGTTTTCTTTTCCAACATATCTATAAAATCGGTTATGATGAGACTAGGTTTTTTTTCACTTTTGCAATTGCATTTTGTATTAAAAATAGACCTCTTGATGATGTGACAGTACTCATTAACAGAGGTTGTTAAAAGCTTGGAGCACCTCAGAAATTACAAGGTTTGACAAAGACCTGGTATCCCCAACACCACTAACTTAAGAGCCTGTGAATGTGGGGACACTGAGATGGTTTCATCCAGCTCTTGCCCATCAGGTAGCTAACACCCACTTACTGCAGTCCACTCCCATTCAGTGGAGATTTTGCCTTGTTCTTTGATAGGAAACACCATCAGGCTACCAGAGTGGGTCTGTGCATCCCATGAAGCAGCAAGTGAGATATTTCAATGAAATAAAAAACACCCTGTGGGAAGTCTGTGCTTCAGTGGGAAGGAGCAGATGCAGCCCTGGGATTGCTATCCCACCCCACCCTTGTGACAGTAGCACAGCAGAGGAGACCCCAGGCAATTATCTGAGGTCTAATTGCAAATTTTCACATTAAAGATGGCTGAGCAGCCTGTTCTCTACTCAGGAGGTCTGATCTTGTTCTTGTGCCATGCTGGGTATGAACAGCAGGAAGGGCAGGGACAGTCCTGGGGATTTGAACTTGGATGAGCAGGTTTAAATTGAGTAAAATTAGTTTTGGACTGTAGATTGGGGATGAATGAGTCCTCTCTGGCACGCTGGAAGGTGTAAGAGTTCCCCTGGGGAAAAATTAGGATCCCACTCACTTGAGTGAATTTTGACTGCTTTGGACAAAGCGATGGAGAACATTTTGCAGGGAACAATTCTGTGGATGGAAGGGACGATCTCATAGGTCTTTTCCATCAGTGATTTCCAGGATTTTTGTGCCTCTGACATAAAACCTCAAAATAGCAACATTAGTCTAGGTCAAGATAACACTAAAGGCGTATGTTTAGTTTTACAGCTGGCCAGGAGTAGATGTGCTACACAGAGGTTGTATGAGTCATTCCCAGACCCTTTATATACCACTCCCAGAGTAAGTTTCTGCCCCTGGACAAGCGCTTCCTTCTGGCTGGTGGGAAACCAGGGTGTGTACCAGTGACCCTGCACAAGCACAAAAACTCCTTGACAAAATCAGGGCTTAGCAAAGCCTTCATGCTGCCATGCCTTCTCTCAAGAACTGCTCCTACCGTTCCTGTCAGTTTTGGGAAAGCAACAGGCATGTTCTTGGGCTCGAGCCCCAACCTCATGGGCCTGGTTCCTGCATCCAACACCAGAGGCTTAGAAACGCTCATGGTACAAATAACCTCCAAAGTAAAATAATGGGAAACGTGTGTGAACTTATCCTCACCTCTCCCAGCTTAATCACCTCTCCTCTCAGGCTAAGCTCATTTCCCAGCAATTCTTCCCAGTTAAGAAGACACCCATGGCCCCTCCAGCTGAGGAGAGGTGATTTACTGAACCACAGCACCCTGATGTACAATAAACCGTGTTACTTCGTGGCACTTCACGTTATTTACCCACCAAACAGGGAAGGACTCATTTTTCCCGTCTTGAAATAAGGGCAGGGATATTTGTTTTTACCACGTACTGAAACTTAATGAAGGCAAACCTCCAAAGCACTCAAGAAATCACCACTGCACATCACATAATGGTAGTCACTGGAGAGCCCTGCCCCCGGTGGATTGCACATCGCAGGTCATTAACTAATGCCCTCCGTATGTACAAATAACTCTAATTATCATGAAAGGAGTTACAGACCCATCAAGGGAAAACCAGACCCCTGGGGGATCAGCAACTGCTGTCTCACTGCAGTCTTGTGGCTAATACAAATGAAAAACATTAGAGGGGGCCAAGGCAGATCAAAAAAAACTCATCCTTCGAGTGCAGCCACTGAAAAAGCCAGAGAAAGCTCCATGAGTTTTCTTAGATGTCGTGCAAATGCTGCCCCCAACATACACAAATGACAGAAATGTTTATGGAAATAAAACACAATAAAAGTGCCACTTTCACCACCTGGCTTCAGCTGGTGTGTTTATTGCCGGGGCATCTGAGGCAGCACCAGCAATGCCCACTCCTGTGATTCCTGGTCCTTTTCCAAACCCCAAGGCTCCTGAAGCCAGCCTTTCTGCCAGGCTTTCTGAGAGGGGTGGGGGTGTGTGGGATGGGTGCTCCTTTCATTCTTTTTTTCAGGTAAGCTTCTGACCTCCACTAAAAACTATTTAAAGCATGGAAATCTTAAGTTCTATAACCTCAAAAGTTAATTGAAATATTAACAATTTTTATTTTCTTTTTCTTACATCTTGTAATCTTGAAGGCATGAGTCTGAATATTGAGGATTGCCATAAAGAATACACAGATTCCTGGAAAAAATGGTCATTATTTGTCTTTTTTTTTTTTTTCTTCCCTTCTTTTTGTGCTAGAGAGGAGACTTCCCAGCAGCATCTTTCTTAGTGGTCCCAAATGTTCCAAGTGTTTTGCTCTAGGCTTTTGGGCTGGATCCTAAGCTCAACAGAGTGCACAGCTGAATTCTGCCTGTAGTCCATCCTTTATGGTTACATCTAGACATGACCTCACCTCAATGGGCACTGGTGGACTCACCTAGAGATATGAGGCTCATTTTCCTATCAGCTGTTTTGCATTTCAACAGCCCACACATACAATATTGCATTTCTACCTGGTGCTGATTCCCTGGTTGACTTGTTCACAGCTCCCAGGCTCAGTACCAGATCCCCCCAACCCCCAATTGCCCCAGCGCAGGATACAGCAGCACCCCCAGCACCCATGGCAGATGAGGACACCCAGTGAGATCCAACACTCATCCATCAGCTTTGACAGCCTGACAGACTTTGCGTGCCACTGCAGCTCCTGCCTTTGAGTCATCCCTGTGCTTTACATACAAGGTGCAGGCTGATGCAAATTTATATAACTGCACACCCGGCGTCGGGTTTAGTCACCCTCTTGTCATGGCATGAACACACACACCACAAAACCCTTCTACATGCTCCAGAAAATCAAGGTGTCTTGGGAAGTCAGGGCTGGGGTCCAGCTTCTCCCATCCCAGGCACGACGGCAGCACATGGAATGTTTTTTGCTGGGAATGAGAGGGTTAAGTTCAGAAATGGCTGACTCCAAATACATTCCCCAGATTGTTTTGAGGATTGAAAGGAAAACAAGTATTCCCTAGAGAAGGGCTGCCAATTTGTCTCGCTGTTTGCTAAATGACCTCTGCAAGAGATCTTAATCTGGCTTTTAGTAGGTTCTGCAAAGAATTCTCATCAGTGGGGGCCAAGGCCAAGCAGGAGGGGAAATTTAAACCACCTCATATGGATGGGCAGAGGTGTCCCTGGAGATCCTCCTGCCTTTGGAGGTACCACAGTCTTTTCATTTATGACATATATCCATCCTCAGGGATCTAAGCTTATCAACCACTGTTCAGGTGAAGGTCTACCAGACCTATGGTTGCAATTCAGTAGGGGAAACGCTCAGCAAAGCCTGACACTGAGTGATAGACTCAGACTTTTCTATGTGGTCATCACCCACCACAAGCTCCAGGGCTAGGGAGAGACCAGCCCCAGCTCTGCTGAGCAAATTTCAGGCTTGGTGAGGCACAACTTGTGTCACACAGAACAGCAGGCTTTGGTTTCTTTTTCTAATAGGGGCAGAGAACATTTTTCTTCAGAGACCCTGTGTAACACTTCCTTTACTGATGGCACATTTCAAGCTTCTGACTTAGTGCAAATCTGCTCAGCTCCACGGGGAACGGGAGCACTACACTGGCTGGCACCAGCTTCTTCTGTCCTGGGGAAACCAAGTTTGAGTCATTATCATTTGTGTAATTAAACTCTCCTTGTTCTTCCATTGGAAGGCAAAGTTTTTCATCTCTTGCCACACTTAAGAGATAAGCAGGGCAGTGTTAAGCATCTGCCTCCAGCAGAAAGGGCTGAATTCCCATGCCAGAGAAAGCAAGTCTTGTACGTACTCTGGGATGGATGGAGCCATCAGATTCAGTTCTAGATCCTATGATCATCACATTTCCAATTCTGTGTTGCCACATGTGGTTCCTCTGTATTGTTCCTCTGTATAGTAAAAGACTATCAATTAATTAAACAGTTCCCCCATTCCACCCCTGCCCACTGCACCTGAGCCAGACATACCACTTCATTTTACAGTCTGAGTACCAAGGCACAAAGAAAATGAGATTGGCTGTATCCCCCCCCCAGGATTTCAGGGTATTAATGTTGGTCATGTGGAATCTTCAGCCCCATGAGACCTTTTTATTGTGTCTAAATGAATTCATGGCAGAGTCGTTAGCAGCTTCCAAGTCAATCAAAGCCTGGGCCTGAAATGTAGTGACAGAACCACCTCCAAAAGTGAAGTTAGATGAGTAAGAAGCATTTTCAGTGGAAGATTCTAAATAGATACTATGACACATTGCTTTCTGGAGTGTGACAATCCTTCTCCATGGTTAGGACATAGTTAGAAGATGAGTGGCTACACCATTTGCTGTACCCCCTGCTTTTGAGAGTGAGCCTGCAGCTCTCCACATCGGGGTAGCCTCTGCAGACATGGAAGCCTTTACATGGGAACAGGTCCTGGGATGAGCAGAGGATCCCATCCCCACAGTGAAAAGCAAACCAGCCTCCACTCCCTACCAGAGCTGACCACGCATCCTAGATCTGATGCACGCTGTGCACTTCAAACTCTCCTTATGGCTGTCTCCCAAAAGAGAGACACCATGACCCATTCCTGAGAGCAGGGATGTTATTTCCATCATGGGGTGAGAGACACTCACCACAGGGTTCATCCATCTGTGATGCAGATTGACTCACAGAGGCTACATGGGGCAAGCCACAATGGAGCATGGCTGCCCTGGGTTGCATTGAGAGGATGGAACCATGAGGGAGCCACCAGCAGGAGACAGAGGGAATCCCCTCTGCCCCCATGGGAGCTATATTTTTTTGTGGATTTCTTGGGGCAGCTCAGAAAAGCACACAAAAATGAAGGTCCCCATGGGAGAAGAAATGCCAGAGCAAACCAGAGCCTCATCAGGTCAAAGTTGTGGAGTCGGCTTATGCAACAACCCAATCCTAAAGTAAAGCAGAAAGAAATTCCACACTTGCATGACTCATTAGTTTATTATAGGAAAGCTGACTCTTACAGCAGGGCTTCCACTGAAAACCAGACAGCTGACAGAGTTCTACAGGCAGCCAGATACCACAGACATGGAGCCTGAGGTCAGCCACACCACGCAGGTTACAGGGAGTCAGGAGGCCTCCCACCCCCTCAGTGGAGATAGGAGAATCAAATGCAGACTGTCACAGGCTCTCAGGATATCCACAACCTCAGCACCTCAGCCCTTGCAGGGAGCAACGGTTGCCAATACAAATGGCTGCAAGTTGAGAGGAGGAAAGTAAAAACAACAGGGGAAGCCAAGGGAAAATGCTGAGTTTCCTGGAGGCTTTCCATCCCTGGTTGCTTCGCCTGGTGGACTCCAAGTCCTCTAATCGAACCCAGGGACAGACAAGTGGGAAATAAGATGCCTCTTGCCTGGAAAGGCATTTCAGAACATTGCAATACAAAAAAAATGCCCCCATACCCACACCTACTGTTTCTCTCATGCACTGGCTGGCCAAGGACCTCCAGGCTGACCCTAGCATCACACCAGCAGTGGCCAGGAGTGCTGCTATTCTTCTGCCACACACGACAAGCAAGCACTGAGGTCATCCACCATCTCCACAGCCACAAAGCAAAGGGGCCTCTTCCATCATGTCTTGGTCATCCTGAAATGCCATCCCACCCAGTCACTGTGGACAACCCTTCATAATCCTGGTCTCCTTCTGCTCCCCAGCATGGTTGCTAAGCTGCGCCAGAGCCCACAACCCTCTCCTTGCTTTTTACTATTAGCACACTCTATTAAGAGGTTTCTCATCAGGAAAGTGCTCTCCTATCTGTATTAAAATTAGTTTTGGAGTGGGAGGGTTTCTAATGGCTCTGGCATTGGGCAGGATTTATATGTTTGCTTTCCAGATTTGACTGAGTATCAAAATGGTTTGTTTTAGGAGCTTCTAAAGCACCCACCCAGCAGGGTATCAAAATCTAGATTTTTTAAGGAATCAGCTGCTGCCCCTTTACTTGTATGTATTACCTCTATTGTATATATCTTACTTTCCCCTGGACAGCCCCAAACCACAGCTCTGCATCCACCTCCCCATGAACTTCCACCTCACTCTACCCTTTCCCCCACACCATCTCCATGGTACCTGGGGTATTGCATTTACCTCTGCACTACCCTGGATGCTCTGTCCTTCTGGTATTGATAAATAGGGCTTTCTTCCACAGCCTTTCTTTTACCACCTCCATTCTCATTTCCATTCTGTCCTTTAGGGAAATAAGGGCAGCAATATTTTAATTTGCATGGGACCGTTGGAAAGTAAAGCTGATGAGAAGGCAAATTATGCTGTGAGGCAGCAACAGCTGCCTTCATCTAGTAGTTTGATTTTTAGATGGAAGGCTGCTGGCTGGCCACAGGTTACTGAAGCTTGATGCATCTCCCCCGTTACCCCTTTTGGTTGTTTTCCTTTACAATCAGTAGATTTCTGCATACTTAAAAGATGCCCTTGGCTTTGAACAATACAGCTCCAAAAATTATCAGAGCAGAAGATGGCACATGTACCCAGAAATGCAATCAAGGTGAGGGTTTCACATCAGCAACATAAAGAATGTCATATTGAGTGACATCAGTGGTTCCTCCAGCCCGGGACTGTCCCCAGCAGAGATGCTCTTCAGGGAGACTAGGTGAGCCTGGTCTCTACCTTCAGTCTCTTCCACTCTTACTCTTCCAGAACCCACATTTTTTTGGTGAAGTGACGTTACCAGCAATACCTCTGTACTCCTACCATCATAGGCCTGTTGTCAATGAGTGGGTTTAATTCCCTTTTGAACTTGCTGACATCAGCAGGTTCACCATCTCCTAGGGCAACATACTCCAGAAGCTCACTCCCTGCCAAGTACAAAAATTACCTTATTTCAGCTGGATACTTTTTTTTCAGTTAGATTAAAATCTCTGGATGTTAATCCAACCACCTGCTAGTTTCAACATACCCCCAACTGCCCTGCCCTCTTCCTGCTGGAGGCCCAGCCTGTGCACCTCCTCATAAGGAGGTGCTCCATCCCTTCAGTCACTTTAGCTGCTCTTCTCTGGATCTGCCCTACCTCTGTCCTGCACTGCACACACCATTGCCCTGGCATGGGGGCACCAAACCTTCCTGCTGTGGCAATAGGGTACCCCATGTCTTGTTCTCAGCACTCTCCCTGACCACACACAAGGGTTTGTTTGCCTTTTTTGGATGTCACTGCACTCTGAACGGGCAACTGCAAACAACTGCTGTGACTCTAAGATTTCTCTCCCAAGCTGTAATTCCCAGTTCTTCATCATGAAGGCACAGTTTCATTTTCCCTTGATGGATTACCTTACATTTATCTACACTGAAGCACGTGTGTCCCCTTTTTGACAATCAGTCATTTTTATGAGGTCTTTCTGGAGTTCCTCACCATCCACGTGGCACCTGACTACTTGGCTTCATCTGCAAACCCAATTTTCTGTTTATATTTGACCTGCTACATTTTACAGCCTTTCCCATTCTCTTCATTTGAACAAGCTTTCCATTTCCCAGGTGCCAACTATCTCCTGTGACACACTATTTAACTTTCCTACTGAGTCTAGGGGACAACTTTGTTTTCTTTTCAAATTGCAGCACACATTTTATCTTAGCTTCTTACACACCGTCACTAACAGCCTCCAGGCTGCATGCAGGTTCCTTGCTTTATTGAACTGCTCCTTTTAAAGTCTCTCTCTTATTTACCTGGTCCCTCACCTGCAACCACAAATCCACAAATGGGATTTATGTGCCCTGCTTTTTCCTGCTGTGATGTTAAATCTAATTGCACTGCACCTGCTACTGGTGAGCTCTCCTGCTAATGCCTCTTGGACCAGGTCCTGCACACGACTTCAGGCCAAATCCAGGATAGGATCTTTTCTTACAGGATCTAGGATTAATCGTTCTAGGAAGCAACCATTTACTTCATCCCAAACATTCTGGCTACATCTCATCCTGATGAGGCATTGACTATGTATGGATGGTTGACATCTCCTGCTATTAATACCTGTCTTAAACTTGCAGCTTCTTCTGTAATATTTCCTGCTTTGGAGGGAGGGGGGAGAGAGAGGGTCAGTAGTAAAATCCTAGTACTACACTTGTTATTGAAATTAGGATTTCCACCCACAACTATACTATAGTGCTTCTCTTTCCCCATAATACTTATGTGCTGTTGCATTTTGTATTACCCTTCACTTACACTGTCACTCCTCTGCCTATACATCCCACTCCAGCACTCATATAAAGCTGGTAGCCTGGCAACACCACATTCCTCCAATTACCTCCTTTCCACCAGGTCCCTGGGGTACCTGCTACACCATGGTTGTCACTTGACTCCAAACCCTCTGGCTGCCCTAACTATTCTTTCTGGCATCCAGCACTGGGGTATGAGCACTTTTATGTTCTGTCTCCACTCCAGCACCTAATACTGTGCATGTCACTGAACTGCTTGCAGACAGTCTGATTTGCCCTTCCCATTTACTCTAGTTGTGCTCTGTGCAGCCCTCTTGGACTTTCTGAATGTCCATTGAGCATCAGCCACATCCAGCTCACAGGCTGCACCAGTCCAAGCCAGATGCTTCCCTGCACCTTCTTCCAGCTTCTAGTTTGAATGCTCTTCTCTGACCCTTTTATTTTTCTGTATCAGATGCCTTGCTCCAAAACTTTATCTGTTTTGACAAAGATACGGCCCATCTGCAGGTTCTTCCTGTCCCCAGAAGTTCTCCAGCTCCTGAAGACCCAAAGAATACCCCCGATTCTCTCTGTCCTCTTGTCCAAGCACTAAGACTGTAGATCTTTGCCCTCTTCTCCAGTCTCACCTGTGGCATTGGCAGTATTTCAGAGAGTACGACCATGGAGATCCTGGACTTCAGTTTCCTACATAGCAACCTGAAGTTATCCCGCAGAACATCCTTCCCATGCTCCCCTGTGTCCCCAGGACCAGCACAGACTACCTACTCCTCCCCTGCACCCAGCAGGAACTCACCTAAACACCCATGATACCTTGTGCTCCACAGGCATGTTCCCATGGCCATCTTCTCAGATGTCATAAACCCAGCTCCCTCTACATCTGATAGCTACATCTGCCACTGCCACCACTTGCTTCTTCCAACCCCAACAGATCCCTCTGCTATTGATTGCTACAAGAAGACACTCACATGGAGGGTAGGTGACATCTGAGAGGTAAGGTCCCTCCACACTAGCAGGGCGTCCTTCTCTCCTGAAGGCTCATGCAGAGAGGCAAAATGACACACCAGCATCCCCGTTTCACCTCTCTGGCCCAGTAATCACAACACTCTGAGTTTCTCAGACAGTTATTTCTTCTAATTATATAATTAGAATTATATAATTCTAATTTCTTCTAATTATATTATTTCATGTCTAGGAACTGTAATGGTTAGATACAAGACTAAAGTCCCAATGCTCAGCTCTGGAGTCACTTTTAGACCCAACAGAAGAGCTATACTGTCTAATTCAAAGCCAGTTCTAGATTCATTTTCAAATTTTCCCAAAGGTCAGTCAGATCTGAAACCATTATTGCTACTTAACCCACTCGTCCAAGAATGAAGACACTCATGAGTGGGTATATTATTCCACATTTTCTGGATATCTACAGCTGCCAAATGCAGCATAAGGCAGTAGCTCTGTACTCCATTTTTATCAATCCTGTATCAGTTCTTTTTTTTTCTACTCTCTTTCCATGGGGAGAGGAAAAATAGGTCTCAGGTGATAGAAATTAGCTACATGTTTTGTACTACTAACAGACATCCAGCTACAACTTGGACAGACCACACAGAAGACACAGAATAGTTGAAGCCTAAGAGAAGCCTCTTAATCTGGGTATCAGAGTCAGGAGGCAGAGACCTGGCTTTGCTACAGGTTTATAAAGTTGTCAAATACAGTGTAGTTACAGATCACAGGCTGAGCATCTTCTCACTGAGCTGGGTAGTAGGGGAAGCTCTTGTCAGTACTCTCTAAATTTCAATCCATAAGGACAGCTGGAAGTCTCTCCTCAAAGGCCTGGCCTTTGCTATCAAGTTAAGCAGTGTCAAGTGGGCAGGACTGGAAGTTACTGTGGTCACAGAGTCTGAAAACAGAGACTCCAGGTAGTAGTCTCCTTAAAAAATGACAATTTTTTGCCTGCTGGGTGCCTGAGTTCTTCCTAAAATGAAGGAAACCTCTCTGACCAGCACCTGTGACTTCTTTTTAAAAAACAAACAAACAAACCTAGCATTATGCATTCAAAAAATCCAGAACACTTTAAGAGTGAATGAGTTACAGCAGACTGCAGCTCTTCCCAAGATGATCTCCCAAACATCGTGTTGTGTTGGTTCAATGTAAAAGGAAAGCCTGACTGAAGGGAAATCATCCAAAAGTCTGGGCATCATTGACAAACCCTTTAAGGGAAATGCAGTAAAACAGGAGCTACCAGACTTGTATCATCCAAACTGTCAGCAGCTCTCCTCCTCACAATACTTTTGTCACCTGTCATATAATTCATAGAGACTTAAGCCCCCACAATATACAGCATGCTTGGTTCTCTCCTAAAAGAGTTCATGGATACCAGAGAAGCAAGATTTTTTTTTTTTTTTAATTCTGCTCAGCAAGTGGCTCAGCAAAGCATGTGAGAGGCAGTGAAGAAACACCCTACCCAACTGTGCAGAGTACTCCATGTTTCATGAAGTGCACCTGCAACTACAAACTCTGTAGCAATCCCAGTGAGAGAAGAAAGAGAGGCTCAGATAAAGGATCTTAAAGCTTTTCAGGGAGAGAAACAACAACCTGACTACGTAAGTCACTACCAAGTGACAGACCTCAACAGACAAGTCATTAGCATCCCCACTGACTGTCTCTGCCCATTAGTATAAGCTGCATTAGGGGGACCAGAGCTGTTGCGAAGTCACAGAGATTAACTAAAAATAGTCAAAGAGCCAGGGAGGAACAGTCTTGTTCTAAACTCTTTATGCAACTTAAGATAAAACTGACCCAGATGACCAGGCAACCCATGTGTGGAATAATTCAGCAGCTCCCTGGCACCGGTAAACACAAGAACTTTCACATGCCAGCGTGGTCTGGAGAGGACCAGACAGGGGAGAGGCTCTTGTCTCCTTCCAGCCCAAGGTAAACCAGAGAAAATCTGCTCATTCAGCAAATTATCCATTGGTTTCAGTGGGGAGGGAGGTTAAAACATTATTTGCAATTCTGTAAAACCACTTGCTTTTAATTCACTGTCTAATCCTCAGGAGGCATGTAAACCAGACAATTTTTTTGCATAGAAATAGAAGAGGCCGTTCAATTACATTCAGGCTGTGTTGAAAACAAATTGGAACAGTACGGAAGAGCAGACACTGCCAAATAAAGGGAATCTCTTCCAAGTGCAAGGCTACCAGTTAAACACAGCCCAGAGAGCAGCCAAGGCCCACTCTCACAGGTGCCTCCCCTTGTTCTCCATGTGCTCTGCACCCAAAAAGCACATCCATGTTGTACATGTATGCAAGGATTACAATATGTTCCGTGACTATGAACACATTGTATTTACTATAAGAGAGGGAAACCCTGTCCAAGTCAAAAAACACTGATCAGCTAACAGCATCTGCTGGATTGTCAGACCAAATATAAAACATGAGATAATTAAATATATTACCAACTTCATAGTACTGTATGGTACTACTGGGCATTCATATAGATAACAAGACTAAGCAGAATTACTGCTAATGATTAAATGTCTTTTCAATACATATTAAAGGTCATGTTCAGAAGCGTAAGAAATCAGAAAGGACCCACAGTAAGGTATGGGGGGAGGGATCACACCCCACACAGATTTCTGTGCTTCCCCCCACAGCATTTGGCAGAGGTCACTGCCAGGAACAAGAAAAGAGGAGAGGCAATGCTACTGAGACTGCACTGGCAATGAAATAATACATAAATAGCAACAGAAATAATTAGGAAATTATGTGCATGGTCAGGTTCTTACCCTCCCCTCCTCTCTCACTTGCTAATGCATCCATATACAGCTTTCTTCCCAGGACAGCTACAAGCACAGCTTCACACATCATCACATCTTTAAACCTCTTTGATCTGTGTTTCAAAAGGTAAATTTAGGAGGATGGCACCAGGGAGAAAAATCTTTCTTGCCAAGGACCACAGCTACTGCTCTTCTGAAAGCCCCAACTGTTGCCTCTGCTGCAGAAGTGCCAACATGTTACCACAAGCCAGTGGTCACATGCTGGCTTTCTGTACAGGAATGACAGCTTGGCCCATTCCTTCTGGTTTGGTCTTTATCATCCAGGATAGACTAAGCATGTGCCTTGTCAAGGAGCGCTTGACAATGCAGTGACTCTTATCAGTTCAACATGCACAGCTCGGGATGGTGAAATGCTTGGTATGAAAGCAAGAACAAGACTTGGGAGTAAGGCCCCAGACCTTTCATTTCTATGTGTTTGAGTCCACACTGGAGAGGGATGGCTCCATTCTAGTGATCACAGAAAATGAGAAACCTGGACCTGTAACTGCATCTGGGTATCATAAAGCTTGAAACTGCCCCATGATGGGTTTGCTTCTGCACATTTCAGTTACTCTGTTTGCCAATGAAGCACTGTAGTGGCTTCTGGCCAACCTCTGCTCTCACACCATTGTAAAAATTATAAGAATAAACTCCATTAAACTCAATAAGCCACAGTGAGATTAGATGCTTGTGTTTCGGAAGCCAGCCAAAGTTACGCCTTTGCAACTGAGAGCAGAATTTGCCCCTTGTGCAGAAGCAAGCTCACGGTGCTCCTCAGAAGTGTTTCCCAGCCAGCTCCAACCTCAGCAACCCATTATCATGTCCTTGGGCATCTCCACCCAACCTGAAACACAGTCACGCTCCAGCACAGGGAGCAGCTGAGACCCCAACGGGCACAGCGAGTAGCATGTGTAGGTTTGGGGGCTCACAGAATCCCTAATGAATCGACCAGGAGATTAAAATCCCTTGGGACCCATGCAGGTCTGGCACTTAAAAGGTGCCAGGACAAACCCTCTTAGATGGTATTTTTGCATTGCTGACAAGGCTTTCCACCAAGACGTGCAGTCGGATAGTTCATTAATTTGAATAATCCTTTCGACTGGAGCTCCTGCACTGATGATTTTGTCTGTGCCCCACAAAAATAGGATAACATTACATGTATAAATTGTTTTCTTAATATGTAGTTTCCAAAGCATGTCAAAACCCTGAAACTGAGCTCAAATTACATAGGCTACGATGAGGTTTTCAGATAAACATAGCCACATACTTTAAGCAGCAGAAGGAAAGAAAATACAATGATGTCATGGTCCTGACTTGGGTTCCTATGTTTCCCCTTGTCTCCTTCTCCACCCCTGCCCCAGATTAGCCCACCCTCCAGTTATCTGGGTAGGAAACTATGGGCAGCAGACAGCCCTTAGTCATGCAAGAAGTCCTTTGCCCACTGTGAACTTCTGCACTTTTATCTTTAGCTCTCACAAGCCTCAGGCTGTCTCCTAGGCATGTTTTCTTCCTGGGGAGACGTTTGCATTCAGGTACCCCAGGGATACCCCAGGGCTATTGGTGCTGCTAACCTCCAGCGGGGAAGAATTAACCCTTAAATTCGGGTCTTGGTGCTCAGGGAAGAACTATGAGCTAGGTTGGGGGATGCTTGTGCAAAGCCTGGGCATTCTGGGTGAAGAAAACATCACCACACAGAAAATCAAAGCTCTCTGGAGCACCCCAAGGTCCTTTGCAACTCTTTGCTTCATCCCCCACCAAAGAGCTGGTGTTGCCCAGCTTCAAAAGGGAACTGTGAACACAGCCCTGTCCAACAGCTCCCTGATGCCTCCTCTCAGGCTGTAATGGAGCTGTCACATGGAGAGCAGATGCTGCTCAATATATGCTCAACGGGGACACAGGACACCAGCACTGCCACAAAAGGAGATGGTGAGCCATGAACTGTAATCTGGACATCAGCTACCTGTGTGTAGCATCTCTAGTTATAAACAAGGTACCAGGGAGACCTTGTAGCAGCCTTTTAGCAACCAAAGTGGCCTTCATGAAAGCTGAAGAGGGACTTTCTCCAAGGGCATGGAGTGATAGGATGAGGGGCAATGGTTTCAAACCAAAGAGGGTAGATTTAGATTAGATACTATGAAGAAATTCTTTCCTGTGAGACACTGGAACAGGTTGCCCAGAGAAGTTGTGGCTGCTCCATTCCTAGAAATGTTCAAGGCCAGGTTGGACGGGGCTTTGAGCAACCTGGTCTAGTGGGAGGTGTCCCTGCCCATGGCAGAGAGGTTGGAACTAGATGATCTTTGAGGTCCCTTCCAACCCAAACCATTCTATGATAAGAGAATAAATTCCTTGCTTTATGCCTGGCCACATACACCCCTGTCAGTACAAACACCTGGCAGTGCCCTGGGCTATTGACATTACCAGAGTGAGACACAAACCCCAGAGCACAGGGACTAGCCCTGCTACACTGACACATGCTGCAGGAGATCAAGCAGCCACACAGGGAAAACTGGTCTTTGCCAACTTCTCAGATGGGGATCACCCCCATAGCATGTTCCTACTCCTGCTGCAGCAGGTAACCTCTGCTGCCTACCCACAGCCTGGGAGGACAGAGGTGGGTGACCCCTCTCAGCTGGTGGCACATGGATGGACATGTCTTTCAGACTCAAACTCCACCTAAAAAGCTTAAGGGGCATGGAGTACATAATGAAAAAGCAAATCTTGGAATAACCTGGGCTGAAGGAGCAGGGCACAGGATTAGCTGTAGACATGGGCAAAGGCCAGACTTGGATTCCCACAGCTAAATGGCTGAGAAGAACCAGGAGAGTTGGCCAATATGTCTGGCCAATAGATATTTTTAATAGCAACGCACGCATCTGCAAGAAGGATTACAGGTGGTTATAGCCAGTTGCTGCTAGCACAATGTTGACATCATTCCCACCTGGTCATTTGATTTATAATTACATAAGATCTGCTAATCATCTGTTGACCCTCTGCAAGTTACCTGGAAATGGAAACATAAGGCAAATTGCCATAGAATTTTCATAGCAAGCATTTCTCCTGCAGAATCCCTCCCTGCAGTGAACAGCAGCAGGGAGCCCTTGCCTGGGGTCTTTTAAAGTGTATTCAAAGCAGTTTTGAATAGAGGAACATCCTGTTCTTTACCCTCAGCTATCAGATGGGAAAAATGAAATTCAGAACAGCTGCAGGATAAAAAAAAAAATTAAGAATATTACATTCATGAGACGGTAAGATTTGGAGGTCATCAGAATTAATTAAAGATTAGTTGCAGTTTGGGAGAGAAATTGCTGTTTTTAAAAAATAAGAATATCTCCCTTTTCAATGAAACCTTATTTTGCAACACGCAAAAGATTTAACAAATCAGGTGAAATATTTCACTTCAAAAATTATTTTTACCCAGAATAAAACTAAACAAAAATATCCACCCTGCCCAAGTCCTTTGATCACCACTCCAGTTTTAGGTTAGCTCCCCCAAGTTTCTCCACTGATATCCTCTTTTCTGTCTGGAAATTTTGTCTAAGTTCAAGAAAATGGCAATTTGTGCAAGACTTTTGGGATATCCAGAAGTCCTGGTTAGTACAAACACCACATGTGCGTCCATTTAAAAAAGCAACAAAAATCCCCACAATGTACAGTTTCATCCAGCACATGAAACCTCAGCTCCAGACAAGTGTAGTAAACCCATCACATCCCACGTGCAGAGGATGTTCTCAGCACAGCAGACAGTGCATGCACAAACATCTCAAAAGGAAATAGCAGCACTTTAAGTGGTTATATTTGGTCTGCTTAAGGCCTTCCAGGAAGAGAGGATAGAGAGCTTCTGAGCTGGAGTCACTGCTCTTCACTTACTGGCTTGTAAAGCAAATTTTTACTTCCATTGCTGCTTCTCCTTTTGCAGGATGTGTCACACTAGGATCATTAAAAATGAGAGGACAGTCTATACCACAGCCTCTTAATTCACACTCTCTAGACTGGAGTTAGATTTATAAGTGAAAACCATCTGAATCCACCTAATTTCTTTTTGTTTTTTCCTCAGCTGGCTGAAAAGAAAAATGCAAAGGGGAACTTTTTTTAAGGTTTTGTTTTGTTGGGTTGTTGTTTGGTGTGGTTTTTTTCTGCAAAGCAATTAATTTGATCTGCTTTTACAAAAAGATTAATTAAATTGAACCTACAACCAGATCCAGATGAACCAGATCTGACTTCTCAGCACGGGCACCAGAGCTGAGCGGTCTCAGGGTCAGGCAGTCCCAGCTGCTCTCAGCCCTGCAGCTGGTGCACGAAGCCATCTTCTCTCTGAGAAGGTAATTCAATCCCTGCTGTTGCAGGTCAGGTTAAAATTCAAAACCTCAGAAAACCAGCATGTTTCTGGCTCTCATGGCAGCTGAGCAAGGCGACCAGCCTCCCAAGAGCTGCCTCTCGTTGAGGAGGACACGCAGCAAATCACTGCACAAGTGCTGGCCCCAACCCATGCTAGCTCAGCATGTCTGCAGGAAAGAAATACAAAGTATGGCAAGAGGCAAGCACTGATGGATGGTGAAAGTGACTCAGTTGGTATTTTTTATAGGCTGCTGCACAGGAGGTACCCAAAGATCCAGTCCTCTTCCCATGTTGCTTACTAACTTCAGGAGAATCTGGAGCAGGCTGGATTTTGCAACCTCTAATCCCATCATGTCTGCAAAAGCAGTTTGTCTCTTCACATCTGCCTCACGAAATGTTACAGAAAGTTTCAGCAGCTTCACTCCATCAAGGGCCTCATCTTTGGACATAATCATGGCAAATTCCCCAGGGTACAGAGCTTGACATTTGCACTGTAAAAGTTTCCCAGACTTAAAGGAAATTTTCCTACTTGGACAGGATATGTAGAAGGTATGGAAAGAGCTCAGCAATTACTACTGAATCTGGAAAATAGTTTTATTTCTTTGTTTCAGCTGCTACTGCTTAAAAACCAAATATTTTTGAGCTGTCCTCAATCCCCAGCCCCACATTAAGGGAATTAAACCTTCCCAAGAAATGCCTTGAGTGTGGCTGAGCTTGGGCTATAGAAAAAAGGACCCGTGGGTCTACAACCTCTGCTACAGGATTCAAACATTGTGTTTTGACAGAGATTTTCCTCTAGTCTTTCAGAAATACATTATTTTTCTTGTTTATAGTGCAGGTTCTGCTGCAAAACCAAGAGTTTGCACCCAACCAGAGTGTGGTGCATCTGTGTAGCATTTCACAGGCAGACAGGAGATCTTTTGGACATGGTCCCCTCCAGCTGGATATCAGCCAGCCCTGAACTGGAAACCATCTAATGACGTGGTCAGAGCTCTCACACCCTGGAAATGAGGATGCTGATCAGTGCTTCTCACTTTCCTGCAATCCAAGAATGATAAAACTTGTGGGTTTTTTTAATTTTTTCCTTTTTTTTCCTTTTTTGTTCTTTCTGTTCTTATTTTTTTCAGGCCACAAAACCATTTTGTGCAGTGATTTTCCCTTAAAACCATCTAACATGCAACTTAAACTCAGCACATCCAGCTATGACTCATATTTCCCCCACTCTCCTGCCCCTCTCTGATTTTATTTGGCTAGAGTGGGGAGTTGTAGGGGTTGGGTTTTAAATTCCTGTGTGTTCTCACCTTCTAGCCCCCAACTATCCACAAACCCCAGGCAGCAGAATAAGGGTGCAGCAAGGCTTCCTGCAAGAGAGGGTCAACAGTAACATAACTTGAAAGCCAATGGGGCACCAGGCAACCAAAACCAGCCATCACTACCACACTTGACCATCCCCTCACAGAATCACAGAATCGTTCTGGTTGGAAAAGACCTTTAAAATCACTGAGTTCAGCAATAACCTAACTTTACCAACCATTAACCTAACTCTACCAAGTCCAGTGCTTAAACCATGTTCCTAAGCACCACATCTACATGTCTCTTTAACACCTCCTGGAGATTTTGCCAGCTGGAGGATGGCTCAGATGAAGAAAGTCCCGCTATGGAGATGGAGTTTCCATTTCTCATCTGCCCTCACCTCCGCTGACCCTCCTCTGCCAAAACCCCTCTTTCCCTAAAGAAACACCCTGCTGAAGCCATGCTCAGCTGGCTGAGTCTCCCTCCTGGTCAATTTTCCCACACAAAAGCAGAAAACAGGCTCTTCTATCATCTGCAAAACCAGAAGTAAAACCATCCTGGTTTTCTGCATAATGACCCAGAAGTAATTTCAAGCAGATTGGCCACGTTGACGTGAAATCACAGGATCCAAATCACCTTCCAGTGTAAATACCAACTGAGACAAAGGGCAGGCATGTGCTTTAAGAGCTCGTAATCAGTATGAACATGAAAAAAAAAAACCAACACATCACAACTGCAAAGAGTGACAATGACAGCTATTTTCAAGCAAAGGTGGAGTTAATGTTCAATTACTGTGGATGCTGCTTTTGCAGGGCAGAAGTGGATCACACACTGGGTTACAAACCCAGTAGGAGATTCTCACAAAGCAGGTTCTTCAGGAAAACAGCTCAAGTGGTGTAAGTGGGAATCTGTGTGGTTCTCCTTCTTCTTTGCAAGAGCTTATTTGTAAATGACCAACGTTAAAGGAATATCTTATTTGTGTCAAATCCAGGGAGAGAGAACGGTGCTACTGCCACTCTCAGAGACTGTAAAAGCTTGTCTTAAGTTTCCAGTGATAACTGGAAATCTGGCAAGTGAAGTGAAGAAAAAAAGTGAGGAGAGTAAAATTAAGCCCAACAAAAATAATTTTTACTTTTGCTGGCGTTATTTAATGGAAGATTTTACATGCAGTAACAAGACAGGATCCAACTGAGGAAGGAGAAGCTGCTAGACCCATCCCACCCCAGGACAGTTGGATTTAGCTCACAGAAAGGACCCAAGCCTGCACCCGCTGAACTGCCATGAATTTAATTGCCTAGCAATTAATGTGCTGCAAGAGCAGAAACATGAAACACAATCAGTTTTCTCACGGGTGAATACAGACAAATCACATAGCCACATTTTCAAGCTGGCTGTTGATCGAGGCGGCCCAGTTT
Source organism: Apus apus (assembly GCF_020740795.1). NCBI lineage: Eukaryota > Metazoa > Chordata > Aves > Apodiformes > Apodidae > Apus > Apus apus. The sequence goes on from NC_067282.1 coordinate 199,650,783, forward strand.
GAGGCACCTTTGGCCTAATTTCAGATGAATTAATCACCTGCACCTGAGTGCCAGGGCTATTAAATGTTTACTCTCTCCTGTAAGGCTGTGAGCTGGCAGGAAAAAAGCCTTATGGCAGTGTTTATATTATGAGCAGCGTTCGCCCAGCTCAGTCCTCCTCAAACCAGCAGATCAGCTCCCCCACCCTGATGCAGCAACCCTTGGTCTGTGTTTTCAGATGGGGAGGTGTTTCCATCAGCCCCCTCAGTACTGCTGGGACTCTGCTCTTCCATTCATCTCAGGACTCTTAGTGTCCAGGGATGTTACTGAGCTGCCCATAGGTGTACCATACCTATAGGTGTACCATACCTATATGCCATTTAATGACATTTAAGACCCTCTCTGCTATTCCACTCAGCTTTCAGCTCCCACAGGGTGCCCACCTCCAGCACAGCCAGTGTCACCCCTGCTAGCTTCATGTAGCTGTATCAGATACACCGGGACATCCCAAATGACACTGAATGCCTCCATTTAGGCAAAGGGGTCTACTGGAAAGCTGGGAAGGGATTTTTTACAAGGGCTTGTAGTGATAGGACAAGGGGTAAGGGTTTTAAACTGGAAGAGGGGATATTTAGGTTAGATATTAGGAATAAATTCTTTCCCATGAGGGTGGTGAGACACTGGCAAAGGTTGCCCAGGGAAGTTGTGGAAGCCCCATCCCTGGAAATGTTCAAAGCCAGGTTGGATGGGGCTTGGAGCAACCTGGTCTAGTGGGAGGTGTCCCTGCCCATGCAGGGGGGTTGGAACTAGATGATCTTCAAGGTCCCTTCCAACCCAAAGCATTCTGTGATTCTAGAAGTGCATCAGCTCTTGAAGGTGCAGTGAATCTCACCCAGCCTATTTATTGCCTTTTAAAAAAACAGCAATTTCAGGGAAAAAGGAGATTTGTCTGAAAAAAGAATATTTCCCACAACCTCTGCAGATCCTGCAATGCACAAGGTGAAAAGATAACCTGTCCTTTCTTGTATGCTGTTAAGAGTTTTAAAGATCACCAAGTTCTAGTTAATCTCATCAGTATCAGATGAGAACAAACCCAAATTACATGCAAGAAATTCTTTTTGTTCAAGGCCCATTTTATTGCCTCGGGTTATTCTTTCTGCTACAACCGTCTCCCCAGAAAAGCTAAAACTATCCAAAAATAAAATAAATAAAATATTTTTAAAAAACATTTCCTTTGCCTGTGGTGGAGGAAAGTTATTTTTCTGAGCACTCAGAATTTATTTTTAAAGAATTCCTTTATTAAACAGGAACCTATTAATATATTGAGATTTCTTATTGCATTTTAAAGGGTATTTAATGAAGGCTGGTGTTCCCTTGTTGCAGTTTTTATGAAATCAAGAAAAATATTTATGGTGCATCAACAGCCTCCTAAGCTAAATAGTTTTTTCCCCTCTCCCTCTGCCAAGATACTTCTGTGGTGATGTTTTAGAAAATGACTTAGCAGGGCTCTGATTCACACTTGTTGTGGCTCGGTGGTTGGTGGGTACGGGACACCAAGGGCCAAGCTGTGGGGCTGCCCCATTCAGGCAAACCAATATCAATACCTGCTGGGAGAAGTGTCCCAGCAGTGCTGAGGTCTGATCTACAGTCCCCATCCTATCCAGCTGTAGTGGCTGGGGAGGTCTCCAACCCAAAACCATGGGATTTTACAGCTGCCCCAACAAACTCTGGGTGGGATGGCAAACCTGGTCCCTTACATTAAGTAGAAATCATAGAATCACAGAAACATGGGATCACAGAATGCTTTGGGCTGGAATAGTCCTTTAAGATCATCTAGTTCCAACCCCCCTGCATGGGCAGGGACACCTCCCACCAGCCCAGGTTGCTCCAAGCCCCATCCAACCTGGCCTTGAACACTTCCAGGAATGGGGCAGCCACAGCTTCTCTGGGCAACCTGTGCCAGTGTCTCACCACACTCACAGTAAAGAATTTCTTCCTAAAATCTTATCTGAAACCACCCTCTTCAAGTTTGAAACTATCATCCCTCATCTTATTACTACATGGCCCTGCAAAAAGTCCCTCCCCAACTTTCCTGTAGGCCTCCTTCAGATATTAAAAGGTGCTTGAAGGCATCCCCAGCCCTTCTCTTCTCCAGACTGAACAGCTCCAACTCCTTCAGCCTATCTTCATAGCAGAGGTGCTCCAGCCCTTTGATCATCTTCATGGCCTTCCTCTGGTCTTGCTCCAACAGCTCCATGTCCTTATGTTGAGGGCCACAGAACTGGACACTCCGGGGTCTCACAAGAGCAGAGTAGAGGGGCAGAACCACCTCCCTTGCACTTATATGTACAGAAATACAGAGGAGAACCAATCAGGTGGACTTGTTTGTGGTCACCTTTCAGCAGTACATACCTACCAGAAAAGGCATCAAGTACTTAATATTTTGGCTGCTGCTTAAGTCTCTTTGACTTCACATCTCTAATAGGACTTTAGCACCCATGACAATATTCATAAGCAAAACAATCACACACTACGGGGGGTGCAGTTTTAATAAATGTTTTACTGAAATTTGACTTTCCTTAAATCACTATGGAAAATTCACTTCAAGAAAATCTCCAAGCTCACACAAAAGTGCAGTCGTCATATGCTCTGTTAGTGGAGCAGTGGAAGTGTCTTGTAAGAAGTAAAAAGCTGAGCTAATAAAATCTGATCTAAATATTGGGACTCCAATTCAGGAAGACATCAGTGGTTTGCTAAATCACACCTTGTGCAACTCATTATTGGAGAATACCAACATGGTTTCTTGAGCATGGCTGCTCTCCTGCCCATGGCCTGGGTCAGCATCCTTTTCCCCCAGGGCTCCTTGCTTATAGCAGCCATAGGTTGAAGAGCAAACTTATAAGAGACCTACAGCTATTCACCTTCCCTACAAGCTTATAAGAAATGTGACAGGACATCCATCAGCTGGCCCTGTTCTTCAAAGTGGAGAAAGACAGAGTGTTTTACCTTCCAACTATGTAACTTTGCATAATAAAACTGTTTAGACTTCGAGATTTTCCTGATGAATATCAAATGCTCTGTGCCAAATGCTCTACAGCAGCAGCCTTCAGCAGATCTAAATCATGCAGCTTAATGAGAGCCTACTTTCCAATTTATGCACTAACTTTACTTTTTTTTCAGGAACCAGAGAAAAAGAACTGAATGCACTCAACCTACAGAAAGGCTTTTTAGGCAGTAGCACTGTGGTGACTGGAAATACAACTCTATTCCTACTGGATCTCACAGATACCACTTTTTTTCCCAGTTAAGAAGTGGAAATGAAGACATTGCTCCAATTGCATTAATTGGTTTTTGAAGGCTGAACAACCCCAACTCTTTTAGCCTCTCTCCATAGCAGAGCTGCTCCAAACCTCTGATCACTTTTGTGGCCCAGAGGATTCTTCAGGGCAGTAGAAATCCTGATCCACTGCTCTGCAAATCCCACTCTGTTGGCAACATGATGCTAAACCCACTGTTATTTTCTGACTCCCACTTAAAACCTGGAGAGCACAGGAGGGGAAAACTGACTTGCAGCTTTACAGTTCCTTCCAGTTGTCTCCCTAATGTTCCTCCATCAGTGAACCAATGCTGGAAAACCCATCAGGAGGTTGGAGCTGAGAGCTGCAAGATATTTCTGGAAGGTCTTTCTGCCCTGCTGGATTACTCAGCACACTGAAAGATAACAATGGCTTCAGAAAACAAAACACATTTTGGTTGGGTCTGCTCTCTTGTCCTATTTCCAGTGCTTTTGAGACGGAGTAGTCAATCTCTTTTTGGAGTCAGTGGTATTTTTAGGAAAAGGAACAAGTTCTTGCAGAAGTGTGTCCCACACAAAGCACCATCTGCAAAAGGTCAGCATTACAGCTGAGTTCCCAGCACACTCAGATACACCTTAAGGATCACAGGGGAGATTCTTACCATATTACCATGACAAAAACAACACCTTACATAGTACATTTTGAACATCTCACATAGTAAGCTTTAATTAGTTAGATCTCAAAGAGAAGTACAAAGTAGGTCAGTGACTGTTTGACAGATGGGGAAACCAGGCCAGAGAGGTGCTGCAACTTTTTCAAGGTCATAAAAAAGCCTAGTGGCAGTCAGAAATGAAACCCAGGTCTCCCAAATCATTAGCTAGTGCTCTTCCACCCTGCTAGTCTACATAATCTCCAAAGTTCATGACTTTACAAATTCCAACTCCTGATCTTAGTCCAGCTGCAGGTACCAGTGTGGGGGTTCCAGCTATAGGGTACCTATACTGGGAGAACAGCAACAGCAAGAACACTGGGCCAAAGAAACTCATTGGCAAAGTAAAAGGAGAACCTCTGCTTTTGCAGTTACCCTCATGTGAGCTCTAATACACGTGCACAGCCAGGAAGGCTCTCCATATTGAAGTTTTCTACTGAATCCTGCCCAACTACCACAAAGACAACTCCAGCTCAAGGCCAATCCAGCCCTGCTGGGACACCAGGTAATTCAGAGCAATAATCCATTTCTAATACTAAGTGTGCCCATCTCCCTGTCTTCAGTGGTGTTTGGAGGATTCATTTCCCTGCATCACCCCACTTCTCCCTGTCGCTGCCACATGTGAGCAGTGCAGGGAAAGGATTCACAGGCATCTCAAAATTGGCTTAACGCTGTCTCATTGACAGCAAAAGCCAACTCTCACTATTTTTACTGGGAGCAGAGTTAGGCCACGACAGATAAAGCTCAACCTAGATACTTTTTGACACTCGCCTGCACTTGTCGTGACCAGAGAAGTGCCAGGAAGTGGAATTTCAATTGCGTTTCACAGACACAGACATTGCAACTGCAATAAAATCTACCATAAATGCTGATGCCATCTAATAAAAAGGACTCAGCTGAGGATGGAGAGCTAAACTCAACATGACAGTGGGCTACAAAAAAAAAAGGAGAACTTTGTTCTGGACTCTCATGAGACAGCACGCATTCTCCTCCTTGCATCCTCAGCAGACACCTCATCCAGTGTCCATCCAGTATTGCTTTTGCCACCAAAAGCTTCATATCAGAACACACTTGACTACGTTAAAAGCTGACAAGAAGCCCATCAACTTCACAGATACACTAAGTGATACTTAATCTTGACTGTTTGTTAGACAGAGTTTCATGTCAAGGCTTCAGGCAGATCTAAAAGTTTATTCCACATCTCTCTGTGTTTAAGAGCAGCCAACTATAAACCCCAAAGGCTGCTTTTCTCCCAGTCTGGGAGCTCTGATACGTTTGCAGACATGCCAACAATAAATTAAGTGAAATCAACATGGACACAGGGCCTTACTCTTGCCTGAGTGATGCCTTTTGAAATAAACTGTATTAATCTAGACATTAAATTATGGAGATATAAGGTCTTCTCATGTTCAAACTCTGTGCTAATTGATTTCAGAGAAAAAAAAAATTACATAATACCTTCCTGAAACTCTGTAATTTGTCCTTATAGACCATGATACACACAAGTATTCAGAGACACAGCAGAAACAGATGCCAGCAGATGGTATTATCCTGAACAAAATCAATTAAGGACATTTACAATATGTCAAAAGTGCAGCTACAAAAACACAGTGTAGACCTGTACATCTGTTTCTTAATGAAGCCACGAGTATCTGACAGTTAGCCAAGAGCCACAAGATAAAGACTGCAGCAACACCAATAACAGATAAGGAAATACTGTATGCATTCAGATTCTTCAACAGTCACCAGAAAATACAAAATGTTGAGCAGAAACTGAGTAACCAGATAGTGGAAGTCCATATGTCACACATAAATGTAGCAAAAATACAAGCATATGAATTTTTGGTATCACAGATTTTGTAAGGACTGTGATTTTCTCAGAAATTGTAGCAATAGGAGTCATATGGCAATGATAAGAAATACTGTTCTCTTCCATGACACAATCCTACATCTTATTTAAAAGGCTGCTGGGAACCCTGTTACCTTTCCTGAAATAAAAAGTGCTCACAAATCCCTAAAAGCTGCTTAAGACATTTCTGGTGAGAACCCAGTGACATACAACATTAGAGGCATAAGAGAAATGCAGATCGATGCCATCTTGTAGACTATTTAAAACACAACTGGACTGAGGGAATCCCAGAGCTATTTTTACAGGGAACAAAAATATTCTTCAGTTCCCCACGGAGAAGATGAAAGGTGCAAACGTTTCACACAGAGGGGAATAATCTCTTCTGTGCCACAGCTTCATTACCCCATGCTACCTGAGCATATTTGAAGGATGGGGACTCATTTATGAAAGGAAAGGGTAAGACCAGTGAACACCTGCTGCTGAAGATGGTATTTAGTGTCCACTGCAACAGCCCCTGTGACTTGTTGTTATCAGGGGCTACAGACACTCGTTGCTACAAACAGGACTGTCCCAGTCACGGTCTGCTGCAACGTGGTGAAAGGTCTGGTATTAAAATAGATTATCATATCACTGCCCTGTACAACGCTTGTTATTTATCTCCTAGGGACCTCATACCAAGTTTCTCCTACATTTGCTGCCAAATGAATAAAATATTCAGAAAGACTTACATTAAGCATTAAAAAGGGCCTAGGGCCAGGCTTCCTTAAGGACCCTGGAAAAACACAGCCTGAGCACCAAGTGAAAAACATACTTACGTTGTACATCAGAGCAACACATAATTCATTTTTTAGCCAAGGCCCAGACGACAGTCTCATTAGACCAGTGATGGATAAAAGACAAATGATCTGGTGAATAATGTCACTGTGGGCCACGTAGGACTTCATGCAAGCGGTACCACCGAAAACAGATGACTGGGTAGGGATTGTATGGATAAAAAACAAGGCTTTAAGAATTAGTTTCCTGGAAAAAAAAGCACTGTGGATTTGTTATTCATCTGCTTTGTAAATTGATTTTGTCATGTTACCTTGTCAAACCATTGAACAAACTGAATAATTGCTTAAGTAGCTTTGATAGAGATGTGACAGATCATTGAAGCATTGTGATTCTTTGTTCTCATGTATCTCATTAAGAAATTATGATTGGTTCCATTTACAGCTCTTAAGTTGAATTCAGCAACCACTGACACATTAATCCAACCTGGCATCTACCAGTTTTTTATTCTCGGTCAGAAATTGTTCCTGGGGAAGTGGCTTTTGCAAACCATTTCACTGTAGTGGCTGATGGTTTTTTAACCATGCAAGGCAGAAGAAAAAAAAAATGCAATTGACTTCCCTGCTGATTTATAGCATTTATGGAATGAAAAGAAATAAAACTTCTTGTATTTTGTATTTCTCCCCTTCCCCCACCTCCTTGTTGGATGATTATTTTTAATCTGTATTGTTTCATTAAATAAATTCACAACAACATCCCTGCAAACAACTGGGCTGGTAAAAGATGTGAACTGCCCCTTGGGACTTGCTCAGCCCCTTCCTCTTCTGTCCTGCAATTGCAACCTATTCCTCCACAGCCTTGTAACTTCATATTGCTATTTGAAACCTGAGCATAAGGAGCATAAAAAGCTGCTATGCCAGTGTGCTGCTGAGTAGCATAGGCCCTTCTCGACTCCCAGAGGAAAACCTCCAAGCTGTTCTCATCAAAGGCAGAATTTTACAGTCACTTTGCACTGCTACAAATGATTTAAGAGAAAATCAGAAGAGAAACAGGCCTGGTGTGCTCTTGTGTGCTACTCTCTGACTTCAGGAAGATCAATTCAGAGCCAACTCACGAGAACTCCAGGAAGACACTTTACAAGCATCTTCCGAAGCCAAAACTGCTTTTTAAAGTATTTTTATTACCAATCTCCTCTTCTTCCATATTTTGCCTTAGTGTTTAAGTACCAGAATATCTATGCCATTGTTATGTCCCTGGGGGTATTGTTTAAATAACAGCAGAAAAGGGAATTGATTACAGAAACTATCGTACCCTCCACCACAATGACATTTGCAGGGTAGGTTTTCAATCAACACGACTTTGCAAGCCACAACCATAAAGCTGCAGAGGGCAACAAGCCTTTGCCATCACCTGGAGGACACTGGTGCAGACCAGAGTTAAATGTAGTCAGGGAAGATACTTCAACCCCCCCTTCTATGGAGGGGAATCCCTCACAGGCCATCCAAGACAGACCTCCAAGCATCAAGTTCAATGTTAATTCACCCTCCACTTGCTGCGATCAAGTCTGCCCCCAAAAAGGCTCTAATAGACTCCATCTGCTCAACACCACCTTCATTTGCCCACACAAAGGGTGCTTACCTAAACAAATAAAGCCCTTTACTGACCCAAAGGAAGACACTTTGCTGTCTTCCAGCTGTGCTTCCCAGCTGTGTGCTCCTGCAGGATGTGACAACGGCACTGCACCCCACTGAGGGGTTTGTTTCAGATTTAGACAGGAGACAGCATATGTGTTTGAGCAGCTGTGGAGCACTACCAAAGTTATGCTGTGAAAGATGAGAGGAGTGGGAGAAAGCCACTGTCCCCCTTCCATCACTGAAAGCAACTGACTGGTGAGCAAGAGCAGAAGCACAGAACCATTGGCTGCACTCAGTAAATGGAAGCACACAACGAGGCATCACAAAAATGTCTGTCAAGAAGTCACTGCATAGACAAAGGCATTTAGCAATCAGCTAAAACCAGTTTGCATCCAAGGACAAACTGGTCCTCATCTCTGGGGATATCCCCTTACTCAGTTTTGGGTTAGACCCTTTATTAGTGATAATGACACTTAGATGATGTAAGCAGGCATGACTCTCCTGCCTTCACATAAATGTAACCCAAATACGAGGAGAAATTCAAACTACAGAATAAATTAACAATGTTTACAATTTTCTTAAACTGTTTTTACCAAACAGCACTGGGTGTTCTCTATGCATTTATTAATTAAGCCAAAGAACATGCTGTAGGCAAGAAACTAGCACTACATATCACTATATATCACTACATAAATAGTATTTTTAAAGTGTTAGTATATATATATATATATATATACACACACACACACACGCTATATCTACTCATATGTATGTAAAGGGCTCCTACATCTTCATTATAACCACATGGCAATGCAAGACAAAGATGTGACAGCATCCCACCATCTCCAGAGCAAAGACTGGCACTGAAGCTGATGGCCATTTTAGTGGCCCTTGATTGACAATGATGAAGTGTTGCCTTTGTGCACAGTATGATCTATCCTGCCCAAAGGACCCACATCTGTGAATTGTGTATCTTATGAACAAGAAAGGGAACCTAGCTGTCTCTGGAGTCAGTTAAGCTAAAAGGACCTCAATTAGAGGAGTCTCTCTTGGCATTTCCCTGTAGCTGAATCCCATGGCTCTGCTTTGCCCGAGACCTCTCCCTTCTGGCTTTGCTTCACTCACCTGAAAAATGAATGTGCTCTCAGCTTTAGTACTTGTTATGTTCTCTTTCAGCAGTGCCAGAAGAACACACGTTTGCTTTCTGGGCACAAATCATCTCAGCTGTCACTCAGGAATCCTAGAATCACTTTATTTTCTTTCCATTAAAAAGGAAAGATTCTTCAGAGAAACTCATTCAACAGACTTGCCTACAAAAGCTCTGTGAAAATTTTTTTCAGGGTTTTTCTCTTAAGAGCATAGAATTTATGTCCATGACATAAATTACATGGCTACAGCCAGGAAAATTAGTAATATTACTGCAGATACACCTTAACATATCCAAGAGCAGAAGCCTCACTGCAGCCTGCAGTACCTGTATGCCCTCTGTCTATGCTTTTGAGAACCCCATTTTTTTCAGCTCATTTCTTGATAACATTCTCCCCCAACATCCAAATATACAGCCTTCTGCTATCTAAAAAGCATAAACCCTAAGTTAAATCTGTGACATGAAACATCAAGTTATTCCTCTTGTGCCAGGAGTCACACCATTAGTCTGCTCCACACATCTATATTTAAGCACCTTCTTTCTCAGTCTTTTTCTCCCTCTTGTCTCCTTAAAGAAGGGGACAGGAGCAGCAGTAGTAGGTTTTGTGTTGAGTTTTTGGGTGGGTTTTTTTTTTACATTTGTGAGCATTTTATGTTGGGAAGGAGAACTTGTTTGCTTTGTAATATTCAGGTTGCTATGTAATTAAGCTAGAGAAGGTGTCTCAAAACACTGTGGCTTGGACTCCAAGAAGGAGGTGCTGTTTTTAATGATGATCAGCAGCAGCCCTTGGAGAAGCTCAATGGTGTCAGATTTTCCCCTCAAAAAATGTTGCATCTCTTGAACACATTAATTACACCCCTATGGCAAGAAATCCCATTAATGTAGAGTTGTGAGGCTCATGAAGATTCGAGAGCTTTAGACAATCTTCTAGGTACCTCAGGCCAAAGGAAAAGATAAAGCCCTTGAATTTGCTCAGGTACTGTGAAAGAAAACAGGGTAGGGAGAATGAAACAAGTTTAATACGTTCACAGCATCTTCTGCCGTTGGCAGCACACACCAGGCACTGAAATATCCCAAGCACTGCAGGCTTCATGGCTGGGCACATCGTACTGATTTACTCAGGCTGAGGGGCAGGAGAAGGTAAGAGTGAGCAGTGGGAGGGAACCTCGAAGCCAACTCAGTGTAACAGTGAAGGATTGTTCAGGGATGCTCCAGCAGGCTCACTCAACTACGTCGGAATTTGATTAGCAACTTGTGCCTTCCCCAGAGGAGTTTTCCATGTGGCTTTACTAAGTGTTCGTCTCCCCTCGCACCCAGCTGCCTTCTATGTTGTTTGGATTTTGCTATGTCATTTTGGGTTTTCCACAGTTTTAACAGCCTTAGAGAGTTGGGGCTTTTCAGCCTGGAGAAAAGATGGCTCTAGGGAGACTTCATAGCAGCCTTCCAGTATCTGAAAGGGCTGCAGGAAAGCTGGGGAGGGACTTTTACAAGGGCTTGTAGTGAGAGGACAACAGAAAATGGATTAAAACTGGAAGAGGGGAGATTTAGGTTAGACATCAGGAATAAATTCTTTAGTGTGAGGGTGGTAAGACACTGGAACAGGTTGCCTAGGAAAGCTGTGGATGCCCCATCCCTGGAAGTGTTCAAGGTCAGGCTGGATGGGGCTCTGAGCAACCTGGTCTAGTGGGAGGTGTCCCTGCCCATGCAGGAGGGTTGGAAGTAGATGATCTTTAAGGTCCCTTCCAATCCAAACCATTCTATGATTCTATGATTTTCATCCAGGGGTTTTGCTCATTTCAGCTGTTGCCCATCACAGGGGGGATGGCAGGATCACAGCTAATGAGTTTGGCTGGATAGTTGAAGCCTGGTTGAATCCTGTTCCCTTGAATTATTTAAGCTGGGATGGGAGGATGGGATCCTGCTGGGAGTGATCCCACATCGCCCCAAGCACCACCAGCTCTTTATAGCTCTGGAAGACCTCAATTCCTCTGAGCATCTGAGAAACAACACAGCAACAAAGCGCCCACGCTGTTACCAACAGCATACAGACAGCACTTTGCATCTTCAAATCTTAACCAGTAAAACCCAATTGTATGTGATGTCCCTGGGTGAATCACATATAAATAAATACATGTTTAAGACATTGGTGCTGACACAGTGCCCACTGTTAAAAGAAGCAGGACGGTCCTCTGTGTAAGGCTGAAGATAAGAGTCAGGCTGAGCTCTGGGTTTACAAGCAGCACACTTGCTTGTCTCTAACAAAACAGTGTTGCATTTTTGTCTTATTTATTTAGATTATAAGTTCTTCTGGGTACAAACAGTCTTTGACTCTGGTGCTTGTAATATTCCTAGCTCCACAGTGCCTGTTCTCATTTGAGGCCAACAAAAGGCACAGTAACAAAACCCCCAAATATTTTAGACCCTTACTGTTTTGCTCACAAGTGTCCGACACTCAAATACCCACCAACTTCTCAGCCTTTGCAAATCTTTACATTTAAGCATGAGGAGCTGTGCTGTTTTGTTTTGCACTACCCTCAAAAACCTGTCCATTTCTGTGACCAGTAATGTAGCTGGAGGGAGGACGGCCACATTTCTCCAGTGCATGTTCCATCAGGTCAGCAGGCAGGTTTTTAAGACTCTGCTCAGCTGAAATATACCAATGTCACAGAATGACTCTGCAGCACTGGGTGGTACTGTCTTAATGGAGAAACCTGCGATGTCTGAGGAGCTCTTAGGAAGACCTGCAAATCTTCACATGCCTCCACAGATGAACAAGGATGGTACTAATGTCCTTACTCTCCAACCTGCTACACCAACCCTCACCAAAAGAAGCACAGAAGCTAAAGGCTCCCAGACATCAGGCTTTTTCTATGGGTCCTGACCTCATTCCAGTCCCACCAGCTATGGATGAAATGTCTCGGTCCTCTGTATGTTGACACCTGAGCATCAGATGTAATTCTCATATTTTGGGTACTTAGGCTTGAAAGAATATACCTTCAAATACTCTGCCTACATTAGGGAGAGTGTTAAGAGCAGGACAAAGAGAAGAAACCACAGCAGGCAGAAAGAATGCAAAGGGTCTAGGGGAGAGACACCACAGGTCTGCACCCTGTTGTTGCCAATGGTAAATGCTTGTGTTCAATTGCATCATTCTAAGCACCTCCCTTTCCTTCCTCCTGGAAACTGGAAGTAGACTGAAACCATTTAGTTTACCTCCAACTGGGAATGTAAGAAAATCAAAACAAAAATAAAAATAAAACCTCAACACATCTAAGCCAGCATGTTTTCTCTCAGGCATTTCTTCCCCTTTCAACTCTTGAAAAACATATTTTAAGAACCATCTTTGTGGCACAGCAGTCCACTTGTCCAAAACTGTTGATGTGTTAAATGTGACACAGGATATTGCCCAGGAAAGGAGAAAGCAAAATCCCTGATCTATTGTCCAGAGGATCTCCAGCCCTGTGGCTCAGCTGTTCTACACACATCAGATCCAAAAGAGAGCTTCCCAGTAGTTTCTTCTTAGCACATCCAGTGTTAACAAGAAATAGAAAAAAGCTTTTTAACTGAGCCAAAAAATTCTTCTAAAGAATATTATATTAATTTAACCTCATACAATCTGTTTGGTGAGTAATTCTGGCATAAAACTCAACACAGAGCTTTCAACATGAAAACATCAGTGAAGAGCCTTGAAAAGTTTATTAACAATCTGTTATTTATAGTTTTATTTATAAAAAATGATTGACACAACATTCAGAGGAAAATTATAGGAATCGCCAAGTCAGATAAAAAAACCCATCAGTGTCAAGATTTGATAGAAAGGTTCTAAGGAACAGTATGATTGATAGAAAAGATAAAATATTCCGATTGCTAAGCTATTTGTCATTCAGGAACAGCTCAATCACACACATGTGTTTGCAAATTATTGTTATTGTTGTTAATTATTATTTACAGAAAAGCACTGAAATGTAAGGTGGTTTGAATTCCAATGAAAATGACAGATAGTTGCCCTGAGGAACTTTTTACCCCTCCTTTCACTCACTACCTGTTTACCAACAGTGCTCATTTAGTCTCAACTTGTTTTCATGTTATCTAAAATGACTAGAAAATTAGGTCCTATTAAGTAATCATGAATATAAACTGTGACTCACCAGTTAAGTGAATACCATTACTGCCAATAAATTCAGAATCCTATTATTAATACTTGTTATTGTCAAGCAAACCAAACAATGCAACTTTATTCAATATTAATTGTATCCCTGGATGCTTGAAAGGATTAAATAACTCCAACCAATATTCTGCATGTAGTCAGGAGAATTGTGTGTGAAGGGCAACAGTAATTCAGGTCAGTTGCCAAGGTAGAGACAAAAAGAGACAAAAAAAGAAGGAAAAAATACATACAGAGATATTTCAGCTCCTATGTGAAAGCAGATGGAGGGTGAAGGAAGCAGACAGGCTGCTCCAGATGGTGGGAGCGGTGGTGAAGAAGGCTCTCACACCCACTGTGTTGTGGCTGTGATGGGAAGGATAGACTTCTGGTTAAAGGATTACTGTAGGACTCCAAAGTCTTGGGTTCAGCTCCATCCACTACCTTTCCACCAGATCTTCAGACTCTCTGGGTTTTGCTTGTTGCAAGCTGTAGGGTGTCAGCTATCTCTGTGGCTGACAAAAAATACCAGCAGTTTTATGCAGGCTTTCCCTGAGCACACATCTCCATAGCTGCAGTCCACAGTTGTGGACTCAGTATTGGTTATACTGAGGTCCTGAGTAATAACATTGAGTTTCAGTCTTGTCAAGGATCACATTTTCATAGAATCACTTTGACTGGAAAAGATCTTAAAGATCATCAAGTCCAACCACTAACCTTGCGCACTGCCAAGTCCACCACTAAGCCGTGTCCCTCAACACCACCACATCTACATGGCTTTTAAATACCTCCAGGGAAGGTAACTTAACCACTTCCCTGGGCAGCCTGTTCCAGTCCCTGACAACTCTTTCAGAGAAAAAAATTGTTCCTGATATCCAATCTAAACCTCCCCTGGCACAACTTGAGGCCATTTCCTCTCATCCTATCATTTGCTACTTGAGAGAAGGGATCAACTCCCCCCCATCACTACAACCTCCTTTCAGGTAGTTTTAAAGAGCAATAGGGTCTCCCCTCAGCCTCCTTTCCTCCTAAACAACTAAACAACCCCAGTTCCCTCAGCTCCTCCTCATAAGACTTGTACTCCAGACCCTTCACCAGCTTTATTGCCCTTCTCTGGACACACTCCAGCCCCTCAATGTCCTTCTTGTAGTAAGGAAACCAAAACTGAAGCCAGGATTTGAGGTGCAGCCTCACCAGTGCTGAGTACAGGGGGACAGTCACTGCGCTAATCCTGCTGGCCACACTATTCCTGATAGAAGTCAGGATGCTGTTCCCCTCCTTGGCCACCTCAGCAAAATCTTCCTAAGCCCTGTGCAAAAATTAGGTGGGGAGAAAAGCTCAAGTACCCTGTTACAACCCTACCCAAGCATCTCACTGTCACCTTGCCAGTCAAGCACACTTTTTGGTCGCACAGGCATGCAGGTGAGCAGTATCCTCCAGTAGCAGGGAGCTCAAACTATGCAAAGATGTTCTTGAAAGAGAACAGCCTTGGGAAAAAAAGATAAAAGGCAAAAAGAGGTAAAGTATCAAAACTAGTAGAAAATAAGGCTCATGAAGGAGGAGTGAGCATATCTGTGAGCTGAAAATACAGCAAACTGGGTGTCTCCAAACCATCTATTTACCTGAAAACCTTTGATTATTGAGTATTTTGGAATCTTATTTTTACACAGTGAAAAAAAAAATTGACCTTTATGCTACGCTGTTGCCCCTAACAAGCAGTGTCCAAAACACACCCATGAACCATGCCTGGAGAGCTGACAAAAAACCCATCCCTTCTCTTGCAGTCTTCTCAATGAGCCTTTAAATCCACTGGTCATCTTGCTTTTTGTTTTTTTCCCCATTTCAATTCCAGCTGAACACTCAAACCTGTTATTTTCTGTAACTGTTCAAGGGAGACCAACAATCCACATTACAAGATACTACAATCCACATTGCAAATAATAGGGACTCGTTATTTTTTAAGCCTCCAAAACCACACTGGATAGTAAACTATGCCACACAATAGCAACCAGAATTACTTAGTATAAAACAAATGTGTCACCAAAAAGGATCCTTAACAGTATTTTTCTGCTTGCCTAGAGTGCAAGAACTAAAACATCTGAGTTGATTCACAGCATTAAGTTAAAACATTAACACCTGGACCTCAGCTCTTGCCGTTCCTCCCACAGATGCTAGAGAGGTGCTGTAGATACCAGGCACCTCTTAGCACAAATTATCCACATTTTGATTGTAAGAAGCCTGGAGTTACAGATCTTAAGGTCAGAAATTACGATGAAACATCTTCCTCTGTAAACATGGACAAGCAGCTCTTTCCTGCAGGAAGCCTGAAAGCTTTTAGATGGCAAAAGGATTTTTTTCTAGCAAATCACCCCAGAGCAGATGGGAACCACTTGCCTTCATAGTTTGCCATCAGCCTTCCCATGGAAAACATGTGCCTTAACTTCAGCCCTTTGGGACATGTGCCTTAACTTCAGCCCTTTGGGACACTATATTTTCTCCCCTAGAGATATTATTTAACAAGAAATGCTTATTCAGTGTAAAACCAGTGATGATTTGTTGTGCTGAATCCAACACAAGTGCTTTTGGCACTGGGTTGATGAGAAGGGAAGATCTTTGACCAGAGACAAATAGATTTGGAGACTACTGGTCCCTCCCAGCCCCTCCTCTCTACATGACAACTCAAATGCACAGGGCATCCCTGCCATGACCTTCAGCATCTGCTTACCAGTGGAAGCTGAGGCTGACTGTCTGGCCTCAGGCATGTCTCCTCCATTAGCCTTGTCCCCCGTGAGGGTGTGAGCAACCAAGAACAGATGAGAGCATGAGGTGGACCACCTCATGAAAAGCCTGAGTGTCAGTGTGAGACTGCATGCATGGGAAGATACCATGAAGGAGGGGAGAGGACAAAAACACAGGAGACAGGACCTAAGGGTTTGTGACAATGTGTGTGCGTGTATGTCTGTGAGAGAGAGAGAGAAAGAAAACTGATGTGAGAGTAGGACATGGAGTGGCGTCATTTCACAGCATGAATGAGCACCATGGGTGCAGAGAAGACTCATGAAGAGCACCAGGACCCCATCAGTGGCATAAGAGTATGCAAGAGACAGAGGACACAGATGAACCAAAAATTATGGTAGATTCCCTGAGAAAAACAGAACCACCTGTACATTTTCTCTAATTCTATTTTAGGAAAGTACTAGACACGTCATTTTTAAGTATATTTGTCTTCCTACCCAGCTCTTACTATGTTATGACTATACCCATGCAAGTCCCTGTGTTATCATTACTAAGCTCGAAGGAATTTACTACATAATTTTTAAGAACAGCATCAGTATTTCCATAGTTACTAAGCTTGAGCCTTTCTAAATATTTTAACTTCATCATAACTCTAATGTCAATAAGGCCTAATGACAGACACCTTAGAAGTGTGGGGCTGATCCAATTAGGCAGACAAAATGATTGCAGGCTTTTCCTCTTCAGCTGGTGGGTGACATGGGGTATATTATTACTTCTTGGAATGTCAAAATCTGAGTTTAAAAATGCCTTCGACATCATATAATTTAAATACACAGAAAAAAAAATTATATTTCAGTGATCACTCATCTTCTTATCAGATTCCTGTTGTTGTTAAGTTTCACATCCCTCAAGGGCTGGAGCAGAAATCCCCCTCTCCTGGCAGGCCTGTGAGTGGAGTAGAGCTACAACAGGTGAATTTGTGGATATTTTAAAAGATGAGGAGTTAGTCAGATCCTTTTCTTTCCTCAAGCCAAGCTGTTTTGACTTGGAAGAGACTCCAAATTTCATCATCTGAGGATGTGGCCCACTGCTATGATTTAATTTTATCCTTGATTCACTTTGTGTATTTCTTCCTAGCTACTTTTTCAAGACCTGTAATTTCACTTTAAAGGCTTAGTAGTGAACAGGTCCAATTTCAAGAAGAGGCAGCCACCAACCCTGTCCATACAGAGTGTGGTTCACTGCCCTGTTACTGCAGCCCAACATGGATCAGCACTGCCAAACTAAAGCAGCCCAAGATATAATCATTATATATTAATATATTTTTATATTTTATTTATTAAATACTCTATTTTCTTTCTTAACGTTAACAAAATATTTCATCTACACTCTGGTACCCAAGAGGTTGCAGCCAGAAATGAAGACTGCACATGCTTAGGGGTTGCATAAATTCAAAAAGGAGGGCATATACAGGTTTGGGTACCATCTGAGCCAGCCACTGCATTGCTGGCAACTTCTTTAGGAAAACACTGTTGCCCAACTGCACTGAGAAAACAGCATGGACCTCGGCCACCAAAGGCAACAACTCTTTGGGTGGAAAAGGCTACTTTTCTACATTTGGAGGTGAAGTCCAATTCAAGATGCCTATTTCAGTATCAATGCGGCGGGACATGATTTACAGGGACACGTAAATAATTAATCCCAGAGCTGGAAGAGAGAGCTGAGTAGTCATTAGAGGTTCCTTGAAGCCCAAATGATAATGATTAACCAAGTTATGAACTTTTTAATAATTCCAGCAATTTCAGCTCTCCCATGTTAAAGATCTGCTGAGAAGCTTGTATTAAGACAAAAGACTCCTGCCAGGGAACAAATCCTTACTAGGATATACACATAGATTTAACATACACAAATCAATGCACTGGACATGAAATGTGTTTTTAAAATTTCTCTTTCACTTTCTTCCCTGATTTGGGGGTTTGGTGCTTTTCTTTCTCTAACCAATTTTATCACAGAGAGTTAAAACTGCTGCATGAAAAAGGGCTGCTTTTCTGTTAAAAGTGCTTGTAGTACTTGGCATCCTGGAATGGAAGGTGACAGAGAAATGCACAACACAACCACTGCACTAATCCAGTGCATCTCATCTAATGTGCCAAGTTTTTCACTCCAAGCCCACCCATGCTAGAGAAAAATCTATTAGACAGAAAGATCAGCCGATGGATATCCAACATGGTTCAGCATTACAATGCAGGAGGGGTCAAAGCAGCTTCTATCCCTGCCCCTAAATAATGCCAGTGAAAAACATTTTGGTCCAGATGCTTTAAAGCTATTTAGACTTTTGTTTAACTCCTACTTCAGTACTTTTCCTATCAATAACTAAGAATGTGTCCCATCCTTTGGACTCTTGCACACTGTACATCTGCTGCTTGAATCAGTGAACAGCCCTTCACTGCCTTCAGTGGGAACAGAGCAAGTACTTTAATGATTTGCACAACAGTGGCCGACATTTTTTAGAAGTTTCACACCCTGGTAAATTACACCAGAGCTGGTAGGAACTGCAGGTGCTGTGCTGGTGGGCGGCCAAAGACAGAACCAAAACTCAGATTCAAATCTTCTAATTATCAGCCTGCTCTCCGAAACTAAGAAATGCACAACCAGAAGGCAACTGATGTGTAGGCTGCTAAATGCACACACATTCATCATTAACATGGCTATCTCTGGAAAAAAAAAAAACAAAAACAAAAACAAAAACAAACCAGCTCTATTTTATTTATACAGGCCCAGGTTTGCAAACCAGTTATTTTCATTTTCTAAAACTTTCTAGATTGACTGTTCAGCCAAGTTTAAAACTTCACAGCTTCCACTCTCACCAGCAATTACTTACTAATCAAACTGTGAGGGTAACACAACGGTTAATCGTTTGAGACACTAATTGGCCATGTTTAATGAATTTAATTTGCAACAGCCATGTTAATGTGCATAAGTCTAACCAACTTTACCTTCTTTGGGACCTACACCTGCTCTCATTAACTTCAGTGGGATACAGATCGAGGCCACAACATTCATTCTTTCTGCACCTCTTCAGTGTCACATATTAACCCTCACAGATGGCTTCGTACACAACAACCAGGAAGATATCAGAGAGTTGTATAATGGAAACCATAGCACACTGTCCTCTGCTGCTCTAACAAATCTCTTTGCTCTTCCACTCTCCTCTCAACACCCCTTCGCTCAGGAAGGGAACCACCCGCCTAAGGTGACAAGCAGGGACACATCTCTCCTGATACTAAATTCTGACAGCAAAAGCTCAATGAAGGTGACGAGACCACAATGCAACACTTAGGTCTTAGGCTGCACTTTGCTTCTTCAAAGACCTGGAAAGATACTAATTTGATGTGCTAAGTCAGCGTTTTTCTGAGGGCTGCGCTGCCTGCTCATCCCAGCGGAGCTGCGTGACCCACCTCCATGTCAAATGACCAGCCTGATTCTTACTCCCAGTTTGTTGACAGAAAACTGGTGAGCCCGTGAACCAGAAATACTCTGTTTAGTGAGAGCCCTCCCTTGGAAACAGAAAGAAACGGAGATAATTACAGTCGAAGCTCGCTCAGCCGTGTTTTGGAAGCGGGACCCAGAGCACGGAAAGCACCGCTTGGGATTAACGACGCTTCGTTTGGGAGATACCCTGAAAGTTGCAACGAAAGCGGGGGGTGGGGGGGGACAGCACCGAAGAGCATTCCCGGTGCAGCTGAACTCTCACTCCAGTGGTCTGTACATACAGCAGCCCATGTGCTGAACTCCTTCAGCACTCCCAGCAATCAACCACTACGACATCCTACGAGCAAAAATGGGAACAAAAATAAAACTCCCTGCTCAGCCGAAAAAGCACCAGCCTGCACCCGCTCCCCTGCACCATCTGCGCATGTTTATTCTCAGCCTTCTGAAAAAAAAGAAAAAAACAACAAAACAAAACAAAAAAAAAAAAAACCCAAACCGCACTCTAACGTTTTACTAATCTTTCTGCCCCGCCACTATAAATAACAGGAATAAACCCCAACACAGTTAAGCACCGTAGCTAAAACGCATCCAATCCACTCCGATTATTCCTGCTCGTCTGTCCACGAATAGCTGCAGCCCTCGGCTTCGGGGGGAAAGCGTGCGAGTCAGACCGCGTTTATTTACAGTTGCACTGGCAAGAAAAAGCCTTTCCCCATCTCCTCATTCTATGAATATTTTAAAACACCTTTTCCCCGTTGTTTTTTTTTTTCTCTTTGGCTGGGGGCAAAGGAGGGGGACTGAGCCCAGCCGTTAGCTTTTCCTCCGTGTTTCCAGATCGCCCTGACTTTTTGCTCGGAGGGATGAGAGGGGCGCGGAGGAGCCACGATGGGTGCACACGAGAAAACACACACACATGGACGCACACACACACCCGCGGGTGATCCGCGCATCCCCGCGGAGAAAAGCCCGCCCCGCTCCGCGCACCCCCGCCCCCATCCCGCAGCCATCCCTTGACCTACGTCCCCAGCGTCTCCTTGAACTCGAAGATCTTCTTGATGTCCTCCGCTTGCTTCTTCCAGGAGCCGCCACCGTCCCCGTTCTCCCGGGCCATGGTCGCGGCGCGCAGCCCCGCGGATGCCGGACAGCACCGGCGAGAGGCTTTTGCTTTCTCTTCTGCCGCGGCAGCAGCGGCGGCTGCTACTGCTGTTCCTCCTCCTTCTTCTTGTTCTTCTTCTTCTCCTCCTCCTTCTTCTTCTTCCTCCTCCTTCTCCCCTTCCTCCTCCTCCTCACACTTCCTGCCCGCCGCTGCTTTTATTTCCTCCGCGCTCCGGCGGGCTCCGCGAGTGTCACTTTTCCTGGGCTATTTCCTCCCAACTTTCTCTGCCCCCCCCTCCCGCCTTTCCCTCCTCTCCCCACCTCCGCGCCCCCCCGCGGAGTCACTCCCGGGGCTGCCCCGTCCCTCCCTCCTTCCGCGCCCCGCGCAGCGGCTGCGCGCACCCTGGTCTGGGGGTCACTTTGATCCCGGACAAACCCACCCTGAGAAAAAAACCCTCTTTTTATCTTTTTCTTTTGTTTTTCTTTCTTGTTTCTTTTCTTTTTAGTTATTGCTGTGGTGTTTGTTGTTGGGGTGGTTTTTTTTGAGGGGTGTCACTGTTTCTTTCCCCCCCCTCCCCGTGCGGAGCCCCTTGGGATGCCGAGCCTCCCGGGCACGGTGCGGAGAGGTGCGGAGAGGTGCGGAGCGGCCCCGCCGGCACCGGGAGCAGCGGCTGTGTGCGGTTGTTATGGCAATGGGAGAAGAAGGAGGAGGAGGAGGAGGAGGAGGAGAAGGAGGAGGAGGGAAAAGGAGGAGGCAGCCCCGCCGCTGCTCTGCTGCCTGGCGCTGCCCCTCCTGACTGAATGACTGGAGATAATTCGCATTGCACCAAAACCGCGCACGTCAAACGGGAGGGGAGGGAAAGCAAAGGGGGGGGGGGGGGGGGTGTGGAAATAATAAAAAAATTAAAAGCCACAGCACGAGCAGCCGGGCTGCCTGGCTGGGCGCTCCGCCGGGACGTGCCGGGATGCGCGGGGGCAGCCGGTGCCCACCTGCCCGGCGCTCACACACACGCTCCTGGGATGCAAAAACTGACCTCCTGGCAAGGGCCACCCTCACCTAGCACAGCCCTCGGTGCACCCAGTGAGACAAGGAGCACCCAAACAGCGGGGTCAACCCCCGGAGCAGCACCCAGCCCCGAGGCAGCTGGATGGGCTCCGCGCAGCCTTGGCACCCAGCCCACCGCGCCCGCACAGCGCTCCAAGCCGGGCACGGCACACACACGCGTGGCCCTGCTGAGATGATTGCTAAAAGTAGCTTTTTCTTGGCGATGCTGAGACCTCTAGTGTCGTCGCATCGGGCATGGGCTGAGCTCTGAGGCGAGGCGACAGGCAGGATGCATCAGACACATCCGAGAAAACGATAGTCTAGACTAAGAGAGAGACAGGTAATAACACTGGGCTTCAGTTTCAGAAGGGGCGAGACGCTAAAAAAAAAGTGCAATTCTTTTGGGACACCCAAGTTAGGCAACTAAATCTGAGCCCTCTCTGCCGGCGGGTACAGACACTCCTCTGCCCTGGGAGCAGCTCCAAACCGGCTCATCAAATTAGGTACCTGAAAATAAATCCTGATACAAGCAGCTGAATAACATTTACTTAAAACCAGAAGTAGCTGTATGCACATAACTGTTTAACGTGTGTCGTGTCCACTAACAGATTCCTTCAAATTCTGCTTCCAAAGCTGATTTGCCAGATTTCTCATCATTTATGAGTAGAATTGATAAGATGCCAGCCTGCGAGGCTTCCCCTGGCCCTGGGCTGAGCTGTGCCTCCCAGTTCAAAGGCGATGTGCCGGAGATGGAGGTAAGAGGAGTCTGAAGGTGTAAACTTGGAGGAGATGCTGGGGTGTTTGGGCAATGCTACCCTCTGCTGGGCAGAGCCACTCGGCTTAGCCTGTGCCAGTTCCTGCCATTTATTACTGCACCCCTCTAATTCGATGGGCCATCCCACCACACGGCCAGCCTGAACAGCCCGGGATTTCCTGCAACGGGTGCTTACTTTGAACAGCTCCTTCTGCTCCTGTCTTATTCCCATCCTCTTGCTACCCTCAGGATTTCCTTCATTGCATGATCCTTACAACCTGCTCTGTGGCAATGTCACCAGGAGTCCCCAAGCAGGCTCTCCATGCCACTGCATGCCTGGGAAATGAAAGATGGGTCTGACCTAAAAAGATGCAGATGACACCCAAATCCATGTTTCCCTTCAACCCATACCACTGTGATATTTTGTGTCTTTTTCACTCATAAATCACAGCAAAAATGCCACACTGTTATTTGGATTTGCTGGATGGGGCTACTGAACATAACTTCATGTCTTCAGAAGACTGAGAGGGCTCAAGGCCAAAAAGAGCAAGTGTGATTGTCTGCCCTGACCTCTAGCATGACTGAGGCCAAAGAGCTTAATCCATCTGGATACAAGCACTGTAACTCATTCTGGAGCCATGGCACACAAAAACCATCCACTACTATTATTTATGAAGTCACGTTGGTCCCTGCAGCATCACATTTTAATCCCACTGCACAGACAATATTGCCTATTTTTTTACTCTTGCTTTCAGCAGGTAAAAATTCTACTTAAATTTGCTCAAATAGTTTCCAATGCAGCAATTTCTCAGCATCAAAATCGTATAAGGTAAAGTACATGGCAGCCTGTAAATCTAAGTTCTCTTTCCCTTATTTAACCTGCATCTTTAGCATCATATGGATGGGGGGAGGGGGGGTCTTGAGATAAAATTACTTGTATTTGAAGTAACTGGTAATACAGAAATCTCTGGAGTTTTAATGAGAAGTGTATGGGATGCTCCTATTAGGCAGGGACCACTGGCACAATAGACTGTAACAGCCCCTTCAGAGTTATTACAGGCTGTCATGTCAGGCTGAATTTAGGGAGTCTGTATGCTTGACTGACAAGCTCCTGCAGAGCTATTGTAGCTAGCTGAAATGCAAGTATTTTTTAAAAATGAAAATCTTAGATGAAAAGTTCTCTCCCGAGTGGCTGCGTATGGCAGGGGGTGCTGCAGCAACGTGGCTCCGTACAGCTGGATTCCATGTTTCATTGCATACAACTAGATTACAACACTAATAGAGTGGTAAAATGAAACAGGCAGGCAGGCCAGAATTAAGACTGCCAATGAAACATCAATGTGGGCCCTTTTTGTGGCTGCACGGGGGCAATCTCTCATTACCTGGGCATGCTCTTCACCTCTGCCAAGGGTAATATCTGCAAATGGCTAATGAGCAGACAAGGCTGATGTGCCTTTGAAATGGCTACAGAAGCTGCATGTGCACTCAACCACCCCAGGCAACAAAAACCCAAGCCTTTGTATCAGAGATGTACAAGTTCCAAATTTTGTTTATAAAGCCTCCTACAGAAATGTAGAGAGGAAATTTAAAAAACAACTTATCGGTGGGTTATTTTATTTCAGAATAATCTCATTTTTGGAGTAATATTAAAACTGTATTTTTACCACTTTCATCCTTCTGAATGATGTTGGGGCTACCCAGATGTGGTACAGCTGTGCTTGGCCACACTCACTGCTGGCCCTTTATATGTGCAAATTACATTATAATGAGCAAAAACAAAGGAGTCACGTCTGCTTTCCAAGCTCTTTCACTTGCAACCTGGTTTTCTTCTGCTTAAATACTGTAATATTGGATCTATTTCCCAATGTTGTTTCTGAGTCATACAATATAATGTTCCCTCTCAATTACAAATCAGCACCATTGATGCTTTTCTGCAAGAACAGCAGAAAAGTGCCTGTTGCTCAGCTGCCCAAGCCCAAGCGTGACAGACAAGCACTTGCACGTCCGTGTCTGTGCTCAGGGTTAAAACCCTCAGTGTCAGCTGCAGTTTCCTCTGCAAGGCAGCAACCTCCAGCATCTGAGCCAGAGCAGCTTCAGTGTAAAGCAAACAAGACTCAAGCACAGAGCTGTTCTCTGCTGCCTCTACTAGCATGTGGAAACGTCAGATAGTGTCTTTTCTGCTTGCAGCAGAAAAAAATCTGGGCCAGCCCTTCTGAGAAGGTGGATTATTGGTTTCACACACAAACTACAGTACAGTAGGAACAAGGTTCTTGGGTGCTGGTCAGTGCCTGTGGATGCTGACAGCAATGCTGCCACACACAAGTGTAGAACTCAGCAAGCAATTCAAAGCAAAATGACATCTCGGATGCTTCAGAGCCTCTAGGACAAGCCTAAGATGAAATAAAATTCTGGGGCAAGGCATCTTCAAAGTCGGCAGCACAGGTTACTGTCCAGTTTTGTGCTGCATATGAGGAAAAGCTTATTTACTGAAAGAGTGGTCAAGCATTGGAGCAGGTTTCTCAGGGAAGTGGTGGAGTCACCGTCCCTGGAGGTGTTAAAAAAACATGTAGATCTGGCACTTTGGGACATGGCTTAGTGGGTACGATGTTGTTGGGTTGACAGGTGCACTTGATGATCTTAGAGGTCTTTTCCAACCTTAATGATGCCATGATTCTATTATTCTAATTTTACTAGAAGCCAGGTTTGACAAGCATGATAAACATTTCCCCTCCACACCCTAAGGCACAAATTAGAAATGTTTTTAAAAGAATAGCAATCTGAAAGGTGCACTTTGACAGAAAACCATGGGTTTTGAGTTTTCACCACAAGTAAAATGAGTGCTTCTGGTTGGGTTTTAATGTTTTCCAGGTTAGTTTTGACACCACAAGCTTAGTGCAGATTATAAACTCAGCTCTAAGGAAGTCCAGAACAGCAGGCTGAACCTGCTACAGCTGCTGCCAACACCAATGCTCCTCCGAGCTAACAGAAGACATTTCAGAGACCAAGAATTTTACTTGGTTTGTACATCAAGAGGATGCATATAGAGAAGAAAAAAAATTCACCCTAAACAAGAGACTTCTGCAGGCCTTGGCTATACAGTGTTTTGTGTGGGTTTTTTTGGTTAATTGCAGTCAACATCCTTACAACACCCTTAACCACGTTAAACCCATACATGAGTTTAAGGTCTTTGACATGACCTGAGGTCCTTGCCCGTCTTACACTAAAACATTGTCCAAAAACATACAAAAGCAAGAGAGAGCAGATGATAGATGGTTGCTGCCTGCACTGCTTTTCTCACAGGGAGTAGTGAGTTCAAATTGCTATAGAGATTTTAGCCATATGTACAAACTGGAATAGGTGAGCACTGATAGAGATGTGAGTCCTCTGCCTGCAGTTAGTTGCCTGAAGACCATCTGGTCCTTGGTTAATCCCTCAGGTGCTTATGTTACTGGTGAGCTTCATAGGTGCTAGCCAACCTCTTAAAGTTGTGACTTTTCTTCCATGGTTTTATTCTCACCTGAATAAACCTAAGAAGTTAGAGGAAAAGAGTCTTGACAACGTGTTGCAGAGGCTGCTTATTTCACTATGGGAAAATTGGGATTTAAGAGAAAAATAACCAGGTTGAACACATCACTTAGAATCTGCTGTGCCATGTGGGCACTGGAATAAACCTTTCAACTCAGGGCTGTAAATCACAGTCAATAAAATGAAGGGCAGAGGGGGAACTATCACTGCCAAAGCAGAAGAGAGAAGAGTAACATGGTGGTAGAAATGAATATGACCAATAGGAGAAGAGGAAGAAGCTGAAGAGGAGAGAACCCATGAGAGATGGGCAGGTATGAGGGACAAGAGATGCTCCCAAGGCAAAAGGTACAGGAAGCAAAGCCACACACCCCACTCAGTTCCTGGTGTTGAGCTCCAGTGACACAGATCTCAGTGTTTTACTGCTGCCAAGTACCCAGTGTGAACGTACCACCCAAACATGACTTGTGATTTTAAAGCACTGCATGGCTAACACAAACCCTGCTCCTATCTCTGCTCTCTCACTCCCTGAGATGCAGAGGTGGAGATCTGGGATCCAACAGCCTGAGCCTTGCTAACAAGCAAAGTTTAGGTCTAAATAAGAACTAGATCTTTCCTTGGTTGGTTTGGCTGATTTGGCTTTGCACACTTGTTTTTGGGGGGAAGCAATGAGTTAGGACATTACATCTACAAAGTTTACATTGAAAGGACATTAGGTGATGAGGTAAGGACCCAAAAGCTGCAAAAATACCAAAAGAAGTTGCCCAAAGACTTCTAATTCAACATCATAGTACAGGTTTACTTGGTTTTGGGACTGTTATTTTTTCCCCAAGTATTCCTCCCTTGCTATGAACAGTTCAGCATAGGGAATTCAGGTGCACACAGAAGGACCTGCCCATAAAGATGCCCTTCCTATTCCCACTGCCCCATGTAGGACGCTCAGGCTGGGTTTGCCCAGAGAGACAGGCCTAAGTTGATGGGAGCTGTGCTTTGGGCACACAAAGTGGTGAAACACCAAGTGCCCTGGAAGACCAGATCCCCGGGGGCTGCAAACTGAGCACCCTAAATTAGCAAGTGCCTTTGATCATTTTGGCCTTAATCTCCCTGTGCCTGGGTTCACCAGCTGGTGATATCGCAGGAGCACTGTGAAGATAAATGCATTAGTATTGATCAGATGCTGCTGCATCACAGAGGCGCTGGCAAGGAAAATAATGTTCAGTTCAGTGTGTGGTTTGAACAGTGTGTGTTAATGTGGCCCAGAGCAATTCACTGGATTAAAATAATCCCAGATTATAGGTGAGCAGATCATTAAAGGATGCATCACATTCGATATGCGCAAAGGCCCAAATTGTGGCTGTGCAGGCTGTTTAATTCTGGTGTTCTCTAGCTCCAGAAAGGTTGACTTTACAACCTTGCAGTCTGCACATGGGGTTTCTAGCCCATTCCCTGAGGAAAGGGGGTTTATCTCATCACACCCTGTTTCTACATCACCTCCATGTATGTGCCTGTCAGTCTCCCCCACCCCAATAACTTTTGACTCTCATACCTAATTCCAACCACACATAATGCCACTGTATGGAAGCCCAAAAAGAGAAGTTTTCTGTGAATAACAAGGCAGAGAAGAGAGAAAAAAATCCAGTTTTCCCTCCCTTCAGAGAAAAGCTGCTTTGCTGAGCATCAGGGAGCCTACAGAGGATGCAAGGGCAGCTGGAGACACAAGTCTACAGGATGTGGGGCTCCACTGGTTTACCTGTGCACCGCAGTGCTCTTCCATCCAATGGATATATCCAGCAGGGAACTGAGCTTCTTAACCTCCAAACAATGCACAGAGGCCAGATGCTACCAGCTGTGAAGCAGGCAGTGGTCACCGTTAGGTTGATTGACAATATGGAGAAGCCTCTCTTCCCTCTCCAGCCTGGCTTGTGCTCACATCAGGTCTGTGTTCACCCTGAGGATTAGGACTCAGGGTTAACATGCTCCCTGAACATTCAAGGGCATGTAGTGATAGGATGAGGGGGAACAGCTTCAGAATGGAAGAGGGTAGGTTTAGATTAGATATGAGAAGAAATTCTTTACTGTGAGGGTGGAAAGACATTGGCACAGGTTGGCCAGAGAAGCTGTGGATGCCCCATCCCTGGAAGTATTCAAGGCAAGGTTGGAAGGAGCTTTGAGTAACCTGGTGCAGTGGGAAGTGTCCCGGCCCATGCAGGGGGCTGGAACTCATGATCTTTAAGGTCTCTTCCAACCCCAAACCAGTCTGTGATTCTGTGAACACAACTCTTTAGTTTCATGCAGGACTACTGCTCAAGCTGCATGTCTATTGTGGGTTTTCATCTTCCTGAGCTTAACATGCTCATGTGAGTCACGTGAATGTTGAATCAACATGACACACCTCCAGGGGTGACAGACATGAGTTCTCCCATCCAAAGGAGAGGACTTATTCTGGATGTCTCCCCCCCTTACACCCAGGAGAAGTGTCAACAGCTTCCAGCACCACCTCACCCCATTGACAGAGCCACATAAGTGAGGAGTTGAGGAAAAAAATTAAATTACACATACAGGAGAAAAAGCTATGGAAAGCCATTCAGTTGCCTGTGAAGTAAGCACTTTTTTCCTTTAAGAAGAACTCTCTTTTATATTGTTATTGGTAAAGTCCTCTTAGAAACTGGAAATTAATTTTTTTTTTTTTATGTCCTCATTTTCTCTCCCACTTGGTGAATATTGCTGTTTTTCTGTGAACTTGGCTTACTTTGTTCTTTTCTTCCATGGACATTAAGAGTGTTGAATAATGAAGAGAGAAGGAGCTTTGCTAATTAATTGCAGCCACTGCATTACACTCACACACAGGAGGCAACGTGGTGCCATCAGCAGGTGACAGGCACCTGTGATAACAGCCAGAGCTAAGTCTTTTTGCCCAAACCAACCCGAGAGCAGAGATGAGGTGGTTTAGTCTTTATCAATGGGCAGATTCTCCATCCCAACACATTATTTAGGCCTCCTTTCAGTTGTTTCCCACAACTTATTTTTAAGCATCGTAGGATCCCAGGTCAAAATCACTACATTTCTTTTCAAGCATGATATGACACAGAAACATACATTTGGAGCAGTCTCTCCTTTTTGGTTTTCATCAGAAAGTTGTTGCTTTTATGAAATGAAAGCTAAAATTGTCCTCTTGGCCTTTCACTCCTGGTGTTGGCTACCAGAAAAAAAAGTTGAATGCCTTGGAGGAAGCAATGAAAAAAATAACGCTGACAGCACTTTCATCTCAGAATCACAGAATCATAGAATCACCTTAGTTGGAAAAGACCTTGAAGATCAACAAGTCCACACATAATCTCCCACAAAGAGATCCCCATGCACAGAGGGAACTGCCAATAGGGAAGTCTGCTGGGGAACATGTTCCTCCCCTTACCTCTGCAAACACCCCAGGTGAGGATCATCATCCCTGGCTTACTGGACAGCAAGCTGGGAAGCAGCTGCCACAGACTGATCTCACATTTATTCACTCCATTTCCCTCTCCGTGATGTTATTCATGCCCTGAAGCCTGAGGCAAGCTCAGGTCATTAGCACCAGCTCCTTGGCAAAGGGGCTGTGTTGCAGGGACAGTAGTGGAAAGGAGAAAGAAATGTGGTCGGGGATATCCCAGCTTCTTCAGGCCCTGAAATAGCCAGATGGACCTTGGCAGCCCATGGGAAGTTGGAGACTCCCAAATCCAAAGTGGAAACCACTGGGTTGGAAGAGAAGTTAATGAGTCAACAGGACCTACAGGAGAAACGAGTCCTAGCAGCTTGGAAGAGAAATGTAGACTTTCACATAAGCACGTGCTTGCACAAATTACATTTTTGTTCTTTACATAAAACATGATTTTGCTGTGGGTTTAGGCCCTGGCAGGCAACCCTCCAAGTCAGTAGGTGCTTTAGAAAAAGCATGAGAGCTTCAATCCTCCAGCACAGGGACGCGAGGGCTGCCCCAGGCTGTACCTCAAGCTAGTCTTCCAAAGTAGAGGCTAAATATCTGAATTTGAAGCTACCAGTTGGGTTGATAGAGGGCAACTAATGTAGGTAATAAACCTGTTCACAAGACCAAACATACTCATGGAGTAGCTGTAAAGTGAGTGTGGGACACTGGGATGATCTTTGGGATCTAGGCCAACTGTCTTGCCCTGCACAGTCCCCATCAGCAAACAAGTGGCAGTATTGAGCTGAAGCTGCCCAAGGGCTAAATCAGTGCCCTCCATTCCTTGTGAGCCGTGGTCCATTTACAGAATAAAATTACCAGCAGAGTTGCCAAGCAAAGAAAGCATCCCATTCTGCAGTTTTAGCCAAAAGTATAAGTCACTGACAGAGCTGAAAACAGAAATTGCCAGTGTTTAGCAAAAGCAGACATTTTTTGGAAAGTTTTACTGGAATTCCCAACTTTCAGGCTGCCAGGGTCAGTGTCAGCCAGTGTAATTCTTCCAGCTGTCCAAACTGATGTCTGCTGGGATGTGAGCAGACTGTGAAAAGATCTCTAGAAGGTGAGTTATGCACAGTTTGGTGGATAGAGGAAGTATTTCAGTAGAATGTTGAATCTCATTTTTCAGAGCTCTGTAACTCAGCTGGACAGATGTGCTTTCTTCTAATTGATATGAAAGCTCCAGCCCCACAAAGGCTGGTACACGATGTTTAATCAAATGGGTGTCTCTAAGTCTTGTGCCACAATGCAGGTGGCTTTCTGTGATGGAACAGAAGTTCACCTCATGCTTTTTGAAAACTCTTTTAATTGAATGGCATACTTCAGGCACTCTCCCTTAATTACATTTGCATAGGCATAGAAAGTGAGGAAAGCCAAGGTGCTTTATCAAACTCTGCTCCTTTCATTTAGCAATACCCGTTTTTGCCTCCACCATCGAGCTGCCAAACCCTCTCTCAGGCCAACAGTGGGCTGAATCACAGAGTCACAGAAGGGTAGGGGTTGGAAGGGACCTCTGGAGATCATCAAGTCCAACTTCCCTGATAGAGCAGCATCCCCTAGAGCAGATTACACAGGAACATGTCCAAGCGAGTTTTGAATGTCTCCAGGGATGGAGACTTCACACCCTCCCTGGGCAGCTTGTTCCAGTGCTCCATTACCCTCAGAGTAAAGAAGTACTTTCTCCACTCACTGCATCTCCCAGCACAGCCCCTGAGCACCCTCCCAGCAGAGAGGAGTTCAGCTACT
This sequence comes from Apus apus, assembly GCF_020740795.1. Taxonomy (NCBI): domain Eukaryota; kingdom Metazoa; phylum Chordata; class Aves; order Apodiformes; family Apodidae; genus Apus; species Apus apus. The sequence continues at coordinate 199,682,156 of NC_067282.1, forward strand.
CCGTTCCCATGGGTCACTTTCTGAGTGGGGCTGTGCTGTGTTCTGCCATGCCCTCACATTTCCAGTACCTGCCAACTGTGGTCAGATGATAAGATCTAATCAGAGCTCTGCAGGCAGAAAAACACCAGCTAATGAGGTTTGACATTGTGCACCACCATCTTCCTCACGGAGCATTCCTATGCAAGTTCAACACCCTCAACAGAAAAGTTTTCTGCCCTATTTGGCCTTTGCTTTATCCCTGTTTAACCACACCTCAGAGCTTGGCTGCTTCAGAGCAAGGCATGTCCCGGTCCCATTTGCATGGGAAGATTTCAAGACCCTGAAGGACAGTGTCCCTTCTGAAATAGACTTTGGCAGGTGTTCTGTAGTAAAACCAAAGCACGAACCTCATCAGTCCGACTTCAGAAAGTATCCAAGCTCACCAGCTTTGGCTTAATTTGCAGCAATTGTTTGACTTGATTCATTCCCATGCTCAGAAGTCAACGAGCAGATTGAGCCTTTAACAATCCAGTTATCCTAACAATCCTAATAACTATTAAGGCATATCTGCCAGGGCTACCTGTGCAAACCCAGTGCCACTGGAACCACAGAATCACAGAATATTAGGGGTTGGGAGGGACCTCCAAAGATGATAGAGTCCAACTCCCCTACCAGAGCAGGACCAAAAATTAGGGCAGATCATTCAGAAAGGCATCCAGACAGGTCTTGAAAGTCTCCAGAGAAGGAGACTTCACAGCCTCTTTGGGGAGCCTGTTCCAGTGCTCTTTAGCCCTCACAGTGAAGAAGTTCTTCCTCATGTTGAGGTGGAACTTATGTTTTAAAAAATTAGAGAAAAGTGACAGTGTCCAGCAGTGTAACTCCCACGTAAGCTGGTATGCTCAAATCCTTTTTAATTCATGGCTAAGGAAGCACTGCAGCATGCAGATCCTTGGAAACATTATACCTCCTTATCAAGCTGGATTGTGTGCACCATAATCCTGCTTTATAACTGGTTTTTACAGTCTTAATTAGCCTTAACGACAAACCCCAGGCCAGGGTCAAATGGTAAGGAGGTTACAGAAAGATTAATTTATCTGACAGAGGTATCCTAACACAGAAAGTCACAGGTCTATGTCCAGATGACTTCACCAGTGTGTGCAAAGCCTTGCAATTATCATGAGCTCATCCTGCCCTTCTACAGCTGCTTCCATCCATCTGCTAACTTGGGAAAACAAACATCACCAAGCATTGCAGGGACTGTCCAGAAGGACTCAGACTTCTTGGAGATTGCGCATGGACCATCCATGCTCACCCTTAGGTTTTGGGTGCATCCACTGTGCAGACAAGGCCCATTGCTCCTCACCAGTGTGGTTCAACAGGGCAGCCACACTGTGGATTGAAGGCCTGGAAAACCCACAACACACCTGCGATTCTCCTCAGAAGCCCAAGACAAAGACTTCGATTCATCTCACCTACCTTTAGCCTTCAAAAGCACACACCACACCTGAGCTCGCTGTCTCGCTTAGGTCCATCCAATCCACCTCGGACACCCACTGAGGAGGTGGAGGTGGGTGCTCAGTGTTGAGCAGAAAGCACAGTGGGGCGGCTGGCTCAGCACCTCCCTTCATCAGAGGTGACCCATCCAAAAGCCTCCCTTGGTTTCCACCTCACTGCACATCTCAAGGGCTCAGCGGATCCTTGTCCCCTTGCCCACCAACGTGAGGGCAGCCTGAGGGGAGGCTGGCTCCCAGCAGTGCCACTGCTCAGGCAATTCCCAACTGTTAGAGCAAAGCGGATCTGCCAAAGGTAACTGTCCTGGTTTAAATGAACCAGGATAAACCTCCCCTGTCCCTCCTGGGCCCCCCAGCTCATCACAGCGCTCCTGCCCGTGGGGCTCATTAGAAAATGGCTCCTCAGAGAGTCCTGCTCTGGCTGCTGGGCCTGGTTTGGGCTCTGGTTGTTTTCTCATCTCTCCCTCTGCTGCTCCTCCTGTAACCTGTTTCCTCTCCAGAGAAGAACACTGTTCATGGAGACAAGTTGTCTTCTCCTGCCTCCTCAGTTAGGCTTGGCTTGCTGCTCCAAGGCTTTTGTGGACTGTCCTGGGACCCTGGACTCAGACACCCCAATCTGCTGCTGAGTCCAGGTGGGACTTTTCTGGTCAGGAAGTGATCACCAGCTGACGAGTGTGGGTTCCATATTTATGTATTTATACAAATTTATAATTCACCATCCTCATTATTATTACTACTTCATTAAATCTATTCCAGTTTCTTTTCCAGCCTTAAAGCCTTTCACTCTTATTCCCTCATTTATCTTCCTCTGGGAGGACAGTGGGGGGGGATAATAAGAGAGCATCTGTCCCCTGGTTATTAGCTAAAACTGTGACAGCAATTAACTGAAATAGCACAAATGAGAACAGATCTAAACCAGACCCTGTGCTGATACCTGAGCAGCCTCTTCCTTAAAGCCTTGGTTATTTGCATCAGGAGGTGGAGGGGATGAGTCTGTTTGACCCAGCCTGCTTGATTCTTAATTTGTGCACCACATGGGAAAACTACGATTTCATCAGGGCTTTTCTCAACAGGAACTGCTTTACTTAGTGAAAAGAGCTGTTCCAGAAATGCCTGCTGTTCTCCTGGAAGGGGTAATACTGTTCTTGATGTCACAGGTCTCATTATAGTGCCGTGACATGGGTCTTCTTGTACCCTGGGTTACTCTGTTTGTCACTGGATGGCTGTTCAGGCAAACAGCTCTCTTCCAGGAACTGGCTGCACCAGCAAGCCTGTAATAGCCACGTCTGTAATGTTTTCAACCCAGTACAGGCTCATTTATTTTTGCTGTTCCCTCCTGGCACACCAGCCCCATCCATCCTGCCGCCGCGTCCCCAGCTCCGTGCCACTGCTTCTTCCAGCAGGAGCCTCTGCGCTAACACGTCATGCCTTGCTCTCCTTACAAAAAATCACAACCCAACCAGAGGGAAAGCTCCTGTTTACCTGCCCATAGCTTTCTCCCAATACATAAAAAACTAATTTATTCTTCATAAGAAAACATTGTTCTTTCCTCTTTGTCAGCACAAATGAAAATGTGAATTAATGACTCGTTTCCTACATCCTCAACTGAGAAGTCAAAAAGCTATTTTTTGCCTTTATCCCGAGTGCCCACCTCTCACAGTAGAGTCAACAGAGTGACAAAACCCCACGCCCTGCTCCCCAACAGCAGCAGGGCTGGCAAAATTGTCCATCCACTCCTCAAGACATGCTGCAGGAAAAGTCCTTTTGCTGCTGCCACATGCCCAGAGCACTGAAACTAATGTGCCTACAGACCCAGGAAACTGTGGTGGGTTTTTTGCCCAACAGGGAACAATATTTCTTTCTAGTTCCCATCAAGTTTTCCAGATGTTTTGGAATGTATCTAAGGAATGATGATGCTGTAGTAGCTCAAGGACTGTAGCTGAGGCAGACTCCAGCAGGACTGATGCAGGAATAGCTGTGATATTAGAAACTACATAACCAAGAGCCTTTATTGAAAAAGTTATTGGATTCTGAGTATTTAAAACCTGTCATTGCTTTATTAGTCCTTATCCAGTACAACTGCTGCAATGGGACATAATTACATTTTTATCAATTTCTATCCCAAAGACACAAAACCCACACCTATCTGAAAACTTCCATGCTGCTGGAAAAGCTGCGAGCGAGTCTCTGATCTGAAACCGAAATCTCCATTTTCACAGAGCAGGGGTGCACAGACCAAGTCCTCCCCCATCCCCACACCATCTCAAATAGGACTGTGAGCCCTGGACACACCAGGAAAACACAGTGTGGGCTGTCCCCATGCAATGTGCAAGCTGGAGACTCTAAACCCTGGAGGGACAATAGAGGGAAGATGGAGGCAGAATTGCTCTAGCAGAATGCCTGGGCTCCTGCTCGCTCACAGGGGTTTGGGCAGGAGCAAGGGGAGCCTGGATGGGGAGCTAACTCCTGGCAGTCCCTGCAGCAGGCCACTGTCCAGGCAATGCTAACTCATCTTGTGATACAAATTTCTGGAAAAAACTCCCTAAGAGCCCATAAGCTATTGCATCCCAAGCTGAGACCTTCGTCCAGGTCCTGGGCACCTTCTGCTGCTTCAAACCTGGTTTTCTAGCAAGTCACTCTGTTGTCAGCCTCCTTGGTGTCTTGGACTGGCAGATCCCTTAAAAGCAAGTGAGGATGTGGGTCTGTAAAGCTGCCCCAAGTTCTGCACACGAGTGGTGCTCAGGACCAATCCCAACCTGGCCCTACACATTCAGCACAGCTTGCTGGAGCAAAGCTTTGCAAAATGGAGTCTTTCACGTGGGCTTCTGGGCTGCAGCCCATCACAAAGCCTGTGAGTGCCTTTCTTCTTCAGCATTCCAGCTTTAATGGCTTTTCACAAGGAATATTGGCTTTTGTGCTCCCTTAGATGAATTGGCAGGCCCTAATGAGCTATGAATGCAATTTAATAAAGCTCCCATTTGGAGGACGGAAATTATTCCGTGGAAGGAAATGAATGAAAGCAGGAAAGAGGGGAAGGAGAGCAGAGAGGTGCACAGCCTTGGAGCATAAAAAAGCCAAAAATGTAATTGTAATGACTTGCAGAGTCTTCAAACTTAGAAACAGCCAGAAGTATCTGCTTCCCCGTTTGTTTTTGGGAATTGCACGTATCTTTGCTAAATTACTGGTTTCCAAATGTGCTCCAGGAGCTGGGACAGGAACAGTAGAGATGAAAAGCTGGTCTGATATGCCTGAGATCTTTGCAAACAGGCTTGATGCTGAAGAGGAAGTCATGAAGAAGTAGGCTGTGCCAAGAGTGCAGCTTGACTCCAGAATGATGTGATTTGCCTTGCTCTGATGTGAGCAGCCATGCTGTGATGCCCTGGGCAGTGGAACAACAAACCCTTGTGAGATGTCCAAAATGCTGGAGTCATCCCACTGTGGAGCAAGTTTGGACCCAGACTCTGATGTCCTCCCAAAAAAACATCCTGCAGGCAGCCCCTAGGCCAGACCAAGCTAGGACCTCTGACGCTATTGAAAGCTGCAGAAAGAGGTCCAAAACATCTTATATACTTTCTTTGGCAGCCTCTTCCATCAGGACAGACTGATAGGCTGTAGCTAATTCCTTCACTGGCCTTCATTGCTGAGCATCAGGTTTTCTGGCTCCTTCTGCTTCCTCTCTCATCACTGTCCAGAGCAGAAGTTGGCTCTGCACACACCTTATTCTTCTGATTAACCACAGGTGATGTTCTGAGAGCCAAAACAATCCTTTGGTCTCACCCTATCAATTTAGTCCAGAAATACACTTTTGCTTTTTACTTGCTGCATTTTTTTATTATTTTTTTTTTTGGGGGGAAGGGGGCCCTTATATATAGAACTAAATAACCTATACTTCTAAAAACAAGTTTCAAGGACCAGTCTGTTGGATCTATCACACTGGATTTTGCTTTGACCATTGCACCAGCAACCACCTTTGTACCATGTTTTCCCTCAACCTTGAGGACAGGTCAGTCCCTGGAGTCTTGAGACTGCTCCTTTCTCCTTGTTCTCCCTTGTGACTGAAGCTTGGAGAAGGTGTGAGGTTTCTGCAGAGGTTTTTGGTGCTCCAGGGCAGGGGAGCTGCAATCTCTCTCTGTTTCCCAGGATTCCTCTATTGAAGTGACATTCTCTTGCATAACTGTACACGAAGCTAAACACACACTCATAAAGCATCTCCACCCACATACCCAAGGCACAGCTAAAACACTGAAGCTGGAACAGTCACCTTACACTAACTACCCTAGGGATATGTAATTACAAGTATATGGGCAATGAGGTATATTTTATTCTTCTTTTTAATTTTTTTAATGTCCAAGTACCAGATCTGGAATACCTAAGTTTATGTTCAACTTGCAGGGAGTCTCACTGTTGGAAAGGCTCAGGTCAGTATCTACAAATTAATCACTGCAAAGAGCACAGTGTCATTGTCTACAACAAGATCCAGTTCAATGGGAAACCCGAGCAAAGTTAACCTACATGGAAATACTGGTTGGATCAAGGCAACCATCTATCTTCTGTTCCTCTCTCAATTTTTACCCCTATATTCCATGCTAGTAATTTTCTGCCCCTTCTTTTTTATTTCTCCTGTACAGCTCCTCCCAAACCTAATAAACAACATCTGGATTCCAAACAAAATTCACTGAAATCTGACATTAGCCAAAATTCATCATTAAGTCATTGGGATTCCTAAATAATTGTCTTGTTTTTCCCCAATTATATTTCCCCCATTATATTTACTCTTGCCAAAAGATGCTCTTATGAATGGAAACATTTGTAGGAAATATGCAGCCAGGATTATCTTGTTTAACAAGCTGCTGGAGGCTCATGGAAAACGTTGTGAAATATTATGGGCTGAGCACAGCCTCTGTGCACACAGGGCTGTGGGCAGCATGAGGGATGCAAATCCAGCAGGAACCAGGGATGGAGGAAAGACGTGGACAGACGTTGAGATGCAAAACACAACCATGTTTTAGCCTGGTTTCCCTAAGGTGCAGGGTTTTTGTCTTTGGTCTGTCTCTCCATCTGTCCCACAAGTGGTCTGGTGGGTAATTTTTACCACTTTTGATGGCTAAAAATCAAAGCCATGAAATAGCTCCATGTTTTACAAAAATAGGTGGTTGGGTAGAAGAAAAGGACAGTTTGAAATGAGCACCTTCCCTAATAAGCAACAGTGTAAGGGCAGCAGTTACCTTCCTACTGACCAGATAGCCCATGAGCTGGTGAGCCCAGGTGCAACTCCAAATTAACCCCTGGAGGTTGTGGGCTCAACACAAGTGAGCCTGTGTAGGCACTGGGGATGTGAAGCTTTTGGAAACCAGACTTTGGCTTCCTGCTGTTTGCAGAACAATTTACTGTGTTTGTTTTAGCCTCTGCTTCAGATCCTTCTGGGCCTTTTACCACAGGGGATCCTCAGTCCTGCAGTTCTTCCCCATGAACATCGTCTCCCTGCACAGCTTGGGGTGCTGTGGGCGCAACATGTGCATTGGAATTCCTGACTCGCAGGATTCTCTCTGACAGGAGAGAATCACAGAATCTTAGGGGTTGGAAGGGACCTCGAAAGATCATCTAGTCCAACCCCCCTGCCAGAGCAGGATCACCCAGAGCACATCACACAGGAATGTGTCCAGGTGGGTTTTGAATGTCTCCAGTGAAGGAGACTCCACAGCCTCTCTGGGCAGCCTGTCCCAGGGCTCTGTCACTCTCACAGGAAAGAAGTTTTTTCTGATGTTTCCGTGGAACCTCCTGTGTTCCAGTTTGTACCCATTGCCCCTTGTCCTATCACTAGACATCACTGAAAAAAGCCTGGCTCTGTCCTTCTGACTCTTGCCCTTAACATATTTGTAAACACTGATGAGGTCACCCCTCAGTGTCCTTTTCTCCAACTAAAGAGACCCAGCTCCCTCAGCCTTTCCTCTTAAGGGAGATGTTCCACTCCCTTAATCATCTTTGTGGCTCTGCACTGGACTCTTTCAAGCAGTTCCCTGTCCTTCTTGAACTGTGGAGGAATATAGGACAGTTGTCAGAGGATGTGGGGAGGCAATTAGGAAAGTTAAGGACTCCCTGGAACTAAACCTTGCTAGTGAGGTAAAGGACAATAGAAAGGGCTTCTTCTCTTTCTCCACTTGAGTTTGCCCAGCAGTTCTTTGTTCACCCATGCGGGTCTCCTGGCTCCCTTACTTGATTTCCTACCCATTGGGATGCTTTGATCCTGAGCTTGCAAGAAGTGGTCCTTGAATGTTGACCAACTATCTTGAACCCCTTTACTGTCTAGTACCCTGTCCCATGGGATTTCTCTTAACAATTGACTGAAGAGGCCAAAGTTGCCCCTGTGGAAGTCCAGGGTTCTGGTCCTGCTAGGTATCCTGTTCCTCCCATGCAGGATCCTGCACTCCACCATCTCGTGGAGAAGAAAGAATTACAAAGGAATATCCCACTAGGGAAAATCATCTCCTCCTTGATTATAGCGGTGGTTTTCAGCCAATCACCAGGGAATCCCTGGAGGTCATGCATGCAGACTTAGGTGCTTGTAAGGAATGATTAAGGCAAGCAGCAGAGATTTCCCATCCCAGCTTCTGCACATCTGCTGGAGAAGCTTCTGCAAACGGAGGAAGACTGAAGGACACTGTTTTCCTATGTTTTACAGCAGCCTCTTTAGGCCTGGAAACCTGAATCTCAGTGTAACACACTCAGCCTGCCAACATCCTCAACTCAACCTCCCCTTCCCCACTCTCCTTCCAGCCTAGACATGGATGGGAAAGACCACTTGGGAAGGTTGCTGTTCCTGAAGGGCATCCCTACAGTTGCTACAGAGCACATGGGAGAACCTCCTGCCCAGGGAGGACCTTTTGCAGTCAGAAGTCCTTGCTGAAGAAACCTCAGAAGTAAATGCGTCACTAGCAGCGGCACACAACACTGTTCCCAGGCTTCACAGGTTCCCAGTAGCTGCTTAACACTATTCCAAACAGAAACCTGTTTCTCTAGCTCTGAATGTCAGCTACAAGACTGATGGTTACACGTGGCAGTTGCAGGTGTCTGGAATGAGTCCAGTTAACTCATTTCAGGGTTGGGTCCTATTTTTTCCCCTACGTCAATTTTCAAGAGGGCTTTGCAACCATGAAGTCAGTACAGCCCTTATCTCCTGACACATGGAAGCTGTAGGCTGAATAACTTAATAGCACCCTCAATAATGAAAAACACTTCAATATTTAGGACTAATGCAGATTTCCTACTGACAGAAAAAATAATAATCTGTAAACAGCATCTGCAGCCATGTGCTCAAGGTAATAATTAAGGAGAATTATCTTTGCTGTGTGTATTAAAACAACATAATTGAAGTCAAGAAATTATATGTCCATATTAAAGAGAAGCAGATAAGTTTTTGCTTAGGAAATTAACATCAAGTGGAGTAACTTTTTCCATACCTAGAAGAATCTCAGGCTGAATACGAAAAATGAGAACAAGATGCCCAAATATTACGTACCAGTTTCTGTGCTCCACCCTGAAAGCCCAGTGTGGAGCAGCCACCATCCTTGGGCAGGTGGTTTTCTTTCTCCCCTGAAGGCACATGGTGGAGGCTGCGTGCAGTGAAGGTCTCAGGGGTTCATTGGTTTATGGAAAAGATCCTTTTCCCTAAAGCACAGGGAAGCATGCTGAGCATGGTCTGGGGAGCAAGAAGTAGAAGGTGGTTCTTTTAGGATTGCCAAGGTGTTTAAAGTGTTGGGTATTTTATTTAAAAATCCATGCTGTTTTATCATAGAATCATAGAATGGTTTGGGTTGGAAGGGACCTTAAAGATCACATAGATCCAACCCCCTGTATGGGCAGGGACACCTCCCACTAAACCACGTTGCTCAGAGCCCCATCTAACCTGCCCTTGAATACTTCCACAGATGGGGCTTCCACAACCTGTGCCAGTGTCTCATCACACAGGATTTTAATTAAACCTGTAATTAAACCAAGAAATATTATTAATGCCTATTTTTTGTTTCTTACAAAGGGTATTCACACTCTCAAGTACATTAAATGCTACCAGGCAAACCCTTTGAGACGGAGAACTTCCAAGACAATGCATTCTTCATTTCTAAGTGCCTGATCCCATTCTGCATCTCCTCTTGAAAAGATCCTCTCTCCCTTTCCCAGATGAACATGAGTACCAAAGATAGCAGGTGAGTTTTCTTCTCCTTGCTGTGCAATTAGAGAGAAAAACCTATCTCCAGGCAATCAAGATCTATCACCAAGCTTGCCAGGTCTTTCTGCAGCTCAGTGATGACAGACAAATGGTTTCTATGAGAGACTAACTGCTATTCCCAGATTCTGGCTGGCTTCACTACTTGGTGTGGATCATTCCCTCCTGAAAAAGGGAGAAAACTGAAATCCAAACCTAGTTCTGGACCTGGATTCCATCTCCTTTTCATCCCCTACATGCTGAAAAGAGCTGGACTACCATGTCCCCAGAAGAGATGAGGGCAGCTACATGCAAACAGGAAAACACCAAGGGCTTCCATGTGAAATCAAGCATGGATACAACTTTGGAAGGCATGTGGCAGCCACAGGTGAGATCTGACATTTGAGAGGGGAGTTGTCTCACTGGATAAGGCATAAGTTTTCACCACATCTTGAAGAAGACGGGTGAAGTAGGGTCTCCAGTAAGACTCAACATAAGCAATGTTATTCCTGAAGGTTCCACAGGCTCCCCTTGCAGCTTGCTGGGGATCAGAGTATTTTTTTCCTCCGAGATCTCTCCCTCATCATCTTTGCTACATATTAGCTGATTTCTTTTAGAAAAAAAAAAAAACAAACAACACAAAGCTCAGCACCTTTTCCCATGTTGAGAGATTCAGATTTTTCTAATGCATCACATTTTCTTATCATAACAAGGACCTGTCCCATAAACTACTCATTTCAAGGCAGTTCTTAGTGCATCCCAGTGGCTGAACGTGCCTTGCACCCCAGGCTTGGGCAACCAACCAAGCCTGCTGGCTCTACTAGGGCACTGTCAGGTCCCTGGCACAGCTGCAGGACAAGGCCCCCAGGCTGAGACCAACACACACCACATGATCAAGAAGAAAACTCCACTCTTCTTGAATGTAGGGACAGCTGAAAAGTGGCAGCTCTGGGGGATCCAGGGCATCCATGGTGTCTTTGTGCTGCAAGACCAGCAGGCAGGCACTTAGCCAAAACATCCCAGAGAAGCTCTGGCAAGGGGCTCAGTGCTGCAGCAGAAGGGAAAAAAACAACCCAGGGACCAGTGCCAATCTGCCCAGGGGGGGATGGAGAGGAGATTCCTTCCCAGAGCTGGTGATCAGCTGTTCCCTGAGTGCATGAACAAGACCTGACATGAACCCCACGGGGTGGTCACACCTAGCAGGGATGCCACCGCTCCCCAACCCCTTCCCTTCCACAACCTAGAGCCATCTCGGGGTCTCCCAGGAGTGGCAAAAAGCCCCTGACTGGATCAAATTTGCTGGTGAGAATCCCTCCCATGCCCAGCAGGACACTGTGGGTGCTACAGAGCACTGGTGGAAGGGTTTGACACTGACAATCCAGCACATTCCTTAGTGGTGCTGGCTCTGCAGGGGATGGACAGTGAGCTCTGCAGTGGCCAGCTCTGGTGACCAGCAGTAAGACATGAGGAAATGGAATGAAGCTACATCAGGGGAAGTTCAGACTGGACATCAGGAAAGGGTTCTTCACTGAGAAGGTGGTCTGTCATGGGAACAGGATCCCCAGGGAAGTGATCACAGCACCAAGCCTGTAAGAGTTCAAGGAAGGTCTGGACAATGCTCTCAGTCTTATTGTTTCATTTTAGGTAGTTCTGAGAGGAGCAGGGAGTTGGACTCAATGATCCTTACAGTTCCCTTTCAACTTGAGATATTCTATGACTCTATCATTCAATCTTTGGCCACTTTCCAGTGACGGATGTAGCTCCTGCAATATTGTGCCTAAAATGACACAAGGCAGTACACCATTCCCACATCAAACAAAATTATCTCTCCTTTTTTCCATCCCTCTCTCCTGCTAGCCTGGAATGACATCTGCCTTCTTCCTCCCCCAACAGCTTATTATCACCTTCCATTTAATGGTCTCTACTATAACTTCTCCACTCCCACTGCACTGCTGCTGCCAGCTCATTCCCCATTTTGTACCTGAACGTCTAATTTCTTCTTCTAACTACAACACTTTGCACTCACCTTTATCAAATTTCTTCTCATTATTTCAGGCCCTTTTTCCTGCATATTATGGTCATTTGAAATTCTGATACAGCCCTGGAAAGTGCCTGCCTGTACTCAAGTCACTGACAACTGCAGATTTTTAGATGAGCTATTTATTTCACTGCTCTAAGTCATTAACAAAGTTTTGGAAAAAATACAGGTCCTGCAATAAAATATGTAGTGGTTTCACTTAAAAGACCCTCTCTGGCTACACACCAATAACTATTACAAGTGCAATTTTTCCACTACATGTGGTAATTTAGTTCATTTCCTCCTTTTGCTTGTAAAAAGGACATAGTGAGGCAAGGAAAACATTAAATGCATCCGTTTTCTTTGAATCACGTGTTGTTTTTTTTCTCTGTTCCCTCATCTTTTCACACTTAATCATGTGCCTTTCCTTCCAATTTCTGCAGTTTCATTTTGATTGATCCTTACAAATCCTCACTACACCATGTTTCCTTCACATTAGGAGATTGCTGCGGGGCCATTAAAAAAAATAATAAAATCTCTCTTTAGTTATCCCATCCATCATCTCCTAAACAGTCCAGGCATCAATACCCACACTTAGAAAAATTGCCTTTGAGGCCCTTATTCTGCTTCTCTCATCTCCCTTCTTTCTCAAGAGCACCAAATGCCAACTCCACAGCCCCTTCCACTTGAATTACCTCTGAATTTAACTACATCTAATAAGCCTGACTGTAATCCAGAACAGTCAACTCTAGAATAACCTGCTGTACCTTCTGAAATACAAATTCTGTCCTCTGGGGGGGAAAAAAAAAATAAAAATAATTTTTAAAAATCCATTAACTTGTGTTTTCAAGTCTTCCCATGTTATTTTCCTAACTGATACCCAAGTAGGAAATACCTTCCCTTTCCACCAGACTTGATAATTTTGGGATTCTGGTTCATTCTCTCTCCTGCCTCTTACAGTCCCAGCTTCTATGAATAACAGATTTCACAGAATGGTTTGGGTTGGAAGGGACCTTAAAGATCATCTAGTTCCAACCCCCCTGCATAAGCAGGGACACCTCCCACTAGACCAGGTTGCTCAGGGCCCATGCAACCTGGCCTTGAACACTTCCAGGGATGGGGCAGCCACCGCTTCCCTGGGCAACCTGTGCCAGTGTCTCACCACCCTCACAGTGAAGCATTAATGTAAATTATTGTGAAGAAATTAAGTGCAACAGCCTTGTCAGGACAAAAGTTTAATGGCAGAAGCTAAGACAGAAACCAAAATTCCAAGCCTCTCCACCATCTGGATTTGAGACCTAGAAATAACAAGTATTGTTTGTTTTCTTTCTCTTGGCTACAAATGCTGTTTAGGAGTCACAAATCTCTCCTGAAAGTTTAGTTGCAACTAGCACACTTCCATGAAGAAAGGTTCTGGGAAGTGAGAATTTTTGACCAACCAGCCAATCTTTTCCTACAACTTGCCAAAACACATGGTTAGAAGAAGTCTGCTGCCATTTAGAGGACCTTAGAGCAGTCAAGACACTGTGTGTACCCAGGGAATACCTCGCTACAGTAAACTGCACACAGAAATACAGCAGGTCCCCTTACCCTGCCAAAAAATCCACCCTACTCTTACTGCACTGCTCATGTCTTTACTCTTATAAAAACCTATAATCACACGTTACTGCTTAAGGACTCCACACCCTTGAGAAAGCTTCAGGTCTGCACAAAATACCCCAGTTATAGCAATAAGTCTTATTTTAATTCTATATAATCTCAGGATGACCAGAAGTTGGAGACTTTCTCTTTACAGAGGTTATCAAATACAAACAGAAATAAAGTCATTGCTAATTGAACATCCAAGCAAACTTTTAAGACATTTTGAGCCTCTAAATATCAGTATTAGCAAGTATCCATCACAAATCAAAAGCACTCTGGTGTTTCTGTATTTCACTTTAAGCCCCATGTTCTCTTAGCCAAAGAGATGTATTTTAGTTCATATTATTTCTTGAAGTGATAGACTTGCTATCCAAGCATGACCTTAACTGGATGCTCTTGGCCTCTAAGGATGAAATTATTTACCAGCTGCCAAGATGAACTGCCTGTGTATACTCACTGACAGATACCCTGTGGTCTTCTCCAGCTATTTGACACTTCAGATTTGGACAGTGTGTGAAAGCTAAACTCACTCAGTCACGCACAAAGGTACCAGAAGAATTTTTACACAGGTTGTGCCACACTATTACCCATCTCCACACTACCACTGATCTGTTTTGGAATCCTTTCATCTGGCAATGCTCTCCTGAAAGCCTGAAACCATGACAGTTTAGTCTAGCAGTCTATATTGCTTAAATAGGCATCTGAACTGCATCTCACTGGGTCCTTTTTTCTGGCCAGCACTGCATCCTGAACATCAGCAGCAGCTGAGTGCATACAAATGAGATACATGGAATTTCTATGCAGTTGGGATTTTTACAAGCCACACACTGTAACCAGAATCCAAGTGGCATTCATTTTACTGAGACTCAGAGCTGGATGTTATTCTCTTCTAGGCTGTTTTGGTTTTTTTGTCAGATATCATAGAGTACCACCCCAAACCATCTCTCACTAAAGAGGGGAAAGTGGACAGAGGTTTTAAAATTCAGATCAGTATTATCCATGCTGCTGCTTATTACAATCTTAACATTCACCTAAATATTAAATTGGTGAGTCAGGAAACATAAGGGCAACACTGGAAAAAGAAGAGTCAAAGGAGTACAAACAGAATGCACAGTCTGCAGCCCAAAAGTACAGGAGAATTATTCCAAATCCTGAACTAAGCCACTCCATGTTAATAACTACTACTTACAGGGTTACAGGAATCCTGATCCTCACTATCCATCTGGGAGATTAAATACCACAAGGATTAGCTGTGAAATAATGCATACTTTTCTTTGGCACTCCTGGCAGAGCTGCAGTCCAAAATCAGTCTCCCTGCACTTGAGCCATAACACACAACCAGGCCTCTGAGGAGTCTGGCAAGCATAGGAGCTGTATGGGAGGACTGCATGCTGCCTCCCTCCAAAACTTGTCACCTTTGTCATCTAGGTGAGATTACAAGTATCTTTAAATAATGTTCTAGGCATATAACTAGAAATATATACCATATACTTTCTGAGCAAATGGTGATCATATCTCATCAAGCCACATGAACAAAGACCTGAACAACTGGAATTTTGGATTTTGAGATTTCTGTATGACAGGTAGAGGTAGAAACTGATCTTATGATTCCCTGAAGTAGCACTAAAAGTGTCATACACTGTTCAGTTTAAAACAATCCAAAATATTTTTAATGCATCCTTAGCTTCCTCACCTCCCCAAGAGGAATACCTTTGTTAAGTATCCTCGCAGATCAAAAGGTCATATGGGATGATAATTCTTTTAGAAGGGGAATCTTCAATCTAGCAGACAAGAAAAAAAACAAACCCAAACATTAACATCCAGTTATCTGAAGTTGGAGAAAGAAGCAAAGTAAATATAAAGTATGCATCTACATTTTAAGGATATTATGTAGAACAGATTTTTCTAGTGAGGATTCTTTCTGCATCAGGACCTGAACATGGGACCAGTGGGTTTTTTCTGCTATCTTCTATGGTGCTTCTTTATTACTAAGCCCAGAGGAAGCAGTCTAAATTCCTGCAACTCTGAAATAGTTACTTATCAGTGTTTCATAGCTTGGCTGAACAGTCCATTAATTCATATTCACTATCTGTTAGCAAATCATAGGGGAGAAAAATAAACTCTGAATTCACTTATTACATGACCATGAAGAGAAGTCTTTGAATATGTTAAGCAGCTGTTGAAGCTGATGAGGGATGGAGAGTTCAGCTCTGCCAAAGGGCACTGGGGAGGACAGAGGAGCAGCACAGCATGTTCCTGTGGTGGTCCTTTAACTAGAAGACCAGCACAGGCTCTCAACAAGCAAAGCCCCTCAGGGAGCCAGGTGCTGGGCCAGTGTTCAATGTTCCATCAATGCACCTTGTAGAACTGGGTTCTTAATCTGCACCATCTTTATGTGGAGTCAGTATTCATTCAAAACTGAAGCTAAATAAAGACAGTAAGTAATAATTTAACATCCAAGCTCAGATTTAACATCTAAGAACAGATTGTAACTGAGTACCATATCAATTTGACAACGAAAGCAAGGCAAAGAAACACGAACAGCTTTATATATACACACAAAGTATCACATAACTGGTTTGAAATAGGAACCAGTTTCCAGGGGCTATAAGGACCTCCAAATGTCCTTATGTTTCAACATAAATTGTGCACAGTGTTAACAAACTACTGATGCCATGCAGACATCGAAATCCAAGTTAGCTGGTTCTTTATCTAAAACTGTCCTCCCCCCACCTCCCAAATAACAGCAAACAAGAGCTTGTTTCCCCAAATTTAGCCAAGCTTCCTTTTATACAAAAAAACATGAAGTACAACCAAACAAATACAGAATTTTAAGAGCTAAAAGAGTAATCATTTTCTTAAGAAACTCAGAGATGTGATATAAAAGAAACAAGATTGAGTAGGCATATAAAATTACAGGTTGGTATCTTGCTTAACTATTTATATTAAAGCCACAGATGATATCTAGTATGTAATCATGTTAAAAAATAAGTTTCAAGACAGCTTTACTAGGAAAATTAAATGAAATTTGGTGAAGTTATCAAATTTCACAGCTCTAGCCACTGTGAAAATATTACTTGACTTGAAATGCATTCTAAATTGCAAATTCCCAAAATCCTAAATTTTCCAACCTTAAATAGTCTACTAGAGCTATGGCTGTTCCCTGAAATAACGTATTAACCCTCATAACAAAGGGAAAAAAAAAGTCTTATTTACTTTTTTTTGCTTGTCTTTTTCTACATAAAGGATAAGAAGTGCTCCCAAAACAAAGTCAATTTACAGTTTTAAAAGGTTACTACAGAAATAAACATACATTCCTCTCTTTCCTTATAACTATGCTGTATTTTAAGCAAGACTGTGCTTAAATTCAGCCAATACTTGATATTCTAACTGCACACACATTAAATGTTGTCATATTTATCACTGAGGAGTCCAATGGCATCAATCTTCACATTATGAGGTGGGAAGCAGTCGTTCAGTTGCACTTAGATTGTTGCTTGCTTGCACCATGGTATAACTGCATTTAACCTGGAATCCAGTGAGAACTCACCCTGACCTTTCATGTTTCCATGAAAAGCTTTTCTACACTTTTATATAAACCAACAGACACGCAGGATGAACAGCTCTTCAGATCTTTCATTGACTATAGAAGCAGGTTTTCTTTAAACAATAGCTTAATAGTGTTGCTAAATATAGCTTTTGTCACATCTCTTGCTTGTAATTCAGTGTCATGCTTCTTGATCAGTCATCATCCTGCTGATTTCTTTTCTGCCAATAGAACAGGACAGTTTATAACATTAGGACACAGTTATCTGAAATAAGAGCACTAATATATTATGACAAGTGTTGCCAGAGACAATGGATATTAGACAACAACTGCATTTTGAAGCCATTTATTGCATGGTAAGATATAATGTTTCCAGTAAATGGAACAAAGCAATATCAACTCTCCCCCCCATTCCAAACTATAGGATCTTATTTCCAGTAAAGAACAAGTTTTTGCCCATATGGTAACCAACAGGATACACAAGGACCAGAAACCATAATGGTAATGGCAGAAGTCAGTGCTCAAGATGAAGGCAACCTGCCCTCCCTTCCCCAGCTTATGAAGATATCATGTTTTCATGTCACTGTTCAGAGGAACAAAGAAATTGTCTTGAGAAAGGAACAAGTGTGGGTTTTTTTCCTAATATACTTATCTTCTAACTTGTAAGGAACTTCTGAAAAGCATTAGCTTTAGCCATTAATAAAATATAACTTCAATTTATACTACATTTGCATTTACATTTAAACAAGAAAACAGCTAGGTCCTTCAGTAAGATTTGTTAAACTACATTCATTGCTTCCCATAAAGATTAAATTAATTAACTAAAGTGAGATCAGTAATAAAGCTTGCTCTGCATCACTTAAAAATAATAAAATCCAACCCAACAATACAGTGTATGACAGCTGAATACAGCATTTCTGTAATTGTGTAACCTATGTTCATTACAAAAACACAATACAAGGCACTTTCATGTTGCCATTTCGCAAAGATGGAAGGTCAGAAAGATTTTTGTCCACTACTTCTTACCAGTTTAAGAAAGTCAATTAACTTGTGAACATCCTCTCCTGTAGAAAGATCCACAAAATCTTTTGGCAGCCTGTAGCTCAGGTAGGGACTCGGCTGGACAGTAACTTTACTATTCGTACAACGGAAAACTGGATAGTCCTTTGGAAAAGATATTGGATAGGACAAGAACAGTGTATGTGAATAAAGCCAGCAAAGTCTCTTCAGCTCCTCCATGAGATTGTTTAAGTCATTTTGCCACCAAGTTTATTTAGCATTCAATTAAATCTGCACTTTATAAAAACTGTAGTTTTCCTCTTAAAAACTCTGCCCACTTAAAAGCAAAAATGTTAGTAACTGTCAAATAAAGGCATCCATTCCCTCACTTTGAAGTTTCTACCATCTATCAATTATTAATGCATTTAAGATATGCTTATAACAGTGCTGTAATAATGAAGCTATAAAGAACTTTGAGCAGCAGTATCTACATAAATATGTGGATAAAGAAAATCTTTACCATAGAACCCGTGAAGTTGTCTTCACGGGTTCCTCGTTCCATGTTCACAAAGACAACCTTGCTGAAATTATAACCTAAGCTTTCAAACCAATCTACTCACTGAAAGGAAAGGTATCTCTATAAAATATTTAAAAAATTAAAAATCTCTGAATAGTCAATTCTAGCAACAGGGTTTGGGTAAGGATGTAATTTTCAGTTCAACACCCCCTGACATGCAACATAACTGCCTGCTGGATGGCAATAAGCAGCTTCACTGTAAGTTCAGTAACTTCAGACCAGATTCTGCGATGGGTTTTAAGCTGAAGTATGAAGACAAGTCCTACTTTTCATCCATGCTCACACCAGAGAAAACTGTGTCAAGTGTCTGGCACTGAGAAAAAGAAATCTTCAACCCAAAATGTAGTTGCCCCATGGACAGCTCAAGAATTGGGAGTGTGTTTTAATAAAGGAGACACAACTTTTAGCAGGAAGGTTCATTGAATGGGTTTTCATACAGCAACAGCCACATGGTGAGACCAAGAGAACATGGCCTGCAGAGTGGTGTGCTTCCCTTTCAATATGCTATGAAAATGGTGACAGAACTAAAGCAAAGCTCAAATGCTACAATCAGCTCAATAAAGCAAGTCATTTCAGTTACCTCTAAAGCAGTTTAACAGCTAGAAAATAAAGGAAAGCCCACACTATCTGACTAGCTGTCTCTCCTCAGACAACTACCAAGTGCTTTCCAAGCTCAAGTAACCTGCTGCTTTGTATCTTCTATGCACCTGTCCAAGGACTCATTACTGTATGAGGACTCTGTCTCAGGCATGCAGTGAGAAAAAAAAAGCTTGAATACAAATAAATGAAGACTATTCCTCCCTCTGTATTAGCAGGAAGTTATTTGTTTTTATGGAGACAATGCAGCTTGAAAGAAAGATAGAAAAGAGATACTGCTCAGTAAAGCCCAGGAAGTTCAACCAGAGGACAAGGCATCCCTGAGGGTTTTTGGTATGACGAAGAGACAAAAGTTAAGCTTCTTTTTGGTTCCCCCCAAACATAAATCTGGATTTCTTGAAGATTGTCTGACAGATACCAGGAACAAAGCAGAACTTTAAGTAACTAAACAGAAAAGTAACAGAATTTAAGAGAAATTGAAAAGAATGCATCAAAACTACATAAAAGCAAGTTTCAGGGCATCTTCTTCACAATGTAGTCAAAGCTGCAATATGGGCTTGTACTGTTTGAACAAAAATGTCCCTTGAAGGCATATAAAACTAGCATGCAATGCTTACTGAGATTATTGTCCAATAAGGTAGATTTTACTTACAAAGAGTTTACATTTCATGAGCTAACAACATCCATTTACTTCAATGGAGTCTGCATCATGATTTGATTATAACAAAGAAAGGAGAAAAGGCCATAAAACCTGTTGGATTTGTTGACCAGCCTCCCTCACCACAGGGATGTACCTGTTCTGCTTCTTCCCCTTCACTCTGGTCTCCTTTCAAGTTTTTCCCAGAGGTCAGTTCTTCCCATGTGAACAGCAGGGAGTCTGTTACTTCACCAAATGGGTTAAAATCTATTAACCAAATCTTACCCTGCAATGGAACAACAGAAGAATTGAAACAAGACACAGAATTTAGAAAAAAATAATAATAATCAGAAAACACATATTATATTACAGTAGTATGCTAGGTCTTCAGATAAAAAGATGTCAAAATTGGTCATCTGGCTTTAAATACTTTAAAAATTCTAACATCCTTTACATTAGACAGTTTTAAAACACAGCAAGCTATGACTTAGTAATTTGTTATATACTTTAAAAAAAAAAAAAAAACACAACAGAAAATCAGAGCTCAAATAAACTTAATTCAGTTCTGTGCAAGCTACTTTCAGATGAGACCTCAGAATTTCTGTCTAATCCCCATGGTCCTCCAAGATCCCCAGACAGCATGAACAAGAAATGGGGGGAAAAAAAACCCCACCAATAAAACAAACCACTCCACCCAAACAAAGATTTTGTTTTCCATCAAAAGCTGCTTCAGCACTGCTGTACGTTCAGCAGTCTCCAAGAATTGCTGTTCCTGGTCTCGGGACTATAAATACAGAGGAGGATCTGCAAAATGTTAGTGGAGATCATGAAAGCTGAAAGGTGGACAGATATAGAGAAAAATAACTTAAAGGCATTTTTCATATAACCATTACTAGTAGTCCAGGCTAGTTCCTCCTGCCTCACCTTTACTGTATTTGTGATTCCAGCAGTTCTGGCAGTATGCACAACAGAATATCTGTTTTACAGGTGAAAAATGAAAGCAAAGAGACTAATATGACTTATTAAAGGTAACAGAGATGTCTGCAGAGGAGCAAGAAATAGCTTTTGTTCCTTGAGTCATTTCAAGATACAACACCCAGCACAGGGCCATCTTTTCTCACCCAAGAAAGTGTCGTATATTCTAATAACACAGACCATAATAATAAACTATAATGAAGTATGAATGCAACTGGTAGTTAGAACTTGGCAAACAAGTATTAAATCTGGAAGAAAACAGACCTATCAAATATGGAAATACAAACGCTGCTGTAACATAAGCAGGACTTTTATTGTGTTTATTAAAGATCTACTGGAATTGGAAACCAAACCTGATGACTGTTTAGCTACTAAAAACTTGTTTCACTTTCTCTTTCTTTCCCTCATTCTTCAAGGATCTTCTTTCTTTAAAGGATCCTTCCTACCTTGATACAAACAACAAGCATCTTCAATGATTTACACTATGGTCGTCTGGTTTCTAACTTACAAAGATGCTTTTGAAGCCTTCAGTCAGAGTAACATGGAGACTTCCTCTCCCACCCCCACTGGCTGGTCTGTTATCATCCATAGCAAGTTGCTCATGCAGGTGAGGGGAGTCCCAACACAGATAAAACCAGGGACTGAGCCAGCACCCTGATGGCTGAGTGTGTGGTTGCACACAAGACTTTCACAGATCTCTCTCTCTCAGAGCAGATGTGGGGGGTCAAAGAAGATTTTAAGAGGCCAATGCACTGAAACCAGATGGCAACAAAAGAAACCGCAAACTGCAGGGACCCAGACCTGAGTGGTTTCTCACTTGTTTTGGAAGGGTGAAAAAGCACAAATCTGCACGGCCAAGTTGCAACACCTCTGCACCAGTCCTGACAGCACTGGTGCAGGGAGCAACCAGGGGCGAGCTCTGCTATCATTCTCCATCTCTGCTCTTCTTCACAAACTCTCATTATGTTTTACTTTTGCTAATGGGGACATCTTGTTAGCTCCCAGGCAGGAGGAGGAGGAATCTGTAATTTTAGATTCATTCTATCACACTAGAAAAACAAGCTAATGAACCAATTTAATCACAGAGAGAAGCAATGGCTGGCAAAGTTCATTCAGCACTTCAGAGAATCTTTCCCTGCATCAGAGATGTTCATACTTAATAAAAAATGTCCCTATTGAAAGGCTTTTATGGAGACTCCTCCTCACCCTAAATACATGAAATGCAGCTTTTTCATAGGAACACAACATGATTTCTCTAGAGAAGAGATGTATCCTGGAAAACCTAAAGTTTGTTTTGAGACTACTAAAAGCAACACCTGTTTTTTGTGAGCACCCAGCAGTATTTTTCCCTCCCTGCAGACAGCAGCACACCATCTACACCACCAAGTCTTTCCCCGGGATGTTCTTAAATCAGTATTGAGCTTTGGTAGCTGTAAATCGATGAGAAATGGCAAAACAAACTAAATAACCCTTTTCAGGGTTCACTAAAGTAAA
Organism: Apus apus; assembly: GCF_020740795.1. Classification (NCBI taxonomy): domain Eukaryota; kingdom Metazoa; phylum Chordata; class Aves; order Apodiformes; family Apodidae; genus Apus; species Apus apus. Next base: position 199,704,330 of record NC_067282.1, read on the forward strand.
TATAACTCTTGGTCAGTAACCATATCACTTCAGCTTCACACTTTGTTTTACTAAAGCATTAAGCAACATTGAAAGGAAGTGCCTGTGACAAAGTTTAAAGGAAGTTAAATGATAGATAAAATGCAAACTGAACTGTTATATCTCCCTATCTCCAGCTGCACCTTCATGCACAGTGACAGTGCTCACAAGGAAGAGACACAGGCACTAGTTTGCATGTTATTAAAAGCAGCTGAGGGCCAACGTTGGTCTGGAGCCACTCAACTGCATTTCTTAATCTTACCACAGTGACCTGTCTTGGACATGGTTACAAGTTGTTAACACCTGGGAGATACACAAGGAGAAACAGCAGAGGTGATTCTCAGGCTTGAGAAAAAAATAAAGAAAAACAGAAGTGGATCAAAATGAAAACAGGCTACCAGCTCTGCAGCATAACCTCTTTGGGGCCAGGAGTCCAGATCATCCAACTTGGAAGACATTTCTTCCTTAAAAAATTACTTATCTACAGGTCAGGTACTAACTCAGATGAGCTTGGTGAAGAGAACGCAACAGGAAAGGCAGACACACAAAATCTTCTTCTCAACCAGGCCACTGCTGTTCTTATGCCACGCTCCAGCTGAAGGAGCAGGACTTGTGGCAGCCTCCTCCATACAGTCTCTCAAGTAACTAAAGCAAGCACGGAGAGGGGGCTGCTCTCATTCACAACTGTATTAAAGTGAGAGCTTCTCCAAGCTGAATATTCAGTTGGAAGACTTTAAAATAAGCAGACACTGGACATTTCTCTCATTCTGTAGGTGAGGTTGCTGTGCAACAAGCCTGATGAGGAACACAGGCTCTAGAAATTAATCACATTCAGCAACACTCAATATTCTTTTGCTGCCTATAACTCACATACAAAGGGAGAGATGAATAATACAACTGCAAACCACAAAAGTATGTGTGAAAGGAGAATCTGACACACAAAGGGCTATCTGGCAGTCTGCAAGGCCTGAGGGTAGAATGCACTGAGAGATATCTATCAGCAGATAAATTTTATCTTGACAGATGAAGAAATGCTGCTCATTTGAGATCACACAGGCTGAAACCTTTTACATATATAATCTGTCTTCATGCCTCAGCTGTGAGGCAAAGTACCCAATGGCAGAACCTGGTTCAGTGCTGAAGTGTTGCTCCTCATTTTCCCTGACAGCATCCTTAACACTGACCATCTGAGCCTGGGATGGTCTGCACACGTTCTTATGTGATCTGGCCTAGATGTTCCTGCTGTGGCAGGCGGGTGGACTTGATGATCTTCAGAGGACCCTTCCAACCCCTATGATTCTATGATCCTGCATTTTTGTTGTGCTTGCTTTTAAAACAATACATGTGTGCCCTTTGAGTACAGCTTATCTGGACTATTTCTCTCAACTGATACTTGGAGCAATTACGGTGACTAACTCAGATATTGGAACCTGAAGTTCAGATGCGACATTTCTCCCACTCCATCACTATCTGGATATTCAGACACCCCTACTGTTATTATTCTCCCACTGTGGACAGTGTCTAACATAGAAAAAGACCCAGGGAACAGAACAGTAACATCAAGTAGGTTTTTGTTTGATTAGTTGGGTTTTTTTTGTGCCAGGACCAGTTCTAGGAAGATGAAGCTTCATCTCTGTAGCATTTCAGGTAGAGTTTCCACAGAATACATTATTATATACAACTTGTTATTCACTTACCCTGCTGTCTCTGTACACATCAAAAACAACTGAAAAGAAGGGAAAAAAAGTTAATCTTAATATATATATATATCATTTCAGATTATGTCTAAATTTTAATAGATACTTATGTACAAAGCACAACCTGCAAAGTAAGTGTGTCTGCAGAACTGGAAGCCAGAATTAGGTTCATTTCCAAGAGGGAGCTGAAACATTTCAAGAACTACTGTTAATGCACTGAGAGATCAGCTGTCAGGTTTTTCCATTTGATTCTGATTTCCGTTTTCCATTTTTTCCTCCCCCAACAAAAAACATCTGATGAACTCTTAGCCCAGAGAGAAGCTTATCTCTGACATTACTGCTGTTTGGTTTGCAGCAGAATGGAGAAATTTAAATGAGGGATCAAGACTCCACCATGCTAGACACTGCACAAACATTTAATATGAGAAAGTTCCTGCCTAAAGGAGATTAGGACTTCAGCAGATAACAAGACAAACAGGTTGTAGAAACAAAACAGTGAGTGGGTGTGCTGAGGAGGTGGCAGTGAAATGGCCATGTTTAACGTAACCCAGAGCAGCTACAGCTCACTCACTGATTATCAACAGCTCCTTCAAACAGACCCTTGGTGACTGACACCAAGCTGCCTTGCTAGTGGCACTATTGTCCCTCCCCTAGACTTAATTAAGCATGAATCTTTGTACAGGCATCTTTCTATAAGGCTGTGTTCTGTGTGGTTAAACAAATCTTTGATTTGCTGTTCTATTCAGCTAGGGAAATGGACAGATAAGCAATCAGGCATGACTACATGCAGAAGTTGAACCCATTTAGCAGAAAGAAAAAAGAATGTATTTAGAAAACCCTCAGACAAATGCTGTGTCGTCACTTCCTTCACTAATAAGGAAGCGAATATTTCAGCCAAGAGATTTCCCAATACATGTGGGATAAACTAAACTCAGGATATGACTGAAGAACACTTGAGCCTCTGCAGCTACTCAGGAAGCTGCCCATCAAATAACAGGGATGTTGATTGATCACATTCATGCATGTAAAGCTACTCAGCAGCTTAATCTAACCTTTCATGTGAAGCTGGCTGGACTAAAGGCAAACCACAACTCAACAGCACCAGAGCCAGTGACATAACTGGTTTTGACCATACAGCCTAAAAATCCATGCAGCTTTTTGCACAAGCTCGGTTGCGTCAATTTAAAATTTCATTCCGGAACCAAGTGCTGTGTTTTCTCAAGAAGACAAGCTAAGTCAGGCATCAATGCATAGAGGAGCACAGCAACCCTTGACTTCTCTCCTCCAGCTGTTCTAACTCGACTTGTCGCCTGTACCGTGTACACTCATTAGTCACAGTTCATTAGTGGAAAACTTGCATCTGAGCTTTAGTACAAAATGATGCCTGTCAGCCTAACACAAGCCTGCTGCAGTCATCCAGGTTACTGGCACTCAGCAGGATTTACATCCCCGTTAAGACTGACTGCACATTGCTGACTAGGCTCAGGACACTCACAAACACTGAGCAGAGAAGAAACCCTGAATGGTTTTCTCTTCTTAGGGACCACCTCAGAGCAGGAGTGTTGTGTGCCAGTAAGACTGTAGTAAAACTTCACCAGCAATCATTCAAAGTGGAGGGGAAGCCATGGCTCAGTTCTCCAGATACCTCCAGAACACTGTTCTTACTGGGCTCTTATGAAAGGTATTTAGAAAGTTTTAATATCAAAAGTATTTATAAAGCATTCACCCATCTGTTATCCTACTGCTCTGACTCAACTCTTCCATCTGGAGATGCTACCAGACCAACTGGAAAAAGCAGAGCAAACAGCATGAAAATACTCAACAAAACAAGAAGTCAGGAAAAAGCTGTAATACCTTTCCTTTTAAAAGCAAACAGGCAAACAAACCCACTTTTCTATTGTTAACAACACATATGCTTCCAGACAGCGGATCAAGGGATGTGATGGTGGATGAATGAAAGGTGGTAAAAAAAAAAACAAAAAACACAGAACAAAACAAAAAACATTTTCTGCATGCCATTTCTCTGCAGATTAACAAGTCCCCAGCATTTAGTGCCTAGAAACAAAAGGTTAATAAACCTTCATCCCAGAAGGTCACCCTGAAACCTCCTTTTCACAGAAGGTAACTTGGATGGCCCAGTTTTACATCCTTTATGCAAGCTGATGCTTCAGATCTTTCAGTTCACTACGCAGCAGTTTCAGAGCCTAAATCTAGGCATCAATTTAAAAAAAACAGTGCCCTAAATTCTTATCTATCAGTTGATTACATAGCAGCTAAAATGATGTTGGAACACAGAGGAAAATTAAAATACAGTAATCAGAATGTCAGATCTATATGCCTGATCTTACTTCAAAACATTAATGCTACAGATGTCTTAAATTATTATAGTGATTTTGAGACTACTAGTCTTCTCAAGGACTGTTGCTTGGACAACTTTCTGGACCTTGCAGAGGAACCTTGCAGAGTCAAATTATTAAGAATTTTAATGTAAACCAGACTGGCATTAGAAGGTATCTTTTTCAGAAAATCAGACATGACAGATCTATTTGACTCCTCTGGTGGCTCAGCAAAGTAATTAACCATGTTCAAAACTTACCTCAAGGTTGAGTATTCAAAGCTTTATAGAAGACAACACAACTGTCAGACAATTACTATGCTTATGTATTTTACTAAACTGAGGTTCAGTCCACACCAAACCCAATTTAAATCCCTCCACCATATTTTTCACCACTCCTGATCACCCATCACAACAGAACACTATTCAATTCTCACTAAACCATATCAGGAAACCATTTCCAGTAAGATTTGCAAAGGACTCCACATTTAAAGAATAAGACAATTTACTTGGGCTTCCTAGGTATATCAAGCACCGTGGCCTTTATTCAAAAGTTTCAGCAGCTAAACTGCTGTGCATCAATAGTCTAGGAGAAGTTACTGTAACTTCTTGAAAAGAAACTTAAAAATAATTTTTCAAGGAATACATCAATAATTTAGCAACAAGTTTACAAACAAATATTCTTCTTACTACTGAATGCCTTTTGTTAAGCATTTCCTACCTCACTTCTCAGGTTTAGAATTGTTCTTAATTAAAAACAAGTATAGGGGGAAAAAGCCTTCCAAGAAAAAGTCATTATGCTTCTGGAGGGAACCTTTCCTCCTTCATTGTGTTTTCCTGAAAAGCTCCAGCCTATTCCTTCAGTTTTTATGTTCCAAATTTTATAGTAATTCAAAAACTACATTGCTTTCCATGCTCTAGACACAAGAGCTTTAAGACTCTCCCAAGTTAAAAAGAACCAAGCTCTGTGAAAACAGTAACTGTGAAGACAGAAATGTATATCCACACACTTAAATATCAGGGATGCCATTATTTATTGACAAGTACCCATTTTCCCACTGATCTCCAGCAGTAAACTGGGATTTTAGCACATTGCAACTCAATGTGCTGTGGAGGAGCCAAGCTCAGCAACAGCAAGGGGGCAGGAGGACAGGTCTCACTCCTATGGAGCTTGCCCTGCAAGCCCTTTAAATTTCAAACCTCCCAGTATCCTATGAAAGAACTTCAAAGAGGTAGGTTCTTCATTTCTATTTTTAAGTCTGTGTAACTGTGCACAATAAGCACTGAAAGACCTTCACAGACCTCCTCTCTTCCCTTCCCCATGCTCCCCTCAAGATACTTACAGTCTTCATCCAAGAATTTATACTGTATGTGTTTCTTGAAGAACTCCTGTATTGATCTACAGATCTCCTCATGTTGCTTAGAGATATGATCGTAGTATTGAGTGTAGTCCCTCTGTGATACACCTGTCAACAATTTCAGTTTATTAGAAAGAGCTTTAGGCATGCAAAAAAACCCAACCAGATACAATACAGCTTTCAGAGACCATTCAGCCATTAAGAATTACTTAACTGTTTGGCTTTATTCTCCAAGACTTATGAACTTCCATTAGGATTTTTTCGTTGAACAGTCTACCCTACATTTTATAAACCTCCTTTTATATATACACATTTTGACCATTTTTAAGTGAATTTCAGTAAGAACCTTAGCCTGTGGTTTTAATTTCCACTTCATGCCTTTTCCTTTTAGTTATATTCTCTGTGGTTACTCTGGTCAAAAACCTTTTTTCTTCTGCATATCAGATGTAGGGATCAGAATTTGGAACCATGAAATGAAAGAAGCAGGGGCTAAGCTTGCAGATTAGCAAAGATGATAGATCCTAGTGTACCATAAAGATTCTCATTTAACCCATTTTTAAAGCTTGGAGTAAGGTGTACCTGTTTGATAAGGTAGTACAACTGAAACATGAAATCCTAAAACAAATGAAATGGCCTTTCTCCCTTTTGCCCCTCTCGAGGGCTTTCTTGCACATCTGACATTAGATAAACTATCCCAGCTACATCACAAGCTCTTAATTTCAGACATTTGCTTGGGTACAAGAAGTTGACATAAATAGGATTATATTGTTGCATGCGTCATAAGTGGCAGTTCTCATGCAGGATCTGTCAGCAAAAGCCACTGCAACATCCTGCTGGACAGCTATCAAATCAAGACCTGCCTCATCAGTACATAGTGAATAAAAAAAAAAGCCAGAACTCCCCCAGGAAGATGTATCAATTATGGCAGTCTGCTGTTTTAGCCATATATAAAACACAGATATTAAGTTTTACTGTAAAACAATGCTGACTGCCTCCAAAGATGTGCTCCTTAAGAAACACATAGAAAGTTTATGATGTCAGTGGAACTTTGAATTATTAATGGCACTGCAAAGCTTAACTGAGGTCTAAAAACAAAAACTAAGAGATGGTGGCATATTGGGAGAAACCAATATGTGACTGGAAATTTATTCACTACACTGTGCAAGTATCACTCCTGAGCTTGACTGACAGACATTAATTTTAAGAGCATGAGAACATACTGTGAAAAATCTTGGAACTGTCTTCAGAAATGCAGCTGGAGTGCTGGCTAAAAAAAACCCCATATTGGTAGATCTACGAAGTTTCTTACCAGGTTTCTTACTGAGTTTCCAATCTAGTAATGAAACACAGTGCATTTAATTAGCCAGTGTAAAAAAGTTTTGAGGTATTTGAAAGTACTAGATAGAGATTCTATAATAAATCTACATTCAAATGTTTTAGACGTTATTACAGGGATGCACATCTTTGGCAGTTGTGCTGTTCCAGCATCACATAATAGCACAGAATTCAGCTCTTCCCCCTTCATAAAGCTATGTCAGTAGCCACTAAGCAACAGCAGCTTAATGGAGAATCTCTACTCTTAGCAAGATAAACTCTGCTACAAAGACCTGTAATAAAATCTGCAATTGGAATGGAGAGAGGCTGGAAGATGAGTGTGGAAGCACCAGATGGAACAGCCAAATAAAAGTACTAGGAGAATGGTATGTATTGACAGCGCCTAGATTAGCACATCTCAAACCTTCTATGTGCAACTCCATAGGACACCCAGATCAGGAAACAAAAAACAGGGAGTATGTTCCTAATGATTCACAGAGGTGGGACAGGATGGAGACAAATTGCTGACAGCCCCTAACAGGTACAAAAAGGCACATCCAAAACAAACACGTAGTCACCATGCTGAGAAGAAGCCAGGAAAAACAATGAGGACTAGACAGGTATTATCTCTTCACTTCCATATCATCACAAGGAACCACTTGAATATATGCATTTTGGTCCTTGTGAATAAGTAGGCATGAGACAGACAAAAATGAGCAAACTTTTTTTTGCTTCAAAACAAAACCATCACCTTCCTTCCTATAAAGTCTGAATTGGAGGTTTGCTACATCACTGCTGTAACATTTCCTTGTCAGAAGAGTTTACACAGAATGATTCAATTTTGTTAACAACAAATGAACAACAGTCCTGTGCTATTTACATTTCTGTTCATCTCTGAGGGTTCCATGGTAGACCACACCAAAAATTAATTCAAACTCCAGAATAGTATTTAGCCTGAAATCAAACCCCTCAAGTCAAACACCCATATGTGCACTACATGTCTATGCTCCTGTTATAGACAGCAGAGAATAGTCAATAATACATCTAGAGGAATATAATTCAGCTATATTTACCCTAGAGCTGCCTGCAATGCATGCTGTAGCATAATCTGTCTGGCCTCCAGCTGTCACAGGTCTCCCAATGCACACACCAGCTCTCTGCATGCTGTGGATAACCTAGCTGTTTGGTGCCACTGGAAATGTTTTACAAGCAGGTTTTTGAACCAGAGTAACAGATTGACAGGTTTTGTGACTAAGCTACATTGAATACAATATGAGCTCAGACAACCTCGTACACCTATGGGACATGCTCTGACCTCCCCAACTTTCTGTATCCACTTTTCACATCTTACCAGCCCAATACCCAACTGCCTCTGGATTTATTCTGCAAGCTGGCTATGCTGCCATTTGCTCCTGAATAGGAGAGGCACTGACAAAACAGCCTTTGGGTGAAGTTTCTGAACTAGCAATTAGAGTTAAGAATATCTCCACTGTAATATTGACCATGCTGTGTTGTCAGGCTTTCAAATAAAAGTGGAAAATAACTGAAAGAAGAAAACATTAATCCCAGAAATTAGGTGTGATAGGTAAGAAAGAACTGTCTTCAGATTTAGTTCTGACTCAAGGAATTGGAGAAACTCCTCAGAACTTTACCCAGTAATTTCCTCTTTTAGAAAATTCTTACCTATGAGCTTGTTTTCCTTGACAAAGCATCTGAATTCTGCACCAGGGATTAGTTCACACCATTTGCGAAGAACAAGCTATTATAGAGGAAAAACAAATTACAAAGTATTGTTTCAGAAAGGTACATTTTGTCAATGGGTATAGCTTCTAGAACTACAGTTTTGCTGAAATTATAAGATGACCTCTGAAGTTATTCCCAATACAAGAAAACAAAACAATCTTAACATGCAGTTCATATAATTATCTTAGCAAATACTTCAAAGCAATTGAACTTAATGTATTAATAGAATCACAGAATGCTTTTGGTTGGAAGGCACCATAAAGTCCATCTCATCCAAAGGAGTTTACAGTAGAAAGGCTCAGAATGGACACAAGAAGAAATTTTTTCACCATGAGGACTGCCATGCAGTGGGACAGCTCCCTCATGGATGTTGGGCAGCCTTCATCCACTGAAGTTTTCCAACCAGGTTTAATAAAATGCCAAGAAACCACTTTGATCACATTGCTTACCCAGCTTTGAGCATGAGCATGGGCCAGAGAGCTCTTCAGAGGCTCCTTCCCACCGTAACTATCTCATGCTTATCCACTCTGTATTACATTTATAACTGTGAAATCATTTACAAAACAACTTTAAAGTTACATTCATGATAAAGCATGGAAAAAAACCACCAACCCTGCTGTACAACACAACAAATCTATAATGGAATTGGCAGAAAGTTCCTCCCTAGTCAAAAGAGCTGATGAGCAGAATTAAATTTAACCAAATCAACCTCTATTCTGGTACACACCCGAGCAGAATTCTGACGCCTTTGAAGGCACAAACCAGTTAAAATTAGGACACAGAATAGAAATAGTAACTAAACTATTATAGCCAACAGGACAGACTGCCTGGTAATTAAAGCATTTCTCTGACATTTTCTCAAGTTTCTGCATTTCCTAAGCTGAAATATTCAGATGGATCCATTATTTTGAAGGCCTCAGTTACTGCTACTGGAGAGTGGAAACTCCCAACGCCTGTCAATCACAGTAGAGAAGCCCCAGTAATCAAGATGACATTCCTAACTATAGTGTAAACATGAAACACTCTGTTCCAGCTTTAGATTCCCTTTGAAGATACCTTCAGAGCACATTAGATAGTGCTTTAAAAAAAACAAAAACAAAAACACAAAAAACCCATAAAAAAAACCCCAACAAACCACCAAAGTTCATTCTCTTCTCTAAAGACCTTTAAGGCCACAGGATGATGACAAATGCTGTCCTTACATAAAAGTTATGATTAGAGAAATGACTAGATGCTGTCATAAAAGCAATAGCACCACACAAACCATTTAAAGCACTGCTAATATCTACATGGCTAGCTTCACATTTTAATCTGGTAATGAGCATATGAAACAAGATACAACAGACCACTTCAGTTAAGGATGTCCCCAGCCACTACAGCTACCTCCTCTTAGTAACCTCAGTTGTGGTACTCACAAGCAGCATACTGTTAAGAATATCTGACTTTCAGCTACTGAACTTGTCCTTCCTGGCAAAACCTGACAGACATGAGAAGAAATTGGAAAGAAGTTGCAGAAGTCTGAACTTTAGCTCATCTGATCTGTAATTCAGTTAACTCCTGATGACCTGCAGTGCTTAACCAGACTTCCCCACACTGCCCAAGCAACAAAATTAAAAAAACAAACAAATAAACAAACAAATTTTATGGGCTCATACTCAGGCACCCAGCATGTGAGCAATTTGTTTAAATTACCCAGAAATTATGCAAAGAGTCCTACCTCATAGTCCAAGGAAGGATCAGGGGAATCATCTGTACAGTGAATAAAACTGGAAAAGTAAAGCACAAGCATCAAAAACTGCTTTTACAAGATTTTAGCCATTGTGAAAAAAGTAACCCAAGAATATGAATCACAAAAACTACTGGTAAATTATCTCCAAGACATATAAACCAAGTAACTTGAATACATTGATAACAAACTGTTTTTTGACACTGGTCAGGGAGAAAAAAAAGGAAGGAAAAAAAATAAAAATCACCTCTTTCCACCTCTTTAAGTGGAAGCACTTGAATTTGGACAGGCATGTGGCTAAAACGTGTCTATTCACTGCAGAGTTTTTTTCTGTTTGAATCAACAGTTCTGCTCCTTTCTTTATTGTCATGTTGGCATAACTGGAGTCTCAAAGAAGCAGGTAAACTTAAGTATTCCAATCTAGTTTCATTGCAGCATGACTTCCCTAGTACTTTTAACTTCCCAAACCACACAGCAGACAGACATCACCATGCCTTACAGCAATTCATTTCCATGAATTAGGGATGCAAAACAGCGCCACTCGGCACTTCTGATCCACAGCAAAGCGTCTGGCTCAATTAAGAGCCTTAAGAAACACTCTTACAAATCTCTTGAGAGTGGGAATAAACAAAACTATTTCCACAACTGCAAGCAGATGTCAAGGTTTGTCACTTGTGAGTAGCTGACACTGTGCATCACCTTTCAGGAACTTTCAAGAATGGAGGCAGTCATACCCAAACCAACTTCTCTGCACATTTTTGTCATTTTACAGCAAACCTTGCAATAAACCTTTCAGCTTTCACAGGGAATCAGCAAAAGAACATGCATTTTCTTTCCAGCTGTACTCCCTGACGTTATTGGCAACAAACTACTATGATGCACAGAGCTGTGCAGAGGGTCACTGCTGAGCAATAGTCTTAAATGGTAACATTTATGCTCTCCCTCTTTGGCCTTAAACTTAGTCAAGCAACCCAAGAGCCTAACATCTTTAATATAAGCATTGCATTGGTGAGACTTGGCTGCCCAGCCTTCGGTGTGAAGCAAAGAGCTAGCAAGACCAGTTCATTCAGTATGCTGCCAGCAGACATACATTTCACACGTTGTAGTTTAGACTTCAATATCCACTGCACACAGAAAAGCAGGGCAATAGCAGACATGCTTTCCCAAAGTACTGTAATCAAACAGATCATATACATCTGTAAGCCTATGTAAACAGATAACATCCTTCAACTACAGTTTATATTACCCACAATTTAAGATCTGTCAAGGCAATAGAAACAAACTCATGAGAGCTTGTACTTTTGGCTAGACTCAAAATTCCTCCCTTACAAGCATGTATGCCTACCGTGCCCAAGAAAGTATTCTCCCCCCAGAACCAATCATGAACTATATAGGAAAAGGCAGCTGAAGTTCAGCACATGGAGTTTTACAGTCCCTCCACACTTGGACTTGACTGACTTCCATATTTGAGATTGGGAGACCCGTGATCCACCCCCTTCCAACAAGATGCAGTCTCTTCCAGCAGTGAAAAATAGCCTCACAAGCAATCAGAATTATCCCCTGCTCAACCCTCAAACATTTTGGGTGAGAGCTCTGTGGGGAAAGATACTTCCTCTTTCCTTGCAAGTCAGAAAATTAAACCCTTGGGTGCCATCCTAAGTCACAAAGACTGCTCAGGTATTGCTGCCAAATCAAGCAAACAGACAAAATTATGAATATAAACAAAAACACTGCAAGACAGAGTAATGTTTTTCTTAAGCCTTAATGACATAGGACTGAGTACAAATGAAGAAAAAAATTGGAGAATCCAGTGAAACACAAAAATAAGCTCAGGTTTTTGTAGTCTCTATTTCCTTCTAAATATTATAATGAGTTTTTGTCAACAAAAAGATGCTACTAGCACCCCTTTTTGGGTGTAGACATCGGGCAATTTGAGGTAGTTGAAATTGTATATTTTTTACCAACTTATTGTAGCATTAATTGTTCAGACCCAGCTGAACTGATCTACTGCATATGGCATTTTGACTGTAAGAGGCAGAAGGCTAAGCAGGGTTTCTCTAACCTGCATCCTATTCAGGTTTGGGGGTGCTTGAAACAACATCCAGAAAGACTTCAGGAACCCAACACTGAGTGATATCTGGACTGTCTTTTCTGAAGCCTTTGAAAATTGTAATTTTGATTACTGCTAAGAGTGAAGGAATTAATCTCTACTGCTTATAGGCCTTGTGCTGTGGTCAACAGCTTGTTTACAGATTTATACTTAGATGTCAAGAACAGAAAGCTCAAGGTCTCTTTATAGGTAGCAGCTGTATGTTAATCTCCAAATGCAAACACTCGACAACACACTATCTGAAGCCCTTATGCTGTTGAGTTTTCAACACTAAGAACAGCAATTTAAGAAGGTTTGTAAGACCTCCTGTACAAATCCTGCTAGGAGAGCCAAGAACTCATTTGCAGAACACTGAGATTATTCTGTGAATAATAAACTACTATGAATATAATGAGGATTATAAAAGTTATTCTGTACCTGACACTTCCCCTCAGTTTATTTTAAAACCTTAACAATAATAAAAAAAGAACCAAGGAGAAACTTTAATAGCCTTTGAACTGAATCTTTATTTCTTGAATTTTGAACTTTAAGGGCTAAGAGAAATAAGAAATTCATGCACCATTCAAAAGAGGATCTTGTACTAGACTGTAAATTGCTAAGAAAAACAGGGATACGAGTAAAACGTCAAGGAAAAAAAAATATATCAAAGGCCTCATCTTCCCCATCCTCTCATGTGGAACTTTTTATCTTAAAATAGGTTACATTAAAGTCTAAACCAACAGCTACTGTTCTTGTAAAAATGTATCCTGAGCTCCAAGTCCCATCCCATCTCTGTGACAACACTGCCTCCTATGTTCTGTCAGGAGAACACAGGCTGTTATTCCCCCACATCTCAGAAAAAACTTTATAATTTGTAATGAAACACTTAGAAGCACTAGGTCTGTTAACAAAAACATAATCAGAATGCTATCTTAAAAACAAAAAACCCTGAAACATCTGCTGGGTTCTAAAGTTGAGCCACGTGCTTAGGAACCTGGTGGGCTAAACCTCATTTAAGGAGCAGACTTTCTCAATTGTTCTCAGAAACAGGCACTCAAATTTTAACCAAGCACTCTTGTGCTTTAACCAAGCACCTAAATAAATAAAAAATTTGCATCTCATCTCATGTTCCTTCATATCCTGCACATTAATACATTTGAAAACCTTCCCTTGGCTCAGTGGGAGTTGTGTCACCTACTCCGTTAACCCTACAAAACATGGCACAGGTGGTCCCTTCATTCTGTTTCCTGGGCAGGGTTGAGTAGCAGCCTTTAGACTCTTTACTTCACCTGTCTAACCAGCTTCTTGAAAACCTTTCAGAAATGAACTTAGTAATAACACATCCACAGCACCAGCTGGGCCAATAAAATAGTGAGAGTCAATTAGCAACATTGAAGTGCACATCAGAAAAGTCAGTCTCCCACATGCCCCTCTATAATAAGTCAAAGGGCAATAGGTTGTTTTTTAACAAGGTTGAACTAAAAGGATTTCTTATTTCTCCTCTGTGGTTGTGATTACTAAACAACTGGGAGAATAAGACCATCTCAGCATTCAAAATCTCCATAGTGGCATCTGCAGATTTAAAACATCCACTACTGTCCTGTAGGACAGGAACAATCTCTGAAGTTGGACAACATATCCAGATTATCTTATAACTGAAAGGGCATTATCATATCATTAGAACTATTGGTAATATTTATACCAGTCTCAAGGAGGGCAATCATGTCTTAAGGCAACAAGAAGAAAACCAACACACTCAACAGGGCTTTAGAAGGATTTTTGTTCAAAAGAGAAGTTTTAATCACCTAACAGGAATCCCAATTAGAAAGGAATTTTTTTTTTTTTTAATCACATATCCACAACACTGTTTTTGAAAGTCTGCAACAAACCTGTAAAGATAAGGATCACACCACCCACAAGTTTTTTGTGAACTCAGCTAAGTAAAATGCAATGCTTATTTTGAGGCAGAAACATTGACTACCTTAATGAGTGCATCATTCTGAAGTCTTTGTTAGTTTATACACAAATAACAAGGATTAAAATTAACTCATTATTCTGAACTTTTCAACCAAACAAAGTGTCAACATCATGAGAAAATCCAAATATTTAAAACAGCCAAAACTTATCCAGTCATGCTCAGTGTATTTGCATTAAGGCCAAATGGTTTGTACTGAAGGATTGGACAGCTGAAGTTTTCTTGGTACTTAAGACAGTTGAGAATGCCAGCAAGGGCAGCTCCCTGACCTGAGCAATGTATAGATACATAACAGATAAATAGGTAGGAAGAGGAAGAGGCAAAGGAAGTGATTTGCCTTAAGTTACACATCACTGGCAAAGCTGGATAAAGAAACATATCTTCAAATTGCCATTGTAAAGTCTTTTCCATAATATGACCCATGAAGTGGACTTCTAAGTCAATATAGTTGAACAGAAAACAACAAAAAAAGGGTATACAACATTTCAGCTATTATGCAGGGCAAGAAAATTTTAGACCATACTGATTATTAATGAAAGCAGTAGAAATGTAATGCAGTTATCCATTCTCCTCCCTCTGACTAGTCCTTCCAAGGGATTTGGATGTATTATGTATGTATCCAATATTCATTTGTTCAGTAATTCACATTCTTTTGCCAGCTTTATTTTTAATTTCTGCTTGCTAAGGACTAGGGAACAGGCAGCTAATCAATAGTATAATTAAGGAAGACCGTCTTTCTGATTCAGCAGTAATCCTTTCCACTATTGGGTGGGGACATTTTGTACAAATCACTTGGCAATTTAGAAATACCATGCACAGACTGGACAATAATATGTGCTTAATCAAGATATTCTAAAATACAAGATACATAGAGAACAAAGTGATTTTATACGTCACACACACTCCCCTAGTTCTAAGTACAACTTCCATTCAAATTCATGGAAACTGCAAGGCTGCATTGCTCACAGTAACTCTGTCTTACCAAAACAACAAAGCCTGTTCTGGCAAAAAAAAACCAACAAACAAACATAACCCAAACCTACAACAACATTAGATTAGACTTTAAAAGGATGGGAAATACATACAACATTTTCTTAAATGAAATGTCACCCTAACCTTTAGGCTAGGTGATAATCCCACAATCATGTCACAAGGTTGGCTTATTTACCACCCACCAGCTGAGCTGCACTATCTGGCAGCATCTGCAGTCTTGTCACACTGGAAAAGGAGTCTAAATGGATTGGACTGGTGCAATTTCAGGTGCTGTCTTCCTGCTAGGGGTTATTTTCCCACAGCAGGATCAGTAGATGAGACTGTGCCTGCTACAGGCTGCTCAGCCACTATTGTTCTTAGTCTGGTGTGAACTTAAGGTGAAATTACCCGTGGTTCAAGGTAACACCCATACTGTGAAATCTCACAACACAGGAGCTCAAATGCATTCACTGCCTTCACCACTAAGTCAGGTCTGTCTGCAGAGGACAGGGTGAATAGCAGAGGCACTGACTTTACCTGATATGAGACAAAAATCACAGAAAATTCACCCATTCCAGTACTAGTGAAGGTGGTCAAACCAACTCACTCTACCACACAAATGTCATAAACTAAGAGTACAAACACACACAAAGAGTTACCACATTTTTTAAACCAAATGATGCTCACTCAACATTTATGTCCCAAATTCATTAGAAAGTGGTTAAACCAACAGGAATTTTCCAAGAAGCTCAGGTTATTTTCTTCTGAACCTCTTTATACATGAGACAATAGAATAAAAAAAAAGTACTATTTAATATTCACAAAGAGATTGATACAAAGTATACAGTTCTTTTCAGACCCACAAGGCTCAGCCCTGAAAGCAGCTAGAACAAAGCACAAGCACTAAATTCTAGTGCTTAACCCTTTGAGCAAACCAACCTCAAGACACTCGTCATCTAGTAAGACACAAATCATCTAGCCTCCCATTGGTGGAAACCAGGAAGAAAAGCTCCTTGGTAGGGCATCAAAGTCTCCCAAGAATTACTATTCACTCACATCTGAAATGTAAACTATAGATTTCTCATCTCTCCCATCTCTTTCATTCTCTACGATTCCAGAATCATCAATTCTCAAGGCTCACAATTGTTTCCCTGTATTTTTCAATCTGGTTTCTCCCTCCAACATTTTCTCCCCTCCTTCTCTGTCTCTTCCTCTGCACCTAACAATACTGTAGGTTACACATAATGTAAAACCCAGCATCAGAAGTGGACTGACAGTGTTGCTAGCACTTCATAAATGCAGAGATAAGTATGAAGATGTTGCTACCTATGATGTTTTTAATGTACCAACAAATTTGGGAGACAGAGTGTTATTAGAGTTGCAGGAATTAAAAAAGAAGACAGTTGCAAAGCATGAATGTAACTTGTTTCACATTTCAGACAAGATAATTCTTACCAGGTCATAAGCTACTCAACACAGGACCATAGGGCTTGGTAACCCTCTATAAAGCACCTAGAACAAGGGCCCTCCATTTGATTGAGTCTCCTAAATATTGCAGTAATATAAATATGCACTAAATAATTCTTGGAAAACAATCTCTCAGGTTCCAAGCCTCAGACTACCCTTTTTCTTTGATTTTTAGCAATAACAGTAACAAGAACATTAAATTCCAATAATTTTATTTCAGGAAAAGGCTATATTTTTAAATTAGTTACATTAATCAGATGAAGGTATTACAGGAGGAATCTGCTCTTAGAAAATTAAGTACTCTCTTCCTGTGAGCAGACAAAATAAACCCCAGGCACACTGTATTTGTAATTTTATCTGTAACTATTATCCCTAGTCACAGTTTCTGGAGTGCATTTGTTCAACAGCTACAAGAATTTAAGTTGAGAAGGAGCTCTAGGAATACATTAGCAAAGGTCTCAGTCATCTTCCAGGCAGCCACACAAACAGCAGTAGCTTTAAAATTTGAAAGGGACACAGTAAAGTCATGCTGTATTACCTTAAAAAGTGGCAACAACAATGTAGGTAGCAACAAGTAAATACCAAGAAGGGTAGCGAGGTAAAAAAGCTCCAAGCTTAAAACATCACTGCTCTGGAAAGCAACTCAATAAACAACAAAGATCTTAGCCCATACTGTCATTTTGCATGTACCACTTCAATATGTCTTTCTAACTTGCCTTTTGCTCATTTGCATATTAAAATCAAGATAACTAATACAAGAATAAAATGGAGGCTGCTCCTCTCTTGTTGACTGACACTAGGTGAACAATTCTGGTTTACTAGGAAAGACTCACTCATGGTAAGTAACAGCAAAGACAACTTAACCTTGCAACACTCTGCACCAAACTGGACCTGGCACTTATTTTTGCACCATGGAAGGAGACCAAGAAGGAGGAGGGAAGGGGTGGGGGAAGCTTCAAAGAACAAGTAACTATTACTGTACCTGCCATTTGTATTACTGTAAACTTTTAAACATGAATATGCATTTTCATATCAGATATTTATCATTACTTTACAGTAAAGAGTAAGATTTTTCAAAAGAACAGAAAAGTTACCCTCAGAGGGGTGGGGAGGTTTATGACTGGATGTAAATAAGATTGTCTCCTAAAAATCTACTTACGGCTGCGTGAGGTCACGAGTAATGAAGTCTGAACTCTTGAAGAGGAGGAAAATGTCACTGAGAGCTTTACATTTCAGAGAGCTGTTCATTGCTATCCAGTAGGCATCCTAAAGAAAAAAGGAGATCATCCAAAAAATGCACCTGAACTAGCAGGAAGGAATGGAAGATGCAGAGCTAACAGCACTAAGTATCATGCAACATTTGAAAGATTATTTTTTTTTCTTTTGAGGAGACCTTCATTAGCTGTTACAAATATATGATAGTTATTGCTTGTCTTACTATTACTTTGTTGAAAGCATAGCAAATCCACTTAAAAAGTAAGGTTTTTTAGTGCTTCCAGGCACTTGCTTGGAATGCTTGCCTGAACACAAGTTTCCCTTGAGAATATGGTGCAAAAACATTTGGGTGCACTCATCCTTGAAGTATAGTTAGAGTATATAAACAAAAAAAATACAGGGAAGTTTATTGCCTTGTGTGAGGTTTTTAATCTTTTTACTGGGCAACATTTTCAATGAGTAAATGAGAAGAGTCTGACCATCATGCTGACAAGGATACAGGGTTTTGTGCAAGACTGACAGGGCTGCCTGGCATCAGCCTCCCCAAACAGTGCACCATCTAGCTCTAATCCACCAGAACAATTTGCAGTACCACACTTCACTTGTATCTTGAGTATCACTCCTCCCTTTTTTAGAACCACTTGTCTCTTCTGCTTTCCAATGCATTAAGATAAAACAAACAACACAAAAATTCTTATGTTAATAACTGTTACAGGTTTGGGGGGGGGTGTCAGCATTCTTACCCTTGGAGCACTCCAGTTAAGTTTAGGAAAAACACTACCACCCAAAGAACTTATTGCTTCTTGAACTTTAGCTGTAAACTCAGGAAATTCTGGTGCCTGAACAAAGAACAACAAAAATATCAGTTTCAACACATTTAAAAGTATAGCCATCTTGTAAATACCATAAGAAATACATCTCATAGAAGGAATAAACTTGTCCAAAAATCAGCAACAAAGAACCCCACAAAAATAATGTAGTCATAGAAATAATTCACTTCAGAATAAACTCTGATATTCCTTCAATCTGAGAAAACAGAAAACTTTTCCAGTTCTCACTCCTGTTACTAGCAAGATTCCATGAACTTCATGGGGAAAAACCAAAAACCATAACTTTCTAACATTCATCCTGAAAGCTGCAACAGCTGCCAAACATGCAAGTCACATAAACAGACCTTAAATACATACCTGTGGTTAACTACCTAATGGCAGGTATCTTGTATACAAATAAGATTCAAGAAGACTTGAAAACAGACTTTCATAAATAGTTAGAATTAAGCACCTCTTTTAAAAATCTGAAATACAAATACTGTAGCACTCTTGAAAGTATTAAATAGCAAAAAAAAAAAAAAAAGTTGTGTTTTGTAATAGTTCTCTAGTTGTGTCTAGGAATACAGTAGGAGACCAAAAGTAAACAAATATTCACAGCTATTTGAATGACACCTCCTTATTTAAGCTTTAGTTTTACAAAATATTGCTAGTAATACTTAAACTAATCAGTTTTAAAGTAGCTCCTTAACAATATATTGCATCAAAATAGAGGACACACTACAAAGGTATGGGTTAGGCTAGAAAACCTTGTCTTGTAAAGAACATTGTCAATATTGTAAACATAAAATAGGGAGGAGAAAAACTCCTCAGGATACTATGAACTCCACTTTGAATGTGGGGCAATAGAAAAAAAACCAGATTGCTGACCTTGAAAATAACATGAAAGGATTTCAGGCATATGTCAAAGATTTTTCATGTAATGACATTTGTAGCAAATAGTATCCAAGAACACTATTTCTGCACGAATATTTTAAAATTCAACTTAAAAATACCTTCTAGGCTAAAGCTAATCGGTGTCTCTAAAATAACAAAGCCCTGACAGCCACACAAGTGATCAGAAAAAGTTTGTATCTTTTAGTATCTCCTTTCTGCAGCCCCCTAAATGCAAACACTTAAATAAAAAAAAAATTCTCTCACATTTTAGTGCAGTGACCTAAACTGATCTTCAAACATTCTAAGTCTTGCCTTAGTATATTACCTCGTCTACATGGGAATCTACACTTAAAAAACTGAAAAAAAAGCACTTTTCTGATTTTACTTAGCTTTTAGAGCTTCAGTCAATTTGAGAAATTGTTCCCGAAAAAAAGTAAAACTCCTCATGCCCTGCATTCTGATCCAATCTCCTCTTGTTTTGACAGAAGTCAGGAGACATACCACATACGTAACACCAGCACATTGCTAAGCCTCTCTGGGGAAATCTTACCATCATGTCATTTTATTAATACAAGTGAAGGAATATACAAAAGAGGACAGCTCCAAGGTTGCATAAACAAGCTACATCCTAACATTTCTTAAATTGTGAATGCCTGACTTCACAACCATCAACATTTATGCCTGTTTTTTTAACTCAGAATTTTCCATAATCCTATATTCTAATTCTTATTCGGAATGTAGAAGGGGCAAGGGAAACAAGTCCTACCTGATGAGTAAGACAGGTGAATCAGAATAATCACAATCACAGCCCATCTTACTGATCCCAGAGCCAAGAAACCAATAGAAAATTTGAACCTGGGATTCACTGTTTGTAAAATATGAACATGCTAGGCTGCCAGCAAATGCAGAACAACAATCTCCAGCCTGTCCCACTATTCTTTACACATTATGCTCCCTAGTGTTTCCCTGTTCAGCTTCCACATCCCTACTTGATCCATTCTCATCTCTTGCAGGAGCTCCAGATGCAACTCCCCAACCTTCTGCAACCTACATACTGGCTGTTTCTTCACTCTCTTCATCACTGTCAAAGTAGAAACAGGCAACACTTAAAAGCACAGAAGACTATTTCCAATCACTCACTGGCCTCAGAGCAGCCCATAGCTCTCAGGTAGAGAAAGAATATTTGCCACAGACGGAGTCTTCAGAGCAGTCATCTACCAAATTTACGAGACAGCAAAGAGCACATTGTGAAATTCTACTTTTAGGGCCCCTTCCTTTGGCCAAATATAAGTGTATTTTGTAGGAACTAGCCACGGGCAAAAAACATGTTCATCTTTAATAATTTTCAAGGCTCCAGATTTGGCAAAAGACAAAGTCCTGCCAGTCTCTGAACACAGAGCTGCTTTGAAGGCCAAAATATCCCTTTTCTTCCTCTCCCCCTGGTTTTATCACTGAGTATGATGTGATATGGTATGGAATATCCCTGAAGAGAGCTCAAGTCATCTGCCCTAGCTCTGTCCCTTCTCCTTCTCTTACCTCCCCATAGCCCAGTTACTGGCGAGGGGCACAGGGCAGGCTGGAAAAGATAAAGCCTTGGTGCTGAACAGCAGGCACTGTTCAGCAAAGGCTGAAAGGTAACTCCACCTGAAACACTGTCACCCATGCACAGTCCTCACCTAGTTAAACTGAATCCCTTAGCCTGTGCCCATCTGGTGGGAATCATACCTCTTAATTACGTACTTCCTTGTTGTGTTGTTCACTATAACAAATCCTGATTCAAAAATCCCATACTATTTCATTAGCACCATTACCATGAGGGTCACAAAAGATAAGATGGATACCAAAATCCTTGTTCGGACTAATTTACAATCTCAGGCATCTACTTTGTCAAAGATATTTGAACTGAAGCTATCAGTGCACGCAAATTTGGTTAATATTAAAGTCTAGGCTATAAATTCTGTACTAGCATACACACAGCTCAAAGCAGGGACTGTGTTTACATTGCACCTAATCCAGTGTGAGCAATTCCACACAATGTTGAATTAGGGAACTAACAGGATTGAAGGAACAGTATCAACAGCAGGCAAGTTGTGCAAGTCTATTAAAACCAACAGTGACAGGGCAACAGCAAGTTTCAAGAGTTTCAACAAAGATGTAAGCAAAAGATCAAGGCAGCCTGGTTCTTATCCATAGTGATCCTGATTCTAAGCCAGGCATAGTGCAATGAGAGCACAGAGACAGGAGAAAAAAAAAAGATAATAGAAGGAAATTAACTAAGTAGGAAATAATGTAAAAAAGTGTAAAAGAAGAGCTGTGAAAACTGAGCTGCAGGGGCTTAATTTCTTTTGCATCCAGTCTGATTAAGTAATTGGGAAATGTTCAAAGTAGTGAAAATGAAAGACAGCTATATTTAGAGCCATACTTCAGTTCATTTCCTACAGTCTAACAAGTGTGTGATTGTTGGGAGATGAAGAAAAGTGTTTTATTTTTAGTTAAATAAGATTAAGCCAGCAAAACTTTTTTAAAGTTACAGACATCTATACAGCAACAGACATCTCAACTAGCAACAAATTTCTACCACAAGGCTGCAGAATGGATACTGCTGACAAACCCACATCTCAGGCTTTTACAGGGCCTTACCTTCAGAGTTGCAGTATTCTCATCATCTGACCACTGTTGGAAATAAGAACAAATCAAAGGTTACTGGTTTCCTGAGACACCCGTTATAATTTTTAAGAACATCAAAATCCATATGGCTTCCTACAGCAGTGTACACCAAATCATTGCCCTGGAGCTCCTGTAGCATCACCATCCTCCAATTATTACAGCTGTAAATTAAGAGAGGAAAAATTCTGCATATTCAGCAGAAGTATTAGTCTAAAGTATGGATAAAAGAAGATACCTATTTTAATTGTGAATTATATCACTGCATTCAGTCTTCCCTGTCTAAAGATTGTCTCCAGCTCCAGCACTTCCACCCTTAGACACCCATTGATTTCACTTGCATTTCTTTTTCATCTCCTTTTTGTACCTTCTTTCAACGTGCACTTAGATTTTTTCAGCATTTTTCTTCTACAATACCCTTCTGAGCTATTCAGAAACTTCAACTGTTTCTTGAAAGAACTCTTCCAAATATAATCCTCCTCCTAATTTTTTTTAGGGCATGAAACAGCATTTAGTTCCAACACCCTCAACTCATTATTACAAATACAATTACCAAGAAATAAAAAGGTTTTCTGTGAAAGAGCATAGAAACATTTTAAACCTTCCCTGACATCATGGTATAAATAATTATGCCTTTAAGTTTTCCAAGGCAACTACCACATGAGTATTACTTCTGTGAAGTACTCTCTTCACCTATAAGTTATGCAGAAAATGCTACACATTCATACTTTTCTCAAGAGACTTGACATTAAGTTTTATTTTAAACTGACCTGTATTTCCTCTGCATCATCAGTCCCCTCCTGAGCTTGACTTGGTGGATCTTCTCTAAACCAAACAAATTAGCAGGGAAAAAAAATTAAGCCCTAGAATTTGACTTGACCATATATATTACATTTTCACAGCATCTACCAGCTGTTGATCTCAAAATGCTTTCATGGAAGATGAAGCCTCAAAATCCCTGGCAGAGAACAATCAGAGCAAGCCAGTACAGAAAACTGAAGCTTGAACTCCCTGGCATTAGACTTGGGCCTACCCAAAAACACTTTGCTTCTTCCAAATTAGCAGATCACTTTCTGCTCTGAAAACAGGGTAATTGAAGCTTTTCAACATCGTATTAATCATTCTTTTCTAACTTTACTGTTCTCTTCCAGAAGCACAAATGAAACAACTATAGAAAACAAAAGTTCCATTCAATTATGCCTTGCCTCCATATTCCTTTTCTAAGTAAAAATCTAAAAACCCTGAGCTTCAGGTGTTGACCTGTGAATTCCTCACACTCTGCACACAGAAAAAAAATATCCTGTTGGAAGTGGATTCAGTCATTAGACTCTTCCTGAAAAGCTCCTTTTTCTACACAGGTGAGATCTGCTGTTGTACACATTTGCCTATCTGGGAGAAAGCATTTGACTGCAAATATTCCCTTGAAGTTTTGGGGGACTTCTGAAGTTCCTTAGCCAATCTAAGCAAGTGTAAAGATCTTAAAGGAGAAGACCAAACCCTTGAAGAAGACTTATTCACAGCAAGTCAGTGTAGCAAACAGTTTAAGTTGAAATGTATGTCCCTGCCAAAAGTCAACTCCTTCCACAAGCAAAGTCTGTGCAGTCCCTTAACACACATCCATAGGTGTTAAACCACCAATTCAGTTTTTGAGATCTGATTTCTGAGTCTGATCATTAACAAGATGTATGCAGGCAACAATCATTTCACCAAGGAAGCCACGCAGTGAGAGTCTCAGCAGAAAACAAAGAGCAAGGCCTGGGTTCTTACCAACTGTTTCTCCTATATATCCACCTCGTTTTTCTCCATCCAAAATCTTGGCACAGGTGCACAGACAGCACATGCAAACTTGGCATATGCATGGATTATACATATGCAAACAATTATACAAAGTCAATAATTACTAAGATTTTATAGATAGCTTATCTTCTGAAAAATTAAACTCAAGTAATGTCCCTTCTCCCCTGGACAAGGCTGCAGGCATGGGAATGGTGTGGCACAAACCACAGCCCAAGCCTTTAAACTGGAGCAAAACACCTCAAAGCAACTGAACACAAAGAAGGAGGCTGAGCACCTGAGAGGTTGGTCAGGTCCACAAGGAAAGGCAGAGGAAAAATCTAAAAAAAACCCCTCACTTGGTCTAGAATCAAGTGTATTAAATGGATTTTAGGATCTGCATCAGGCAGATGCTCATATAGTATGAGGTTCACTGCAGGCAATCTGGTCATATTTTAAAAACTCAATAAATATAGTACATATAAAATGAATATAAAATAGTATTAAATACTTGGAGAGTGGGGAAGAAAACACTTTACCTTCCAGAAACCACAAGAGTTCCATCATCCAGCAAATATTCTTTCACATTATCTGGTAGGGGAAGTATAACACTGGAAGAAACATGAGAATTTCTTTAATAATTATTTTAACAAGTAATGTTAATAATAAGAGTTGACTAAAATAATTTAGTTTTTAATCCAGCATACCTCAATAACACTATAACACTATGTAAAAAAAAAAGTCTCTTTCTCCCCTCTCATCCCTTCCCAAAGAGCAATGCTCATTTTCTCTTCAAGGTATTAGAGACAGAGGCAAATTTTCAGATGAAATGCACAGAAACTCTCCACTCCTTCAAAGCACTAAGAAATTCAAAGAAAGAATGTGTGTGGCTGTGAGAAGGAGATAACACGCTGCACAAACAAAATGTTTCCCTTCTGTGATCCAAACCAAGATGTGCCTATACCCACTAATGTTCCAAAAACACAGGGCTACTGATAAACTTAGCAAAAATATGCATGTGTTAAATACTATCACCATAAAAGATTAAATGCTTTGATTACTAAAAGCCTGGTGTCAGTGCTTTTGGATCCAACAGGGCAACTATCTTGAGCTTGACTTTCCTGAGTTACTGGTAAGCCCTCCTCGCCACCTCACCACCTCTGGCAGCACCTCAGAAACTACAGAATTTGCTACAGCTTCCAGGAATACACAGAAACACCAAGTCAGACCCCCCCGGTTTGGGTGCTTTCTTTGAGCAACCAAGTGGGAACAGCAGCGATGTGGACACCTCAGCACGGGGTCCCAGCAGGAGAGCAGGGAGCACTAGGCTGCCTGGCCTGTCCAAAACACCCCTTTCAGGCTGCAGAGACCGGACCCCAGCTCCTGGGACTCCAGCTGAGGGCTCGGGTCAAGCTTTCTCCACCTCCATCCCAGCTCTGCCCCGCACAGCTGTCCTACAGCCCACCTAACCCTGCCCCAAGACAACTCCGTTCCCAGCCCAGCCCCGCACACCTCCTCACCTCCCTCACGGCCTCACACACCTCCTCACAGCCCCGCACAGCCCCAGACACCTCCTCACCTCCCTCACAGCCCCGCACACCTCCTCACCTCCCTCACGGCCTCGCACACCTCCTCACCTCCCTCACGGCCTCGCACACCTCCTCACCTCCCTCACGGCCTCGCACACCTCCTCACAGCCCCGCACAGCCCCAGACACCTCCTCACCTCCCTCACGGCCTCGCACACCTCCTCACAGCCCCGCACACCTCCTCACAGCCCCGGACAGCCCCAGACACCTCCTCACCTCCCTCACGGCCTCACACACCTCCTCACAGCCCCGGACACCTCCTCACAGCCCCGGACACCCCCTCACAGCCCCGGACACCCCCTCACAGCCCCGGACACCCCCTCACAACCCCGCACACCTCCTCACCTCCCGCACAGCCCAGCCCCGCACCCCTCTCGGCCTGCACCTCGCACCTCTCCCCTCCCGCCGCCTCTCCAGGCCCCGGCCCGGCCTAGGCCCGCACACCCCGCGCCCCTCGCTCCCCTCACCTGCGGATGGTGACGGCGCGGAAGAGCGGGTACCAGACGGAGAACTGACAATGCACCACCTGCTCTTTCTTCATCCTCCCTCTCGGCCCAGCCCGGCTCGGCCCGGCTCGGCCCGTTTAGCCCGGAAGCTCCTGCTCCGCCCGGAACCTCCCCCGCAGCTCCCGGCGCTACCCGGCCCGCCAGCGGCAGCGCACCCGGGCCCGCCCCGGCCGGGCCCGCCTCCGCGGAGCCCCGGGACGCGGCTCCACCTCAGCTCAGCTCCACCTCAGCTCAGCTCCACCTCAGCTCCACCTCAGCTCAGCTCCAGCTCGCCTCGCCTCCAGGTAGCGGCTCCCCTCAGCCGCCGGGCCGCTCTCCCGGCCTCGCCCTCGCCCCTGCCCCTTTCCTAGGCCGTCAGGTTGAGCCCCGGGGCAGCCGCGGGTCCTTCTTCCCGCCCGGCAGGCTTTGCTTTCTGGCCTCGCGTGTGCTTGTGGAAGGGTTCGTGTCTCCGGCTCCGTGCCTGTGTGTCCTCAGCGTGCAGGGCCAGGTCGTTCCCCTGCGGTGCTTTCCTTTCCCTCCGTGCTCTGGCGTCAGGCCGCTTGAGCCTGTTCTCCCCGAGCTTGCAGTCGCCAGGACGGTTGATCATAGCCCGGAGATGCTTCTAACCCTCTTCTGCTTACCCAGGATAACGTTTGTTGTTGTTCTCAGTTCCCTAGAGTGAGAACCGGTTGCTTTTCCACGTTTTGTG
This sequence comes from Apus apus, assembly GCF_020740795.1. Lineage (NCBI taxonomy): Eukaryota > Metazoa > Chordata > Aves > Apodiformes > Apodidae > Apus > Apus apus. The sequence goes on from NC_067282.1 coordinate 199,731,161, forward strand.
TGGTGCTGGGTGGGTCATCCCCGGTGCTGAACACCATGGCAGAGCCCAGACGTTTCCCCCACGTTCTCCATCTCTCCCATCAGCTTCTGCTAATTAATCGGTTTTGTTGCGAGAATCGTGTTGCTGAAATGCAAGTGCACTGCTGACTGATGTTAACGAGTTTAAGGTGACTTAGGAGCTTTTGGTGATGTTGATCTTCAGCACATGTATCTCAGCGTGCTGTTGCTTAAATCATGGATAAAACACTCCCGTGTCCCGTTTCCACATGCTTTATAAGAAATGTATTTCTTTTTATCTTCAGCTTGCTCTAGGACATGATTGCTGAGCTTCCGTGGTTGCTGTCAGCTGGGATGTGTAGTTTGCATCAGAGATCACCTTCTGAAAAGTGATGTAGAAAAGCTAATCCATCTGTCATGGTTTGGACAGGCTAATGTGAAGCCTGGTTAGCTTGGCTGCTCTCTCAGCTGATTCACAAGCCTTAGTTGGCTTATGACTTTAACTCCTGGGAAGGATAATTTGGAAACTACAGTGGCTGGATATTGCCTTGAAGGGAAGCCACTCAATAAGGGAATACGCAAAGGGAATGAAGTTATAACTTTTCTAAATGGCACACCTTTTTCAGGTCTGAGTTTGATGCCCACGTGAAATAAATGGGACAAGTAGCACAGTTTGCCAGCAAGTAGCCCGTAATACCTGCCACAACAATCATCAGAGAAGGCAGAAGCTGGTCAAACTTTTTTCTTCCATAATTTGTAGTTAAAATGCTGTTGGTTGGTGCTAAGAAGGCTGATAAATTTGGATGCTTTGACAAATTCTTAAAATTGCACTGATGACTATTAAAAATTTATACATTTTTAGAGTTCATGCAGTCTTAAGTCAGACAGGTTGCCAGGCTGCTGTGCCAGCTGTGTTGTATTTTTAACTCAAATGATGCAGTGGTAATTCTAGGAGATGGAAGAACCTTCCTGTTTGAGGGCTGTGAGACAAGGTCTATTCTGAAACCCAACACAGGGCTTTAGAAACATAATGCTGTAGTGGGAAGTTTAATTTTCAGTTGTAGCTGATCTTTTTGATGAAAAAGGGTTTCCATCCTTGGCAGCATGACTAATGTGTGATATCAAAATTGCAGCCTTCAGTTAACCAGATGGTATTTCAGCTTTCTAACAGGAGAAGTTCTCACTTCTCTATAAAACTGAACTGAATGCAGAAAAAACCCCACTTTTTGGTGGAACTTTTAAAAATGTCACTCATATGTAGAGTTATTGCACCCACTTGTGGAGAAGCAGCAAAACTACAGAAGCTGAGATTGACGGGCCTTCCTTTCTCTCGTTTTCACTTCTTTTAGATTGTAGTGATAATTCAGGCCAATGAAGCTTTATAATTTTTTTATTAAGTCACAAGCCACCCTTGAATCTCTCTGCTGCAGAAAAGAGCAAGTAGTGCTGAAAAGAGCTTCTGCCATGAGATGAGGTTTTTGTAACTGATACAGTTAAGTAGTAATACTCTTGTACAAGCTGCTTGTGGGATTTAGGATACAACTGTGGTAACCCATGTTTGAGAAAGATGCACTGATACTTGCAAGCTTGTGTGGAAAGGTTAGCATGATGAATGGAACGGGGATTCCTGTGAGAGGTGACTCAAAAAGACTTCCTAAAAGAGGAGGAGTTATTCAGCCCAATGAAAAAAAGTTTAACAAGGAGATGGTTCATTATCTACTCTCTTGATGTATTGTAAATCTATAAAAGGCTGCAACACTTTCCAAACATAGGAGGTGAATTTATTGGAATAGGTATGTGAGGTTATTGTTTTTAAAGCAGGATACTTTGGACATCACACATTCTTTGACTGTTTGCTCTGGATGACCAGGAACCTCTTGGAACTGCTGGGCTGGACTGCTCTTTTGCTTGTTTAGTGGAAAGCCTGATCTCGTATTTTGGAGTCACTGCAAGAGACCATGGTCATTGTCCAGCTACAACTCTTAAACAGTAGAAGAGTTCCAGACATGGATGGCTCAAGAGCAAATGGGTAACAGCCAACTGAGCTAAGCTGAGATAGAAATTGGAAGATAAGCAAGTGAACAGTTTTGCATCCAATAGTAGTAAGGTAGATAGTAAATCTAGGTAGTTTTAAGGTAGAGATTTATTGCTTGAAGAAAGGATTATATTACATATTTTTGAAGGAGAAGAAGTGGATTTAATAAGACAGGGTTCCTTTTTCAGGTTTCCTTTTATTGTGTTGCATAAAAACAATTTGAATTATTGACCACAATGACCTGTTTCATCCAACAAGTCTTTGTGAAATTAAATGCAAATCTTGCATATAAAGCAGGTGATGTTGCTGCATGTTTCACAAATGTGCAGTAGGTGTTATCATAAAAGGTTAAAGATGAGGTCAGTGCTAAAACTGGGTATGACAGAGGCGGTGATCACTCACTTCTGGTAACTTTCATTGCTAGAGACCCACAGAGTCTTGTTAAACTCTAGGTGAAGTCAACTGAAAGATTCCTGTTGACTTTATGGGATGTTTATGACCATCAGTGCTAAGAATGATAGAGATCTTTAAGATCATCTCATTTCTCCTGGTGTTTAAACTGGCTTGCTTCTTTGCACTGTCTTTTTGCTTATGATTCATGCTGGTTTCCAGAACTTCAGTATCACAATTTAATAGCAGAGATGAGCTTCCTTGAAATAAAAGTTTCTGTGCTGAAAGTGCCACGTAGCTCTGCAGTAACACAAGGGACTCATGGTGAATCTCTAATGCGTCATGTTTTTCTGCTGCCTGGGGTGCCTTTCAGCTGGAAATGGATTGGGAATGTGATTGGACAGTCTTATTTTCCTAGGGAGCATCAGGATGCAGGCACTAAGCCTGGCTTTGGGCATAGATTGAGCTGCCTTTTGCACAGCCACAGTATTCCCAGTGAGAGAGGCTGATGGGACACTAACTCCACATGGCACATAGACTTGAAACACACAGGTGACACTGTGACCTTGTTTTTTGGGGGAAGGAATGAGTAATTTACGTGCTTATTTTTGATGTAAGGTGGAGGAAGGTTGTCGTTCTGATTCTTTCTCAAGAGCAGATAAGTTTTACCCCTGAATTCCTCTTGGTACATGATTTTTTCCCTCTTCAACAGTGGAATGTGTAGTCCTGTTGTGATAATGTGGTGTTGACAAAGCACCTCACCCAGATGAGAATGAAACAATTTGACTAAAATGGATCAATTTTGTCTCTGTATGTGTCTTACCTTTGAATAGTTAAGGAGTATGTCTTCATAGCATAGTGACTTGGCAGCTGATAGGACTATTACATCTATGTAAGTCAGGGATTTGACCCAATTTTCTGCTTCTCCTTTGAATTATTTGACTCTGAAACCATCAGGTGGAGCTGAAAATCTGAATTGCACTTGCCTTTGCATGTCTGTAACTTTCTCCAGCAACTTGTATTTGGTAATTTAGAAGGCAGAAATGAACCTTTTAACTTTACTCTGAAAGCAAATATTGACTTTGTTTCATAGTAACCTGGACTTTGCCCAGGAGGTGAAAAGCCTTGCATTCCTGAAAATGGCAGCTGAGACATCCACAGACGTTCCAAAAACTGCTAGACAGTTCGTCCTTAAAGAAGAGGTATAACATGCTTGGTTTTGACACATTTTGTTGTTAAATAATCATTATTTGAGACTGATCAGAATGTTTGTGAGTTCAGAGTAAGAATTGCTTATCACTGCTGTATGTTTGTAAAATCTATTCAATAGAGAAAACACTTCTTCCTGGTGATCAGTGTGGAAACAAGGTGGCATTTCTCTTTGTTTATTGAAATAATCATGCTAATCATTAATGGGGACAGAGAAATCTACAGTGTTGCACTATTTGAAGCTTCTTTTTTTGGATTTTGCAGCTTTTCTTGTATTACCTGTTCAGGCTGTTTTCGGTGTTCAGAAATGAGAGACCTTGGAGAGACTAGGGAAATGGGTGGATTGTGAAACTCAGCCTTGTTCCATTCCTTTAGGATGAGTCACAAAGTGTTGCCCTAACTTTAAGGATTGTACCACCTTTGGTGCTCTCTGACAGGGTTTGAATTTAGGGAGTTGCTGTTCTAAGGACATTAGCATTTATTTAAAAATACTGGCTTGCATTGTCACAGAATTAGAAAATTTCAGGTCCTTAGGAAGGAATTTGGACGTACTTCTGGGTGCTTATTAGGAGCACTTCCTCCCTCATTTAAGCTGTTGTTTCTGTTCTTTTTAAAGTGGATTCTTAGAAGTTAATCTTTGGTGTTAAAGGAAGGTTTGGCAACAGCATCACACTGTTGTTATAACACAAATGACATTTATTTTATCCAGCATTCCCTGGAATGAACACAGTGTTGTAATTTCTTTAGGTTTCAAGGTGCAACCTTTTTCAGGAGAGACCCACATTGTTGAGGTGTATTTATGGCTTCTTGCCTTGGATGGTGTTTTAAAATGTCTATTTCTCAAGCATAAAGGGTTTTTCTGCTTAGCAAACGATAACATGGTGAAAGTGGTAACGATTAGCCAGTTCTGTTGAATATTGCTGCAGCAATATGGGACATGATCTAGCTCTTTGTGTTCTCTGCAATGTTTAAAAAAATTCATTAACACAAAACATTTGACTGTGTTTACTTAGAATCATAGAATTGTTTTGGTTGGAAAGACCTTTAAGATCATCCAGTCCAACCGCTAACCCAGCACTGCCAAGGCCACCACCAAACTATGTCCCTCAGCACCACATCTACTTTAAATACCTCCAGGGATGGTGATTCCACCACTGTCCTGGGAGGCCTGTTCCACTGCCTGACAACCTTTTGGAGGAAGAAATTTTTCCTATTATCTAGCCTACACCTCGCCTGGCACAACTTGAGGCCATTTCCAGGCCTACTTAACTGAAGAATATATTTGGACAACCAATGGAACATGATTTTAATCTATTTCTCTTTTGGATCTTCCTACACTCTAGTTCTGCAGTGATTTAGAAGTGAATACAAAGCTATTTAAAATATGCCTGAATGCTTCCAAACAGAATTCTTTATTGTACCTGTAATGACCATAATATCCTTCATTTTCTCCTCTCCTGCTGTTTTTGTGACCACAAAGCCATTTGAAAGCTCTTTTGAGAACACATAGCTCTTTTCCAATTCCTACTAGGTGGAAATATTATACTTTCCAAAATAAATGCCAAAACTCCTACATGTAAAATAAGTGTAGCTGCATTTCCAACCATAGGAGTGCTAGATTGTTATTTCAGTTGGCTATCCAAAGAATTGTTCTGAAGAACGCATTAGGAATTACATGAGTTCATGCAGCCCAGTTCTAACTTAGTGGACACCTGAATCACTTCTGATTTGCCTTCTGCCTCCAGCTGATGTAGTGTGCTTCTAGTTATAGCTGCACCATATACTACATTTCATTTCTATATTTATTTTTTTTTTAGTTGGTGAATCTCTCAGTTCAAGACCTACATGGCCACACAGGCCCTGTTTCCTCCTTGTGCTGCCTAGAGGATTGTAGTGCACCAGCCACATCAGTGGCTTCTTGGACTTCATCCCTTGCTACAGTTTAATGTTGTCCCAGATCTTTTCCCCTTGCTTCTGCTTGCTCTGTTGCTGTCAGCAGTGGGTCTCATTAGACAATATGAAATTATTTATTCATCTGACTGATTACTTCTGATTTCTGTGGTCAGACCTATGGCCAACTTGAAACAAAATTCTGGAGGCAAGCTTCTTGTCTGCTACACCTTTAAGTAAGCTTAAAATACAAGTTACATTAAAATACATGAACTGCTGAGCTAATACCTAGGGATTTTTTCCCTTGTAAAGGGCAGGTGTGTATCACTGCTCAAAGAAAACAGAGGTTACACAAAGACTGAGATCAAAGCAAAAAAAAAAAACAGGTTTCAAAATAGTTTGGATTTCAGTCTTCTGTGCTTAGCTCTTAGGCCCCCTCTCTGATAAGTGGGCACTCATAGTGACCAATGACCCTTTCCCAGCTGAAATGTGACTTTTGCAAAATCCTTCTAAAAAGATGAAGGCTTGCCAGTAAATAAAATCCCACCAAATTTATTGAAATATGGTTATAAAAGTCGTGTTAAGAAGAGTTACTGGGCTTATTTTCTCTTCCTCGTCAAGAACTTGAAGTAAATGGTTTTTTTTCCGTAGTAGCTACAGGAATGTTGTTATATGTTCCTGCACATACTCTGATGCTGAGATTTTGTCTTCAAAAGAATCCAAAAATAGTTGTGCTGTTTCTCCCCCTAGCCCCCAGATATCTGGGATTAATCATATGATGTACTTAACAAAGAATTTTCTGTTTCAGGTAATTGTAGAAAGAAAATGGTTGAAGCTTGAAGAAACAACTTACACTGATCCCTTTGGTAAAACCAGGTAATTGCCCCTCTGGCATTTCAAATTCCTATAATGTTCCCAATTGTAAGGACTAGCCCCAGGCTAGGAAATAAGAGCATTACAAATCTATTACTCAGCACAAGGTAAGATCTATTCATTTTGTAATTCCTTTAGAGCTTGTACTGTTCAGAGAAAAAAAAAAAAAAAAAAATTAGTCTTGCAGGTGTGCTAGTATGTGGGATCAAATTTGGCTCTGGAATTCTTGTGGGCACACTGGAGCCTGGTTTACCTTGCCTTTTCTGCCTTGTAAAGATGTTATGTAGAAACAAGTTCCTGACTGTGATAATCAGAGATTCTGTCTGATGGTTTTTCTGGTTCCTCATTAAGGGCTTATTTTTCCCTGTGAATGGTGCTGGATCTGGATACTGTCAACAAGTAAATGTCCTCTCATATATGATCACACCTGTCCAGTTCCTTTCTGTGCTTTAGTTGTGCTGTATTTATCTAGATGTGATAACACAGTTTTACTTCCCTCCACTTAATGTATTGGGTTCTGCACTGATTGCTTTCTCAGTGCCTCTCAGTTCATCAGCAAAGCGTGCTCTTTAAAAATAGCAAAGATTGGAGCTTTTGTAAAAGGATTTTTATTGTGGTGAGTTTTTGGTTTTTACTTATCCCATTGCTCATTTTGAGACAGGAGCTTTGATCTTCCTTGCCTTTGTGCTCCTCATGTGCTCAGCTGAGCAGAGAGTTCACAAGAACTTACACCATAAACCTTAAGCAAAAAAGCAAGATAAAAGATAGAAGGCATATGGTTTTGTTACAAAACTGTCTTTCAAAATCTGACATGTTTAATGTATAAAATCCTTTATTTTGCTTTTTTCTAGGACTGCTTTTATATTCTTGCCTCTTCTGTGACAATTATTTATGTCTTTCTCTTTCCCTCCTTTAAGGAGGCAAAACAAAATTGTACTACAGACATTTTGTAGTGCCAGTACGTGACAGGGCTTGGCTAAACCCAGCTGTTTTCTTATGGGGCCTCACTGTGTCATGGTGTATTTTGCTTTTAAATGACAGTAGTATGGGCAGAAGGTGACTTACAAATATTAATATTGTTAACTTTAATGTATTTATTTGTTCTCCGTGCTAAACAGAACCTGGGAAACTGTAAAGCGTACTGGCAACAAAAAGGGTGTTTCAGCTGATGGTAAGACACCAGTGACTTCTATTGTTTGCATTTTTCCTGTGAAAGTTCTGATAAACTCACAGTGCAGAGTTAGAGCTGCTTTGTTTCTATATTAGTGACTATGTGAGACAAATTACTCAGCAGAGCTTGCTGTACCCCAGAGCTAATGAATTGCTAACTTCAGTGCTGAAAAATCCTTACTGGTAGGAGTGTTATCCCAAGATTATTGTATACACTTTAGAACAATGGAGCAATTTCAAGGACGAGGGATACCCTGTTAGAGGGTAGATAACAGACTGGTGAATTTGGTCTGCTGTTAGGAGCTAGGGATACAGTCCTCTTTGGGCAGAGAGACATGATTTAGCCATGAGAGGGTGTTTCATATCCTGGCTTCCAGCTTCTATGGGCAAGACAGCTCTTTTCTCAATGTTCATAGAATCATAGAATGGTTTGGGTTGGAAGGGACCTTAGAGATCACCTGGTTCCAACTCCTCTGCATGGGCAGGGACACCTTCCCGTAGACCAGGTTGCTCAGGGCCCCATCCAACCTGGCCTTGAACACTTCCAGGGATGGGGCAGCCACAGCTTCCCTGGGCAACCTGTTCCAGTGTCTCACCACCCTCACAGTGAAGAATTTCCTCCTGATGTCTAACCTACATCTCTCCCAGTTTTAATCCTCTCCTCTTCCAGTTTTGTCCTCTTGCTACAAGCCCCTGTTGGTGTGCTAAGGCTTGGTCTTGCTTGGTACTTGTGCCTCCTCTTTGCTGGGCTACTTGGAATATTCTGTTTTATGCTTTTATTCTTCACCACGTGTGATATAAGGAGCTTATTAAATATATAGTTCAGGATTCTGGAGCAGGCATCTAAATATTTAATACTCAGAGTAACAGTATCTGGTTTCCTTTCCAGACGTAACACTAAATATTCCCTTTCTGCTCTGCTCAGACACTATGTACTTGTGCCTTCTCCCCTGGCTGTGCAGGTGTAGCAGTGATCGCAGTGCTACAGAGAACTCTCCACTACGACTGCATTGTCCTGGTGAAACAGTTCAGGCCTCCAATTAATGGCTATTGCCTGGAATTTCCTGCAGGTAAGTGACTGAAACATTAAAATGAGTCAGATAAAACTGACAGTTAAGTGTGTTTAGATGTGCTCGGGGTGTTGATATTCATGAAGTAGCTCTAACCAGAAAACTGTGGTGACCTCTGTAGCTCAGCAGCCACGAAGAACACAAAATAAATTCATTTCAGCACATTGGAGACATTTTGTGCAGCAGTCTGATAGTGCAATATTGCATTTCCTTTACTCCCCCTGTCTCTAAGAGTCAAAGCATTTGGCTTCTTTCCCTCATGAGAATATGCATGCCCTTTCCTGGGAAGGCAGCATGCTCCCATAGGTAACCAGTTGAAGACCTGGGCCAGCAGCATGATGAACTGTGGGACTGGAATCCTTCCTAATCCTCAGTTTATCCCTGTGTAAAACTGGGGTAGTGCCAACACTTCACCTCATTTCTAAAGCTGGATTAGATTTCTGGATGAATGTTTGGGTTAAGTGCTCACTTTTTTATTGTCTTTGTGCGTTAATTCTCTCCCAGGCCTCATTGAGGAGAATGAGACTGCAGAGAGCGCTGCACTGCGAGAGCTGGAGGAAGAAACTGGGTACAAGGGGGAAGTCATTGAATGTACTCCAGGTCTTTGTGCTTTTTTGTTGGTTTTTTCCTTCCCACCCAAAACTGATTATGTGTCTCATTGATACAAAATGCTCTAAACCAAAGAAAAAAATCAGTGCAGAAAAGCCTACGCAGATTAGCAGGGAGTAGCATCCCATGGCTGTACCAATGACACTTTGGTCCTTCAGGAGTCAGCTGCTGAACTCCTGTTAAACATACAGCACTGAAGTAACAGTTTGATGTCTATAGGGCAAAACCTTGTTGTTAATTAAGATCCTTTACACAAAATCTAATCATAGAATCATAGAATCATAGGGGTTGGAAGGGACCTCGAAAGATCATCTAGTCCAACCCCCTGCCAGAGCAGGGTCACCTAGAGCACATCACACAGGAAGGCGTCCAGGCAGGTTTTGAATGTCTCCAGTGAAGGAGACTCCACAACCTCTCTAGGCAGCCTGTTCCAGTGCTCTGTCACTCTCACAGTAAAAAAAATTTTTCTGATATTGACCTTAAACCTCCTATGCTCCAATTTGTATCCATTACTCCTTGTCCTATCACTGGTCATCACTGAAAAAAGCTTAACTCCATCTTCTTGACACTCACCCTTTACGTATTTGTAAACATTGATGAGGTCACCCCTCAGTCTCCTTTTCTCCAAACTAAAGAGACCCAGCTCCCTCAGCCTTTCAAATTCAAGCTGTGAATTAAGCTGTAATTATTCAAGCTGTGATTTGGCATTACAGTATAAAGGTCTGAACTGCTGGACTTAACGTGAACAATATCTGTGAACTCAGAATAAATAGCTGCATGATGCACTGTGAGTGGAGGTCATCCTTATGTCAGCTGTGGGGAGGTGACAGTACTCAGGTTCTCCAACTGGAAAGAAGAAAAGAGAGACTAACTGGAGTAGATCCAGAGATCCTCTGGAACGTGACTGTTGCAAATCCAATGCTTCCTATATAAAGTAAAATGGAGACAAAACAAGGATTATAAATAAAACTTGAGGAGGTAGGTAGAAAGGTGAGGCAACTTACATGTGATTTCAAGTAAATGTCATGCCAGTTGAGACCTGGCTCTTGATTATTTGGGTGGAACTATGTGCCAGGGGCTGAGAAAGATAGAGATGGGTGATGGCAAAATTAGTCAGCTGAGGAAATCTGTAAGTGAATCATAGTTTACAGTATAATCTTCAGTCTATGGAATGGAAAGTAAACCTGGCTGCTGAGAGCAAGTCTTACAAGGACTCTGTAAAAGAGCTGAGTTACAGAAACGTTACTTTTAAGATAATATGAAAACACATTTTTCTCAACTCTTCCAGCATGAACATATACCAAATATATGTTCTCCTCTTGTATCAGATACGTTTCTGTGAAAGTTCTTGTTAACACATCAAGGTGACTGGCTTCTGCTTTTGACAAATCAACCTCTACATGTGCTTGTTGGCAGCTCTCTGCTTGGACCCAGGTTTATCAAACAGCACAACACACATTGTGAGCGTCACCATTAATGGAGATGAGGCTGAGAATACAAGACCTAAGCAAAAACTTGGTGAGTTTTTCTACTGTTTGTTTGAAAATTTTTAGAAGATAACTACAGGTTTTAAAGTACTATCCTTACCCTCCTGCATCTCTTCAGTCCCAGCTGATTTAGATACTGTACATCCTTCAAGGAATTTCCTGCAGTCTAGATTAGCAGAGCTGTGTTTCTTTGGTAAATTTACTGGGGAGGCCTAGATGTTACGTGCCAGGTGTTGGCACACCCAGAATGAAAAATTTGGGTGCCAAACTGAAGTGTCACTCACCATCAGTCATATCAAAATGCTTTTTAGCTGTAAACTCAAGTGTGTTTCAAAATCCTTCACTGTTTTTTTTTCTTACTTGCAGATGATGGAGGTACGTGACATAGTTGTGCTTACAGGGACAGGAAAGTCACGTGTGATCTTCGTATGGCAAGTTTTACCTAGAAAATGTCAGATAAAACTGTGAGGTTTTTTGGCCTGGTTAATCTCCTGAGTGTAATCAAACATGCATGAGATTGGCTTTGGCCTAGACATGAAACCTCCTGTGGGGCATTATTGCAATAATTATCTTCAAGTAGGGCACCTATAACACCAGCATCTCAGGAAACACAAATTACTGAATCCATGGCAGCTGTAGATCAAGCCCCAAAGACAATTAATTCAGATGGACAGGGCAAGTGTCAGTCAACACAAATTCATCCCATTCAAACCCTTTGTCTTCATGCTGTTTTGGTCTTCAAATGCATCAACAATCCATTACTGTACCAGTATAAATCCACTTCACCAGTGTTACTTTCCTTTCTTAGAAGGGAGATGGTTTCCTTTTAGAAGGATTCTTATCCTCCACAGCTGTCAGCTACACTTTTTCCCAGCCCTTTCCCAGTTTCTTTCTACCAAACCTGATTTTTAATGACCCCAGTCACTGCCTTTCCCCACTATATCAGCCTTTTTGTGATATATGAAGGCTCACAGCTTTGGGATGGGGACAAATAGTAAGCCAGTGTGTGTCCCCTTGTAAGGGGACATGCTCTACTCTTTGCTAAATTAAAGGTGCATAATTTTTTTTTCTTCTCTCCTAGAATTTGTGGAAGTTATTTCACTTCCAAAGACTGACCTACTGCAAAGAATTGATGGTAAGAGCTCTCTGACACATTCAGTGCACTGAAGTGAGCTTCAAGAAACCCTTAGCTTCTCTCCTCATAGCTCCTCGTGGCATTGCTCATCCTAGAATATTGTATCTTAAACAAAAGGCTCTGTGAGACTTGGCCAAGTAACAGAGTTAGTGATAGTATTAGATGTTAGCATTAAGAATTCATGTCTGGAACATTACACATCTTCATTTTAGTAAAGGACTTAAGTTTCTGTGGAGAAGTTTTAATAGCATCTCATCGTTTTTTGTTTTCCTTTGTTGCAGAACTTGTTGCAGAAGAACATATTGCAGTGGATGCCAGGGTTTATACTTACGCGTTGGCCCTGAAACGTGCAGCAGAAAAACCAGTCCAAGTTCCTTTCATGAAGTTCTAAAACTAAACAATGAGAAATTTAGTTGAAAACTGCCCCATTCAGATGGCTTAGAAGTATAACTCTTCTTGTAATAAATGTCCTCTGGTTTACTAGTAGAGAAAAAAAAATATTATTTGTAGGAATGACTGTTATTTGTCTGGAATTCTGTAACTGACAAAAATATTTTTTTTCTAACTGCTCTATCAAGCCTTGACAGAATAATCATAATAAAAATGCTGTTTAATTTTCAGAATGGCTTGTTTCTCACTGTATTCCTCACTGTGCTCATGTTTCAGTACAAGGAAGATGATTAAGTAGGTGCAGTTGGAGGTGTACCACCACCTGTCCAAAACAGGGAGACAGAAGAGTGGTTGCTCCTCTCTTGTCCAGAAGCAGCACCACTTCAACAATGAGAGGGGATGATCTGCAGTAGCAGCAGCAGCACAGGGATACAGACATGCTTGAACCTTGTATGATTTAGACCTGAATATATTGCTTCCTTCTCCTAGCCCAAATTAACCAAAAAGAGAAAACTCTTTGTTTGATCTAAGAAGATGCAAACTGACAAGGATGACAAGAACAAAGCATCCACAGGTGCAAGCCAGAGAAGTGTAGGACCCAGCTTACTTAACATGCCCTGAGACAGCACAGCCTTGCAGTTCTCCCTCCCCTAGGACACGTCCAGGAACCCCCACAGCCCTTAGTTCAGTCTCATCACTCCCAGGTGCATCTTGTGCTAAACAAACCTTCAGTGTATCTGCACACTAGTTAGGTAAACAACTACCACTGCTTTGAGGCTGGGATCTAGGAGCTGATAACAGCATATGCTGATATCAGAGTCTTGCCTCTGAAATAAATCTGCATAAACATGCATAATAAGGAAGACTTTCCTAGCTTGGAAATGAAGCAGAAAACATGCTTATGATTTTCTTACCTTCACAAACAACACAAAGTTACTTTCAAGTTAAGTATGAGAGAAGACAGAAGAGATCAAAATGTGAAATCCAAGGGAAGAAAGTCAAAAGCTGCTCGAAACTGATGAGAATTGTATTTTCAGACACAGATAAAAAAGGATCCTTCCCAACCTACCTCACTAACAAAGCATGTTATAAATTATCAAAACCTGCATATAAATGACATCTTGTGCAGATAAGACACAGAAGAGAGCTTAATTAAATAAGTTTATTGTCTAATGTTTATGGTTGTTACATGGCCACTGTAAAGTGCGACGACATAAATAAATTTTCAGCAGGAACTCCTCGTTCCCCCCCATCCCTTTTCCCTTCTATGAACACTGCTTTAGGACCAGGCCTTGTTCTTTAGACTCACAAAAGCAAAGTGGACATGACATTTCAGTGGCACAGTTTTCACAAGTACATGTTTAAACGAAACTACTGGGCTGACTTGCTGGCATGACAGCAGCTACCACGCTGTCTCACAGGAGGCCCAGAGCAAGAAACCAAAGTGCCCCAGGCCCAGCAAATCCACCACAGAACCAGTTCACAGGTGAGATGAGTATCAGTCTCTGGTTAAGTATTTGCTTGTCCACCCTTAGAGCTAAGAGAAAGGTGCCTGGGTGGAGGCACCACAAAGGAATAGCACTGATGGGGAAATGCAAGTTAAAAAAGTATAAAAAAATCAATGTAAAATACAGGCTACAAATAAATTTTGTCAAGAATACTGGCACGTTGCAATCTGAACTCAGATTTATTTTTTTTCTTCCTATTAAGATCAGGGAAATAAATTTAACATTTTAATGCTGTGTGCAAAAATCTCGACCAATATCAAACTGATACATGTTACCATCTCACTGTAGTGTTTGAACAGCAAGGTAGATGAATTGCTTTCCAGCATTACAGGCAACACTAGATAATACTTAAACAAGATCATGTAAACTTTATTCTTAAGGCAGCTGGTACTAATGCTGCTCACAGGCATTGCTCAATGCCCATTACAGTAATGGGACACCTAGCACTTTAAAACAAGTCAAAAGAAAATAGCATTATTGGACTAAATGATGCATGTTGTCAAAATACTTTCCCTTTCACAACAAACCATGAACCATTTGGACATCTAGAAAAATAATGCACCTACTCCTCCAACTTCAGCCTGTTCTTTTACAAATATTTCAAAATACTGATAAATAATAGTGACTGCAAGCAGAATGCCAGTGCCAGACCCAATGGCTCCTAGAAAGTCAGCCAATACTGAAAGGGCACCAATGCACAAACCACCAAATGCAGCTGCTGTAGGGATATACCTGTACCAAAGGAAAAGAAAAATATATATTCATAATCATGGTCTTCAAGGTCCTTTCCAACCCAAACCGTTCTATGATAATCGTGGACTTTCATCCAAGGATTCTAACAATACATTTACTGCTAAAACAACCAACTATAGAGTATTGAGCAACAAATTGAACGTTGCCCTGGCAGTGGCTCTTACTATCTTCCATATTTGTACAAAGTAGAAACTGAAATAAACATTCACTGACAGGAATGCTGTGTGAATAACTGGACCCTGGCAAAGCTCTTCAATTTAAAAGTACAACAGTGTTATATATATGTGCTATGTCACCTCCCCAGGACCAAGAATAACTGCTTTGACTTCAATATGTAGGGATAACTGCCTTTCAATATAGATCTGCAGGCTTTTCATCCTGCATAAAATACCACTTTTGTAGTGTCATCTTAGATGGGTAATGGTAAATGAAACACCTGTAAAAATCAAGGCATCGTCCTTCTACAAACACGGAAGAGATTCAACCCAAATTCCCTCATTATGCCACTTAAACAAAAGACACTACAGGTTAATCTCTCACCGACCACTATAAACGTCTGCATTACCAGAAAAGGCAACAGCTGCATGGAAGGAATCTTGACAGTGGCAATGGAAACATGTCTGGGATTCTTCCCAAGAGTATCTGCTCTAGTTGATGCCTCCCCAGCACTCTTAACCACCTGGGACAGCAGCAGTGTTGAAGTCAACCTTTCCTTACCTGTTAAGCTCATGAACCATTGAAGTATCCCTGTGGCCTCTCATCACCATTTGCTGTTCTTTGAGTTGCTTGGCAACCTGCAGAAAACATCATTATATGAAATTGCTGCAGTGTTACACAGTCACCTGATAATTAGTCAGTCATAACTGATCAGTTAGGAACTAGTCCTAAGTTACAGGCAGGGTTTGCAAACGTTTAGGCACATTTATCACAACACCTACATCTTTGGCTGATGAGCCAGACACCTCAATCCAAGTCTTTGAGAAGAATGCACAGGATCCCAACATAAATATTATATAAACTATGACATGGACAGGATCCTCAAATATTGCACCCATGGATTCTGGAGGGGACAAGTAGTAGCACAGGCCACCAACAGGGTAAGAGCGGGCAGGGCCACCACCACTGACATCCTATGAGAGGGGAAGAAAAAGGCAATCAGTTACTTCTCCTATCCTGCGTTTATTGAGGAATTCCTCTTCAATGTTTAAAACAGTTAACATTAAAAAGTAAGTATTCCAGTTTTCTGCTATGGTTAAATACCAAAGCTTCACAATAAATATATTCAAATTATTTTGTGCAGTTAAAAAAGTAGTAAGATACTTACTGCCCACTGTCCTAATAAGTTCACCAAGAAGTTGCCACTAAAGCGAACAGACAACATCTGGGATATAACATAGAGGTTTGAAACTAAGGCAGACTGCAGAATGATGGGAATGTTGGAGGTGTAGAAGAGCTTGATAGGATAGCTACTGTACTGCCCACGGTATCGTGCAGACTTGATAGGTAAATCAACACGAAATCCCTACGGGAAAGAACACAAATGCACCAAGTTTATTCCTGAGATAGCAGGTATTCCTACTATGCCTAAAAGCTCAGGGAGTTCTTCCTAGATAAACAAAGGAGTGCAAGGTCTAAGACAGTAAAACTCAAAGGCTTTCTGCTACAGTCTGGATTACAAATGTTAAGGACTTACAAGCGTTCCTGCTTGGTTGTACTACATGCCATTACTCTGGTTATGTACTACATAACCATTATCTCTCATAAGGAGGACATGGAGCTCCTGGAGTGAGTCCAGAGGAGGCCAGGAGGATGATCAGAAGGCTGGAGCACCTCTGCTATGGAGACAGGCTCATAAGAGTTGGGGCTGTTGAGCCTGGAGAAGTCTCTGGGCAGACCTCATAGCAGCCTTCCAGTACCTGAAGGGGCTACAGGAAAGCCGGGGAGGGGCTTTTGACAAGGGCTTGTAATGAGAGGACAAGGAGAAATAGGTTAAAACTGGAAGAGGAGAGATTCAGGTTAGATATTAGGAGGAAATTCTTTAGTGTGAGGGTGGTGAGACGGTGGAACAGGTTGCTCAAAGAAGTTATGGAAGCCCCCTCCCTAGAAGTGTTCAAGGCCAGGCTGGATGGGGCTCTGAGTTGCCTGATCTAGTGGAGGTGTCCCTGCCTATGCAGAGGGGTTGGAACTAGATGATCTAGGAAGATTATCTAGGAAATAATTCCTCACAGAGAGAGTGATTAGACATTGGAATGGACTTCCCGGGGAAGTGGTGGAGGCACTGTCCCTAGATGTGTTCAAGGAAAGTTTGGATGTGGCACTTAGTGCCATGATCTGGCTGATGTGGTGGTGTTAGTCATAGGCTGGACTCGATCTTAAAGGTCTTTTCCAGCCTTGGTGATTGTGTGATCTTCAAGATCCCTTTGAACCCAAACCATTCTATGATCTGCTAAATGAAATTCCCCTAAAATACACTTCATAGAATAGCATTTAATAAAAACCTTTACTGGCTTTTAACTAGCCTGTCAGTAGCAGACTTTTGGATAGTGAGCCCAGCCTTCTGTTTCCTGGGGCAGGCTGCCATCTGAGTAGATGCAAGAAAAGCCACATGGATTTGAAAACCAGATAATTCATTTTTTTGCCAGCACTCTGACTCAACAGCTTAAAAAAATGAACTAAAAAAATTCACATTTTAACAATATACACAAAAAAGATTAAAAAAATCACCACATGGATCTCCCTTAGTATCCATCTTGGTGAATACTTACATTTTTAAAGAAATAATAGCAAAGTATTTAAAGAAAACTAAGGAAATAGCACTAAGTTCTGCAATAATTGCATGACTTTTTCAAGAACAAATCTCTGTTGTGCACACCCCAAAGAAGCAAGGTCCTTTAGCTCTGTCCAAGGGTCTTTTAAGTAAACTATGAGTATCAAGCATTTGTCTGATACAAACACTGCAGTTACAGAACCCATTTTTAGTAAAAATACTCTCACAATGTGTTTGGCATTCAATGGAAGGTGAGCTTCCATCACTGTCTGAGTCCAAGTATATCTGGCTATAAAATTTCACAGCTGTACTGTCACAGAGGCATGTTACTGAAATAACAGTATTTAAATAAAAAAGTGTTTCTTACTCAGAGCTCAGATACTTCAGTGACACTAGTTTAACTTCTGCATTTTTTTCCCCCAGTGACTGCAGTGTCTAAGGTCCATGCCCTCCTACCTATGCAGCTGCAGACCTGCCCTGAGGGGCTTCTCATTTTACCTGAAAATATATGACCACAGCAAACACAAACACTGTAGCAATCAGATTCATCAGATTGGGCAGATTCTGTCTGTAAAAAGCCTCCCGCAAAGCCCGGACTTTGTCAGTTCGTGTAGCCAAAAGATGAAATAATGCAATCACAGCACCCTCAAATTCTGTACCTGCATCAAGCAAAGAAGTAAAAGAAATCTTAATCTGTCCATTAAAAATGTTTTGGTTTTTGTTTTTTAAATGGCATCTTCCTTTTTTAAATTTTAAAAACGACACATATTAAATCAGATAGAAAAGGACATGAATCCTACTACAACAAAGATGTAACAATACAGGTTTCTCTTTTAGCTAATAGAATGTGAAATAATCAACCAAAACATTACTCCTGCTTAAAAACAAAACAAAACAAAAGCAAGTGGCACACATACTCTTTTCTGGGGGCAGGAGGATGACTGAAAGGAAGAAATAACGAACAAGGAGAAAAACAGCTTTAGAAAAAGAGTAATAAAATGCAATAGAACTACTAAAAATCAACTGAAAATGAAAGCAAACTAAAAACATGGCTCAGGATTTCAAACGTACACATTAAACCAATTAACTTCTTGATGCAAACAGGCTGTATCTTAACTTGGTATTTCCAGGGTCTCAGGACAAGCAGATGTTGTCCAAGACTGGCTGAGGAATAATGAGATGGTAATCTCTGAAGAATCAAACTAGCTTAAAGTAATTTGAAGGCACCAACTATAAAAGTATCCTATAGCCCCCAGCAACAGTTGGATCATAAACAACTGCTCTGAACATGCAGAATTTCTTATCTTCTCTATTTCTATGGAGTAAATGATGCTAAACCAAGAATACTTCAGTTTGGAAATCCCAAAATCTTCAGTCAAGGGGCTTCAAGTCCCATTTTTAACTATTGCAAACCAGCAAAGGCAAACTTTAAGTTGTTCATCTTCACATAAGTCAGGCAACGTTTGCATCTTCAACATTATTGACTTTAGAAGCTAATCATCACACATTGAAACATTTTTTGTAATACCCATCTGATAGTTCATGTATAGTACACATCCACTGGAACAAGTTATAACAAATCATAATGGCACACCTACCTCTGCCAGTGTTGATGGTAGTGGGACTAAAAGCCTTCCAGACAATGGTTTCACAGATGTTGGTAGCAATAAACAGGGAAATGCCAGACCCCAAGCCATAACCTTTCTGTAGCAACTCATCTAACAGCAAGACAATCAAACCAGCAACAAACAGCTGTGGGAGAAGAAACAAAACTGAGCAGAATATAAAAGATGATGTTTTATAGCATTAAAAAATAAATAAATGGAAACCAGACACAGGAAGATTTGTCCTTCCTGCTACATTGCATCTGACCAGTCTCAGTTACACAAAAAATAGCTCATTACAAACCTGAATTATAATAAGAAGACAAATTCCAGCACCCATTTCAGCAGGATCTCCATACATTCCAGTCATAACATACACAATGGCTTGCCCAATGGTAATAATCATCCCAAATACTAAAACAAGAGAGAAAGCAAATCCTTTTAAAAAAATCTGCTGCAATCACCTATCAAAGAAACCTCACATCTAGTATCACTTAGGCAGTTTGCTTTATTCCCAAGAATAAAAACATGCTTATTCATTTTAATGGGAACGGTGCTTACGTTTCTGAGCTCCATTGAACAAGGCTCTGTCTTTTGGAGTATCACCAACTTCAATGATCTTTGCTCCAGCCAGCAGCTGCATGATCAAACCTGATGTCACAATGGGTGAGATACCTAATTCCATCAAAGTACCTAAACAGGAAGAAAAATTAATGCAACTGCCATTCAAGTATTTCTCTTAAAGAATTATACTCTGAGGATATTAGATTTGCTGAAAGCTTTCTGACCTATAAGGAACACTGTTCGTAACACTCCAAACATATATTGCAGCAGAGGTATGATCAAAACAAAGTCTGTTACCTCCTCAGAAAAGAAGACTGCTGTGTTAAAATCTGAAATTTTGAAGGCAGCATAAGAAACCTATGTAGCTTTTCACTCCAAATATTTTTTGGGAAACCATGCTAACCTTAAAGATCAATACATAATGAAGCTCAGCTTTTTGGCCTATCATATAAAGGAACCTTTCACTGGAAAGCCTCTTGTCCCTGATTGTTTACTCTGTCAGTTTTCAACTGTCACATTTTACAGAAGTTTCATTTTGAAGATCACCAGACAGGTGCTGCAGATCCACAGTGGCTGATAACACAACTCTCAGAAACAGTGACTCTAGCTAAGAGCACAGAGGTTTAGGTTCTTAACAAAACACACACATCATTAATGTGCTCTACTCTGCTGATCCACCTATTGGCAGTGTCACCAAGGTATCAGACTCCTCTAACACGGTGATTTAACTTCATAAAACCACTGTTGCAGCACAGAGGTGTATATTCCAGAAAACCTGCCTGCTTTTCCTTCCCAATCAGTTAATCTGGTGTAATAAGAATTAAGGCATCACTCCCTTTCCTTGCATCCTCTGACTGATGCACCTGCAACACCAGAACTACCACCTGACACTCAAATCTAGAAATGTTTTCAGCAAGGTCTTGTTATCAAGTACTGATACCTGCTTGAGCTGTACTGTAATGCAGTATGGGAGCAGAACTGAATGTACACCAAGGAATTTAACTCAGGAAAACAGCCCACTTCTTGCCTGTACAATACACTCTCCCATCTCAACACAAAAACATTCTTCCACATCATCATTTTGGAGCAACAGCATCATAAAGAGATTACTTTTTGAAATCCAAGTTGCCCTTCAGCTAATAACAGAAAATTTTCTCCCATTGGAAGATGCTGATAGCTTAAAAAAACTAACATTGAAAAACTGGATTAAAATGACGAAGCCAGAGCTACCAAGTGATCAAACTTTCCACATTTCCAAAGCTTGACCTTTAAAGAAAAAAAAAAGTTTGGGTAAGGACACATTCAGTTAAGCCAGATCAAACTACTTCATCACTATCTTTTACATGGTCACTCAAGGGACATAAATAATGCACATTTTTGTGATGTTAAGTCACAATATCCACCAGGGAAATCCAAAAGAGAACCAGCTTACAATTCTTTTCAATTCTGTACATTTAAGTGGAACTCAGCTTTCATGTATAGGACAGTGGTGTGTCACCATCAAATTACCAAGAAAATTATTAATAAAAAACTATTTAGGCACTGCAGACCTGTAAAGTCTCAACAAAAGCCAGTGACAGGGAAAGCATGATCTGTAAGGTCATATGGAAGATGAAAAGAAGTATTAACAGTAGAACCACAGCTGATCAGCCTCCAAGCTGATCTGTCCTCACATCCCACCTCTGAAGGGAACCCCTTCTCAGGGGAAGTATCATTCTGTATTTCCCTTTTCCCAGACATCAGTCATTTACTCAGAAACTGCTTCTGGCAACTTCTGTCAGTAATTTAGCCTTTGAGTGACATGTGCTGCCTAATAACACTATTAGCTGCTCCTTCTCTCTTACAGTATAAGGAGAAACTGACTATCCACATTTTTCCAGAGATGAAGACTTACAGGACATTTGGGATATGCACATTTTATAGCAAAGAAGCCTTATTTTTTTAGGATCTCTTCCTGTGGATTAATATCTACCCTAGATTCTCGCTGGTGCCTTCTCCTTAGTGATTTTAGTTCCCCTACACAGTGTGGCAGATGAGGATAGTGTGCAATATCCAATTTGTGGCACCTTGAAAATTTGTAGAGACATTTCTTCTGACATTTTCAACCAGTTCTTAAGCCATTAGGTCTTCCCTCTTATCCCACAATAGCTTAATTTCCTGAAGAGCCTTTAATAAGTGATCTGAATTTAACAAAGGGGTTTTGAGCACCCCCCCTATTGTCTGGAGTCTTCATTTCTGTCTAACTACCAGAGTCCTAATTTCAGTTCTAATTTTTAAAAATGTTAAGCATTATTGCACTATTATTTTTAAAATTTATTTTAGTGTTTTCCCTGCTACCAAAATGTAAAATGTGAAAGCATTACAATAATAGTAATTATTAGGTTATTTCATAGTTGCATCCTAGAGTCACACACTATTCAGCACCATGTTAAATATTACATCATCTCTCACAGAAATCTCTGCTTCCCCAACAGCAAGAAAACTAGGATGTCAGAAACTTCAGCCTTTCCCTCTGTCATGGTTTGGGCTTGGACAGAACCCGTTTTCCTTTTAGTAACTTCATTTTTCAGTTAAGTCTCTTTTAAGTGACTGCACTTTCTGAAATTAACAGCATGTTTTCCTGACTGTGTCTGCTTCTAGGACTGGCAACACTCCATGTTTATAGTTATTGCAGAGGTAACAGGAGTGGTTTGCAGAAAGGCTCTTGCTTGTACTTATTCCTATAGTAACCAAGGTCACTGCCAGGTTGTACTGAACTTCTTATGCACAAGAAACAAAAGGAAAGAAAAGGAGTCACACCTGCTACACTCCCCACCAGACAGGTGACCCCAAATTAACCAGATGAAGTATTCCATCCCACGTGGACCATACTCAGTATCAAGCTGAGGGATCATAAGGGTCAAGTTCTCTTCATCCACAGTTGGTGTCCCAGGAGGACTCAGTCTCTTCTTCTACCTTTGATTCTGATCATGTTTCAACATGACACCTGGGTTGTATGGAATGTTACAGGCAACTGCTTTTCTGCTGGTTTGTTAATACAGATATAAGTCAGAGGAAAGAATCATCTGCTCACCTCTGTTTGATGCCAGAATGACTCGCATCCAGTAGAAGGGATCTGCAGAATCTGATGACATGATTCCAAACAAAGGTATCTGCCGAAGTGCACAGTGGTATTAGATAGACAGAAGAAAGCTGCTTTAATCCACAAATCTTGAAATGTAATGATTCAATGTTACACTGTTCAATATCACTTATTCCAAGTTTTATTTCTAATTAAGTAAACCAGAGCATACAATAACAAGAGATCCTGACACCATCTATTTTAATGCTCCAACTGGATTATGACCTGGAGGACTAAACTACATAAACTAAGACCTTTCTACAGGAAAGAGAAACCCCCAGAAAGAAGAGTCAGTACATAAGCCAGATTACTGAAGTTGAAGATGTAAATGCCTGATATACATGCCTCTGCAGCACTACAATCCCCCAAAAGAATAGAGAAAGCATATAATATACAGGTTAACCACCACAAATCATTTACAGAATGGGGAAAAATATTAATGATCTCCCATTACTTATTTAACAAAAAATTTTTGCAGCAATTTTGAGTTTAAAAAGAAAAAGAGAGAAAACTGTAGTAAAACATTTTTGAGAAGACAAAGTAGTTTTGTTTTGTTGTTGTTTTTTTTTTAAACAGTTCTAAACAGAATTTATTTTCAGTACAAATTAAAGATACAGCATAAACGACAATGTAAGTATCTTCCTCCAGCAAGTTTAAATATTCAAATTCTCCAGCTGGGAATATATTTTAAAATATCAACTACAGAACTGTCAAAGTTAGCCAAATTTATTACAGAACCTCCAATATTCTGTAGGTCAATACTGATAATCAGAGAAACAGGCAATCTTATATAGATTAATTCCTGAAAAGTCTACCCTGAACTATCTGATTTCCTGATTCAACTATTAAAATATTTTGTATAGATTAAAAATCCTAATTATGCATATATCTATCAGCTAGGAAACACAGATAATCTACATGTTCTTCTAGCTCTAGTATCATTTCTGACTCTTCCTTCCAACATTACAGGTAGGGACAAGAGCTGGATTTTAGCCTTTCAACAGTCCTGCAGAGTTGTAAACAAAAAATATTATACTACTGCTCCAGAGTCTGGAATGGGTAAGCTAACAAATATAACCTAAAAAAGCCTGACTCTAAAGGTGTATGGTTCATTTGAAATCTCCTAAGAGGTCTACAATTTCTTTTATATATACATACATATATATGGATTCTTATTTTCTGCAAAATCTCCTAAGAGGTCTACAATTTCTTTTATATATACATACATATATATGGATTCTTATTTTCTGCAAAATCTCCTAAGAGGTCTACAATTTCTTTTATATATACATACATATACATGGATTCTTATTTTCTGCAAAATCTGAGTATTTTTTAAAAAATAAAACAAACTATCTCATTACAACCCAGGTACAGGCTCCAGGAACTCCTGCAACTGTGAGTAATAAAGATGATATAAACGTTTACAACGACCCGTGTTGCAGAGGGGGTGTAGCTAACATCTCTGCCAGTATATTCACAAAAAATCAAGCTCTAAATGTCAACTAAAAAAACCTCAGAAAAAATATTTTTCTGCAAACTTTACAACCCATCAGCTTGTTCATGATGAACCAAATAAAAACTGTCACTTTATTTCACTTTCAAACTTGTTGCTGCTAAAATGTAAACTTAGCTCTGAACTTAGGGTAAAGAATATGTTTGTTATATTGCTCAGTTTATTTAGAGCACTCATGGAATGAAAGCTTGACCCTCTACCCTGCAGCCAGTATCATCACTTCATGGGGCCTTTCATATGAAAAGAAAAAAACCCTACATATTTTAGACTAAATAGCATTAGTTTCTGAAAACATATACAACCAATAATAAAGACCATCTCAGAAAATGAGTTTTAACTGAACTTTAAACACTTAATCATAAAAATACCTAACTGAAACAGGTAGATGAAGCAAGAACTTCTCACACACTTTGAGCATTCTGTTCTCTAGGCAGAGAATGCACATTTTCTGAAACACAGCAAACATCAAAGCTCACCTGGCAGCATACTAAGAAAATGAAGAGCGTGATAGCCGTCCATAGCACCTTCTCTCTGAACTGGATCTACAGAACAGATGGTAGGGATTAATGCTTCCATTGTAGGTAGAATTTTCACTATACTCTCACATCAGTACTAAATCCTATCTCATTCAGCATTAAATGCAAAGCTATCCTATCTCACTCAGCATTAAATGTAAAGCTATTTAAACAGAAGCCATCGTTTCTTATTAGAATTTATTTTCAGTATGATTTCAGATTTGAGAGTGAGAGAGTCATGGGCTTCTATTTAATCAAAACTTACACAGACTCTGACAGCACAACTGACATTCAGTCAGCAGAATAAATCTTATCTAGAGTATATAATATAGTGGATATTTACAGAAAAGCAACACTATGGCTAAAAACATGGGCATACCAGAACAAACATGACAGATTAATGCACAAAAAAAACCCTCATCTTCAGTGCTTAGAGCTCTAGGCTTCAACAGATTGGAGGTACTGTCTTCTAAGGCTGGAAGTTATTAAACTAAAGTACTATTAAGTTTTTAAAGATAATTAACTGCTGTGAAGACAAGTGATAAAAACCAGAAGAACCACAATTCAAAATATTTAGAATTAAGCTATTCAAAGAGTGTCAGAGGAAGCTTAGATTCACCATTATGTTCACGGACAAAGACCACAAAATAGATTTTAAAGACTCTTTTCTTCTCCTCTCCAAAATATGCTTATTGACATAGATTATATATTACTTTAAAAAGAATGTCAGATCAACGATCATTAGTCACTAATACATTGAAGAGAATTCTGAGGCAACTGTGACTAGTGCCAGGTGCAAGAAGAGAAGAATCTCAAGGTTTAAGTTTGAACCAGAGGATGATTCAGAGTACAAGATAGAAAGAAATCCACTTGAAGAGACCAGAGAGAGCCAAGATACAGTGTTATGTTCAAGTTCCCACCTCTCCTCCATGGACTGTAAACATTGGAATAAATGTATTTACTGTAGGCAAAAGCACAGCAGCTACTAAGATGCAACATGAACTAACATCAAAGGTAGTTACAGCAGAAATACTAGCTTTCTGCCTCCAACCACTGCATTTGTCTGCAGAGGAGTAACCAGAAACAGGATTAGTGCCTGGTTTTATAGGGACTGAACACCCCCAAATGAGAAACTACAAAACGATGCAGCAGCACAAATTTCTCAAGCAGAAGAAAACCCAGAGTAGTCTGTATCTTTATAAACGAAATCATGCACCTACTTAGAAGCAAAATAATCCCAGTAATTTATTTACTGAGAGTGCCTCACTTTTTTTAAGAGGACAGATGCTAAAAATACTTACAGTAAGAAGTTAAAAAAAAGAAAAATAGAGACAGCAGCAAATAAATCCAAACAGTATCTTGTGTTAGATTTTATGCAGTGCTGACCCACTTTACCAAGTGCTGTTTGAATTCTACAATTCAGATTTATATACCAACTTCTAACTAGAAAAATGCTTAATCAAATGATCTCTGCAGCCCAACAGCTTCTCTGGCTCTCTGTAACTGCTGTGAATATGAGCATTAGAGAAATTCTGCATCACCCAAATCACAGTTATTCACAAAGAAAACAGTCTATGATTCAAAAAGACAAACAAAAAATTAAAAAAAAAAAAAAGGAGGCATCCAGATCCATATGCCAGGAACAGCAAAAAACAGACTGGTAACAAAATATTCCAACAAATTATAACAAGCACAGGGACAGCACATTTCATCATCTAATCAGATTCAACTGGACATTTTATTCCTTTGCTATTTTTCTTAAAACTTGTGAAAATGATAGGACTTCAGCATCATCCTCTTGGTGTTCTGAACAGTGTGTTCTACTTATAAAAATCTGTGCAGATGAGGGAAATATGAACCAATACTACCAACTACAAAAGCAGCAATTGCTTCTGTTAAACCAAGTTGGCCAAAAGAAAAAAGCAACACTCCCTACTGACAGAAAAAGGTCAATTACCTCATCAACAATAATGGCAAAATTATTCAATGACAGCCCAACTGAATTGAAACCATCTTCACTTAATAATCAATACAGGTTTAGGGAAAATAGATTTATTTTTCTATTTTGTTATTCTTATTTCTTGTCCTGGCCTTAACCAATCCACTAAAGCTGTTACTAATGATGTCTGACAGTGACAGCCTGTCAGAAAACAATAAATGACAAAGAATTACAGTTATGTAGGATGACCCAGCTCACTTGATAAATTACACACAAGCAAGGAACATAACTTAAAATGGTCTAACGGCTGTTCAGTCTAGCAAAGATGTTCCAAATCATACTTTCACTGCAAATTTGTACCAAGCTGGCAACTGGCAGTCATTGCCTAGACAGTGACCTAGATAGTAATAAAGACAAAGTGACCCAAATAGAAAGGACAGGAATCTTGGCACCTCTCTGGGCATCCTTCATCTGCTGATGGAGGACATGGACAGATCAAGCACCTCTTCCTCTCTGGCAAACAGAAAGGGAGGAGGGGAAAAAACCAAACCCCAAAGGTAACATCACAACTGTCAATGAGCTTTACAGAAACATCAACATCTGTAGATTTGCCTTAGCTTCCTCTTCCCATCCACTTCACTAGACAAAAATGGAATGGATGTAACCAGGTTATCACAGATATGCCATAAATCAGGACCAGGAGACTGCACTAAGGTTCACCACTGCAGAAATAAAGATGGGTACCTCCCACCCAGACCTGGTGTGTCCAAACCTTGGCACAGGGTCTGGCTCTGGAGATTCGTGCTCTAAAGATGCCTTTGTCTGACCTAAACAATTTGTCTGTAAACCTGTCCCAAGAGGGAAAGAGACTGGAAAGCAAGGAAAGACAGAGAGAGTAAAGAGCCAGGGGGTAAACCCCAATATTTTAAGTAATCAATTCCAGAGTAGAATAATCAGCAGATTTTACTGTATCTTCTTAATTCAATCCATCAGGCTCAGCTATGGTTACTGGCACAAACCTCTCTGCATCCAGTCCTAACCTTCGGCACTCTCTCACCAACATAAGAGGATTCTCTCGGATGGTCTCATGTTCCCAGCTATGTATTTCCTTCTAAGAATATAAAAACCAACATTTAGCTCTCAAGGAAATTTTCATGCCAGTCATGACAATGAATACGGGGTAAATTTGTTACTACTTAGAACCTTTTTCACCTAGGCAAATATGTGCTCGCTTGGGTTTTGGAAGTATCTTTACATTCCAGTGGATTGTTGTTTTTTTTACCAGGCAGGTTTCTTTCTGATCTGCAGAAAATAACTTATTTTCACCTAGAAAATATGCCAAGAAATAAGGAGCTGCTAGGGCTGGGGGAACAGAGAGATGAGCCATCAGTTAACTCAGTTCACTGATTTCAGAACAAAGAAAAGTGTCACATCCAGTAGGTGAACAGAGAGCAATCACCTCAACTATGTCACAGATCCCACTTCATTCAGGCTGTGGGACCAGAAAATATTTTGAGGGAAAGGAAGAACTTAATTTGTGGTTCCTGAAATACAGCACAAGCCTTTTCAAAGCAATATGGAAATCAGCTCAAAGCTCAGAATGGTGACCAGTACTCAAAGCCAACAGGGAAATCCACAAGGAAAAAATGCTTGAAAACTCTGTTCGAGTATAACAGATCAAATCATATGGAGCTAAAACTAAATAAATTTAGTCTAGGGATAAGCCTTTTTTTTTTTAAATAGTATAATAACCAAATGGAGCAGTTTATCTGTTAAAGAATTTACCATCACGGTCATCTTTTACCTTAACATGGATTCCCCCTCCTCCAAAGATTATGTCCTACTTTAAGGCCCAATGTATTCATACTGGAGCATGGACTTGAATAGCACAATATTCTCTTATCTGTGAACCAATAAAAGTAAGAATATCACGTGGCACTCACTTTTCTTTCTGGTTTCTGGATTTCAGGTAACACTGCACAGAATGGCTTAATAACTTCTAAAAATTTTACTGTTCCAGAAAAACAAACACACACACACACAAAAAAAACAAAAAGAAAAAAAAAAGAAAAACATGTTAACAAACCCTTACGAATTTATAGCTTCATACAACTTCTTTAACTTCTAGGGGAAGAAATACAGTGTAAGTAACTTTGTAAGTGAATCATTTCATCAATACACACCCTAACTCCATGTCAGAAAACTAATGTCCTCCTCTTAAAACAGCTGAAAACAGGCCAAAAATGTTAAAAAATAATTCTTGTTCTAATCAGATCTGGCCCATCCTTTTTTCCACAGCTGGAATCACTTCAGATGAGAAGAGGCACTGCATGTATATATCACCAGAAGTGAACTAAATTGTATTCCACCTAAAAATAAATGACCTAGTATCAGTCTGTGCTAGTTAAACACAGAAGCAAAGGACATGGAGATAAAAAGGTATCCATGTAGAGATTACTATCTTGCATTTAATAGAAGCATTTAACTGAGAAAAAGAATTAAGTCTATAAAATATATTTAGCTATCTCAATTTAAATCACTGCAACACTCTGATCAGAACTTTGAGGAATTTTATTTTAACTTTTGATACATCTCTCTTCACAGTTTCTTTTTTAAAAGCACATTAAAGCAGAACAGTTTGAGCTCTTCTTCTAGAAAACAAAAAAATACACATACATCATTCCAGAGCACACATGCTTGGTGTGTAACTTGTTCTCCAAAACTCAGACATTATTCCCAGCCCCAAAACATGTGGGTAGCCACAGAAAATCAGTATTAGTGGCTCTTCAAAGAAAATACATTTATCACACTGCAAGCCGAGCTAAGTAACATTTCTGGTCGAAATGCCACGTTTACTTTTGCACTTTGCTGGTGACATATTCCTCCTTTATTTACTCCAGGACCTCAGCCCGCTCACCAGAAGGCGCAGCCCCCACGTCCAACCCCAAGCCCAGGGGGAAACCCACCAAAAACCACCCACCAAAAACCACCCGCCACAACGCGACGCGCAAGCGGCGACGCGTCTCACGCTCTACCCCGCAGCAGCAGGGAAACCTCCTCAGCCGCACAGTTCCCCGCTGCTGCTGCTGCTGCTGCTGCTGCTGCTGCCGCCTCTCCGGCCTCCCCGGCGCGGCCACCTCAGCCACGTCCTCCTCCCCTCAGACAGCCGGGCAGACAGCGACCGCGCTCCCCAGGACCGCTGCCCCGCGTCTCGGGGAGGCTCCCCAGGCCGCCCCCCGCCCCCCAGCCCGCTCCCCAGGCCGCCCCAGCCCCCCAGGCCGCCCCCCGGCCGCCCCACCCCGCCCCCCGCACTCACTGCCCATGGCGGGGCCTCCCGCCTCGGCCGCGCTCCCCGCCGCTCCCGCCGCCGCCCGCCGTCACGTGACGCCGGCCCCGAGGCCCCACCCCCTCGCGCTCAGGCATCGCCCGGGACGACTATCCCTGCCCCTCAAGGGAACGGCGCTAAAGCGGGGAGGCAAAGTCATCTCGCCCCCGCCGCTCACGCTTCACCGAGCGCTCCTCCCCTCCTGCCTCAGAGGCGAGGGGAAGCGGATCCGGCCCTGGGGAGGCTGAACCGCCGGTACAGGGCGCATCAGGCGGACAGCGGACAGCCAGAAGGGCGAAGGACCCGCTGGCGGCCGCGCTCCCAGCGTGCCCTGCGCGCCGCGAGGGGCGGGAACGGGGGCGGCGGGGCCTGGTCTGCCCGGAGCGCCCGGGCCCTTCATCCCGGCCTTCGGGCAGGAAAATCAGCCCCCCGCCCTCCGCATCGCAGCCCTGCTCGCCTCTTCTTAGTTCTGCGGGGGTTTTGAGTAGGTCCTCCTGAATTTGATACCCTGGTACCGCTTGGGAAAGGGGTTCGGTCCTGGTGTGTTTTACCAGCGCGCACCGAGGGGCAGGGGAGGGCGTGAGAATGTCACGGGTGATCGGAGGAAAAAAAAAAAAAAAACCACAGGTCTGGGTGAAGTGAACGCGGCAACGAAGTCTTGGCTGGGAATGGGTATCACCAAAGCGGCCGTCACAGCTGTTCAGAGCTCCCAGTGACAACGGGCAGCGCTCTGTAAACTTGTCAGAAATTAATGAAGGATTTAGATAAAATAATTTAGACTACTCTTTCTGGGTAACTCGATGTGGGAGACTGTTCTTTTCGTCCCCACGTAAGTCTAAACAAAATGCCTTTTAAGCCAGCGAAGGCCTCTCCTGATTATCCCCAGCTACCGGACTAGAACAGACTTGCTTCTCCAGGACAGCGGAACCCAAAACAACAGATGTGGCCCGGGACAGAAAGGATGGGCGACAAGCCACCCTGTGCCCCTGGCAGTCACCGCCCTAACGTGGAGCTCACGGACGCTCATTGACACTGACTGGACCGGTGGGTCAGGGGGTACAAAAGGTGGCGAGGGCAGCAGGTGGGCCCTTCCCTCCTCCCTGAGGCCCGTTCGGACGCTTTCTGCCTGGGACACCCCCCCCACACACACACACCGACCTCTTAAGACGGACTGGCGTCGGGTTTCCTTCCCTCCTCCCTTTGGTCCTTAATCCTCTCCCTTAAAAGCACCTTTGCATTGCCTCCCTAAAGGACACTTTCTCACTACATACGTATTGACATCCCGGGTAGCCATTCACACCTGCATTGTCCCTAAACATCATCCCTCGGTTTGTGTTAACCCTTAATAAACCGATTAGTTTGTGGCGCAAACCTTGGTTTTTAGAGGCAATTTCTGAGCGTGGTGGAGTGGGGGGGCTTTCTAGCTACCCCCCTGAAACACGGTCCCGCGGTGGCCGTTCCCCCGTGAGAGGCAGCGCCGCGTGTGACCCTCGGGCTCATTCACCGGGTAGCTCCCCCCCCCCCGGTACCGGCTTGCGACACTCATGCATACAGGCTTGTGTTCTTCCTCTTTGTGGCTTAAGTTTTCAAATTCTTTTTTGCAAAGTGTGATGGATTTAGCATTCTTCCTCAACCTTGAATCTGTATATAGGACTTTATTATGCATTTCCTGAGAAGGAATCCTCTTAACAAAGACCTAACTGCAGTATCTTTAAAGGATTTTATTCAATAGCCTCCCTCATCTGAAATGATGAAATCCATTCACCACAAGAAATTCAACATTCCAGGGCTGTTCATTCTCAGGAAAAGGGGTTTAAACCCAGAAGAGGCTACTGCCCAGGGACCATGGCAAGAAATCCTCGGAAACCTCAGAGCAGAAATTTAAATGGGAATTATGTCTTTGTAAGTGAAGCTATTCAGAGTGCATAAGAAGTCGTGAAGTTTGCTGGAGCAAACATGATTTCCTGTCACTGTGATGGATGTGCTAAAGAAGTCATGTGAAACAGACTGCAGAACAGATCACAGAAGTTACTTCTGGGCCATATAGAGTTAATGAATGAATGGGGTAATTAATTAGGGTAAAAGAGGAAAGGATGCTTTAGAGCTGCTTTTGGGAGCCATTTCCCCAGGTGACTGTGCATCCTGCCTGTGAGATGTGCTTCCCCCCCTACCAGGATTTTCTGTCTGGAAAGACTGGATTTGGTTAAACCTACGTCTGTTCAAAAATGTCTTTGGCTCACAGTGGATTTGGTTTATTGAAGCATGTTCCCTCAGATAACTTTGACAGGAGTGAAAATGCTGGGAAAAATGCTGTGGTGATGAGAGAGCTGCTGTGGGGTAGCAGGAGGGAAATCAACACTGGGGTCTGCCTGGGCAGCTTTTACCTCCCTCTACCATCTGACTTCATTATTCTCCTGCTTAACCTCACTGTTCTGGTCATTTATCCTTTGCTTCCTGATAATCAGCAATTTCTTTCTTTCCCCAGATGACAACTGTGCTGAAACCTTTCCAGCTAGGAGCTGGGTCCTGAATGCTGGGGTACAGAGCATGTGGCTACTGAAACTTCTCTGCTGTTGGGAGTGGAGATGAAAGGGCTTTTTTTCCCCTGCATTTCTTCCAAACACCCTTAAGGTCACACAAGCAGCAGTCAGAGGGCAGCAGTGTGACTGAGTCTTTAGGGAGCCCTACCAGTTGCCTTGTGGAGCTCCAGCTGACATGTAACCAGTCCTCTAAATGGACACAGAGCTCCCACATACTGTGGAGGGAAGAACTGCTCTTGGTGGAAGGAGAAGGTTTGAGGAGAAGCCCCCAGCAGAAGCAGTGAGGAGAAGGGGAACTCCTTGCTTGTATGGGCTAAAGCTGAACACGTTTTAATCACTGTCCTCTCCTGCTCATGTTGTCTTGTTGCTGGTGCATTTGGGGAACTTCTTCAAAGGGCTTGAATACCTGTCCCTGTTTGAGCTGCTTCAGAAACCCTGGCTGATGATCTTTCTGTTCTGTCATTTGCTGCTCTTCATTTCATTGATTTCTTCTATAGCCTGTTTGGTGAACACATCTTTTCAAGATAAAGTCTGCAATACTTATGCTGCAAAGAAGAGTTGTTTTGCTCAAGAACCTCCCAACAGGCCTCAAGCTGAGGATCTCCCCCAGTGAAAAAACAAAACCAAAAAACCATGATGTTTGGTTGTTTTGTTTGTTTGGGTTTTTTTGCTGCAGCAGATTTTGTTTCTTTTAGAACCTTCAACCTCCCAATTCTCCAGTCTCTTGCCCGTACAGCCTCTGGTGTATTTGAAAGAGGCTTCACTTGCCTTTCAGCAAGTTGTCCCCCAAACTCTTTACAGCCTGCCTTACTGCATTTATTTACTTTTTTTGTTTGTTTGTTTAGTTTGCCACAGTCTGGACTCTTTTCTGTTGCTCTCTTTTGGTTACAACTTCAGCTTTCTTCCAGCACGAGCAAGATTTTGTGTGGGAACTAAGCACCACTGAAGGAAGATACTGAGAAGTGAGCCCTCAAAAACAGGCCACAGTCATGAGAACTGGT
This sequence comes from Apus apus, assembly GCF_020740795.1. Classification (NCBI taxonomy): domain Eukaryota; kingdom Metazoa; phylum Chordata; class Aves; order Apodiformes; family Apodidae; genus Apus; species Apus apus. Next base: position 199,764,568 of record NC_067282.1, read on the forward strand.
GAACAACCACAGCAGCCTGGGACTGGAAAAGAGAAGTTTTCTTAAATGCACTTCCCTTTGGCTTTACTAGTGAGAAGTTACACATTCCTTGTCAACACAGAAGACTAAACCAATGGACCAATTTAACAGTACAATCTCAATCAGCAATCCAGAAGAAGGACACTGAAAATAATTACCCAGGTAGGAGGCTGTGTCACCCTTCAGGCTAGCTAGAAACTGGTTTGACCTCTAAAAACATGGTTCTAAATGATGGCAGGATGCCTGCCACCCTGCAAGCTGGATTTGAAAGCACGTCTCCAGGCAAGAGAAGCAGTGGTGCCTGAGGATTTCAGGAACCATTGTGCAAGGTCCCCCCCAGACATCCTACTTTAAGAACTCATGCGTTGAAAAGAGCACCAACAGCTGCAACAGATTTCATTCCTGGTCCATAGGAAAATAAATGAGAAAATCCACAACATTCTGCTACAGAAAAGGCTTTTTCCCAGGCATAGGGAAGCATTTATTCAACCATAAAGCACTAATGCTTCTGTGGAAATGGAAACTGTTTCCACACATGCACCATCCCAGGGAACTGCCAAGTGCAGATAAGCAACATGATACAAGGTATTTTATATCCAGCTCATTGTTCTGCCCCCTGGACTGGATTTTTTTACTTTTTTTTTTACTTTAAAAAGATGTTTTGTAGAAAATACTACAAGACAACAAGAAGTATCTAGAGTAACAGGCATCACTTCTCATCTTTAGGTATTCCCCTACATGAAAAAATTGCTTCATCATTACAGAACTTGTTCCATTCTTTTTTTCCCTGATTTGTTGAACTGAAAAAAGTCTTAAGGCTCTGGCTTTTGCTCTTCACAGGAGGAGGCACCAAACATGACTGACAGCAGGAACAGTCCGTCCTTTAAAAACTTAGATAAATGTTTTGGTGAGAATGTCTTCCTGCTGCTGGTGGTGCAGGGTTCCAATGCCAACTGCTGGGGCTGGTAAAGGAGGTCTGCTCACAAGACGGAGCTGGAATTTGAGTCAGGAGGAAATGATTAATGAAGTACAAGCACAGGATTGCATCCCAAGATCCTCTGACACCATGGTGAGACCTGCTGTCAGATACTGGGAGTCCCAGCTGGAAGTAACGGGGTAAGTTACCCTCCATCTCCCAAAGAGCATGGCTCCAAGAACATTACAGTGAGTGATCTGCCAGAGCAAATGGCAGCTTTGGATTCTCCTCCTACTCACTTCAAACGTGTTGTTTCCTACCTGGCATCTTTCATCATCCTGTCTACTTAGTCTAAACACCTGGTAAGAGAAAGTGTCCAGTCGTGCTCATCACCACTAAATGGTGCTATAAAGAGCAAAGATAGCTTACATTAGAACACACATTTGGTGTAGGCATCAGGATTAATTTTGGGGTAAGTATCACAGAATTTTGCATTCAAGGAGAACTTCAAACTTCATTTTAAAGACTAAAACACCATGGGGACATCTTACCTTAACCCCCAGCTGCTTTTCAAACCGTGGTGACACAAAGGACCATGGACCCATGTTCTGTGGTTCCTCCTGACTCCAGATGAAGACTAAGGGAAGGATGAGGGTACATTACAAATGCACATATTTATCTTTTCAGCAGCTCAAGAAAACCATTTTTTTTATTTTGTAGCACCTCTGCCTTTTTTGTCTTGGCACTATCTTTGAAATGAAGGCTTGCCAGATTGAATTCTCTTGCAGCTCACAGCTTGCTGAAGTCAAACCAAACACGTGTCCACCATTAGAGTATTCTGTGGCTATATTCTGCTTTTCTACTGCATTTTTCAAAAGCTACTTAAAGGACTGGACTGCAAAGACCAATGCAAAAAATGCCCCAAATGGTTCACTCTGATTTTAGTAGTGCTTTATGGAAGCCAAAAATAGCAGTGAGAAGTTCTTTTAGCACAAGTGGTAAACATCTGTATTATCCCACTACAGAAACACTGGATGTATGTGGGGGATAAGAGCAAAGAGCAAAAAGCCACCACAACTCCTCACCCTAAAAAGCAGGCAACAGATTTAGTTCAGTACTTCAAAGAGTCTAGAAACACAAATGTAAAAACCTGGCTGACCTTTTGCACGGCTGTATTTGCTCAACTCTTGCTGTAGAGCTTCCAGGGGAAAAGGACACAGTTCTTCAAGTCTCAGAATAGCTGTGTGGTGCTGTTTCTCTCCTAGGGTCTCTCTTTGCTTCACCAAAGCATAGTAATGCTTACCAGAACAGATCACCACCTGGGTGACACTAAAGAAAAAGAAGAATATTTCCAAGTTCAGTGTTTTAGAGAAAGTCTATGCAGAACAGTCTCATAATTTGAACAAAACCAAAACTTAAAAGATAACATTATGAAGATAAATTGCTATCCTAGATCATCTTTTATCTTCTTTGCCTTCCCTTCCCTCCTGCTCCCTTCCAACAGTTGGCAAACCAGGCTTTGGGCACAGTATGCCAGAGTCCAGAGGTCCTGTTTCTTCAGTAATCCTGGGAAAATGACCTTACATGGGATTCATCTCTTAGCTCTAACTATCTAAAAACCAAGCACCTAGCTGAAGCTAGTCATCTACACACTCTCCATAGAGAATAAACTAGAGAGGAAGAGCAGTATCTCTGGAGGACAATTCTCTCCCATGCCAAAGAGGAACTGCCTGTTGCAGATAAGCAATACCCTCCAGCAATCAGAGAGGTCTGGGCTGCCTTAATCCTACTGGACAAAGGCAAAGAGAGAAACCTCACCCTTTGTGCCTTATCATTCCACTTGAAAAAACAAGATGCTAAGATACTTCCAGCCTTTTGATTGTGGGTGAAGATAGAAGCATCAGGGATGCTGTCAGACTTGGGTACTGCTGGGACAAGGACCAGGTAAGAACCTTAGGAGGGGAAAAAAACGAAGGCCAGAATTGCCCACTCTAAACAGAATTGTCTACATACATCTGAAGGGAGGGAGATACATACACAATTTGTTACCACCCTAGTTTCACTTTGTCAGCTCAAGTATTTCAACACCAGGACAAAAATTCTGCACCTTTTCAGGCAACAGCTGCTCCACATGACTGTTAGCTAGTGGGCATGGTGCAGAGCAGTGCCCACCAGACTTGTAACTGGGGTCACAGCCTCCCCGTGGGGTCAAGGGCTAGAGACCTGAACTCTTTGCTATTATGGAGACAGAGATGACAACTACCAACAAGCAAGAAGAAAGGGAGAGAAACACGGAAAACTAAGTCACCCACCATGAAACAACATTTGCCTCTCAAAGTCACCTCTTCCATATCACCTCGAACTTGAGCTGTTAGGTAAGAGAAAGGGACAGAACAGCCTTTTCCTCTGAGAAAGCAGAGCTACCTTTTAGCATCTACTGAGGAGTCACCAATGACAGGCCTGAATGTTGTCCTTGGGGCCATTTCTTCAAAACTTGACACAGCAGCCTACGTGGGGAAGAGTTGGAGGTTACCAAATGTGGCTGCCTTTTCCCTCAGGCTAGAGTTAGGGAGAGGATACCAAGACAGAGTTTTGGTACATACAAAATATGCAGTCTTCCCTCTCCCTCCCATTCCCACTCCCACCAATGAAGGATGGGATAAGATTCCCAAGAACAATGCCAGACCAAGAATCAACCCTACTTCTAGCTCATCTCCACCCACCTTTAATCCCCAACCTATCCTGCCGCAAACAGGCAAAACCCCATTGATTTGACCCCGAAACAGAAATCAGGGAAAGAACAAAGAGCAAGAAAGCACAGAAGAGGAGGAAGAAGAGGAGGAAAAAAAAAATAAAAGGAAAAGAAAAATAAAAAGTTTTCAACTTACAGGGAGCCTGAGTAACACTTTGGGAGACACAACAATGAGAGGTTTCCTGAAGTTTCGGACCATTTGTCGTCGGAGTAAATGGAAATACTGTGCTGGGGTAGTGGGATGCACAATTGACATGTTGACCTGGTCCCCATCAACTCCCTCTTCTGAGCTGTCACACATCTACATAAGGGGAACACAACAATATCTTGTCCAGAAGCAAGCAGTGAGCCAAATAGGCATGAGAGAATCCAGGCACATAGGGCACATTGACTAGTGTAAGAATAGAAGAGCAAATATCCCAATTCAGACATTGATTGCAATGGAGGAACAACTTCACAGAAGAAATGGCTTTAGAATTTAATTAGTAAGATTAAATCTGAACTGCCTCCTAGAATGCTGTAATCAGGGCATGACAATTCTTCTAACAGGCCATGACTTCTCCATCAGAGCAGCAGCATCCCTCTAAACATGCTGCAAACCCCTCTGTAAGCCACTGCTCAGATGAAAAAGAGTTCCATTTTCTTACTACAGTCACATGGGCACAACAGGGGATTTTAATATTTTTTTTCTGTAAAAATATGCTGCAAATTTTTAAATTACATTTAATAGTGTCTAGTGTTGTGTTTGAATGATCTGTGCCTAGAGGACAGATCTGTGAGTGGTTTGCACAGGAGAGTGACTGCCTGTTTCTGATGCCAACCCCAAAATGTTTTCTCAAATTAGTGCCCATTAGAGGTCTGCTATCTGCAATTCAGCAATTCTGTCTTGTTCCTGGACTCATTCTGTGGTACAGTGACATTGCTGAAAAGAAACAATCAGCAAAAAGACAGCAGGCAGCACTGAAGCATGTCCCACCAAGGCTGTCTGCAGAGGGCACAGGGCCTCTGCAAGAACTGTACAAATCTCTGGTTAGGAAATTTCATGTTACCACATTCCCACTTGGGCAGGTGACAGAAATGGATCAGGAACAACAAACACTTGTTCCAAGGTTCAATCAGAATCTTGTACCAGAGCTGTTGTGGCAGCACTGAAACCAAAACTACTTTCTCACCACCTCTAGACCTACACCTTATCCCATACCCTTTCTTCCCCTACTTTCAGCCCGTTTCTATCTCACCACGATAGTCCTGGTGGGTCTCCAGCTTGTGGTGGCACTAGCAGGTACACCAGGAGTGTGGCATTTTGCAACAGGACTCCCAGAGCACTGCATGCCAGTGCTGTGATGGGGGAATGTGTGAATCTGAGAGGTGCGGTGGGTACCTGTAAGAACCGTTCCATCCGGCAGGATGAGTGCTCGGGGCCTGCACCATCATAGCCATGGGGGAGAAGAATTACTATCCCACTCTGCAGCAGCCATTTGGCCTCACCTAAAAACACACAGCGAGAAGGGAGGAATTATTTCCATAGGACATAAAGCCACAAAACACCTATTACTTCACAAAAAATAATAGCTGATTTCCACATAATAAAGCACAAGCCTGAAACACAGTGCTGGCATTTTGCCGTGAGATTCACGACAGGGAAACAGCACATGAGATGATCTGAAGTTTCTGAAATTTGCATGTAACTTTGGGCTTCCAGAAGACTTAAGCCTCCATGTGAAGCACCTGACATGGTGAAGATTTTAAAACTTAGTCTAAAACATCATCACAGTATGCAAGAATCCTTTTAATGGAATTGTCCTCCTGACTAACAGGGGTCTCTAAAGGTATCTCTCCCCTAACCATAACTCACTGTATATTTTCTGCACACCTTGTCATTTGGTCCTCTGCAGGTGTGACCCCAGCAGCATCATGTAAGCCAGACCTAGCTAACAGCAGTGCTAGCCACAGGCTGCTTCCCCTGAGCTCTGTCAAACCTCCTGCACTATTTAAGGGATTACAATCAAATCCAGAAGGTAATTCATCCCAGCCTCAAGTACCTGTTGAGGATGGGTGGGATAAGAGGACCTCTGAATTTCCATCTGTGATTACAATCAAATCTAGTCTCAAATGAGGCTAGATGCCAAAACCCTGGACACTTACATACAACAAATCCCATTCAAGAAATCCATCTTAGCATATTCCCACCATGTTCCAGCTCAGAGGGGTCTTTTACCTGGGCACTCAGAAAACATGCTAGCCAAACTTAGGTAAGGTGCTTTTGGGGTTTCTTTTGTTTGTTTGTTTTAAATAATCACTATTTTCCTTCTGTATTGCTTCAGGAATATTTCAGATGCCTCACGAAGGAAAAGTACAGCCTACAAAATACCAACTATATATACACACATTAAAATAAATGGGGGGGGAGGAAGGGAAAGGTCATTAAAATAATCAACTGTCCTTTTGGAATTATTGTCTCCTGCCAAGGGTGGGGTGTCTCTAATTTTAGATGGATTGTCTTTAGAGAAAAGCTGCAGAGAAGTCAGGACCACAAAGGTGAGCTCACAAGACTTTGTGAGAAAACAGAATTATTTTCTCAACGTGTTGCCTTACTTTAAAGATGAAGGATTATCTAAAAATATGCTTACTGCAAATTATTAATTAGCTCCTTCTACACTCACCTCCAGAGATGAAAGTGTCAAATATTATCTGGGCTCCATTAAAGAAGTCTCCAAATTGAGCTTCCCATATTGGCAGTAACTTAGGGCTCTCAATGCTCATTCCATATTCAAAACCAAGCACAGCTTCTTCAGACAAGGGACTGTTACTCACCTAACAAAAGGAAATTGTTGGGAGGGGTGGGTGAAAAAGAAGACAACCCCAGGTTAAGAACCTTTGGAGCCAGGCACAGCTTGAAGAAGGTTGTCTTGTGGACCACAGAACCTACCTCTAGGAACCCCTTCTGGTCTGGGGACATATGATTCAGAGGAATGTAGGTATCATCTGTCTCCTGACAAACCAACATTGCATGTCGTTGGCTAAAGGTTCCTCTGCCAACATCTTGTCCACTTAGTCTGATATTAAACCCTTGCCATGCAATAAAGAAAACACTGAATTAGCAAGTCATGTCAAAAGAAACCCCTCACTTCTAAAATATTACTTCTCTTGTTCTATCTCTTCTTAGACCTCCCCTCATCAGCAATGTCAAATCTGAGATGGAATTAATTAACCAGCAGCAGCTCCAACTCATAAGCACAGAGATGCTCAGACATTTCTCTTTTCTCCTCTCTGCAGCCAAGACTTACTTTGTGGTAAATGGTTCAATTTACTGAAGCAAACTGCAAAAAAATGTGCATTCTGTATCATATGTAAATGGAGATATGAATTCAGACTAGAGAGGAGGGAAACTCTCTGTTACTCTGAAGGTCACAGAGCACTGGAACAAGATACCCAGGGAGGTTGTGGAGTCTCCATCCCTGGAGACATTCAAAACCTGCCTGGATGTGTTCCTGTGGGATCTGCTCTAGGGGGGTTGGATTAGATCATCTCCAGAGAGGCCTTCCAACCCCTGCTCTTCTGTGATTCTGTGATAAGAAACAGCAGCATGAAACATACTGTGAAAGTATTTGGGAGGCCCCACTGATGTCAGCTGCATTTCTCATGTGCTTGGCTCTAGGCACAAATATTTTTTGGTGAGTGGGAGGGAGCAACAATTCTTTGAAGACATTTAGTACTCAATCCAGAAATACTAGTGACATAGAGGATTCATATTTACCTTGTCTGAGTACCATGGAAACACAAATTTCAAATTTATACATCATATCAGTCTCCAGATTTAGAAACACTTAAGTAGTCTAATGTAGTATTTTATTGACATCAAAGCAAAAATATTTTCTTGTCTGCTGTCCAGTTGCAACTTACCTTGGCTCAGCAGGGAACCAAAAGCTAAAGTTTCAGCTGTTGCCCAGTCCAGCTTTTTTCCTTCCTCCATTTTTTGAAGTCTTGACTAAACAAGTAAACAACAAGGAAAAGTTACTATTTTGCCTTTTTCCATCTGTAGCTCTCTTGGTGGCACAGATCAATACTAAAAGCTAGGAAAAAAAATAAAACACTATAGAGAGAAATGCTGTGTTCCTGCAGTCAGCTTAGGTTGGCTTGGAATACAGACAGTCTTACTTCAGCACACCCTGAAGAAGGTTGCCCTGAGGACCTCAGAACCATAGCTCCCCCACATCCTTACCAGTCAACAAACTGTGGACTGACAGATCAGATTTTAGTCTGAAAATATTAAAAATCATTGCACAGCACAGAGCCTGCTCTTGAGAGGCTTTTGATTTGTCTGGTTAGCAGTGATGAAAGATACCAGCCATAAATATTTCAGTCTCCAGAATTCTCCCCTGTTCTGACCTGCAGAACAGCAGACAAATTATCATACCCAGCTGTGTTGTTCTTGCCTTGGGCTGGGAAGACAAGAACATCAGTCTTCTGAAATATTGAACTCATGGCCTCTCTATAGCTGCCAACCAGACATCTGCACATGGTCATCACTCATAAAAGGAAAGGTTCACCAACCCAAACCACTCAAATTATTGCACACTAGCTTCTGAGCTATCAAAAATTGACTGTCAAACTTGGCCATATGTATATGCTTAAATCTAAGTAACATAAACACTCATTACTGGCTTCAGAAACTGTGTACGATATTACCAAGTTCCTGATTCATTCTCTCACAAAGTACTCATTATAATCATGAGGTATATACACAATAGTAATTTATCATAATTGTTTCTACTGTTCATAAGAATAAGCTGTATTTTCTATAAGCTTCTTTCTTCAGTGTAATAGATTGTTGTTGAAATAACAACATTAAGTGCATGGTCAGATTTTGGGGGAGAGGACATGTCTTTCTTCAAAACTGGAGGAAAAATGGCATAAACCTAGTCTCAAAAAAGAGAGGGAGATGCTTTTCCTAGAGAACACTATGCAATGTTTGGAGTTTTTCCTGTAACAGGTCATATCTTATAGCACCGAGACTAGAAGCACCATTGTGTTCACTGACCTGTGCATAGGTCTTCAGAAGATGGCTGTGCATCTGGAGCTCCTCAGGCACCTCTACGGACTTGACTCCAATGAACTGCAGAAGTGGCACAGGCATACCTGTGTCCCAAGTGGTGATTTGAGCAGAAGGCTCAACCAAGCCTTTCCAGTGAGACTGCAGGTTGGTGGGAGGTGGACTGTACAAAGTCATGTTGGCAAGATGATCATTCAGTTTAGAATAGTACGTCGTCTTTATCTCAGATACTTCAGCCTCAGTCATGAGCCCAGCAGCTACCAGCTGTTCTGCATACGTGTCTGGGATGCTCTTACGGGATCTGTCAGGAGGGAATCAAACCCCGTAGACATTAAGCCTGGAAACAGCATCACTGCAGAACAAGGAAATACCATCTTTCTGACAGGTACCATGGAAAATGCATTATACTCATTTGCATCAAGTTTGCTTTCTTGGTATTTCCAGAAAGATAATGATTCTCTTGGATATGTGCTTTACAGTCCTTTATTTTTAAGCCAAGCCAAGTGCCTACAGTTGGCAGTTACAGGTGATAGAAAGACAAAAAAAACCTCCCAGTTAAGACTGACTCTGCACATTTTCTTCAGACAAACTGACAGCAGAGTTTCAGAATTAGCTGAGAATCAAGCCATCAATTCCATAAATTCTTCACCTAGACTATCAGAGTTGACTGGCAACTAAATTTTTATGTGCATTTCTTTCTGGGGATAGGGATGTAATCTGAATTCATTTAAATGCTCATAAAGATGAATCCCAGTTGGGAGCAGCAGGACCAGGCAAAGACAAGACAAACACCATCCTGGCCTCCTGTCCATTCTCCCACATTATCTATGCTTCTCTCTGGCAAACACAGGACAAACTTTGCCTTCTGCTTACTAGCCATGAAGAATTTGAAATCCAAGGGCTCTGTGCAAAATTGGTCATATTCAGGAACTAGTAACCAGTGGTTACCTTCATTAGTATCTTATCAGATTCGCACCTTAGTCAAGGGCTGCTGTCAGTGCAGCTACAGTGTGGCAAAGGATCTTCATTATGCAGAGACTTCTAACAGAGTAGCAGGCAATACCAAGTTGGTGTAGACACAAGCACATTTTGGGTTCACCCATTAGGTGGTGTTACCCTTACCTGATGATTTTGTACATGCTGGGGTTGGTAAAGAAGGGCTCATCAAGTTCATTGTGGCCCCACTGCCTGTAGCACAGCAAGTCTACTATCACGTCCCTGCGGAACTGGCGTTGATACTCCACAGCCAGTCGTGTGGCACGGACAACTTCTTCAGGATCATCCCCATTCACATGGATAACAGCACATCCAACAATTTTGCCTGCCCAGGGATTCAAAATGTAACAATAATATTCACAACCAATCCCTTCCAAAGAAAGCAGACACACACATATTTTGCAAAAAACTACAGACAACTCATGTGAAGAGTCTTTAACAAAAACAAATCTACCTAATCTACCTCTTTGTGATGGGAGCTGGGGTAAGGAGCAGGAGTCTTCCCTGAGAGCAAGTGCAATTAGCCCATCTAGTATCTGTCACAGTTTGTGCACAACTTCTTTAGCAGCACTGAACTTCTGGAAGACTTCCTACACACAGTTCCTACATCTCCTTCATCAGGATGGAAGCCCCTGGGGAAGGGCAGAGAACAGTTTGGTTGCTTCTCTTCCAAACAAAAACAGAATTTTGTTTCCTTCTTATCTTAAGCTATCACTACTATGAATTCATACAGGCGTTCTCCCTTGTTAGTAGTCATTCTACCCACTGCTCCTCCAGGCAGAAAGGTCTCTTCACTACAGCCAACACAGCAAAATTCAAATGTCTTAATGACCTCTCCTGTATGACAATTTGGCTTCAAATCTTCCCACCAACAGAGTGCTCCTCTTGTACTTCATCTGCCCAAATTGTGAGAAATTAAGATCCTTTAGCCATTCCTGACCCACATCAAGTTTCCCTTTCTAGCAAAATCCTAAAGCTCAAATGGGTAACACCCCTCCTCACTGGCCAGGTGAGACAAAAAGGGAACTAAGGATAGAGGAAAACAAAACAAAAACAACAAAAAAACCCACAACACAAAACTAGCCCAGGGAAAAAGTAATAATAATATATGCTATCTACCTTATCAGATTTAATGAATCTACTTCTCCAGTTTGATGAAACCATAAGACAAACACTCCTAAAAATACACATTAGTGTATTTTTTAATCTAGGACACATACACAAAGGAACTAACTAGTAAGTCTCTGATTTTGCTGATTAGAAGACATCTATTTATCACTAAGAAAGACTGGTCCAAAACAAAAGACATAGTTTAACCTTAGAAACGGCATGAGCCTCATCTTTCAATTAAAAGCTCAACAAGTTCACCTGACAACAAAGAAAATAATAAAATTAAGGACTATCTGACTTAGAAATCTTGCACAAAAAACAGACTGGAATTATTTTCATTAAATGTAACAAGATATATTTAAAATACATCTATGATACACTCTATCACAACCCATTTTTAAAAGTTGTCAATGATATAGCAGAAATGAAATGAGTCACAGACTTCACAGTAATTTTGCAAATATTTTATAAAATCCTGTAAAAATGTGACAAGATTTCCCCTTGGTTTTTAGTCTTTGTCATAAAGCAGACAGAGGAGGGCATATTTTTAGCATCTGAATTTTTGCAAGTAGGAGGTAATAATGAATAATATTTTTAATTTCTACTATATCATTAAAAAGGAGATATGTTACTACATCAACACCCTACAGTTCATAGGCACTTGCTATACAAAGCCCACAGTGTGGCATGAATTCACATGAATTGGCATGAATAAAAATCCTTTCTGACACAACAGGCTTCCTTCTGATTGAACTATACATACCAATATCACTGCAGTACAGGGATGACCTTCCTCTCTCTGGAGGAGTGGTATAGCCCAGCTGGTTATTAACAATCAAATGGATGCTCCCACCAACTCTGAAATGTGGTAGATTAGAGAGGGTCAGTGTTTCAGGAACGATCCCTTGCCCAGAGAAAGCAGCATCGCCATGAACCTACATGAGGGAAGAAGATGGAAAAGTCTCATTAGATATCACTGGAGGAACAGAAAATCAAAGCCACAATCCTTCCAAATGAAGTAGGTAGAACAGATAGAGCTTCAGCTTAACCCCTTTCAGACTACTGTGTTCGTTACTTGAGAGTTTATACAGTCTTACCACAGAATCATAGAATGGTTTGGGTTGGAAGGGACCTTAAAGATCATCTAGTTCCAACCCCCCTGCAGGGGCAGGGACACCTGCCACTAGACCAGGTTGCTCAGAATCCCATCCAACCTGGCCTCCAACAGGGAGGGCAGGCCAGGGAGGGGGCAACAAAGGTTGCAAATAAAAAAAGTTGGGAAGGGGGTGAGAAGCTCCTGTGGCATTCAACTCAAAAGCAGATTTGATCCTTTGCAGACCAAAGTCACTATGCAGATTGATGTAGTTTCTTTTTAAATCAAATGACAGTTCTATTTTCTAGTTATGGGATAATGATTTTGAGCCCTAAGAGGCTTTTGGAGGCAGTGCTGTCTTTTACACAATTCTAATACAGAGATTTTTTTTCAAAAGGCATCACAGAAAACCAAACTTTACTGCAAGAGAGGCAACACAGCATCCTCACTCTACCCCATACCATGTTTTGTTCTTGAAGTATTAGGTTTTCACTTTTCCCTTCTGGTTTCTTCTGCTGCCTAAGAACGTTTGAGTGAAGACCTCAGAACACCTGAAATAACTTTATGGCCTTCAGTACATCCCAAAGCATTAAAGCCTACAGACAATGAGACTACCCAACTACACAAGATTTCATATGCATCTCAAATTCCAGAGGATTCCATTCCTGTGGTGCAGGCAGGATTTTACTCACTCTAGCAGAAAGCTGGAAACAGTTTTGGCTATAACATTTTTTCTGGGCAGCATTATCTAGGAACATAAAAGCAAGGTCACCAAAATGTTTAATTCATCAGCGACCCTGACAGTGGAACATCAAATGTGAAACTTATTTCAGGGAGACCTTATTCTCAGATTTCAGTTCAAATCATAAACACCAACAGTTGCCTGATGCCCAGAAAATGGAATTAAGGTATGTGAGAAGGTGAAAAATAAGCCACTCTTCAACAGAGAAGGACAATTAAATATTGCAGAAGTTTCCATAGTAGTTAGCCAAGAGGAGTTTTGTAGTCTTCATATATTCCAAGGACAATGAAGTTCCAGAAAAAATCTTCAGACTGTGGACAGCTAGACTCATGACCAACACCTTAGCTGTTCTTGACTCGTTTCACCCTCAAGCTCTGGCACTCAGGCTAGCAGAAGAATAGAACAAACCTCAGTTCAGAGTTTCTACACTTAGAGTTCTGAAGAAAAAGCACTGTGAGAAAGACTGAAGAGAAACTTCCAAACCAAGATCCTGAAAGAGGAAGTGTCTGCTTTCACTTCTTTCTTGATGAGCTGAATGAGAGCAGTTAACAGTTACAACTGTAAAAATATGCCTTTTTTCATGTTTTTTTAAATCTAACTCTTGGTCCTTTTAAAGACACAGTCACGAGTACTGTTGCTTACACTACTTGAAACATTGTATTTCTTTTGGGAATACTTTTGAGTCAGTTTACTAGCAGGGAGGTGGCTAGTTGGGAGTTAAATGTTGCTCTCTACTACACAACCCTCCCTACCACTTAACCCTTCAAAATCCAAAACCTTAAATTTTTCTTGCAAAGCAAGGATCCACTTATCCTGAAGAATCTTTGTTTAAAGAGTCATAGTAGTGTCATTATTACATGGTAAAGACATCACATTATGAGACAGACATTCTAAGAAGCAGTATCTTTTCAAACTAACTGACCTAGCTGCACCAAAACAGGTTGGACTATATGATCTCTAGAGCTCCCTTCCAACCTCTAACATTCTATCATTCTGTAAGAAGACGAGGAGAAGACATACTGGGTAACAAACCTTTCTTCCTGCATTTACATGTCCCAAAGCTGCAATTTAAAAAAAAAAAGAAAAAAGAAAAAAAAGAACCCCAACTTGCCTCCAGTTTACTCAATATTTCAAATTCTGCTTTCTGCCTTTTCTCAGTATCTACACCCTTCCAGAAGGAAGCAAAAGATTTATTTAACTGAAATTTGTTTTCACTTTTCCCTGTAACTTCCTCCCTGTTTATTGTGCTTCACATGAGAACAGTTCTGCCTCAACTCATATTTACTCCCAACTTTAAAAATATTTAAGACGTTGACTCACTTTTATTTATGAGTTGAATACAATGCAAGAAAATAAAATTTATCAAGGAACTATTTAGGACTGCCTCCACAGCTATAAGTGACAGTTCAAGGTGTACAAACCAATTCCAGCAGACTGTTCAACAGTACCATGATAAAAAGACAAAATTCTATATCCTCCTGTATATTTTGCAGCCTTGTTCATAGCTTTTCTCCAAACCCATTTAATTTAAAAGAAGGCTAACAGTGGTGGTTTAAAGGCAAAAGTGGTCTGTGAGGAAAGGCACATGTGGCTCTCAATGCAGAGCATTATTAAAATAAAGGTATCAGAGTAAGCTCTTAAAAAATCTTAGAAGTGGGATAATTCAAATGCCAGTACCATCACATATGTCACCTGGAAATCTTCCTTTCCCTCCTGTTTCTCCATAAAGAGGATCTCAGTTCTTGGTATTCTATATTCATCCAGTTTTGTGTGACATTTCTATATACACCACTTCTGTACACATGCTTCTCCAAGATGTCTTACAAAGACCAGTGACAAATTGTAAGCTAATTACCTGCAGGCAAATAACTTTGTCTCCAGGCTGTGCAGAGCTCTCTGGGGAATAATCTCCATCGAGCAGAGTCTGTTGCCTTCCTCGTGTCTTGCCCACGGCCACTGGATTGATTGCTTCCAAGTGTGAGGGGTTAGGCAGCAAGGTGACATGCACAGGCCTGTGTGAACCGAAGTCAAGATCTACAGAAGATGTCAGGTGGGAGAGAACATCTCCAATGGCTGCTGAATTATCTGGAAACTCACTCAAACCACGCATCTTACGGAACATGAGCTGCATGGAAAAAAAAATTTGTTAATGAATCGTGAAGGATTTTTACATTAAAAGAAAAACATTTACAGAAATTCATTCTCTCCTATTTCTGATAACAGCACACAAAGCCCTCCATTAGAGTTCTGTTTAACAGTCTCCTGCAAAGATCTGGCTGAGGTGCTGGCTGGAGGGGAACACACTTTCACACAGGTAACTTTTTATTGCTTCAGCATTCACAATGCAACGAACTTCTAGCTTTTCATTTCTCTGAAAAATCAATCAGCCCCAGAGCAACTGGCAACGAGATGGCAAGTCTCTTACCTCAGGGGGAAGCTGAAGTAAACCTGTGAGAAGATTCAGCCTTCCACGGTGAGGCATTCCAAGAATGATATCCGTCACACCGCTGTACGCGCACATCTTGAACAGCTCATGGAAGAAACCCATCATGCTCTCTGCTCCTTCACCACCGTACCGCTTCACTGTGGCAAACTTCGTGGCTAAGAAGTGATCAAACTCCTAACAAAAACAGGAGAACTTCAGTTTAAAATTTAAAATACGATAAATGTTTGTACCCTTAAGGCATACAGACCTAAGCACACCTCTTGAAAGCCCCAGCTCATTCACCACCCCCACAGTCTAAGAGCAGAAGCCACGACGACTACAAGGATCAGCTCTTATCTCCTCTTCAGCAGAAAAATGTTGGATTGAGGACCAAACTGTTTCTATCTAGCATGGAAGGAGATGCATGAAAAAATGTAACACCAGAGAAATTCACAAATTCCTTGACAGTCCACTTTTTTAGGGTGAAATTAAGGAGTGGTGTTCTTTTCCAGTATGAACCTTAACTATCCTGAGATGCAAAGTGCTGGAGAAGCACAGTGTTTTACTTGGATTACAATTAGACCCTGGCCTTTGTACATAGGTAGAACAATACTTGAGAAAAGGGAAGTAAATTATTCTGTATTTACTTCATTTTCCTCTCACTCCTCCCACCTCACTCCTTTCATCTACTCCTAGACAGCTCTCACAAATGACAAAGTTTTGGAAGCACGGAAAGTTTCTGTAGCATTTTGCAACTGAAGACTGAAAATAAACAAAACCTGTAACTGGGAAGAGAAGGGAAGACTGAGCCACAGACAAGGATCTGAGCCACCTGCTGAACACTTTCAAGTTAAGCAACAATTTAGTTCCAAGGAATAATGTACACAATACTAATCACACATTAAACCAGGTTTTTTTCCTGCCAAATTCTACACTCTTGGTACAGTTCTGGTCATATTGAAAACACCAGGGGATTTGTCACAGTCCTGATTTCACCCTCCTGTGTCACTGTCAAATTTATTTAGCTGCCAAAGAGGCAAGAAAAAGATGAAATGTGCCATATACTTCTGTTTAGTCAGTGGTAAATATTACATTTAACACTCCTTCCACTTGGAAAACTGGAAACAGGGACACCTTCACAGATCCTGCTCTTCTACCTTTCCATCCTTCTGGACAACATGGGGAGAAAAGGGGAAAAAAAAGAAAATTTTTCACAATACGGAAGTATTGGAATAAATCTTCTCTATACATTTTGCAAGTCTATAAAGCTTTCACTTCCTTAGAGAATGCATTGAACAAAGGTTCCTTTGCTGAAAAGCAGCAAATTTATCAGAGCTATACGGCTAACACCTCAGCCCAACTCTGTTTTGTTTTCCCAAAACTTTGAGAGACATCAAACTTCAAAGTTAATAAAATAGATCAGCATGAGAGTGAAAGGAAAACACAGAACAGCTACCCCAGAGAACCAAATTTCATAGAGCTCTGCCCAACCTTGCACTCCCTTCAAAATATTTAATTTAAGCTGTCAGGTCATTAACCTAAGAGAATCTCACTTTCAAAAATTGATTACTTGGTAGGATCATTATTGTGTCTTCAGATGTTAAAGAATATTTGTTACAAGAATGTATGTTACATATAATTTATCTTCTAATTAGTTCTAAAAGCCTTTTGAGTTTGGAACTGGCTGGAAATATTTTCCTACAAATAATTTCCAGATAAATCAATGCAAACCAAAAGATATCTCTATTTGTTTTAATAATGGCTGCTAAGTAAATTCAACAGTAACCTCCAGTCAGATTCCTGCATTTGTGTACTGCACTTTTTCAGGCAAAACCTTGTACTTCTTCTTCCTGCAGACTGTCAAAGCCTTTCAGGATAGTGAATGTTCTTTTTCTGCATGAATAATGTCTGGAGCAGTGAAGGGCTCATGACAGACTCCAGGAGTCTATTATAATCCAACACTAAATGAACAGGGTACCTGGGACTCCAACATCAGCTTGCACAAGTGCTTCTTCTCTTCAGGTGTAAATGCTTCTTGTTTTAGCTCTTCAAACCTTTTAGCAAACCACTCTCTCTCCTCCAGAGTTGGAAGCTGGCTAGTTTCTATGGAAATATGTCCACAGTATATATGGTCAAGGTAAGCCAACACATCCTCCAGGGAAGCCTCCTCTTTTCCCATGTTTAGAAGCCCTGCTGGAAAATAAATGTTATTAGCTACTTTGGGGGGTGAGGGGGGAAGCAGTAAGACCTAAACTGTTGTATTGCAATTACATTAACATTTTGAGCATATAAATTAATGTCTTGTCTTCCTTTCCTCCATTTAAAAACAAAACTCTAGCGTTTTTAAGATGAGGGTCTCATGCTTATTTGCAAGGTGCTGAAAATGCCCTTCTCAAAGAGTTTACCATGAGTGAAACGAAGTTTTTTGTTGTTGTTTTGTTTTTTTTTTTGCAACTCTGTACATCATCTGGTATCTTGTGTCTCAGAGGTGAGCTCCAATCCCAGCTACAACAAAGTCAATAAGCACCTGTTTGGCTGAGGGAGAAAACACAGCATGGAGAGAGAGACTCTCCTTTGGTCAAGGCCACAGTGATAGTCCAATAGATCCAAGGAAAGACAAGTCTTGACTTCTGCCCCAGCTTCACTAGGGTGTTAAGCACTATGCTAAATCACAGAATGTTACAGCAACACAAGAAATTAACCTATAACCTCAGCAGTTGTAAGGACGGGTAGAAATTTTCATGGTTTCCAACGATGCTAGAAAATAGCTACTCATTACACAATGACTTCTGCAACAAACTTGCAAGCAGGCTGAAGTGAACAATTTTCTGTCCAACAGTTCATTACTGATTGAACAGCCACTCGATATTTGGCTCTTCCACAGTGGACACGGCCTCTTAATAAATCACCTGTGAAGGGAATTTGCTGTGATAAGGCTGGAGACGTACCTGTAGTAATGAGAGGCCCTTGAAGAACTTCTGCCAACTCTCGGATTTCAGGTACTGTGCTCATAACAGCTTGGCCAGCAAACAGTGGGTTTATTTTGGCTGCTTTGTGGCCATGTTCAGCGTATGCAGTTACTAAACGAGCAAGAGCATGGTCAACTAAAAACAGAAAGAAAGCAGAGCATATCATACACTAGCTCATATTTAAGGTATTTACAGCACCAACACAAGAGTATTCGTTCTGTCCTTTGATAACCATCAAGGTTCCAGCTGGAGAGGTAATTTTTCTAAGTAGTTGTTTTCACCGTATCGCCCCACAACTGCTCCCATCACCAAACACCTGAATCTTCTCACTCATCAAATTTTCAATCAAGTACACTCTGGATTTCTCCCATGGCTCCACTCATAATTAGGCTCCTGCAAACATATGCAAAGCCACTTCATTTTGCTTCAGGTCTGAAAGGCACAGTACCAATGTACAAACTCTTATTCCTCAGCCAACTCCACCACTTGTACTGCCCCATTCCCTGCTGGAATGACAGGAAGATAGGGTCTTAACAATAATCCAGGCCCTATCACTTAAAAAGAAAAAAACTAGTCTGTGTCTGCAGGAGCCACTGGCCAACATATGCACATGTTGAGCCAGATATACTAAAAATTCAAGTAT
Organism: Apus apus; assembly: GCF_020740795.1. Classification (NCBI taxonomy): domain Eukaryota; kingdom Metazoa; phylum Chordata; class Aves; order Apodiformes; family Apodidae; genus Apus; species Apus apus. The sequence goes on from NC_067282.1 coordinate 199,783,285, forward strand.
ATGAGCAAGTCTTTTCAACAGACACCAGCAACACACGCTGCAGGCATGTTGCATCAAGGTAAAAAAATTACCAACATACACAAAACCTGACCAGCTGGAAGGTCATGAACACAGCATTACTGATGTTGAGCACATGGCCAAAAAGCTGGACATCAATATAATATATTGCAAGCAGGGTCTGCTACAAATTAATAAGAACTGGCTTACAATGTGAGGGTTTTTTTCACCCTGATAAAGATGCAGCACTGAGAGTATTCAAGTCTGAAGATTTTAATTTTCCAAAACAATGCCATTTCTGAGACCATTTCACAGTCATTTCTCTGATACTTGCATTTACACACCCAGCTATATCTCTCCAGCTATAACACCCCATTCAAAACGGGTCCTTTTATCTAATGGGATCCCCGATAACAAAACATAGCCCTAACATCTCCCACAAAACTCTCAGAGATAAACTAACTTAAAAGCTATTTTAAAAATGTAACACATAAAAATACAGTAACCTTTTTCTTGCTTAACAAGGAGGCTCCTTAGTGGTGGGACTCAGCATCCAGGAGCTAACAAAACAGCTTCAAGCCTGCTTTGGTGCAATGGGCTTGATTCCTAACCACGTCTCCTGGGGTGTTAATACAGGGACACTGCTCCTCTCCCAGAGTTTTCTGCACTATAAAACTGAGCTAGAAGCACCACAGGTATTGCTACAGGAGAGCTACCTGTACTTAGCTACGTCAAGCACAAATATATATAAAAAACAATAGGCACATGGCACAGGTGCTTTTACAAGCAGCAAAACACCACAAGAGCACGTTACTAAAGTCACTTCGTCCACTCCTAGTCACCTTAGCCCATGGAGCCGGGCAGGGCACCAGCAGGCATCCCGGGGAGCCCGAGTAGGGGTCTGCTCTGCTCCCAGCCCTCCAGCCAGCAGAGGGGCCAAGCTCCCCTTTGGCGCCACTGAAAACCTGCCAGGAACCCCAGGGAAGGGGATCACAGAATCCTAGAACGCCGGGTTGGAAGGGAGCTCAAGGATCACCAGGGCCAACCCTGTCAAGCTGAGCCTTAAAAGTGCCCAGTGTTGGGGAACCCAGCGCTTCCCTGGGGAGACCGTCCCAGGGTCCAGCTGCTCTCACAGCGAAACGTTCTCTCCTGATGTCCAACCGGGATCTCCCCGGGAGTCACTCGTACCCGTCACCCCTCAACTTTTCCATGTGATTCCTCTCCACCCTTTAAGCACCGGCACGTGGCGATACGGTCTCCTCCAAACCCGCTTTTCCCCGCGCTGAACGAGCCCCCAGCCCTCTCCCGGCCGGCGACACTCGTTGAGGCAACGAGGACACCAAGTTCCTCCCTCGGACGCTCCGGCGCCCTCGGCCTTTGGCCCCCGGAGGGAGGCAGCTCCCGGAGGGAGGCAGCTCCCGGAGGCAGCTCCCGCCTCACCGCAGCTCTCCCGGTCCCCCCCCGCCTCAGCCCGGCGGGGGTGCGTGCGGGAAGGGAGGGAGGGAGGGAGTCCGACCTGCTTTCCCGGCGCCGCGCGGCCCCGCCGACCCCCCGCCGGCCGCCTTCCGCGGTCTGTAGCCGTAGACGCCCCGCTCGGTGCGGTACCAGCGCCTCAGGCCGCCCCGCCACAGACCGCCCCGCACCGCGCTCCCCGCAGCCGCCGCCGCCGCCGCCATGGCCGCCGCTGCCCCCGCCCCCGCGCAGGCGGGGCCGCGGCCTCGGGATCTCGGCGTTCGGGCCGCGTCTGTCAGCGAGGGCGAGGGGGGTGGGATTCCAGCGCCTGGGATGCCGTGTACAGCTCTGGTGCCCTCAGCACAAAGAAGGATATGGAGCTGTTGGTGCATGGAAGGGCCACGAACATGATGGGCTGGAGCAGCTCTGCTCTGGAGACAGGCTGGGAGAGTTGGGGTGTTCAGCCTGGAGGAGAGAAGGCTCCGGGGAGACCTTAGAGCACCTTCCAGTACTTGAAAGGGGCTACAGGAAAGCTGGGGAGGGGCTTTTCATCAGAGAAGATAGTGGTAGGACAAGGGGTAATGGTTTTAAACTGAGAGAGGGGAGATTTAGGTTAGATATTAGGAAGAAATTCTTCACTATATGGTTGATAAGGAACTGGAATGGGTTGCCCAGGGAGGCTGTTGATGCCCTATCCCTGGAGGTTTTTAAGGCCAGGCTGGATGAGGTTTTGTGCAACCTGATCTAGTGGTAGGGTTCCCTGTTCATGGCAGGGGGGTTGGAACTTGATGATCTTTAAAGGCCTTTCCAACCTTAATGATTCTATGATTCTATGTTCCAGTATCCTGGTGTTTCCTATTAAAAGGCTGCCTACATTTCCTGTTGAACTGTCTCTCCTGAAACGTCCCAAAGCTTCATCTTGTCTATATGGTGTGCTGGTTGTGGTTAGGCTTGGAAAGACACTGCAACCTCATCACTTTTGGAAAGCCTACCAAAATAAAAAAAGACACAAGAAACAAAGTTCTAACATCATCTAAAAGCTTAGTCTAAGGCTTTCAGGTGCCAGCAAACCATATCCAAACACATGAAGGTCAAGAAAGTCATCAGGAGCAGTCAGCATGGCTTGGCCAACTTGTTGAACTTCTGGAATGAAGTTACTGGCCTGGAAGATGAGGGGAGAGCAGTGGAAACTGTCTATCTGGACTTCAGTAGAGTATTTAATCCTGTTTCCCATAAGATCTTCATAGACAAGCTGGTGATGTGTGGGCTGGATGAGCCGACAGTGAGGCGGGTTGAAAACTGGCTGAAAGGCTGGGTCCAAGGGGTTGCTGATCAGTGACACAAAGTCTAGTTGGAGGCCAGTAACTACTGGTGTACTCCCAGAGTCTGTAGTGGGTCCAGCTATGCTTAGCATCTTTATTAATGATCTGGATGAAGGAGCAAATTGTACTGTTAGAAAGTTTGCAGATGAAGCAAAACTTGGAGCTGCGGTTGATACACCAGAGGGTCATGCTGCCACCCAGAGAGACCTTGGTAAGCTGGAGAGACCAGCTGGTCTGATGGGAACCTCAGGGATCCTCACTGAGTTCAACAAGAAGTGCGAAGTCCTGGATCTGGGGAGGAACAATCCTATGTGCCAACACATGCTGAGGGCTGCCCAGCTGGAACGCAGCTTAGCAGAAAAGGACCTTGGTGCCCTGGTGGACACCAAGTTGAACAGGAGCCAGCAATATGCTCTTGTAGCAAAGAAAACAAATGGTACCTTGGGTGGCTTTAGGTAAAGTATTGGCAGCAGGTGCCCCCTACTCAGCACTGGTGAGGCCACACATTTTCAGTTCTAGGCTCCTCAGTACAAGAAAGACATGGACATATTGGAGAAAATCCAATGAAGGGCCACAAAGATGATGGACTGGAGAACCTCACCTATGAGGAAAGGCGGAGAGAGCTGGGACTGTTCAGCCTGGAGAAGAGGGCTCAGGGGGTTCTTATCAATGTGTCTGAGTGACTGAAAGGAGAGAGAATGGAGCCAGGCTCTTTCCAGTGGTGTCCAGTGACAGGATCAGAAGCAAGGTGAACAAACTGAAACACTGGAGGCTACATCTGAACATCAGAAAACACCTTTTTACTGTGAAGGTAACCAAGCACTAAAACAGCATACCCAGGGAGGCTGTGGAGTGTCCATCCTTAGAGATACTCAAAGCCATCTAGACAACTGACTCTAGGAAGCCCTGGTTGAGCAGGGAAGGGTGGGCCAGATGACCTCCAGAGGTACTTTCCAAACTCAACCACCCTGTGATTCTGTGAACTTTGTGTGAATGCAGGCCTGGGAGGCAGAAGGGGTTCTGCCAAATGACCTTTCCACAGACTTGGCTGCGTTCATCAATCTACTTTGCCTTGACAACAGAGAAATCAAAGAGTATTCTTTCCTTCAAATCAAACCATGGCAATGTGCTTTTGGAACAGGTGGAAATGGATTTTGCAACAGAATCAGTTATGACACCACAGTTGGCCAGGGACTTTATGGTATTCACAGTCTTGGAGAGAGGACATTTATGTTCCTTGAGGCTGTAGGGTTGGATTTGGAAAGATTTATAAAAGCCAATTTTGGACAAAAATAAAAGTGAATGAGCTTTAAAGCTGCCAAGAAAGCAAAATGATGCAGTTATGGGAGGACAGCTGCCATGGCCAACAGAGTACAGCAAAGTAGAAATGTGGCTTTGAATATTGTGGGTTTTTTCAATGTATATTAGAACAAAGGACCCTGGAAGAGGCAGAAAAGGTTGATATAGTTAAATATTTCTACTCTGTGTTTGGGGAAAAAGACCAACGTTGCAGGCAGATTGGGATTATGCAATACTTTTCCACAGTTCTTAAGCAAACATCAGTCAAAGAGCAGATATCAATGTGGTTTTGCTTTAAAGCAGCTAGAGAGCCAGTTGAATATTTAAAAATTAACACTGATAGGAGGAATAGGTTTGAACATGAAAAATCTTCCACAGTTAAAAAGGACAAAATTAGATGGTTCAGTCACACACTGTGGGTCTCGGGGAAGTAGTGGAATCTTTCTATGTACAGATTCACCTACTGCTTTAATCAAGCCCAAGCATGGGTTTATGGAATGTTTATCTCATCAAGTCCAATTGTCCTTTTTTTTTTTTTTTCTTCTGTTATCCAAACTTCAGTTAATGTAAATTTTAAGATTTAAAGTACTTTGCAGATTTTTTGCCAACATAATCATCTTGCATAGGACATGATTACACGTGGCAAAAGCCCTGCTGTAACTATATCTAGGTCAGCAAAAGGTTTTATTGACTTTGGTTCATGTCTAAATGTGAGAAAGTGGTACCTGTGCCAGCAGAAACATGGCTGCTAAGGGCATGTGCTCTGGGTTTGCAAGAGGACTCTCCTGGCCTGACTCTTCTGGCAGAGACAGAGATGTTCTAGGGAAGATTCCTGTGTGAGGCTGATTCAGTATTACCTGATGTTTTGGCTAAGAAAACTAGAAATGCTTCAAAATCAAGGTTGACTGTACTAAATATTCTGACCTAGCAGAGCTGAACTTGCAATATTTTACGTAAAAAAATCCTCATCAGCTGGGAGCATTTCTAAAGTGCTAAAGTAAAGTAGCATTTCTAAAGTAATTCTAGTCCTTGCCCCTTCAGTAGTTACACCAGCCTGAAAAAGCTTCTCACAAGTAAATCCTGACAAAGTTTGTCAGCTGGAGATATGTGGTGAAGAGGTTATCTCGGATCTGAGAGTCAAGATGGACTGGACATAATCAAATGTGATTTATTTTAACAGGATGAGACACAAACTTGTACACCTTGCACTGAAACGTAGCTCCTTTCCAGGAAATGGTGACTATAAATAATCTAAAAAACCCTTAAAATCCTGGCAATGAAACAGATGGGTCTGAAAAAGTTGTTTGAGTATCAGCTTACTTGAAGAAAAAAAAGAATTTTCTGGATGTGGCTACATGGAAATACTGAGTACACCTACAGGTGTACTCAGTACATCAGGACAGTATTTGGCACAGCTGTGACTCCTCTGAACACTGTGTGCATGTTTGGTGCCAGTAATTGAGGAAACACACTGAAAAAGCTGAGAAGAAAAGCTTCAAGAACTAAAAAACCTGAAAGATGCTTTCTATCTGAGACTCAGGAAATGAGATCTACCTGGTTTTCTTTTTGGTAACTTAGTAGGAAAACTCAATCAGTAAGTACAGAAATGAAACAGGTATGTAAAAGGAAAAGCTTTCTAAGCTGTTAGACAAAGGTAAAACAAGTTTTACTTGCATGGTGTCTACAAAAGACAGTTTCAACATAGTTGTACCTGTGTGGGAGTGTGGTGTAATTACAGCAGGAGCTTTTGTTTCCTTTCAAAGTTGTACCAATAGTGCATTTTATTCATGTCAGAAAAGGTAGCAATATGCTTCAAAAGAAGGTAACCCAACATTTATTGAGGTAATGCCAATGAAAATGATACTTAAGCCTAATATAATCCTGAGCCCACCTTTTTAAACCAGTCCAAAAAAAAGCAAGTCCCTGACAGGCTAAAGGATGAGTGCCTTTGGAAAATAAAGTGCCAACACTAACATGAAGTTACCTTCCCCATTTAACCTCCCCTATTTTTCCCCCTGTGTTTAGAACATGGATCCTCACTCTAGTGAGGATCAACCAGCTTAATCAACCTGGTAACTCAAGGTGTTTTGGCAAGTAAAATAAATCTTCATGAAGCAGGGAGACTTGAATGATCTGTGTAAATAAGAAGTGTGAATTCATCCTTCCAAACTTTCCCAGAGATACTTTAGACGTCTGCAAAATGAGCAACAAAGTTAAAACAACAGGGAGGAAAAAAATAAACCAAAACACACAGCAAACCTGTCTAGTCCTGCACCAGTTGGCAGAGAATAGCTAAAACTCTGCATCAGTAAACAGAGCCTTATATTTGGGCTGACTTTTGCCTCTGTATAAAAGGTGGCTTTACCAGCTGAATAATCTCATCATGTACATCAAGGCCTGTGTCTACTCACAGCCAGATACTCTTGTGTGCTTGTTCTAAGTGTAAACACTTCCCCATCACTGGGGAAAAGCTTCTGTGAGAATCAGGAATCTAAATGTACAACAAGTACTGGATTCACAGCCTGAAATTCTGGATTGCACCAGCTTTTTTTCCAGCTCAGGTGGCTCGAGGACTGACCCGCTGCCAACACCAGACCCCGATGTGCAGAGGGTGAGCGTGTCGAACCGATCGGTACGTTTGCTGCCACCGACTGCAGCGCGGTGAAGTGCGCCCGGGCAAGAAATCTGACAGGACAGCAGGATGGAAGGGGAGCCACCGAGCTGAGACTGCGGAACACGAGAGATGACACCCGTTACATCGCCGGTTGTGCGTTATCACGCTGAGCGGCCCCGGCAGCGCCGCCGGCCCCCTCAGCAAGGCCTCCCTTGACATGACACGCGTGACGCGTCTGGACACAGATACGTCACGCAGGGCGACGAGGCGATCCGTGCGCTGAGGCCCCAAGGAAGCGGCGCTGGGGGCCCGTTCCCCTCCTTCCCTCCCTCCCGCCCTGAGGACGGCGTTACCGAGACCCGCCCCCCCCCCCCCGTCCCTCCGCCACTTCCGCCTCCGCCGCCTCCCGGTAACCCGAGCAGGACCCCGCCCGGGGCTGCCCTTCGCGCTGCCTGTCCCCCGCCGGTCGAGAAGAGCCGCTCGCCCTACCGGCCAGAGCCGCGGTGAGGCGGTGCCGCCGCGGTGAAGCGGTGCCGTCCGTTCCGTCGCGTCTGGGCGAGGCGGGGCGGGCGCTCCGCGCTCGGTCGGGGCGGCGCTGTCGGTCAGGCAGCGCGGCGGGCGGCCCGAGAGGGAGCGCGGCGGGTGCCGTGAAGGGAGCGGAGCGAGGGGGCCTCGGGGCTGCGGCGGGTGGAGGGGGCGGAGGTTCCCGCGCGGCTGGGCCGATGTCTGCCCCGGGCGCAGGTAGCGGGGCCGGGGCCGGGGCCGCGGCCGTTTGGGGAGGGCTGGGCGGCCCGGAGGGTGCGGCGGCGCCGGGGTGTGTGGGGAAGAGGGCCCGGGGGAGGCGGTGGGAGGGCGCGGGGGCCTGTCGGAGGCGGGGGCCGTGAGGGGGGGCTCCCGGGGCTGAGGCGTCCCCGGGGCTGAGGTATTCCCGGGGCTGAGGTATTCCCGGGGCTGAGGCGTCCCCCGGGGCTGAGGTGGCCATAGGGGTGAGGAGGAGGAAGGGCTGGGGTGCGGTGCCCGCAGGGCAAGGGGAGGCGGTGGCAGGGGGAGGGACAGGTGGCTGTTTTTTTCTCAGGCTTTTGGTGCCAGCGGGAAAAGGGGAGAGCCCGAGAAGGTGGCGGGGTTGTTAGGGAGCCTGCCGACCTGGGTTGACGTGTGTAGGGGCGTCCGGAGGGAAGCGAGGAAGGTTGTTAGCTCACAAGTCTTCTACTCCGCGTTTATTTAGTGACTTGTCTGTAGGCCTCCTTTTTTTTTTTTTCCCCAGTGAAAAGCGTGTTCCTGGAGATCTGACAGCAAAACACTTTCTCCGAGACTTAGGGAATCGAAAGTAAAAGTGCCCGGCTGGTTGGGCAGGTCTGCCCTCCTTGCTACTGTGTTAGGGGGGGCTTTTATCTCTGCACTGTGATTTCCTGTCTTGCTCTCTGTCTCACCTTTCAAAACTTGAGGCTAAGTTTATTTTCTTCTGATTGACCATGGCATTTTTCTTATGGTCCTTCCTTTAAGAGAAACCTTAATTACATTTCGATTCTTGGAGCTTTTAGTTCTCTGTGGTGAAGTTGGTTGCTCTTCAAGGTTTTTCAGCCAGTCAGAAGTAGGAGGTCTTGTCTTTGTTCTTTATCTCCCTGCTCTCTTTGGTAGTAGAGTAGCTGCATAAAGAAATCTTGATGTGATCAGTTTAATTTTCAGTAGCAGTAGAAATGAATTTGAAAACTCTCAGTATTCTTAGTTTAATGAAGCCATGTTTCTTTCCCATGTACTTGTATTTGCAAGGATTGAGATTCTGGTTCGTGATATTGTGGTCTGTGACTATCTGCTGATTTTATTGATTTGAGAGGGTTAAAGTATTTCAGACCAAGTTGTTGATATTTATCCTTTTATTCTGAATAGTGACTAGATTAATGATGCTTCTATTAATGGTTGGTTTCCTTGAGAGTAAGTTCATAGATGCTCTCTCTTAGATGTTGCCTGTGTACTTTTAAGACCAATTTTTTAAGTTTCTGAGCCTAGAGTATCATGAACCTGATTCCATCAGTTTTTCAAATTGATATGAAAAAAACCAAGTAGAAATTCAGGTAGGAAAAAAAAAATGTCTTAACTAAGTGTGAGTTAGGGTAGGTCAAATAGTGAAAAAATAAGAAAAATTGATTCCTCTGGGAAAACAGCATCTTTTACTCATGCAACTGAGAAGACAGAGTGTTAAAGCATCTAAATGTGACTAGAAATGAGCTGCCCAGAGTCCAAAAGCATGTGTAACACTGGGCTTGTACCTGTCTTCTCTGTCCTTTCTAATTTTCAGCTGTGAGCACCAGTGCTTCCTATCTGTTGGTTTATGAAGTTCATATTCTTATCATGCTTTTTCATCAGTACATTCACATAAACATTAGATATCAGATAGAAGTTCTCTTAATGATTAAGTTTCTCTTAATGTTTTTTTATAGTTCTCTTAATCTGGACCAAACTGTATAACTTATGCTTAGGGAAATTAGGCCCAGGTGAACCTGCTGCCTGTTGATTTCTGTGTTCCTCTGCTTGCCATGACTTTTGAACCTTTCAGGCAAATTAGGCAGATGTTTTGAAGGTATGAACCTTCTATAGATTTTGTGGCAACTTGCAGCTGAGGAAAAGTAGCAAGGTCTGAATGAACATTCTTGCTGAGGGAAGGGCTCTGGCACATGCTCAGGGGACAGTTGTGTTTGCCTGGGCTGTTGGCTGACACTGGTGTGCTGACCATTGCATCCCTCTGTGGATAGCTTGGAGGAAGCCACCACACTGCCTGGGTTGTAGACATCAGTGAGCTGGCAGTGCAGCCACAAGGGTTTGTGAGATAATGAACTATATAACTAGCAGGTTGTCAGGAGTATGTAACTTACATACTCTGTGATACAGGACAGGGATCTGTTAGCACAGAATTGTCAGAGTTGGAAGGGACCTCTAAAGTTCATCTGGTCCAACTCCCCTGCTAAAGGAGGATCACCCAGAGTACATGACTCAGGGCTGTATCCAGGTGGGTTTTGAGTATCACCAGAGGAGACTCCACAGCCTCCCTGAGCAGCCTGTCCCAGTGCTCTCACCTGCACAGTAAAGAACTTTTCCCTCCTGTTTAAATGGAACTTCCTGTGTTCCAGCTTGTGCCTGTTGTCCTGTCACACGGAGCTACTGAAAAGAGTCTGGCTCCATCCTCCTTGCACCCACCCTTTAGATACTTACAGGCATTAATAAGGTCTCCCCTCAGCCTAATACTATAAACTAGATTGTTGCTGGGGAGGGAAGCAGATAATAATGCCTTGTGGTTGAAATAATAATGTACCTAATTATGTTTCATCCCTTTTCTTTTTATCCCTTCTTCTCTATTTCATATTTATGCAACCAAATGTCAGATATGTCTTTAAAACTGAATTCTGAGTTTGTAAAATTACTGGGAGCTTGAGTAATGCAGTGATTTTGGTAGGTGACTGTGTTGTTAAAAGTTATGTGTATAGCTGGATATTTTGTTCCTGGTTTGGGTTTTTTCCCAGTTGTAATTGAATTACTCTACTAAAAACAAGTGGGGGACAAAGGTAAAAGCTGTAGTTTTGGAACTGCAGCAATTTTCCCCACAATTTCTTTTATCAAACAACCCTTTTCTCCCAATGTTTTCTTAGCTCCTAATGAATACATTTCAGAATCTAACACTTATTTTCTTGATTAATGTTTGACACAATTTTTTTGTTTAATAGGCCTTTTGTGAAAGACATTTTAATACAATTAGTGGAGTGTCTCATGCAATGTTCTAATGGACCTAATCTTAATATTTATTAAGATATAGTGATGCTTAAATGCTAAAAGCTTCTCTTTCAAACACCTTTTGCTAAAAATGGTGGGAGAGTTTATCTGTCTCAAACTGATGACTTTTCCAATGTGGATTTGTAGTGAGAAAAGATTAACAAATTGTTACTATTGAATTTGAAACAGAACAGCTAGATGATTTGCATTTCCCAGGTGGATCTGTGAGGGGCAGGTTCCACTCAACTGCCTACAGAGCTGGAAAAATTAATTCGGACCTTTGGTAGGAAGGGATTTGGGGGCTACTTAGTTGTTTGGGTTTTGTTGATATATTTTTTTTCAGGTTAAGTACTGATTTAATATACGATTGTTTTAAGATTATGTAGGTCGGTGTTTTTGAAATCCAAGTAGTTCTAGATGTTCAGCTGTGAAACCTTTCAGTTGTAGACATGCATTAGGGAGCCAAATTTACTAGTACTTGTTTAAGCAATGCTAATTTGATTGGTCTCATTTCGATAGGTCATTGTCAGAAACATTTCTTTGTTGGTGCTGTTGCCAATTGCTGTCAAAGAGGCCAGGTTCTGAATAGGTTCTCCATGTCTGATTTGTCTCTGCTCGTATATGAATATACTGTGAATTTCTGCAAACAATTTTTTCTTCAGAAGATCTGGACAAACATCTTAAAAATTGTAGCACAGCATTTCTTATAGGATAGTCAGTATATGAATCTGTTATGTTATAGATTGGGGGTGGGTAGGGAATGTGGGATACTTAGAAACAGCTTTTTCTTTAGTTTGATGTCTTGTTTAAAAATATATCTGTCAAAACTGTTAAATATAAGACTAGAAGCACTCTACACTAATTGCAGTGCAAGGGTTTCATTATGCACTTTATTGAGTAGATACAGGAAGTATCTTGAGTCTAGAGTATTTTTATAATCCATTTTGAGTAAAATGTTGGGCAAAAGTAGGGGTGGCAATTTGCAATCAAACTGATATTACTAAGTGGTGGTTCTTTAGGAGGTATCACATGCAATTGAGTCCCACCAGTCCTGCCTATACGTGCATTTAACTTGAAGCATGTAAATATGTGAAAGTTATTTTTTAATAAATTAATTTATTCTGAAGTAAATAAGGTTGAGGTGGTTCCCATTGCCTTTTTCAGTACTGTCTGACCCTATCTCATCCTGAACATGAGTTGGCAGAATGCCCCTGCATTCAAGCCATTCTAGACTGTAGTAACCAAGAGCTACCCAGCAGGTTAAGGAAGTTGAGTCTTCCCCTCTGTTTGACACTTACAAGACCACAACTGGACACCACATCCAGTTCTAGATTGTCTGTTCCAAGAAATGCATTGATGTGATGGAGGAAGTCCATTGGAAGGCCACCAAGATCATTAGGAGGCTGGAAGGCATGCTATCTGAAGAGAGACTGAGAGAACTAGGTTTCTTTATATTTGTAAGAAGAGAGTTACTGTCTGCAATAACCAAGCAAGAGAGTGTAGAAAAGGTGGAACTGGGTTCTTATCAAAGATGTGCAGGGATAGGTTGAAAAGAAATGGACACAAGCTGAGGCATAGCAAATTCCAGGATGAATTAGGAAAAGTTTTGTCATGGTTTGGTTATTCAAGTACTAGAACAGGAGCCCTGAGGGAGCAACTTGCATCCCTATCCTTGGAGATGCTCAACACTTAGCTAGCCAAGTCCCTGATCAGATTTGACCTGCTTGGAGCAAGGAAGTAAATGAGGTGACCTTCCGAGTTTCCTTCCAGTCTGAATTATTCTGTGCTTCTGTCCTTTTTAGTTCAGTATTTGTTATTGTTTGGATCCTTAGCCAAATGAAACTAAAGCTTAGAGGGCTAGAAAACCCAAAGCTGCAAAAGCTCCTACAAGTGCCCAGGAAAACATTAGCTGAGTAGAAAAAGATACACTTTAGAGCCTTTGATACCTCTTGATAATTGTAGCCTTTCTGCTGTCATTTCCGTTTGTTCTGCTGGTCAGGAAGTTTGTGCACACATCTTGGTCAACACAGCACCCTCTTCCAGCTGGTACTTGTGCTGTATTGAAGAGTGCTTGAGATGACTGGGGAGATCTCAGGAGGGGTGAGGAAAGAGGAAAGAAAGATGATTGCTTTTCACAGTGAGGACAGTCAGACACTGAAGAGTGCAGTCTCCTTTCTTGTCAGTTTTCAAGACAGGAGCCTAGAGCAATCTGGTCTGACCTCATAGTTGACCCTGCTTTGAGCAGGAAGTTGAACCACTTGAGGTTCTGTCTAAACTGCGTTATCATATGTTCCTAAGTAGAGATAGTGGAAGGAGGAGGTCAGTGGGGTGGAGGTGCTTGTTGATAAATATTTTTATTCATTTTTAAGTTGGAGATACTTTGTTTTCATCAGTCTTCTTTTTTTTTTTTTTTTTATGGACTTCTGTTTATGTTCCTATTAATTTGTACCTGTTGTTAGGTTCATTCCTTAAACCTGTATTTTATTTTGATGAGTCAGGCATTTGTGAGTTGTCTTAGTTAAGAATCAAGTGCATATAGGCGGGCTGTGAAATCTATCAATAAGAAGTTAAAAGTACTTATTTTCCTGTGGTTCTGCAGGTTTGCCTGGGTAACACAATGCCAGCTGAGCGCAAAAAGCCAGCAAATATGGAAGAAAAAGAATCTCTGTTAAATAATAAAGAGAAAGAATTTAGTGAAAGGCGACCAGTGAGCACCAGGGAGAAGCCAAAAGAAGATGTCAAGGTTGGCATGAAAAGGGAGACTTTAAAGGTTCCTGAAGATAAAAAGAAAAAACTGGAAGAGGATAAAAGAAAAAAGGAAGACAAGGAGCGGAAGAAAAAAGAAGAGGATAAAGTAAAGGCAGAAGAAGAACAAAAGAAGAAAGAAGAGGAAGAAAAAAAGAAACTTGAAGAAGAGGAGAAAAAGAAACAAGAGGAGGAAGAGAAAAAGAAACAAGAAGAGGCAGCTGCTCAGCTGAAGTAAGTTGTTCTTTAATGGTTGAGTTGTGTCAAATGCTGTATTCCTGCTGTCGGGATTTTGGGCAGAGTTATTAAAGGTGAATTGTTTGGGTTATTTATTGCAAGTTGTATGTAGTGTTATAAATTTTACATGGCTAGCTGAGTATGCTTTGACTTCTATGTAGTTTTACCTCTAACCTCTTGTTCCTCCAGTCTCCAAAATGGGTTTTGATAGTGTTCTCCATGTGGTGATCATGTAATGCACAATTATGCTTCAGTAAAGAAGCACAGTTTCTTTTAAGATGGATAAGTATTTGTGTCATAAAATTAAAAATACAGGCTCTCACTAGCAGGTCTACAGTCCATAACAGGACAAAATTTACTGTGGGAGGGGGCTATAATGTCTTGTGATCAATCGTAGACAATTGATACCTGAATGGCAAACACAGAGTGTAACCTGGCAGTTTAATATGTGGTATTACCAATACAGTGTTTCATAGTATCTTTCTTACCTGAAGTTTCTACAGTGTTGAAGATAGCATTTTTAGATCAATAAAGCCAAGATTCTGGGCGTTTTTGTGTTTTCTTGTGTTTGAAATAAGTCACTTTCTAAGACAGTATCAGCTGAATTCTAGCTGGGACAGGTGAATTTTGCCTATTTAAAATTTTCTAAGTGATTTCAGTAGTCTGGGAATAAAAGATTTCCCTTACCTGTAACCTGTTGAAAGGTTGTTGCTCTTTTCTGTAAGAACTTCACCTCTGTCTGGAATAAATGGACTTGTATGTTGGTATTTTCTAAGCCTGTTGGGATTAGTATGTTCTGCATATAAATATTTTAGAAATTTTATTTTGTAGCAAGTAGTACTTCTCTTTTGCAGCAAAAAAATTAAACAGTTTATGAAGCAGATGCTTTAGCTTTTTAGGATTAATTTATTAAATATTTAAAAGTACAGCATTAAGGGGGATTTGTGTTTAGAACCACAGGAGGATTTCCAGTGATGAATTTTTGCTTAAAATGACTAATTTTTCTTTCTTTTAGGGAAAAAGAGGAAGCACACCAGCTCCATCAGGAGGCTTGGGAGCGCCATCAGGCAAGAAAAGAGCTTCGCAGCAAAAACCAGAATGCACCAGAAAATCGCCCTGAGGAAAACTTCTTCAGCAGACTAGATTCCAGTCTGAAGAAGAACACAGCTTTTGTTAAGAAGCTAAAAACCATTACAGAGCAACAAAGGGACTCCTTGTCCCATGACTTTAATAGCCTGAATTTAAGCAAATACATTGCAGAAGCAGTAGCTTCTATTGTGGAAGCCAAACTGAAAATATCAGACGTGAACTGCGCAGTGCACTTGTGTTCCCTCTTTCACCAGCGCTACGCTGATTTTGCTCCTTCGTTACTTCAGGCTTGGAAAAAACATTTTGAAGCCAGGAAGGAAGAGAAGACTCCCAACATCACCAAGTTAAGAACTGACTTACGTTTCATTGCAGAATTGACAATAGTTGGGATTTTCACTGACAAGGAAGGTCTGTCTTTAATCTATGAGCAGCTTAAAAATATTATTAACGCTGATCGAGAATCCCATACTCATGTTTCTGTGGTTATCAGCTTTTGTCGGCACTGTGGAGATGACATTGCTGGTTTGGTACCAAGGAAAGTAAAAACTGTTGCAGAGAAGTTTAACCTGAGCTTTCCTCCTAGTGAGATAATTAGCCCAGAGAAACAACAGCCCTTCCAGAACTTGTTGAAGGAATACTTTACATCTTTGACCAAACACCTGAAAAGGGACCACAGGGAGCTACAAAATGTTGAAAGACAAAACAGGTGACAATTAAATGTTGCTTTTTATTTGTGGAGAAAAAATAGCATGTTTATGAAATGCCTGAATTTGTTTTAGTGTTTGTAAGCAAAGTCAGTTAGTGGTGTGTAGAAGTATATTCTGCAGTATATCTAAAAAAAGTTCTGAATTTGCTTTAAATACCTAAAAAGCAAAAACTAAAAAGACCCTTCAAATATCTTTAAAGAAAATGGAGGCTGACCTTTAGCTTTAATTCTCTGAACTTTATTAGTTTGGTGATGCTGCCTTAGCAGCTTGAGGGTAATGCTTCTTTCCAAGCTGGTACTGTCCTTTTCCAGTTGGCACAATCTGATTTCTCCCTTTCCACCCATACATATTTAACAGAGCATATGCCATGAAGACTTTGGCTTGTTCACTTTTTTTTTTTAGTGTGGGGAAAAAATTTGGTGTATCCCTTACACTTTAATATGGGCAAATTTTATATATTAAAATTCTGGAGAATATAGACAATTTGATTAAAATCCTCTTTAAGTGTCTATATGAAATACTAATATTGAAAAGCAGGAATATACACACCTTTAAGATCTGAATAATTTAATTTCTGCCATGACCACATTGTTTAATAATTGCTTGCTTTTCATTAAAGCAGCTTGAATTGTCATTATTTGAGCAAACTTAAACCCAACTCTTGGCCTTAAAACATTGTCATTCTTTAATTCACATTAAAGCACATTTGAAAGCATTCCAAGCACATAGAAATGGACATATTACTGTGTGTAGGCAAAGGTTTCAACTAAAAGGCTGCCCATCCATGCAAAGCCAAATGTATGCTTGGAATACATTAAAATTTGGCATTCTGTTAAAGGATTTTCACCAGCTTAAATTCTCAGAAACGCCTGTTTTTCCTTTTACATGTTCCCAAACCCAAACCCAAAACAAGGCTTTAAATTTTAATCTGTTGTGCTGATGGGTATTGTGCTGCAGTTCTATCTGGCTGTGGTCAGCTAAATGGTATATTTCACAAGACCATGAACTGACTTTTCAGCTACCATTATTTCTACAAGCACTTTATTAGTTTACAGTGGGTTATTGACTTATTTTTTTCAAGTTAACAGATGTACATTTTTATGCTTTCACAATTGTAACTGGTTCTGGGCACATTGGATCTGGCTGGGATTTCAATGAGTATGCTGGAAAGTCTGTTTGATAGGAAATAAAGTGGAGAAAAAAATGCCAGTAGATAGGAAGAATGTTAAGAAGAAGGAACATACATGTTCTGGGAGAGGGAAGTATACTTTAATGTTTACTTGCACAACTGGATAAAAATCACTGGATAGAGTCCTGAGCAGCCTGATCCAATCTCATTGAGTCTGCTTTGAGTAAATCAGACAAAAAACCTCTTTATGCACCTTATCCAAATTATACAAATGAACTTGAGAGCAAAGCTTTACTTTTGAGAAAGAATGTGAAGAAGTATAGTTTATCACTGGATTAAGGTAATTTTCTTATTTATCTCTGTCTGAACTTTCAGATGTTTATTTTAGCTGCTTAATAAAAGTTGGGGAGTAAGTTTTGTTAAAGATATAAGACATCAAAAACTTCCCTGCCTAAGTTTATTTGCTCACAACATGTCTGTAACAAGAGAGATATTTGATGTTTGCATATTATGATTGTGCAAGGCCTGAGGACAAAGACAGAAATCTGGCTGCTAAGAAGTCTGTGAATGCTATAGAAATCCTAAATTGTGGATTTCTGAAAAATGGTTGCAGTGATGTGTTGTTGTTGGGTTTTTGTTTGTCTGGGTTTTTGCATTTACTTAAAAACAAACAAATAAAAACCCAGGAGGAAATAGTCCTGTTGGAAAAACTGGTCCTCTGTGTATTTGAAATGTGATCCACTTTGCTGATAGCAACAGCTTTTACTCCCACTGTTATTCCAGAGCTAGTAAAGTGAACAAGCAGCAAACTGTTCCCTCTTGGACATCAACAGTGTCATATGTTCAGGTTATGATATTTGGTCAGGTAGATAATGTATCTGTGTCAGGAGAGTGACTGTGAATTAACTCAAGTTGTACAGACTGCTTGAAAATTAATATGCTAACCTTAACAGTGCTTTAATATTATGTTACCTGCTGAATCATTTAAGTAAAATTAAAGCATTATTAGCCATAAGGGTTTATGCAAGTGGATAATTAGGAAAACTACCTTGAGTCCACTTTGACAATAGCACCTGATGGTCATTTGGTTACACAGCTAAGGGCAAAGCAGAATGTGTGCAGTCTGTGTCATTAGGATGAGGCAACTTGATTCCTAAATGGTGGCCTGAGTTTTTGAAAGTGAGTGTTAGATATGAAAGAAACTTCTTTTGTCTAAATTAAGGACGTTTTTAAGATCCAATGAGGTGGTGTTGTGGCACTTTGTGAAATTCTGAAGAGGCATCAAGTTCTGTATATCGTGCTCTTAATTATATAAAAAAAATGAATTGTCCTTTTTAAAGTTTCCTTGGTATGCTTTAGCTTGAATTTGTTGGCATTTATCTTTTGGGAACTGAAACTGAGAACTGAAACTCTTGTATTGTTGTTATAGCACTTTGCCTTTTTATTTTTTAGTAATAGCACAGAGCTTCAGTGCTTATGTTTATGAGGCTGCTGTTACATTTTAAACTTCAAATATGTACCTAGTGGATATCTGTCTCTGTGGAAGGGCTATGAATTGGCACTTAGCGTGTTTCCTGAATCCAAATCGAACTACTGCACTTCAGAAAGTCAGTGGTTATTCAGTTTGTTAATTTTTCCTGCTCTACTTTGCAGGGGAAGATAATACATGTTATTTAGGTGTGTTTTTGTAAGAGGGTCAAGAAATAGAATTTTTTTTCTAGCATTACTGCTTCTCACCCTTTAGCAAGACATCTATGTCAAGTTTTGGTTCTGAGCAGGTGTAGAGGATTTTGTTGCTCATCCTGTGAATTTGTTATGTACAGAGATGACTTTTATTTCACAGTTAATCTGGAACTGAAAAAAGACTGATATCCCTCAACTTAAATTGCTTAAATGGTTTTAGAATTTTTATGCCATGAAATGTTTGGGTCTTTTTGGCAAGAGTGTGATTGTGTAATTCTTGCTTAATAAAAACCTAGTGATAATGTAATGATGCAGCCTGCTTTAGGAATGATAGCATTTGCACCTGATTTCAGACTTAATCTTCTGATGCTTTCATCTCAGCAGGATGCATTGTCAGTGGTTCTGGCTAGTTAGTCCAGTGTTACTAGCATTATCCAAGCTATTGTCAAACTGGAGACTTGCTAGGCAGGCTCATCCTGTCAGATTCCCTTTGAAAGTCCGTGTTTGAGCTGAGCCCATTTGTGTCTGTAGCTGTAGCAGCCCTCCTCAAACGGCTCAGCCAGCCTG
Source organism: Apus apus (assembly GCF_020740795.1). Taxonomy (NCBI): domain Eukaryota; kingdom Metazoa; phylum Chordata; class Aves; order Apodiformes; family Apodidae; genus Apus; species Apus apus. The sequence goes on from NC_067282.1 coordinate 199,801,888, forward strand.
AAGCATCCCTTACTGTAAAAAAAAAATGACTTGTGCCTCATCCATATAGGAGCTGTTTGTGCAGAGTGAATCATGTCATGGATGGGAAAATGCTTTTCTCGGGAGCTCAAATTGGGGAAAAAACAGATAATTGCTAGTAAGCAATGAGTTTATTCTTAGATAACCCAAAAATCAAGGGTTGACTGTCTTTCATTGTGGCAAACTTTGTGCTAACAGAGATTACTTTGTTCTGTGTATTTGATTCAAACTACTGAAAGTTTGTGATGTTTTTATTAATTCTTTTTAATCCAAGATGTCTTATGTTTCTAGCTTCTATAGGGGCTCTGTAAGAGATTTCTATTATTTGTATTCCTTTTTGGAATTTGATGTCAGAAGTTGTATAACACCCTCTCAGAATCAAGAAGTGTAATTTTTAGTTTTGTTTTAATAAATTAAACTAAATGAACAGTAACTTGCTGATATTCATCAAAGTTGCTTTAGTCCAAGAGTTTTCAAAGGCCTTGAGGAAATTTTTTTACAACAATTAAATTTTTGGTTTAGAAATTAAATGAGAAAGTATGTTAGAAATTAAATAATAGTTTCATAAAAGAAAAAAAAGGACAGTGGTAAAACAAATGTAATTTGCCTTACTTTGGACTGACAGCCTTGAAATAACTTGGTTTATTGGAAGATTATTGGCTGGTTTTAATTTGCAACTTTTTTGAGCCTCCTGAAAACGTATTGTTAGTTTTCATGTAAGTTGAATGTTGGAATTTACTACAAAAGTCTTTTCATAGCACAGAACTATCACAAGATAATCATGGCCAAAAAAATAAATAAATTAGCCTTTCTCTTTGAACATGAAGTTACAGCTTCTGTGACTGGACAACCCTCAATGACATTGAAGTTGGTAATTCTGTATGGTCGTTTGGAAAAAGAATAGCATTGTTCAAATTTTGGCTATTGTGGTCTAAACTAGGATTCCTAGTTGCAATCCAACTAGGATTGTTCAGAGTAACTCAAATATTTTAATAGGTCACTTTACTGTAACTTTGATTTTTTTGTAGGCGCATTCTTCACTCCAAAGGAGAGCTGAGTGAAGATCGACACAAGCAATATGAGGAATTTGCAATGTCCTATCAGAAGCTGTTGGCAAATTCTCAATCTCTAGCTGATCTTTTGGATGAAAATATGCCTGACCTTCCCCAAGAGAAACCAACACCTGAGGGTAGGCCATCTTCTAAAGCAACTTAACAGAAGGCTGGGCTTGCCTTGGATGTGGTGGGAAAGCTAACCAGACCCTCTCACTGATGTCTTCTTTCCAGTGATTTCTTTTTATTTAGGCTTTCCTCCTTAAGAATATCAATGAATGAATAATATGTGTTGTTTTTGTTAAACTAATTAAACCTAACATGTAACCATAACTATTGTGTATGTTATATAGTTACAATAACTTAAGTAATATCTCTTTAGATTTGTTTCAGGTAATAAAGGAATAAGTGGAAAATCAAAAAGATTTTTAACCTAATCCTTTCTGGTTTATATAATGCATTTTTTTAATATTTAAAGAACTGTATATTGTTAGAGTTTTAAAATCTGATATTGGTTCAAAAATGCATTTGAATTATATTTTGGGTCATGATGTTATGAGCAGGAACATGTTGTTAAGCCATACAAGTCACTAGATGGCTCTCTGACCTCCTGAGAAGTACAGAGTTTAACTGGTAAAGCTTTCCAATGCTTTCATGAATTTCAAATTTTAGATTTAGAGGTTATTTTGAAATCATGTGTGCATTTTGTCTGAGGTCAGACACCCTGAGGTAAATCTCTTGAATGCTTCTAAATTTAAAATTATTATTTTTAAACTTGTGTTCTTAGAATACAATGGGGTACAATTCATCATACTCAAAGCAATTACTTTTTCTGCTAATGTGGTTAAAGTCTGTTACAGCTTTCCTTTTTAATACCTCCTAATGTGCTGCTTGATTTGAGTTAATCTCCAATACTGCCTGTGTTTTCTGTCCAAGTCCAATTTGAAATTTTAAGATAATTTATTGACATACCTAATATTAATATTTTATTGCTAAAAGCACTTTAAAGAATGCATTGCAATATTTAGTAAAAACAGTGGTAGTAATAAATAAGTTCACATGTTTCTGAAAGTATTTTTTTTAATCTTTAAAGGTGCCTCTAAAATTTGTGTGAATAACTTTCTTATGGTTTCACTGTTTTTGCAGAACATGGACCTGGTATTGATATTTTCACACCAGGAAAGCCTGGAGAATATGACCTGGAGGGGGGTATCTGGGAAGACGAAGATGCTAGAAACTTCTATGAGAATCTCATTGACTTAAAGGCTTTTGTGCCAGCAATTTTGTTCAAAGACAATGAAAGATGTTCCCAGAGCAAGGATTCTGGCAAAGATGAATCAAGAGGTAGAATGCTTAGATGAGTATTTTTTTAACATACCTTGTCCCACAGATAAGCATATTTGAAGGAAGTAATGAGTCTCTAATGAAATAATTTGTGGTGATCAGGAAAGTACACCAGTTTGGATGAATTTGTAGGGAATCAATTAAGTGGAGTAAGGATTATATCTGGACATGGTACTTAAGGAAAGAAAAGAAGTGAATGCTTCATAGTAGAAATGTAATTTTAAAATAATTTGAGATTAACCAATGTGAGTAAATATTAACTTCCATGTGAGAAATCTAGAAGTTAACCTTCCTTGAAAGATGTCAGTGCTCATTCTGTTTTTTCAGCTGAACTGTTTATTGTAGCTAAGTATCTCAGCATAAAATTCCAGTAGATTAAAAGGCCTGGATGATTCCTCACTTCTGAACTTCCTCACTTCACTAGGTTCACAATCAGGCACTGGTAGACTTCAGTTATAATGGGGTAAAAATGACATTCACCATCACTGGCTCAAAGTGTAACACAACATGCATGTTTGGACAAGAGCTGTGTTCTGGCATTGAGGAAATGCCACCAAAGATACAAGCTACGTAGATTTCTAATATTCATATAGTAGGTCAGTGTTGATTATTCCTGCAATTTCAGCTTTACAGGTCATGCCCTTCTTCCTCTTCTCTAAATTCTGAAATGTCCCTTTGAGGATAAGTAGGTGTTGGAGCATCTTGCCGAGGGAGACTGGAATCTTTGTCTTAAAAGATTTTTCAGGACAACTAGAAAATGTGCCTGAGAAATCTCTGAATATAGTGCTCATCCACTGTGAGCAGAAGGTTGAACTAGAGACCTCACTGAGGTCCATTCCAGACTAAATTAGTCTGAGATTCCAAACAGGTTGCTTGTTTTGTGAGTCTACAATTTCTGTGTGATGTGTACACTGTTCAGTTGTCAGATTTTTAAAAAAAGTTTAAGAATTTTAATAAGATTATTTGCATTGATTTTTTTTTTTTTTAATGAAGCGTAGTCTTCAAATGAGGCCTAAGAGCATAAACAAATGTGGGTAATAATCTCTTGGAAAATGTTCTATGCTGGACCAGTGTCCAGCAATATAAGCTATTCCTTTCTGAAACTTCATCTAGCGCTTGTTTTCAAGGAAATAGGATTTGTATTTGACCTTCTACGTAGCATATGATTTCTTCAGTATCTTCTTCCTGTTCTGCTTTTTTTCTTACTGGTCTGTGTGAAAAAAACAACACCTTCTTTATTTTGCTTGTCCATGTTGTTATCAGTTGAGCTATGGAGAATAAGAAATGCAAATATTCAATTAGAATTTGTAGCTTTGAGTTTGGCTCTGAGAATAATGTTTGTGATACCCATTTACTGGGGGCTTGGGGGCTACTGGTTTTGTACCTGAACTTCCCAGTGTGCAAGTTGGTGGGTTGTTGTTTTTGTTGGGTTTTTTTGTTGTACCTTCCACACGGTGGCCTGGTGATCTATTTTAAGCACCTTTGCATTTAGATTCCTACATTTCTGAGTATCATATTGTGTTTGAATATATTTTTTGTCATCCAGTGAAGATGTACCCGGTATAGTTCAGAACAAACCAAAGCAAACCTGTTAGCAATCCTTAACAGACCCCAGTGTAGGTCAATGATTTCAGACATATGGGTAAAGCTGTATGAAAGGTGTCAAACCATGGAGACGTAACAGATCAGACAGTTTGGCCTCAAGAAGTACAAGAAGTATCTACAAGAAGTAAATACTTTTTGCCCCATTTCCCTTCAACAAGACTAAGGCACTAAAGAGACATAGGTTTAGCCATATGAGCCTTCCTGTAGTCCTACCATGATTGTGTGTATTTAATAATTTAATATTTCTACTTTACTTTTAAAAAGATTCAAAAGATGCCAAAGATAATAAGGAAGCACCTGGGAGTGAGGATTTGGAGTTGGAGCTGGAGAACCTGGATATCAATGATGATCCTCTGGAATTAGACTGTGGAGATGAGGCAGAAGATCTTACAAAAAAGCTTCTTGATGAACAAGGTAAAAAAGCTTTAGGAATTCTTTTGTTTCCTGATAGTTTTGGGTTGGTTGGTTTTATTTGAGCTTGTTTTTCTTTTAGTCAGTAAATACATAAAAATTTCAGGGAGAGCTATATATTTATTTATTTATGAAACTTCAATAGCTAGCCACTGTTAAGATTGCGGTAATAATGCCTTTGTAACAGTATGTTCAGATACCAGTGAAAAGTATTATATAGAAGTTTATGTAGTGAAAATTAGTAATTCCTTCATGTTTTTTAAAAATAAAGAACTATGAAGGCAACTGTCTGAGAAGTGACTAGAAAGAATTAGGTAGACTTCAGTAATTATGCATAAAGAATCACAAATGTCACCTGTGAAAATCTAGCTGTGTTTGTTTTATTAGGGGAAACTGCAGCAAAATGTTTCTTAAGGATTTCTCTTATCAATTACAAGTTTGTCTTGCAGTGGTACTAAGTAGGGGGAAAAGCAACATCAGGCATAAAGAGGCAAACTTATAGACAAGCAGATGCGATGTTTTCTCTGAACCCAGTTTGTAGGACACCTCAGTTTTGCTGCTTTGGATCTCCAAGGACCAGTGCAGATGCTTTTATTTCAGAAGCAGGAAACTTGTTCTGTGGCTAGAATGTGTGTGGGGTGGATTGCATCTAGAGTCCACTGGCTGGAGATTCTGTGGCTTAAGTGTGAAAATCCTACCTGATCTAGAGAATTTATAATTTCATCATCCTCTTTCTTGAAACTGCATTGGGCTTTAAAAGCTAAGAAGTTAAAGCCAAAACGTCAAGCCCTAGAGTTCAAAACCAAGTTTAGTCCCTGGCAGAGCCTGTGAATTGGTGTTTAAAGCTGTGTTCATCTAACTGAGCTGATGCAGGCATCTGTGGGTTTGGGTGTGGAGTAGCTTGAACAACTCAATGTGCCAGTCTCTCTCAGTTGACAATGAGGATGGGTTAGGGCATATGGGTCTTTAAATTGGATGGCTCTCCTGTACCTAAAGTTAGCTGAGCAGAAGTTAGTCTTGGGACTGTGTTGGTCTGTGACACCTCACAAATTCAGTGAAATGAGGCAGCTCCACACTCCTTCTGAAAGGAAAACTATCAGGATAATTCTATGTAATGTTTATTTAGTTTTTTCTTTCTTCACTTAGGTTGGAAAAAGCAATACCCTCTTTGGAATAAATTTTCCCTTCCATTTATATTCTCCTCTGAGTAGTCATCAGCTCATTAAGCTGATTAAGATGTTAAGCTTCAATTGCAGGATGTTCACTTTTAGTGAGTTGTTACCCTCTGGTCACATCTCAAATAAAACAGTGAAGAGCTTGATTCCAGCTATCTATAAAGGAGGCACATATAGATACTCTCTTGGAATCAAAAGGAAAAAGAGCAGTTTTTTCTGGGTTAGTCATAACCAGCTAAATAGGCCAGAAATACCTTGTCAATAGACATCTAAAGGCATGTGGGTATTTCCTTCTTTTTTTGTAAAGGATTCTTGACTTGATAGGAGGATGAAGATTATTCTAAATATAAAGACAAAGCCAAATAACATGAGAGTAAGATCCTGTAGAAGTGAGGAAGGAATAGCAGGAAATAAGACCAGAAATAGATCTCATCAGTCACTATAGTTCTACTCTTAGTAGAAGGAATAAGTAAATTAGAGAGGGGAAAACAGGATAAATAGCTTAAACATTCCAGTCAGACAATGGGTACTGCTTATCTTTTCTTACTTCTGCATCTCCTTCTACCATTTCTCTTCAAGTCTTTTCTCCCTATACAAACATGAGGGAGAGAAGGCAATTTTTCAAAGTGTGTGTTTTTAAAGCAGCACTGCCCTGGGGTAGCATCCTCCCCAGCATTGCAGTGCCTGTTTCTGCACTTTTTCCCTAGAGGTTGGAGTCTATAGTCAGCAAATGTAAGATTTAACATGTAAAAGGAAAATTGATACAGTTAGTTGAAGAGGTTTATTTACAAGGAATTCAGCTAATTTATTTTGTTTCTCTATTGTGTTAACTTTGAGTGAATCTTAATTTTCTTATTTTCAATATGCTCAGGGAAGAGAGAGGGAGCAGATAGCACCGGAGCTGAAAATAGTGACGGAAAACATGCTGAAAGAAGTGAGTTTTGAGGTTGTTTTTAAAAGAGAAGATCAAATTCTAAAAAACGAAGCTATGTGAATGGAGACAAAGATGTTAAGTAAGGAATGGCCAAGGTGGAAGCCATCAAGGGTACTGGGAGCAGGAGGAGTCTGATGTTAATATGTATCTAGTGCCAGCTTTTGTAAGGTTGGTAAGCAGCAGAGATGATATGTAGAAGTAAGTATTGAGTCAACCCTATCACTTTTGCTACTTTGTTTAGCTAGCAAAGTTCCTATCAGAAGAGCAGAGATATAAAAAGATCTAAATATATTAATGAAGAAATATTTTTTGGACGTGGATCACTTGTGAAACTAGATTTTGAACACGTTCCTCAGTGAAGCCTTGATTCAACAAGATGTTAAAAATTATGCCTATGGTTAAATGTTGTGCAGAAGGGGATCCAGCAAAAGATTTGCTCATAGTATTGGTTCATACCATCTGAAGTGAGGGCTCCTATGTGATCAAATTCATTACAAAAGCTCATCCTACAGAGGAATATCTACTAGCATTAGTAGTTTCTGCTGTTCCCATTGTTGGGGTCAAACTATACAAAGTAGACTGAAGTTTTCAGGCAGGCTGGAGTTTCCAGGAGAGAGCCCTCTGTAAGGTTATAGTTTTGTAAAAATTAAAAAAAGATGTTGACAATAAGGGAGCCAGGGCTTTCTCAGTAAGTATGTGTTTAGGGAGAGGGGGAAAGGCAAATAACTACTGTTGCTGAAGTAGAAGATTGACACTAGTTGGTGCAGAAGAACATCTTCATTAAGTCCTTAGTGTCTTCTCATACTTTCTCACGTCTGCTCCTTGAAAATTGCACAATTGCATGCATTTTCTGGTTAGATATAAAGACGCTTAAAAAGAAAAAAAAAGTTTTCTGTCAGTCTCTACAGTCGTCTTACTGCATGATTTGATCTGCACCCAGAGAGACTATTGCAGATAGTCTAACTGTAATTGTTATACATTACTACTTGTAGTCAGTTTTTAAAAAAGAGGTAATGCAGTTTTAAAATGTGGTGATGATGAAAGCTTAACTTAAGCGGATCAAAGTGTAAAGCAAGGAATAAACTCATTTTTGCATGAATTGCATACTTACGAGTCATTTGCCTTAGAGAAGGAAGCCTTGACGGTTTAATTTCTTGTCACTATAAAATTCTTAATTTCCTGTCTGAAGTTCCAAACCTGCTTCAGGTACGACAAAAGAGCCTTTCCACTTGAGAGGATCCATATACTGTGATGAGAAAGAAACACAATGGAAGAGTATCTGTAGCCCTTCACTGAAGGAGAGGACCAGTGAAGGAAGAGATATATTTGGGAAGTGTTGAACTTGAATGTGGTAGCAGGGCCTCCCGAAAGGTTGTCTTGAGAAGCAACTGAATTGTTGAAGACTTTATTTAAAAAAAAAATAAAATTATAAGAGCATTGAGTTAGTTTGAATAGAAGACTGGTGAGACAACTAATTGCTGTAAGGAAAAAAGGAAGATTAAAGAACATCAGAAGAAGGCAGGAAGGTGTGGCTGTAAATATATAAATGGCAAAATGTGTTAAAACAAGATTTGCTAGTAGAAATTGGCTGGTTTGGAATTTGTAATTACATGCATCCTTGTGAACTCTGAGCTCACAAAGAGAGAGTCAGGGTTCCATTAAGAATTTAAAACTTCAAGGTCCTCTTTTGTCTGAGCATCTGAAACATCTTTGTTTTCTTATTTTTTTTCTCCTTTCTTAATGAACTCTTCTCTCCTATTCTTCCAACTTCCAGTTGCCTGTGCAAGAGAGGAGGCAATTAATCTGTTTTAATTTATAGCTTCTTCAAGATGGGGCAACTGGCAGTGTGGCTTGGAACAATTCTTAAGTGTTTCTCTACCTGAGCTCAACCCCTGCCCCCAGCTACCTCAAAAAAAAAAAGCACCCTAGAATGTAGCATCTTTGTGTTTGTCTTGAAAAAGGAACTTTGGTGTTTTATGCTAATTTACCTTACTTTGTAGCCTGTAAACACAAAATGACCTTGCTGAGTCTTGGGTATTTTGCAGTTAATTTGGGTGCAATTTCACCACCACCATATTCACCTTTTTGAAGTCTGTTCTGCTTTCAAATAGTTCCTGGGTATTCTTATTACTGCTCAACATCCTCAAGCTGAAAGGAAAACACATATCATCCTGTTCCTTTTTCAGGAAGCAGCATCCCTTTGTGCTGCTTTGGCCAAGGAAGGGTTCTTTCCAAGCATCTGTGTTAGAACTCAAATGTTTTGGTTCACATTGTGCTGCAGAGCAAACTAGACTCTTTTCTAGGACTTGGTAAGATTTGGAAAATTTTTTAATCCTATCACATTTTGCAATTTAAAGGAAACCCTAGGGGAATTGGTCTGGTGAGATTTTCATAACTGATGTCAGAAAAATCTGAATTTCAGTGGTAGTTGTCCTGCAGTCTTTTACTTGAATAATGTTACTGACTCAATTAGTAGCAACAGGTCATTTTCACTGCTTCCTATGTTGCAAGTGACACAGAAGCATTTAACTGAGAGAGGAGTTGTTGCCTGCCTCACCATTGCTATGTGAACAACCTGTGATCCTTGACACTTCATGGTTCCCTACGCTGGTTTCTGTACAGTTGAAGGACTTAATTCGGCCTCTAGCTTTTACAGCCTCAAATGAAAGTTGTCAAGAACATACTGTATGAACACATGGCCTTAATGGACATTTTTTATTAAGAAGTCTGTTTCTCCAGTAGGGCAAACATATATTAAAAAGCAGAATCCACAATTGCATTAAGGTGCTTTGGTTTCTTTTTCTGGGCATTTCCCCCCATGTTCGGGCCTTCTTATGGTCTTCCTTTTATCACCTAAGGACCTAATAGAGTTTTTTAGGAACGTGTATTTGTTGTTGCTCCTAACAGAGTAAATTAAGAGGTAGGGAACTTCATAGCAAGGAAGATAAGTTTTAAATGTGGTACTTTTTATTTGTTGGCACAGACAATAAATGAATTTGTGTATCTCCTGTTTTAATCTGTAGTTGAATATTTAACAACTGAACATCACAAATGCACTGTGTTTGGGGAATGTGATATTAAGTAATTATTATTCATGGCTTAAATATGTCTACTGCTTGTTTATTTCACTCTGTTAGAACAAGAGGATGAAGAAGCCAGTACTGGATCTCATTTAAAACTTATAGTAGATGCTTTTCTTCAGCAGCTTCCGAATTGTGTCAACAGAGACCTCATAGACAAGGTATAGTAACGTTTTTAATTGTTTGCACTCTTAAAAGCTAGATCAGATTGATCATAAATAAAGATTTGAAGCTTTGGAGTCTAGCAGTAGCTGATTTCATTTTTAACCTCTAGGAAATACCATGTGATACTGGTTTCAACTGCCTCTTCTTCTGTGTTTGTTTTAGAAGTAGACTTGGCTTTTTCCTTTTTTCTTCTCTGTGACAGATTACTCCCTGTCTGCCTAAAGCTGCTTCTTCCTTGTATTGATCCAAAGAATCCATTCGTATTCCTTTAACTGGACGTGTTTCCTAACCATGTCAGATCTAGACTAAAGTGAAGATTTTTCTTCAAGTTTGTTTTTAAAGCAGCTGCATGTCAGAGCAGGACGAGCTCTGTAAAAAATGCCTTGGAAAAGCATGCTACATTGCTTTAAACAAAAAAGCCCCACTGCATTAAAGGTGAAAAATACATTGACTTCTTTTTACAGGCAGCAATGGATTTTTGCATGAATATGAATACAAAAGCCAACAGAAGAAAACTAGTACGAGCACTTTTCATTGTCCCTAGACAAAGGTAAGAAAAACCTCGATCCACCCTTTTGATTATTTACCATATGTATATATATTTTAAATGCCTAAATCACTGATGACCAGTATGTATTTCAAGTTGCATTTGTGTAGTCCTGATGTGCACTTCTGCAGTGATTTATGCTAGAGCACCAAATAAATATTTAGAATTAATGATCAAGCAGTTCACCACAATGTTTTGCTATAGCAGTATAAAGCTTTTTAATAATTACTTTCTCTTTTCTGGTGCTTGTGTAGATAGATGATCTTTTAGTGTTTTGTTTTTTTGGTGTTCTGTTTTTTTTGTGGTGGTTTTCTTTTTTTTAACCTTGAGAAAAATGCAAAACTACCTTCTGTCAAAAAAAGGAGGAAATATTTAATTCAGGAAAACTTGCATTTTTTTATATAAGAACCTCTCAATAGCGAAAGCACAATATAGCTTAGAAAGAGCATTTCTTGTCATATATTAATAATGGCATAGCATGTTGGCCATTATAGCTTTATCTTTTGGAAAAGAGCCTGTTCTAGGCCAGCCAGCTTGGGTAGGAGTTTGAGCCTGGCCTATTCCATCTGTATAGAGTATTTTCGTATTTCTCCTTGTCTGTGTCTGTGTAAGAGAGGTCCCTGTGCTTACAGAACGAGCCTTGCTTACAGAAATTATTGCAAATATTGAGATTAAAATTGTTAAATTAATTGGAAGTATTACGTGTTACCCTGCTCTTTGTTAAACTGGTACCTTAAATAGTGTAGTTGAGAAGGAGCACTTACTATTGCTCCACCTTGCCCTGTTTCTCAGAGGTTGCTTTGATGCTGCTTTTAGTTTAAAGTGTTTTGTCATCCTCTTGGATTTTCTGCTGGAGTTCACACCAGTTTGATTCCATTCCCTTTTAACACTGGGTTAAACATGATTTGTTGAGTGTCCATTTTGTGTCAAGACTTGCTTAGACTACTGCTTTGAATAAACAGTTTGGTGTTTTGTTTGCCTAACTTTTAATTGCTTCTTACACTGTGTCTTCAACCTTTATTCTAGCCTATTTCTACATGCCATCTGTAATAAGCACCTGCTGTGCCATAGCCCTACGCTCTTAGCTGTATATAAACCAGTGGTTTATATGCATAGAAACTGTATGTATCAGCCTAGCTTTACCTTGTTATTAGTTTTGCAATTAGAAGTACACATTGTCTAAAAGTTTCTTGGACACCTCAATCCTTGAAGACTTTGCTGCCTGTGTCAGTAAGTCATTTTTCAGGTACAGATGCTTTAATATCTTCTATGTTAGACATAACAAAGTGCTCTTCAGCCCAAATTTATGCTGTAGAGGAAATAACAGTTCTGTTTATCAGCCCACTGGTAATCATGAAATGTATCAAAACACAGTTTGAGAAGAACTTTTTCACACAGCCTAGAACATCTGCAGCAGTGTAAATCAGCAGGATGGCTTAGAATTTTGTCGTCAGCTCTACCAAAACAGAGAATTTTCCATGCTTTTTTTCAAAATGGAAGGATGTTGACTGAACTTTTTCTGAACCAGAAACAGTTGCAAAGAAAAGACCAGCTGAATTGCCCATAGATGCAGATTATTTTAAAGGGCAGTCTGTCCTAATGTTTAAGTTAGGTTTATTACTGTTGTTATTACAGGAGCAGTTCTGCTTTCTGGTTGAAATCAACATATGTAATCGTTATGGAGAAGCTCTGGCTCATAGGTCTAGTGGTTGCTATAAAGTACTATAAATTCATTTACAAATGATGTAACACACTGCTTCAGAGCTTTATATACTATGCATTAACAATTTTTTTGCTTCATATGTCTCTTCACTGAGAGATAATTATGTTGTTACCTTCTGTTATGGGTGTTGCATAGTGATAGGACAAGAGGGAACGGTTTTGAGCTGAAAGAGAGTAGATTTATAAGAGATATGGGGAAGAAATCCTTTAGCGTGAGGGTGGTGAGACAGTGGCACAAGTTGCACAGAGAGGTTGTGGCTGCCTCCTCCCTTGGAGGTGCTTAAGGCCAGGTTGGACACAGAGCTTTGTGCAGCCTGGTCTAGTGGAAGGTGTCCCTTTGTGTGGCAGAGGGGCTGGAACTGAGTGATCTTTAAGGTCCCTTCCAACCCAAATCACTTGGTTTTACTAGTTTTTGCTTCTGGATACTACTTGAGAAGAAAGCTTGTTGTGGTTATGTTCTTAAGGAGGTGTTTTGTGGGTTTTTTTGTGGTTTTTTTTTTGGCTATTTTTGTAGTTTTGTTGTTTGGTTGCTTTTGGTTTTGTTTTGTTTTGTTGTGTGTGTGAAAGGTTCAGAGGAACATGTCCTTACAAGGATGTAGATAACAGTGTATTTTCCAAAACTGTTTAGTGGCAAACATATCAGACAATGTTGTCCAAGTCTAGCTATTCTGTTGGCAGCCATAATAAGTTATTTCAATAACAGAGTAAGTTCTGTTTCTTCTCTTGAGAGATCAGTTTTAGGAAATGTGCAAGCACAACAATTTTACCAAGAAAGTACAAAACTGGTTTCATGTTTGAGGAGTTTGCAAAGTCAAAGTTGTTATGCAGTGTTGCTGGAGAGCTTTCTTGTTCTCACTATGGTTGAATAGATTGGGACAAACGCAGGATTTTTCAAGACAGAAAACTTAATTTGACAAAAAAGGAGAGTGTCTCCTCCACTAACTGTGGATTAGTGTTAAAACACAGCATCACTACTCTGCTCTGTTGAATACTTATGAATGGATGACATTTACATTTTTGGCTGCCATTTGAACCTCCAACCCAACAGAACAGAAAGCCTTTTTAAAAGATTTTTCAATGCTAACATACAAGCAGCTTTCAGATTTGCACTGAAGGATTGATTTCAAGCTATTAGCCTTTTAATTCAGGACTGTATAGTTTGTGCTGAAGTGAGAGCACAGTGATTTAACCCGTACCGTAATTCTTTGCTATCTAACTGAATAACCTTCCTGTGTAGAGACACATCATTATTTATGTTAATTTCATACTGCAGTTTTGTTGGTTTTTTTTGTTTTGTTTTTTTTTTCCAAATTCAATATGAGAAGTTAAAAATCTCATTAGGCCTAAGATTCTAAACAAATGCTAGACAGTAAATAGGAGCTGATGTGGCTTCTGATGCTTTTGCCATTCCCATCTGTAGTGATCTGTTAAGTTTTAAGTTTACTAAGCAAGAGATGTGTTCATCATATGGAAATTTTCAGCATAGTGGTTGGCTGTTGAGTGTGAAATTGTTGTGAACATTTCAACTTAAAAGTTGGTAAACCTCCTGTATATCTACCATCATTCAGCTCTTTATCTTGAGAGTCCTAAGGCCCTTTTTGTTCAATTGAACTTGACTTACCAGTTTATCAGTGGCCTGTCTCATTTGAGGATAAAGTTGAGGGATGTGTTTGAGATAAGGAGTTTAAGCCATGGCTAAGAAATAAAAGCAAAAATGCTTATCTATTAGCATGACAAGTCCTCAGCATCCTTCTCTTCCCACAGAGCAGTGTGGGTGGCAGTTTGTACCTCTTCAGACCCTGTGAATACACTGTACTATCTGGATTATGATGATGCTTGTGAGGCAGGAGTTCTTTCTCTGTTGCTTCGTTTTCTAAGCTGTCTTTCTAGTAGAATCCCATGCAATTAATAAGTGTACAAAATGCCTCCTTCATTCTTTCTGGGTGTAAAATCTTGGATGCACCTATTCTAAAGAGATTAGAATGAGAATTTAATTGAGCAAAGTCTTTATCTTTTGTTTTTCTATAAACTAACATTTGAAATTCTACAAAAAGAGATACACTCTTAGATATTTCGTTGGAGTGCAGTCCATGTGATCCAGAGTTGATTAGGTGTCAATCCAAGGTATGTGGTCAAAATTACAATGGTCAGAAGTAGTGGGTTTTTTACTAGGGTAGTTTATATTCAGAGTGCTTAACGTAGGCTTCAGAGAGTAACTGACTCATCCCTGATGCTAGATCTTGCTTCATAATGTAGAAGAGCAGGAAGAGAAGGCAATACTGTAGGGTTTGTGAGGTTTCTTAGTTTATTTCTACCCCCTTCTCAAGACAAATGCTTGTGGAGAAAACAACGTAGTTGGATTACCCTGAACAGCAGTACCAGTAGATGGTGCCACTGACATTGCAATCTCTCTGCTTCTCGACGTGCTTGTCTCCACTGTGCCAGAGGGAATGGATTCAATCCCTGATTGGCAGTTTCACAGTAATTGACTCAAGGCTTTTCCTTATTATATTTCACCGATTTAGAAATGCCCAGTCTTAGCATTCTTCCCTATGAAGAAACCTTTTGTGTTCTGTGAGGGAATAACAACAATGTGCTCTAAGACTTTAATTTTCCCCCAGGTATGTTCAGTTTACAGAGATGAATTTATTACCGCTCAGCAGGCAGGTACTTTTTCAGACCAGAATAAAACTTTATGCTATTTGTCTTAAAAGAGATGCCATACAGAAAACCCCTCAATTAAAACACACCCCTTCAGTTCACACAAAATCCTTTTTTTGTTTTTGCATGTGTGTGTGCAGTAAGGAGACTTTCACTTCTGAGAGTTAATGGCTAAAGGCTTAAAAACATTGTAGTAATTTACTGTGTGTAGTCATCCTTGACTTTGTGTTCCAACAAGCTTGAAAAATGTAAATACTGCTTCAGTTATTGATTAACAAGAGAGAATAAAACCTGTTAAATAGGTAACCAGGATACCTGCAATGTTTCACCAGGAGTCTTATGTATTATTAGGAGGCTGTTGAGCTATTCCTTTTTCAGGTAGTATATTCTGATGCTTCTAGTCGACAATTAAACACATTATTATCTCTGTGATGGGATATTAAAGATCTTGGAAATGTGCTCTAGTGACATAGCAGTAGAAAGGAGAGAGGAGGCTGTCATGTATGCTTCGTGGTTTGTCTTGGTGCTTTTCCACTTTTCCTTTGGGCCAGGGCAAGCTCTGTGTATTGACTGTGCTTCTAGATTTTTTCAGCATCATCTTTTTTTCCTTTTTTCTTTTTTTCTTTCCCCTTTTCCCTAGCAGTAGGGAAAACCTTAATCCTACACAAAGATCCATTTTTGCCTTACAGGCAGTTTCTCAGTTGAAGCATGCAAATGTAAGAAGTTTATCTAAAGCAGTAGTCTTGTCCTGCAGTTCATTTGTTTACAGCATTAATTTACATTTTGAGAATAAAACAAAAATACTTCTGCTTGTGAAATGACACTGTGAGGCCTCAGAGTGCAGTTGGCTTCTCTGCATTTAAAAGTGAAACATGCACATTTATGCAAAGCACCTTTGTTATATTCTGTGTCCTGTTACATGATGCCACAAACCAGGTTTAATAGCATATATCCAGTTTTTAGTCAACCAAATAGAGTCTCTGATGGAGAGAAACAAGTATAAACTAAGGAAAACACATTAGCCTCCACAATTCCCTATGGGAAACATGGAACACTATGAAATGGCTATGAGAGCATGTAATCAAGGAAAGAGAAAATAAAGGAAAATTCTATAGAAAACTTCTAAATACTACCATTTGTGGGAGTACTAGCTGAGTTTCAGGGAAAGGAGTTACCACATCACATCTGCTGAGCTTTGTTTTATGTAATAAAATGCTTGCATTCATTTAGAAGTTTATTGCCTTAAAAATAAATATGATTTTATCTTCCTGGTTATGTCTCCTGCTACTCTTAAAAAAAAATAAATGTCATAACAAATGGAGTTTTCTGTAAGAATTTTTGATTTTGTATCTGGTAATTTCTTAAAGGTTGAATGTTGTATTTAAGGTGATGTTTGTCATTTCATCTAAGGCAGTAATTTTGAAAGGAAATTAGCAGTGGAGGATTCTAATAGGATGTGGTAGTATTCCTTTTTGTGGTGTTCGTTTTAAATGATATGTCAGTCTGAAGTGTGAGCCTGTAAGATTGCATGTACAATAGTTCTGTCAGTATATACACAGGAATTCTTTTCACAAGCAAAATGGTACCCATATGTGGAGGCATGAATGCAGTTTTGTCTATACCTTAAGTTGTCTATTTTATCATCTCCTTTGTTTGCAGGTTGGATTTGCTACCTTTTTATGCAAGGCTGGTTGCCACGTTGCATCCTTGTATGTCTGATGTAGCAGAAGATCTTTGTTCCATGCTGAAAGGGGATTTCAGATTCCATGTATGTTTTTATTTAGGGTTTTTTACATTGCAGTTAACTTATATGATAATAGTCATCTTTTGGGGAAAAAAATAACATTTGATATTATGCCAATGATAATTCTCAAATTCAGTGACTCAGTTTAGAATATTTGTTATCTGAGCAGATTTGTTGTATGTTACTAGATCTGTAAGTTCAAACTTTTTTGCAAATATATATACAAATGTATATGATAAGTCATGTTGTTTGTAGTCTCGTCCTTAATTTCCAGTGTCACAGTGATTAAAATGAACTATGTAACAGTTACAACAAAAGTGACAAATTAGAAACTATACTTCAACTGTGTTAGGAGTTTCTTGTTAATTAATAACTTGCATTTAAAATGAGAACAGACCTATTCTAATAACAGAACCCCACTACAAGGTTACTGTTGTAAATGTTGTGGTTGCTGCTGATCATGTAGTGCTTAATTCTGGACAAATTTTTTACCATTTTAATCAACAATTTCTGTGCCTCATGATTTTTCAGTGTTGTTTCTTTCACTTTGTTCTAAGTTTTGTTACAGAATTGGTTATGGTGCACAGTGATGACTCCACTGTTTTCTGAATTTTATGATACAGGTTTCAAAAAAATTTTTTTAAAATATTGACACTAAAAATGTGTATGAATTACTCAGTCTTCCTTGAGTCTTAACTCTCTGAAGTTAATTGCTATGCAGAAATGCAATTTTCATAGAATCTTAGGGGTTGGAAGGGACCTCTGAAGATCATTTTATATTTTGCTGAACATGAGTATGTTTAGAAAATGAGGTAAATTTATGTTTTGTCAATAAAATAACACTGGATGTCAGTGATTTTTAAAAGAAAAAAGAAGAAAAGAGAAATCTGATTTCATAAAACCTGACTTGAAAAAGCTGTCAATATTTAATATTTCCTTAGGGACTGTGCCAGTCCTATTCATATAGAGACTATTTCTTGATTCTAAAAATAGAGACTCTAGAATTCTTAACCACTACGGGGGTGGCCAGGTTATAACTGTAGGTTTGTTAGAGGACTCAGATGGTTTGTTGGTTTGTGGGTTTTTTTATTGTTGTTGTTTTGTTGTTATGTTTTTGGGAAGTGAGGGGCGGAGAAATTCAAAAGCTTCTGAAGAAACAAGGTTGTAGGGAGATTTGTGCAAGACCTGGGGACAGGTAATACAGAGCATAAGAAACCAAACCAATATAACACACTTCTGAATTCCCAAGCTTATTAAGCACTTTTAGGTGAAAGTACTTCATAGGAGATAGGTATTTTTGAAAGCTTAAAAACAAAGACTTTTCGCTTTCTTAGGTAAGAAAAAAGGACCAGATCAACATTGAAACAAAAAATAAAACAGTGAGATTTATTGGTGAGCTTACCAAGTTTAAGATGTTCTCCAAAAATGACACTCTCCACTGTTTAAAGGTTAGTGTTGTGATAGTCCTGCACTTCTGTGTATGCTACTAATGTCTCCTCATCCTGTTCCCCTTTATATGCCTATTGCTACTGTGATCTATGAATTCACTACATACGATGTTTTGAACCCTGGTGTCTTTCTGCCATGTATGATGAAGCTTTTACAGCCATTCTAGAAGCTAAAATGTTTTAATTTTGTGATAACAGGAATTAAAATAGTCTTCCACCTTTGGACATAACCAAATTGCTCATTGTTTTCTTTGGAAAGCAGTGGTAGACATTTTTACTTATTCATCTGCTGTATATTGTGAAACTGGAAGTGAGCTTTATCTTTCATTATGTTGATTGAAAAGTAATATTTTTACAGAGAAAGTAACAGCAAGAGGGGAGGGGTTGTTTGGGCAGAAAGCTTTTCAGTGATGCAAGGAGAGGCTTACATACCACCTTAGGTGCTTTTTGTTTGTTGAGGAACAAGTCCTTGGAAGCCATGGATCCTTAGGTATATCATCTTAATTTCCATGCTGATAATAATTCAAATTCATCTTTGATATTGAGTCCCAAACTAAAAACGGGTTTAAAATAAATGTACCTTTTATAAAAAGTGGTTGAAAACTCATATGGATTAAGATGATTTCCTCTAGGAATAGTTACTGTTCATTGATTGATAGCTATCAAAGCTGAATTCTTACAAAAATTATACTTACTCATAGTTTTTCATCCCTCATCTATAATATATTGTAAAATGCAAATATTTATTACTTTTTAGTTATTACTTAAACTAGGTTTAAGTCAAGCAGGTTTCTGGAACCTAAATTTGGGACCTAAACTGTTCTTGTAATACTTTTTAATGATATTCATATTTTTAATTTTGTTCATGTCCGATCAGTGAAATCAATTTGCTTTTTCTTCTTAAATAATACGGAACACCACAGTGGTGTAAAGTCTGGTAGATAAAACTTGTTTCCTGCAGTTTATAAAGATGTTTTAACATGCTGTGTTTTTATATCAATATATACCAGATGCTTCTGTCAGACTTTTCTCATCACCATATTGAAATGGCGTGTACTCTGCTGGAAACCTGTGGAAGATTCCTCTTCAGATCACCAGAATCTCACCTAAGAACCAGCGTTCTTTTGGTAAGAGAAGACTCTTTGGGAGGGCATCATGCACTTAATTAAACCATGTATTTATTTATTTTCCTGGCTTTTGTGATGTGGTCTGATCATAACTATGTTTGTGATTAATATCTTAATTGTCAGTTATCTGAGTGCTCATGCAGGATAAAGTTCTTCATTGTTTAATAAAAACAGAAACAAGTGTGGGAGGAGAATGACTCAGTTTTCCTGAAATTTTGCCTCCTCACTGTGGTTGGGATGGATTGGTTGGTGTTCATGTGTTCAAGTCCTTGGCTGCTTTGGTGCAGAATTTGTGGTCCTATAGACTTGTGTCATCTACTTATTTATAGCCTGTTGGAGTTGTCTCAGGTGTAAGTAAAAAAATAATTTCTGAAGCAAAAAGCTATTGCTTTTAAACTATAAATAATTCAGAGACAGGGCAAAAACACAGGATGAGGTTGAAAGCCTGTAGTAGGTGTACTTGAACACACCCAAGCTACCCTTTGAGGAGAAAAATGGTAGTGAATGGAACCAGAGATGGCAAGATATTTCAACTGCAGGTGAAGTCAGTTGTGAAAGAGGTGATTTCTGTGCCCTATGTAATGATCTGGAGTTCTAAGTTTGAGAAAAAGCTTAGAGAGACGCTAGAGGAAGGGGTTTTAGAAATAGAGATTAATAGTTAAGGTAAGGGTAGAAGTAGATTGGTAATTAAGGTAAGAGTAGAGTGATATCCGTAAGTTTAGATAAGTACTGGCAAAGATTTAAAAATAAAAAGGACTAGCTTTGGGCCTTTTTTAGTGTTTGAATTTGAGCCCTGAATAATATGTCTGCTGGCTTGAAAGACAATCCTAAAACCTTGTGGCCACTGCAAGAGGCTGGGTCAAAGATGGTTGAAGTGCTTCAAAGGTACATACTAGCAATTAGGAAGTTTCATCAAATTAGAAGCAGCTTAAACAGATACAGACCAAATAATGGACCCTGTTGTTGAATTAGAAGTCTGACTAGATGTTTTAATGTTCCCTTCAAATCCATGTCCTGCAGGAAGAATATAGATGTGTCTCTGCAGTAAAGAAAGTGGACATGGTTTGCCCTTCTGAAAGGGAACAGTCTGTGTGTTTAGAATCTTTTTCTAGAGACACAGGTCTTAAGCTGTGAAATATACCTGTCTCTTCTGTATTTATCTTCCTTAACAAAGCACAGGCCTGCACTTGACGGGTCTTTCTCTTGAATTTTTAGCCTCCCTTCTCATTCTGTAGAGTTAATGGAGGAGCAGTTGTTACATGCTTGGATGTATTGTCCAATTTCTTTTCCAAAAAATGCTGGTTCTTTCTCAACCTCTTTGAATGTCACAGCATTTGTTGCGGTCCAGTAGCCACAAGAGGAAGAATTACTGCGAGCTCTTGCCTCATGCTTTTTGTTGCAGAGTGCATTGTATCTTGAAAGCTTTGACTCTCTAAAGGTTCTCCAGCTGATGTAGTTTATTTTTAAATATATTTATTTCCATAAGCAAGAATTTTTTTCCTTAAAGGGCTGATCCATTATCTTGAAAAGACTCTTTACTCTTTGCTACCTTTTTTTTTTTTTTTTTTAATAAAAGATTTACAAGTCAGGAAAACTTTAATACCTTTACCAGACTGACTAGTTCTAGTCTTATGCACTACAGAAATGCTGTTTTTCGGGTGTGCTTCTGAAACCTGGTGGATGAATGCTAAATGTGACTTAAGTGTGAAGTCTAAGACAAACCACAAACACTGCTTCAATAACTGAGGCCTGAAGCCTCACAAGGTTTCAGACAGTGTTTTCGTATGCATTGAGGCACTGGAAGAAGACAGAGATGGCAAATAATGTGCAATATCTACTGATTAAGATGTAAAATAGACTAAATAGATTTATAATCTACAACCCTCTCAATAAATACACCTTCTAATCTTGCCATATATAGAGATTTCTTTTGACTTAAACAGCGTTGTACAAATTGGATTGAAGGCTTATGGAACCAGTTGGTGGAAACTGTAGAAGATATTATTCCCAAAGCAAACTGATTAGGCTCTTGTGGAAAAAACATAAGTAAATTCAAAGCTGATCTTACCAGTGACTCTTATCGGTAGAATTAAGGCCTGTTGATCTTTCAAATAATTATTGGTCTTAAGGTTTACTGCTGATGGTAGATGATGTAGT
Source organism: Apus apus (assembly GCF_020740795.1). NCBI lineage: Eukaryota > Metazoa > Chordata > Aves > Apodiformes > Apodidae > Apus > Apus apus. The sequence goes on from NC_067282.1 coordinate 199,823,078, forward strand.
AAGATGCCAAACAGGCTGCATGTCTCTAAAGACAAAATTACTTTGTCCTGATGTGCGAGAAAGTCATAATTAAGAATGGATTTTTAGTAATTAATTTTCCCTTAATTACTTGTAAAGTGTTCTTTAAGAGCACCACAAACTTAGTGGCACTATGGGCTTATTCTAGAGAAACATTTAATGATCATGTTCTGGTTTTGTGGAACTACTGGCTTGTTTTGCAAATTATTTAAAGATTCTCAGGGCAATACTTATTTTTGTTAATCATTCTTCTTGATAAGTGCTTGAAATGCATTGTCCTTTATGTAATTAAAAATATTAATTTAAACTAACTTGGCTTTAGGCTTGATCTTTTGATAAATGGATTATTTCAACTGGTGCTTTGGAAGGAAGATCAGCATTATCTTGATCTATGTTTCTGTAATTAAATTATGTTAAAATGTCAAGATCTTGTGTTATGCTGTTGTGGTCTTGTTAAAAGAATATTTAGAGTTTTGGTATTAAAAACTTTCTGATGCATTTTTAATCCTTTTGACTTGGACAATTGTGTCACATTGTCTTTTTAAGCTTTAAGGCAAGATCACTTGTATTTATAAACAAAGAATTTAAGCTACACAGTGGCTCATTTCTTGGGCTGATGGCTTGTATAGATGGAGTTGAAACTGTGGGAGAACATTGTACAGAGAGAGATTGTGACAAAGTCATTACTTGTTGTTAGAATGAGACTGTTTATTCGCTATAACCATAGTGTGCTTCCAAGAAATTTAAAATTTTGATTCAGAACTGTTGAAATGAGTAGGATAGAACAGTGTAGGTACTAAAGGAAAGGAGGAGATGAGCAGTTTCAGTGTCTTACTGCGATCTGATAATTTATTATCAGTCCTGCTGAAGTGCTTTTCTGAATTGGGCTTTTTCTGTCAGACAGGTTTTACATGGTGATTCTATTCTCATTTTTGAGCTGCTTTTTCTTTCTCACAATGCAAATTGATATTACTTGTTTGTTTTCAGGCATGAGCAAGACTGTTAAACGGTGAAGCACCTCCTAATTCTCACTAGATTTTCTTTTGAAGTGTGTGTGCAGTATGCACTGCAATCAGACATATTCATAGAATCATAGAACTATTCAGGTTGGAAAAGACCCTTGGGATCACCAAGTCCAACCATCATCCCTACTTTACAAAGTTCTCCCCTAAACCATATCCACCAACACCACATCCAAACGACCCTTAAACACATCCAGGGATGGTGACTCAACCACCTCCCTGGGCAGCCTCTTCCAGTGTCTGACCACTCTTTCTGTGAATTTTTTTCCTAATGTCCAGTCTAAACCTGCCCTGTTGCAGCTTGAATCCATTACCTCTTGTTCTGTCACTAATTACCTGTGAAAAGAGACCAGCTCCAACCTCTCTACAATGTACTTTCAGGTAGTTGTAGAGACTGATGAGGTCTCCCCTCAGCCTCCTCTTTCTCAAACTAAACATTCCCAGCTCGTTCAAGGGTTCTTCATAAGATGGATTCTCTGGGCCCTTCACCAGCTTCGTTGCCCTCCTCTGTCCTCACTCCAGCACCTTGGTATCTCTCTTGAATTGAGGTGCCCAAAAATGGACCCAGTACTCCAGGTGTGGCCTCACCAGTGCTGAGTACAGGGGGACAATCACCTCTTGGTGAGTTTTGTTACTCGCCAAGGGAAAAATGAAGCACTTTTACTGTTTTACTTTGGATGTTTTAATCTTGTTTGTCATCTGTCTCTTTTTATCAGAGGAAAAACTGAAACCTAATCTTCAAATGTAATGCTTTTAACTTTGTAGTTCTTAATTTTAGCATAGGAAAATGAAGACTCAAGTAGTTCATTAGCTTAATATACTTAATACTGCAAGTTTTGCTTTTTTCCTCTGAAATGTGTCAAGGTTTTTGTTATTGCAGGCAGTGTATTTTTATGGTATCTCTTTGCTGCCTGTCCATCTGACTTGATGTCTGAAATGAAAAAAGGATTGAAACACTTGACAGTTGCGTAAAATGGTGATGCCTTTTAATAGAGATTTAAGACCAATACCATCCACCTAAATAGTTAGAATTTATAGTTGAGATTACTCAAATTATGAATTACAATGCTTTTGAGACTTGGAGCAGCACATGTCTCTTCTGTGAAGAAACGTTTTAATCACAACCTGTTGTTTACAGTATAATATAAATTTTTTTTCACAACACAGGAAAATACACAAATGATGTAGTTTAAGGTTTTTTAAATTTTATTTTCAAGTCTTTCTGCCTTTTTCTCTGTTATGCTTCACTTTGCCCCTCTTCATCTTTCAGTTTGTAGTAAAACATGGTAAATGTCATAAGGCAGCAGAGATGTTTTCTCTTGATGCATTTAGAAAAAGTGAAGAATTTACTAAGCAATTCTAATATGTATGACACTTTAAGGTTTTGGAACTTTATCCTGTAAGTGGCATTTCCCCACCTAAAATGGTTTATGTACTCAATTGTTAAAGTGCTGTGCATCTCTTAAGCACTTGCAGGTAAAATTGCTGCTACTTGAGAGAAATTTCACGTTTGTAAAGAAACAGCCTTAGTTAGGGACTCAAAGCAGAGGCCATTTGTGTCATGGAAAAGGTTAAAAAGGAAAAGCCTTAGGGTTTTTTCTCAGATTGAGACCTTCCTGGCAGTAGAGGCACACAATCTGTGAGGAAAATTTGGTTGTTTGTTGCATTACTATGTTACATAAAACTACTCTATATTAGATAAAGCTCTCATTGAATTAGTAGCTGAAACTCAGGGTTAAGGAGCTGTTTGTGTACATTTATATTTGGGTTGAACTGAACCACTGCCTTGTGAAAGAAACTAGAAATTATTCAAGTTTAGTGGAAAATCCATCAGAATGAAAAAATTTGGCTTCTTCACCATGGATCAAAGGAGATTTAAGCTCTTTCCATTGGTGTACTGGACTGCATGAATGTATACGTTAACATTTGTGTGTGGTATTAAGACAGTACTTGCACTTTATTTTTGTTTATCTGTTTGATGCTGTAAATAACTGTGTAGCCATTAAATAATAAAGTCTAAACCAGTGCAGTTTCTTTTCCTGTTGAATCATCTTAGAGTCATTTTGAATATATGGGATTTTACATAAAAATCTAGTGAGTGCAGTTTCTATAATTACACACATAAACACACATGCATAAGAAAATGTCCTTCTATAATGGAATTAAGCTTATCCTCATCTTTAACTGTAAAAGTCATTGGCTTAGAACTGCTACTTTTCTTCTTATACAGAATTTTTAGATCAATTTTTAAAGCTCACTAAAAAAAAATTATCTTAAAAGTATATATCCAAATTGAAACATGATAAAATATGGCATTTAGTGAGGAAAATTAGGACAGTCTTGACAGTTAAGCACAGCAATTAGCATTGAGGTAGGAACCTTTGACTAGTCTGATATTTCCTGAAATAGTCTTTTACAGTAGGTACTGCTTTCCTTTCCTATTCTGCTTGGGTAAACGTCAACAATGAGCCATGTAATAAGAAAAAGGCCATTGCTGAAACCATTGAAAATTCATGTTAAACCATCAGTATAAACTTTCTGGAGTCCCATATTGATTTAAAAAAGATTATCAGTCTTATGATGACTTACTGTGCTTGTATCAAGGAATCAGTATTTCAGCTACTTCAGTTAAATAAAATCATGTTTTGAACAGAGTGGCTAATAATCTTACCATTTATCTAAACAGTAACATTTAAATTTCAAGTTAAACTTTAAATCCTTTCTGAAACATTTTTTACCACAGGTGAACCATTATACACGTAGAGATTGTAAAGAACAATAACCTTGGAAATACTAACACAGAACTATCTATCTGCTTTTTCCTTTGTCTCTACCCAACCTTTTAACTTCCTTTTCAGTAGCCTTTCATGTTCCTTTATCCAAGATGGAACTGTAAGAGCCTTTGGCTTAACAATGTAGTATGTCAACATCCTTAACTGATTATTTGCATTTATTTCCAGGAACAAATGATGAGAAAAAAACAAGCAATGCATCTAGATGCACGCTATGTTACAATGGTGGAAAATGCCTATTACTACTGTAATCCTCCTCCAGCTGAAAAAACTGTGAAGAAAAAACGTCCTCCTTTGCAGGAATATATTCGTAAGCTTCTTTATAAGGATCTTTCCAAGGTCACCACAGAGAAGGTAAGTCCTTTTGAAATCTTGGATGAAGACTTTACTGGAAGTGATGTACTATTAGCTTTGAAAGGACTTGGAGAGGGTTAAATTTTTAATTGCAAGAAAGAGGGATTGGTTTTGTGTCCTCCATTGTTAAGGTAGTTTCATTTCCCTTACTGTAAAGCATGGAAGCTCCAGTCATGGACCTGCATAGTTCAGTCCTTAAGTGCTGAACTAATAAAGAACGAATCTTTGCACTAAATATCTCACAAATAGCTTTGTACTAAATATCTTGTATTCAGAGTAAAAGACTAGAGTTAAATACAGACTGTAAGAGCAAAGAAATTATGGAACAGATTTGGACAGCTTGATTAGTGGCTAGAGGACAGCAGTGGGGTTACATCTGTAAAGTTTTCTGTAACTACTGCAGGTCTGGAGAATGCTTGAAAAAGAGAGTGAGGTTGCTTGTGGATGCTTTCAGGGATTTTGTCCCAACCATGAGAGAGAAGGAATGACAGTGAATATCTTGGTATTTTGCCCACTAAAATGTTAAGCTTGTCTTAAAACTTGGTTTAGGTCCTGAGACAGATGCGCAAGCTGCCTTGGCAGGATGCAGAAGTAAAAGACTATGTTATATGCTGTATGATCAACATCTGGAATGTGAAATATAATAGTATTCACTGTGTAGCCAACCTCTTAGCAGGGTTGGTCCTTTACCAGGAAGATGTCGGAATCCATGTTGTGGATGGAGTGCTAGAGGATATTCGACTAGGAATGGAGGTAAAACAACCAATGTTTGTATAATAGTAATGCTTAAAGAAAAGAATTCTTGGATTCTGGATTTTTGTCTGACTTTCCTATACATCTCACTTGCCTTGCTTTATGTAGGTAGATTTAATTTAAAAGAAACAAGTCCTCCCCAAAAAACCCTAACAAAATGCAGAGATTACTAGGACAATTATTTTGCCCCCCTTATTAGAATAAGGAGATGCAGTTTATTCCCACAGTTTAGTCAGATTCATGCAACTTCAAATAGCTTTGGGGACTAACCCATATTTTGGCAGGGGTTATAGTTAAAAGAATTCTCTGGGCAATAAAAAAACATGGTAGATTTAAGATAGGGTGTGTTAAATGTATTTGAACTTCATAACAACTACTAGTTGACCAGCTTTCTTAAATATCTTCAGTATTTTTTAATGTTTAATTTTGATGTTATGTATGTAGCCATAAATAACAATCTTTAATTGTAATTAATTCCAGCATTTAAAATAAAATTTTTTAAAGCCCTATAAAACAAAACCCCACAACCTTTCACCAAGATTCTGTTGTATCTGCACAATGGAGTGATTTTTCTTTTGGTTTGTTTTTTTTGTTTACAAAGGTTAACCAACCGAAGTTTAACCAGCGGCGGATCAGCAGTGCCAAGTTTTTGGGGGAGCTTTACAATTATCGAATGGTGGAATCAGCTGTAATATTTCGGACTCTGTATTCTTTCACATCCTTTGGTGTGAACCCTGATGGTAGTCCTAGTCCATTGGATCCTCCAGAGCATCTTTTCAGGATCAGACTAGTCTGCACAATCCTCGATACCTGCGGGCAGTATTTTGACAGAGGATCTAGCAAACGAAAGCTTGATTGCTTCCTTGTATATTTTCAGGTATTCTAAACTAAATTTTGTATAGCTTGGGCAGTTTCTTTAACAAGCTAAGGTAGACGATTCTTACATATTTCCTTCATTGTTCTCTAGCACTATAATTTTTAGAATCCTGTTTGTCTGAGAGCAGTTTTATTTTAGTGACATGTGTGTTCAGTTATATGTAGAAGTTACTGTTCCAACAAATTTGCAGAACACTGGGTTATCATTTGAATCACTGAAGGCTTTAGGTCCTTCCTTTAGGGGGTCTTGGCAAGTGGAAAAATTGACTGACAGAAACCTTGTGAATTCCAACAAAGGCAAGTGTCAAGTCTTTCAGTTGGGATGGAATAGCTCCATGCAACAATAATGCCTTGGACTGGCTATCTGGAAAGCAGCTTTGCAGGAATAGAGCTGGGATGCCTGGGCTGTATGAACATTGCACTAAGTTCTGCACCATTAGATTGATGGAAACCAACAACACACTGCATTGCCTTGGCAAGGGTGTAGCCAGTGGATGGAGGAAAGTGGGTTTGTTTTTTCTGTTTTTTCACTGTTTTTCCTTTTTTCCCTTCCCTTCTGCTTGGCACTTGAGGCCACATCTGGGGTGCGGTTCCCAGTCCAGGGCTCTGTGGTAGATGAGAGAAAAAGACATGAGCAAACTGAGCTGAGTCCAGTGAAGGGGTCACTAAAATGATCAGGAAGCTCTCACATTATGGGTTTGCTCAGCTTGGAGAAGAGACTGATTAGATTCCTTTCTTCAGCTAACAGTGTTTTTAGGGAAGGAGGAGTAAGGTACTTGTCAGGCATGCATGATGAAAGGATGAGAAGTAGTGGTCACAAGTTGCTGCAAGGAAAGTTCTGCAAAACTGAGGGGAAAGATTTCATAATGGAAGTGAAATGGAATGGTTTCCTCTGAGCAAATGTGGAATTCCAAACCATAGATTTCCTGCTAGAACTCTTTGGACTTAATTTATTTTTCTTCTTGCTTCTCTCTTTAAATTATACTAATACAAGGATATTAAAAATTAAGGTGATGATAACTTATTTCATTCCTGCAGGATGCATATCCTTCATCCATACCTGGCATGTAAAATGTTTTTTTGAAGTAGTGTGGTTCTGTTTTTAAACACAAAATAAACTTGTCAGTGATTAAGTAATTATATTTTTGGAACACCTTTATAACTTCAACAAGCACTTCTTTTGACCATGTCATGTTTTAAATAAACATTCTGTTACTCCTACCTCATTTTCAGGCCCAATTTTTGCAACACCTTTGTTCTCAGGTTGCACTGTTAGGTCCACTTGAGAGCAGCATTTGTTTTTTGCAGTTTTATTGTAAGGGGTATGTGCTAATTTGTTATAGAGCAAACTGGATAGGTCTCTTCATGCTAGTTGCAGTCTTAACACTTTTTCTGATGTTTCCCTACTTCTTTCTATAATATGCCCGTGAGAGAATTAATTTTCTTGAAAATAGATGGAGGAAAGAATTGAAAGCTTACCCATTGTTTAAATGCTCATCTCATAGAAAGAATCTACCCGTAGAAGGCACTTTTTAGTGCTTTTTTTGCTCAGTCATCATACTTCTACAAGTTGTTATCATCATAGAATCATTAAGGTTGGAAGGGACCTTAAAGATCATCAGGTTCCAACCTCCCTGCCATGAGCAGGGACACGTCCCACTAGATCAGGCTGTACAAGCTTCATCCAACCTGGCCTTAATCACCTTCAGGGATGGAGCATCAACAACCTCCCTGTGCAAGCTATTCCAGCTCCTTAGTTACCCTCATAGTGAAGAATTTCTTCCTGATGTCTAACCTAAATCTCCTGATTAGCATATTCTTTGTGTTTGTGATGCCCAGTGTTACCAAACAATGCTTAATGATCTCAAAATATCTAGTAGCTGTATGAAATAGGAGACTAGTGATGTGAAATCTTTTGCAATTTCTACTGTACCAACATGGCTAGGCATTGCAAACTGCATAAGTTAAATAGTTTATAAATGCTACTGTGCATATAATTTAATTTTGTGTATTCTAGAGGTATGTTTGGTGGAAAAAAAGTCTGGATGTTTGGACAAAAGACCACCCATTTCCTATAGACATAGACTATATGATCAGTGATACACTGGAACTGCTGAGACCAAAGATAAAGCTCTGCACTTCTCTGGAAGAAGCTGTAAGACAAGTGCAAGACTTGGAACGAGAATTCTTAATAAAATTAGGTAAGAAAATGTGCAAAGGAAATGAGGTCTTTTTGACAATTCTGTATTTCTTAAATTTATCTGTTGGATGGTGGTGATAGTTAACTATTGATATTCTCATGATAAGATCTTTTTTTTTTCTCATGATAAAAATGTTTTTTCAACATCTTTATATTTTTCTGATCACTGTAGAGATCATATAGAATCTCTAACTCCAAAGGGGTAGTATGTTTCAAAAAATGGCAATATGAATGTTATTAATGTGATAGTATTTGAAGAGGGGGAGTGTGTGTGTACCTATATAAATAAGTTTATGAAGTAGTGTGACTCAAATGATGAGGAAGAAAATTATCAGAAAAAGTTAGGAAGCACAGTCTGCTACTGCAAAAAGCAAGGAAGATCTGCAGACTCAATTACTGCAGCCTGTTGTCTATGAGTGGTGTTGCAAACTAGCTTGGTCATTGTGGTAGACCAGTTGCTTGCAGCTGCCTTCTTCCCCCAGGTCTGGATTTGGGTAGAGCTGCTGTGTCAAAGTTAGCATTAGTGTAAGACTGCAGTAAGAGAGACAACATGTTTTGCTTTCAAAGTGCTGCCAGGTACTTTAAGCCCTACACTTCCTTTGGAATACTTTTGAATGGGCTTTACATTTCAGTAGAGGCCAGAGGATGATTTAATTTTCATTAATTAGAGCTTTGGTTGGATTGTTAGATTATTTCTTTTTCTTCTTTAAATATCTGTTGGGAAGGTTGTGTGCTAGCTTGTAATTGCTGCTAAGACTACAGTAGTGTATATTTACAAATCTTGCTGTGTTAAAGATCAGTTAATTTCAGAAGAAAAATCTTGAGCTTTTGATGCACATCTTAGTTGACAAAACACTAGTTAGTGTCTATCTAAAATAACTGTTATCTTATTAACCTTGAAACCTTTTGTATGTAATTATTGGATACTACTGGGCTCATTTCTTATGAAATTGAGTTGTTTTCTAATCTTCCATTTTTATTTGAAGACAAGCTTGGTCATGTAAAGCTTTTATATGTATATTTTACACTTTATAAGTGTTAATTATAGTCTTAATAGCACTTAATCTAGTTAGACAAGTTTGATTTTTAAGAATAATCCTTTAATCTAGTAGGGTGAGTGTGTATAATTGCCAGGTGAAATGTTGCAACTTCTTTTTTAGGAGGCATTTGTTCATTGACAAGTCTTAAAATTACCCATGTGGCAACTGAAATGCAGATTAAAAATTTCCTTATGGTATGGTCTAAATTACTATCTTTTATGCTCTCAAAATTATAACCAAGTAGTAAATTACCACACAGAAACTGTAATATTCTTTTGAAAGGTACTCGGTATTTCCTTCCTTCAGATGGTATTAACTTCTGTTTTCTGAATCACCACCACTAGTGCAGTTGAATTCAGTATAGTTAAGAGATACATGGTCACTGAATGTGAGCAAGTCTTGAAGAATGCTTTATTGTGGGTTTTTTTGGCATGAGCAAAGCCTATCAACACTACAGCTTTTAAAAAAAGGGGGTTGTCGTGTGTGTCCCCAGGTGTGTTGCTTGTCTTGTTAATTGCTTGCTTGGGGTAGTTCTAGTCCTCCTGTTTGGGCTATTTGAAGGTGGTCTCAGGAAGGTTGTCTTCTGCCTTTCTGATCTCTGAAGGTTGTGATGATAGGTGCAAGCATACCAGAAGGAAATGAACTTCTTCATACTTCAGCAAAAGCTCTAGTAGAACTGCAGTTGGTCTCCACAGTTCTTCAGCCTGTGGACCCTCTCAGTGAGGAGGTCTTGTGCTGAAGACCACGTCGTGCTTTGCTCTTTATCAGCCTGAAGCCAGGCAGAACAGCAGGGTGGCTTGTTGTGTGCAGACTTGGAGTTGGGGGCTGGCTGTTGGTTCCTGTGCTGATGATCATCTACTGGGTGATTCAAAAGAAACTCTTCTGTAATGATGGAGCAGCACAGAATTTGAAGAGCATAGTGTTTATAAATAGGGGGGAAAAAATGCTTTGAAACCTCTGGAGTATGAGTCAGGAAGAATATGTGTGTTCACACAGAACTGAAACCCTCAGTAACTGCCACACAGCCACATATACCAGTCACTTTATTTCTTAGATTTTTCTAATTCAAGCATGACTGTAAAGATTCATCTCCTCCTAAACTGAGCTTTGTGATCTTGGTCAATTTTTTGTAGAGACCTGGCTGTGTGTATCTATGTTGCATCTCTGAAAGGTATGTGGAGGTGGAGCAAAAAGAAAAAGAAAAAAATCTAGCATGCCCCAAACCACTTGCATATTCAGAATCTAGACTTAAGAATTGCACACAACTGCATCTGTTCTTTGCACATGGCAGAGTACAAATAAGGAGTTCCACCAGCATAGTTGGTGTAATGTCTAAAATATGAAAGACAAGCTGCATAGTAACTGTACTGACTCCTTAGAAAAATGACTGGCTTAGACCTGCTGTGTGACAGCAGCCTGGTGTCAGCATCACTTTCTGCTGGCTTAAGCCATGATCCTTGGAAGATTCAGTGGCTTTGTAAACTAATTAAAAAATTAAAATAATGTATGACAACAATAGTGTATGTTGGAAGTAACAGATCTTAATTTTTTCCTGCATCAGAACCATGTTCAATTCTTAAATATTTTCTCGGAAAACAATTTTCATTGAAATCTCTAGGACTAAATTGGACACAAGCACTGGAAGAAGCTAAAGCTTACTTTTCACTGCTGTGGGAATGGCATAGATAAGGGCATTACATTGAAGGATAACTTCTGGAAAGGAAGCAGAGGTTTAGGGAGCTAAGCTTGATACCTTATACTGAGTGAACTGAAATGTCTTGAGGGATGGAGGCAGCAAGCAGGTCAGTAAGGAAAACTGCAAGATGAATGAAAACTCAGTGAAAGAGCTGCCAGTCTTGTCTGCAAGTAGGATTCCTTGCTTGTCTGCAAGCAAGGAATATTATTCCAGATAATATTCTGGAAGAGATTTCCTAAAGATCTAGGAACCTACATCATCATAGGTTCAAGTGCAGCCTCAGAGCATTAGAAAAGAGGTAAAAAGAGTTCATTACAGACTGGGAAAATAGTTTCAAAACTGTGAACTGACAGTAGTGTGAAATACAGGAACTAAGACTGCAGAGGTTTTATGTCTTCTGGGATCTTCTGGTTTTGTAGAGTGTCTGTCTTTTGGTGCTTGTATTTCAGAGCCTGTTTCAGTGAGGCTACACATTTAGTTTGAGAGTATTTAGAAGTGCAGTGCAGCTTCTTGATTCCTCTTCTAAGGGAGATTTTAAACATTCTCCATCATGTTTTCCTCCTTTTCTGGCAGGGAAATTATTATCCTTTAGGAGCAAGGTAACTATATAGAAAATATTTGATTCTGAAGTCAAATATTATGACCCATTGGAAGTTTTAGTGTTCAGTACCAATGGACTTCAGAAGTTATCTTCCACACATGACTTGAGTGGCTGTATGTGTTCTAATGTTCTAATTCTGTTCTAGTTCTTTGTTCTAATACTTTCTCTTTTTCCAAATTTCAGGAATTGTGAATGACAAAGAGTCCAAAGATTCCATTACGGAAGGAGAGAACCTGGAAGAGGATGAAGAGGAAGAGGAAGGTGGAGCAGAGACAGAGGAACAATCTGGAAATGAAAGTGAAGTAAATGAGCCAGAAGAAGAGGTAAACTTAATAATTTACCTTGTCTCACATAAAAAAGAATGACTAATCAGTATTTTGATTATTAATTACTTTTTAAAGCCCTTCTGTGTCACAGAGTTAGCAGGTGAAATGTGGGTATGCCCAACCCAGTCAGTACTGTGAGGGTATTTCCATCCTGGTTTTCTAGATTGAAAACTGAATCAGAGTTTCTGAGGTTTATTACAGAGAAACTGTCAGAAACTTGAACCTGACAACTTTGCTCATGGTATGTGCTACTTCTCAACAAAACAATGCCTTCAGTTTTTTGGCATGAAAACACTTTCATATAATTTTCTTTACCTATTGCAGAAGCAAATGTATTGACTAGATGTCAAAGCAGTCATGTAAGAAAAATAACAGGTGTTCAGAGTATGCCTGTATAATATGAATAAATAAAAGATTTATGGAGCATAACAACCTTCCTTGTTTACTGTGCCAGTAATCTTTTGAATCAAAAATGGTGGAGCCAGTAAAAAAAAACCAGACATGTACATAGAAATTCTAAGTTGTCACTATGACACAGCAAAGTTGACATGATAATGGTAGTGTTATGAGAAAATGAGTTCATCAAGGAAATAGGAAATGCTTTTTCTCCTTATGCTTAGGTTGGTAGGTTTACTGGTAAGCTTTCTTTCACCTTTGCCTCTCAGCATTAAAGTTCCTGAAGTTTGGCTGGGTTTGTGTCTTTACCCACAAATTAATAGTACTAGAAACGTAAAGGACTGACGAGTGAGGAAGGGACCCCTCGAGATCTTCTTGTCCAGCTCTCCTTGTTCAAAGCAGGGTTACCTACAGCAGGTTGCCTGCAGCAATGTCCAGTCAGGGTTTGAATATCTCCCAGGATGGAGGCTCCAAAACCTCTTTAGGCTATCTGTTCCAGGTTTTAAACACCATCACAGCAAAAAGGCTTTTTCTTAACATTTAAGTGAAAATTTACCTCTGGATCTATCACTGGGCACCACTGAGAAGAGTCCTACTCCCTTTTCTTTTGTCCCTACCTTCAAGTATTTATACACATCAAGATCTCCCACTCCATTCTGAGTCTTGTGTTGCCCAGACTAAACAATGTTCTCTCTCCCTCAGCTTCTCCTATGACAGGTGCTCCAGTCCCTTAATCATCTTGATGTCCTATTGCTGGACTTCCTCCAGTGTGTCCCTGTCTGTCTTGTGCTGGGGAGCCCAGAGTTGGGCACAGCACTTCAGATGTCTTGCCAGCGCTGGGCAGGATCACCTATCGACAGCACTTTTTCATAATGCAGCCCAGGATGCAGTTAGCTGGCATTGCTGCAAAGGTGCATTGCTGATTCTTGATCAGTTTGCTGTCCACCACAACCCCAGGTCCTTCTGTGCTGAGCTGCTGTCCAAATGGGCAGCCTCCATCCTGCACTGGTCGATGAGGTTATTGCTCCTCACGTGCAGGACTTTGCATTTTGCTCTGTTGAACTTCATGAGTACATTTCATTCCTCCAGCTTGTCCCAGTCCCTCTGTGTGGCAACACAACCATCTGGTGTTATTAGCCACTTCTCCCAGTTTTCTGCTCTACGTTTTGTAAAAATGTCAGATAAAGCTGAGAGAGTTCAGACTGAAACAATGAATATAAAACATAAAAATACACTTTACTGAGACTGAACTGAAATAAACAGATTAGGATAAGGAGAGGGTAGAAAAGGTACAGAAAAAAACCCTGAGGAATCAAATGCAAGTAATCTTTTTTGTTTTACAACAGAAGTTATTTTGTTCTCAAATCTTAAAACATTGAATATTTCAGGAGGGCTCTGACAATGAGGAAGAAGAAGGTGAAGAAGAGGAGGAAGAAAACACTGATTATCTTACAGACTCCAATAAAGAAAACGAAACTGATGAGGAGAATACAGTATGTATTGTTGCTTTGGATAAAGTTAATTGACATTTGTGTCTTTGGTATTCTTTACTGATGGGTTTGTTTTTTTTCCAGTGTTGCTCATAGCATATCTGGAAAAACACAGCAATAACGCTCCCTGCTATTCTTGAAAATTTTAGATCTTATTTTTGTATTTACAAACGTTCTTTACTACCTTCTGAAAATATTTATGCTGTCAACTTTACTACAACACGTTTTCACAGGACTGTGCGCTTTCACAGGTAGCTAGACTGGAAAAGATTGCATAAATGATGGTTTTGCAATGCCAGCAGTGGTAGCAAACTGATACGGTACAACAAGATAAACTAGTTAATTTAGATCTCAAAACTGAAAAGGAGACAAACCAAGAAGTGCCAATTCCCTAAAACTCGGATTTTGGAATGGCAGATCATAACCTCTGTAGCGAAAGACCCCACCCATTAGACCTTGAATTACAACTACATAGTAAGGAAAGTAATGATCATTGTAGCACAATGTGTTGGGTCCTGACTTCAAACATGTTTGTTGGCATGTTGTGCTTTCCAAATCCTTAAAATAGGTGTGGTAGGGTTGGAGACTTCTCTTTGAATTCTTCCCATATCTAGAATGTGTGCATATGCATCTCTACACATATGCTAGTATGTCAGAAAATCATGAGTGACCAGCCTTCAAAATAATTGCTGCAATAAACATAATGGTCATTCAAGAAAATAATCCAGGCTGAACAGTTCTTAACAATTTATTTTTAAAGTTTTTTGTTATGTATTATGTGGAAGCAATATGGATGTTTCCTCCCTTATTTCTAGGCTGAATATTAATATTTTTTGATCTAAAGTAATAGAAGGTTTTTTTTCCCATTGCAATAGGAAGTAATGATTAAAGGAGGAGGCCTTAAGCATGTCCCTTGTGCTGAAGATGAGGACTTCATTCAGGCACTGGATAAAATGATGCTGGAAAATCTTCAGGTATAAATATGTATTAATGTAATTTGCTATGCAGCTAAATGTATTTGATTTTTTTAAGTAAATACATGATTAATGCACAGCTTACAATAGTAAAGAACATGGATGTTTTTCTTAGTTGTGACCTCTTCTCTGCAATTGACATGTTTGGTTAAGTAGCTCTTAGTAAAAGAGCTGTTAATTGTATTGTTTGCCCATACCACATACTGACAGATTTGTTAGGGTTTTTTTTGATGAATAGTAACTACGTCCAATACTATGGAGCACTTCTGACTTTATCCTAGACTATCCAAGCCTGGATTTTAATGTGTTTAAAATGTAGCTGCATTTAAATTTGTGTAACCTTTAAGTCCCGTTTTGGTTTTGGTTTTGTTCAGTCACAGGTGGTAAGTATTTAAGTATTGAGTATTGCAAGCCCTGTATGAGAAATATGTTAATAACATGTTACCAAAAAACCTTGAATGTAGAATGTTTGTTCTGAACTGGGTTTAACCAAGTCTGTAGATTTCTTTCCTTACAAGGTTATCTGAAATTCCTTAGAACTCTAAAGTGTTCCATCCCTGTAGCTTTCTGCTTCACGAGCAAGGAAATCCAAGGAAAATATAATAAAACCTAATGCATTTATTTATATATTACTCTGTTTTCTTGGAAGTTTAAAACTTTTGTCAGTCATGAAAATCTGAATGTTGCCAGGACTGACTGACATGTTCAGCATCTCATCATTTATAGAATTTACTCTTATTTTACTAGCAACGGAGTGGAGAATCTGTTAAAGTCCATCAGTTGGATGTTGCTATCCCTCTGCATCTCAAAAGTCAGCTCAAGAAGGGTCCCCCACTTGGAGGTGGGGATGGAGAGTCTGAGTCTGGAGACACGATGCCATTTGTCATGTTAACTCGAAAAGGCAACAAACAGCAGGTAAGAGGTCACGTAGGTTATAGATCCTGCTTAAATAAATAACATTCTTTCACTCTTCTGAAAGTTGCACTCGTGACTTTTGAAGCCACACAGGCTTTTAGTTTTTTTTATCCTTTTATCAGATTAGGATGCAGGCATCTTAGTTTTTATAAATAGAAAATACTGTATGTATTTTCTTGGAATTCTTGGTTGTTAATAGGAACCATGTAGGAAAGTTCAGTGCTTAAATTATACTGTTGCCAATTATGCTTTGTGATCACAGCAGTGGGACAGTGGTGTGTTTTATGTATATTTTAAACATAGTTGTTGAAGATGAATGCTTGCAGTTGGTGAGCTGCCACTGGAGGTTAAAAGGAGTAGAAGAGAAAAGGAGAAGGAATGTTCCAGAATCTTCAAGTTTCTGCTGATTTTTCTGAACACCCATTCAGCTTCAAATCAAGATAGACAGTTTTTGCTAAATTCCATTTCCTAAGTAACTGCCACTTGGTTGAATTTGTTCAACTTGGAAAAATGCCATTATCTCTGAAGGCTTTTTTTGGAGACTCTTCCAGGACGCACTAAGTGAATCTCTCAGATTAAATGGAAATCACGTTGATAAAACAAATAAACCCCTTCCTTCATGCAGCCAAGATATACATTTGTCTTGGCTCTTTTCTCCAGTATATGTTTGAATTTTCCTGGGTCAGCAAGTGCGTAGTATACAAATCAATACCTAACACATTCCACATGCATTTCTCATCATGGTTTAGGTTCTTTAAAGAAACCTTTTCATATTATTAATATAAATTGATGATGAAAATTAATTACTCTAGTGCTTTCAGGTATTTAGATTTACAAGGACAAAAGAAAACAGTCTCGAGTTCCACCAGGGGAAGTTTAGATTAGACATTAGATGAAACTTCTTCCCTGAAAGGATAATTAAATTCTGCAATAGGCTACCCAGGGAGGTGGTTGAATCACCATCCCTGGAGGTGTTTTAAAGACACATAGCTGAGGTGCTTAGGAACATGGTTTAAGCACTGGGCTCAGTAGAGTTAGGTTTAATGGTTGGTAGAGTTAGGTTATGGTTGGACTCAATGATCTTTGAAGGTCTTTTCCAATCAGAACAATTGTGTCTGATCTGTGTCATCCATGCCATTACATTGCTTTTAACACATACTACACAGTAGTGTAATAGTTCAGGTATGTAAAGCTGAAGTAGAATCTTTCTCTTTCTCCATGGGAAAGACAGTGTACAAATCCACATAGAAAGTGAGGTCTGTTCTCATAAAACCCTTGAACTAGTGAGTGCATGCAATTCCAAATCTGGTTTTAAGCCTTGTTAGTCTTTTAAGAAAATGCTTTGCTGTGTGTTAGGAAGATGTAAGTGGTGATGCCTGCTTGAGTGGACACGTACGTGCCTGCATTTTAGTATTGATGAATAACTGATTTACTTACTACATTTGGTTATTCTGTTTTCCTGGAACTAGATTGTTGTATATGAAGTTCTACAGAAGTTTTGAGTGGAGATTGTAATGGTTGTCTTTGGGCTGAAAGGGATTTAAGAGAACTCCATTTTTAAAAAAGTGTTCAGTTTTTTCAGGATAATTTACTGAGAGTATCTGTAGTTACCAAGAATGACCAAAGTTACCAAAAGAAAGCAGAACTTGTTCAGGAGCTTTCCCTGCTCCTCCCCCAGTATTTGCTTTTGGGAGTTGTCTCTTCCTGCCAAAACTCCTTTCAGTCTTTCTAGAAATGAAGAAAATAGTTGCTTTATAGAATACTTCAGTTCTTGAGTCAATGACAGGCTTCTTTGTTCGTGGTTCTGTATTCAGAAAAAATGTTTTAGTAGTCAATTTTAGTAGAAAAATAAGCAGGAAAAAAAGAGGTGGAGTTGAAAAGAAAATAATTATTCATTCTTATGGTACTTTATTTTAAGTCTGCATGAGCAGAACATGGACACTTTTGAAGTGAGGGAAGCATACTTTACTATTAAGTTGTAGCTGTAAACATTCTGCTTTTTAACCAGTAAAAAGGAGCTTGCAAACAACCTTGAAGCTTATAAGTAACTTTCATCTGCGCAGTCACTGGAGTGATAAGCATCACCACCTCACTATGACATCAACCTAATCTCTTGTTATGTTAGCAGTTGGTTTGGTTTCTGTGCTCTCTGTCAACAGTGCTACTGAAACTAGAAACTTCAGGAGGTACTGAATGAAAATGCAATGTGCTGTGCTTCAAGATTAATGTTTGAGACTTAAGGTCCAGTCACTTAAATGCTCAGTTTACATGCCAGTATTCAGCCAGATTTTAGTGGGGCATTGACAACTATTTTTTTTCTTTTTTAAACAACACAAAACCCCCCTGTTTGCCAGCATCATACAGCCTGAATTAATAGTCACTTCAGGCTGATCGTGTCCTTTTTGTTACACTGTGACAGGGAAACAGGCAATAGCAAGGATATTGGGTAGATCAGTGTCTTAAAATAGGTGGCTGGATTTTTTCACCTGTCAGTTGTTGCCACAGAAGTTCCATGACAAAAACTGTAAAACTGAACATGCTTGTTGGAAATCAGACAGTGACACCATGATTTATCCAAAAGCCGTGGGAGAAGAAGGGTAAATAAACACTGACATGATCACAAGGCATCCAGTCTGAGGTCTGTTTCATATTGTTTGTTTTTAAAACTATCCAAGAAGTTTTAAACCAAGCAAGCATGAACCAGAGTGAGATTTAGACAGTATGGAGTCATGAAGTAGCACAAAGTGTGCTTCATTCCCAAGAGAAAAGATTTCCTTTCATTTGAAAGATTTTTAGTAGGATTGTATAGAACCTATTCTATATCCATAGAATTGTTGAGTCTGTCCTTCAGTGTGAAGTTCTTTATCCCAGTGATGTTTTTATCAAATCTGTAATTTAATCTAGTCTGCTGAATGATTTCTGATCTTTCTTCAGTTTACCGTCTTCTAAGTTGAAGTCCTTATGTTCTGTCCCCATCTCATGGATTTTATAAGAGGTTTTTAATATACCTACTTAATGTTTGCAAATCAGAAATGTTTTGTTTGCTCAGTAATCATCATACCCTTTAGTAATTGTCATCAAAGATCTGTTTTCAGCTGGCAACCGTCTGATTGCCTTGAGATACTGGCTCAGTGATATTTTGTTAATTACCAGTCTGGGGGTTTTTTTTGTATCTGTTATGTTTTCACATTTTTTCTACTTTAAGCATCCTGTCGGAAAACACTTACCAATTCCATTAAGCTGATAAATCCATAGAACAGATATCAGAGACACAATAATATTGATGAGGAGCTTAATGGGGAAGCCAAGGAATTATTTTAATCATGAAATGCTGCCAGTGAGGTAGTTATTTGTGTAGTTTGCATAAAATGGATTTGTCAATATCTGGGAACATGCATAGTCTGCTCAGCAATAGGTAACTAAAGTTTACTTTTCTCTTGGAATTTCAAGAACTTCCACTTTTATTCTTCTCTGAACACCTTAATAACAAGCTTGTATTCATGTTCAATATAATATGCTATTACCCTCCTCCTAGAAAGGATATTTGTTCAATTTATCCCAACTAAAAAAATCTTCTGGTTGATAAGGTTTCACTGTAACCCACTTTTTCTGAAGTCTTTGCAAGAGTCTTAAAGGTTTCAAACAGTTTGTTTATTAGCTTGGTGTCTTCTCACACTCATCATTCATCTGCTGCTAGTGGGGCTCTACTATTGAATAGATACCTTGAGATTGCTGAGTAATTATTGCATTAAATACTAACCATAAGCATTAAGACCTTAGCTTTTACTATTTATCTTTTCAACAGGGGTTTTGATAATGTATCTTTCTGCCTGCAGCTTTTGACAATGCAGCAGAAAAGAGCCCTTAGAAATTTGCCCCTGCTTCTGTTTCTGTGGTAGTAGATCTCAAATGACAAGAACAAGCAGCAGAATTCAGAGCAGTTCCTGGAGCACCAAGAGTGATTATCTTTAAATACATTACCCTACCCATAGCATGGAAATACGTATTCCTAATGGATGTGCAGTTGAAGGGGGAAGTGAAGATTTTCTAAATATGTTCACAAACTTTGTCATTAAGTTGTTATTAAAAGTTGTTGTTTCAATTGCGGATAAAATTAAGAATCACTTATCAATTTTGAAACAATTATAAAAAAAAAATTCTGTGGAAGGAAAAACTGGGATTTTGAATCTGGGGAGAGAGAAAACATCTTCCCTGTATCTGTCTGAAAATCTCAGCTGTATTTTTGTTTGGGAGAGGGTACTTCTGTAGGAGTAGTATAGTAGTACCAGGCTTACCTTTAACGTAGCCTATGCCAAATCAGATAATGTGCTATATAGAATGGATGTTTGGGTGCAGGGGAGGAGGAAAGGGTTACATTTAATACCAGAGTTGTCTCCAGACTAATACAAAGCCCTGTGAAGCTAGAATAATTTGTAAAAGTACCAACCAGGAGATATCTGAAACCCTTAAGAGCATTTCTCCTCTGTTATCACAAGGGATAATGGTAGCAGTTCTGCTCAGGGGCTTCATCTCTTTGGAAGGCAGAGACCTTTGGAGGGAGATGCAGCTTTTGGAACCAGCTGCATCAGCCTATTTTGTACATTCCAGTGTGTCTTCAGGGAGTCTAAATACCTTGTATTTCCTCATGCTGCCTTATGTGAGTTAGAGTTAGAAACAAAGCAAAAAAAATACCCACCACTTTTCAGGAGAAACTTCTCTAGAAAGTATCTTATTACAATAACAGAGAAATCACCATAATCCTTCTGCTTTATGGATTGCTTTGTGGCTGTTTTGTTGTGGTTTTTTTCCTGTAATGGGCACTTAAAAACTTTCGTTTGCAGTTTAAGATCCTGAATGTACCAATGTCTTCTCAACTTGCTGCAAACCATTGGAACCAACAGCAAGCTGAACAGGAGGAGAGAATGAGGATGAAAAAGCTCACTTTGGATATCAATGAACGGCAGGAGCAAGAGGACTACCAGGGTAAGGAAATAATCAAATATTTACTTTTTTTATCTTTTTTTACAGGAACTTTCAGGGATCTACAGAGAATATTATTTGTTATAATTAGCAAGTTCTGAATATTCAGTTGTAACACTTCGTGGAAAACCTCTATGTTTAGTTTGTCATCCATTATTTACTCCCTGATCTCTGTGCTTGAAGAAGTTTTTATAGCACTTCTGTGAAAGGAGTTCTCAATAAATCTCAGCATTTCAGTTTATTTTGGGCAAGGGGAACAACTGAGACTTTTCCTAAATAAGATAAGTTAACATGAATCTTCTTGTGATATTGTCTCCATTACCGCAAGAGAATTGAGTTGGTTTCAAGCGGAATTAATTCAATGCAACTTAAACTTTTAGATGGCTTGTTAGATATTAGTCGGGAAAGGTATTTAGAATCCTCATCAGTCTTGCTAAGGCTTGCAAATAGTGAGAGAACCTTCACCTGAGAAATAGAAACTGTGACCAGCTTCAGAATGCTAAAGGGTCTAGGAGTACTACACATCTGCAGTATAACATGTTAACAGAATGAAGGTTTCATACAAATTAGATGATCTAATTTGTTTTTTAAACTATGTGCAAGCCAGGCATTTTGGAACCTGGGTGGACTGAAGCAAACAGTTGATACAACAGATCGCATAGGCCCTAAACTGGTGCACTTAGTGTTTTTAATTGTTGGGTGGTTTGTGTTTTCATTTGGTTTTTTTAAGAGTCAATTTTCTTCAGCTTACTCAGATAGTAAACAAAGCCAGACCAATAAAACTGATGGTATTCAGTTCTTATGTTAGTATTTCTATTTGAACATCTGCAGACTTCTTGCTGAAGTTTTCTGTAAAGGTGTTGCAGCCTGGTGTTAATCACAGTCTAAGTAGTTAATTAGCAGGAAATCTCATTTAAGGTATTTAGTGAAAGGTCATCATTCATAAAGAAATGGGAAGTTTACATTTAAAACAGCTCTGGCTCTAAAAGTACTATGAAATCTAACACTGCTTTCAGAATTTTGATAGTACAAGAACTTGTAAAAAGGAGTGTTCTTCCCAAGTGAGTTTGCAGAACTCTGAAATGGCAAAGCAATATATTAATATATTAAACATCTTAATCAGCTTAAAAGCTTCTTTTCCAAGGTACTCCCTCTAAAGTCACCTGTGAAAAAAGAAAGAATAGACTCTGGAGTTAGACATTTATGTATCTTTCTCAGATTTTTTGGGTGTTTTTTTTTTCTCATTAATGATATTTCTGATATTTTTACTGGTCAGGGCATTTAGATTTTTGTCTTGTCATATGATTTTGTTGGTATCTTTAAAATCAGTTTGTTTAACTTAGGGTTTTATTGTGAGCAACTGTGCTTATCCAAAAAGGGTCTCCAAGAGAAACCAGTCAGACAACTGATAGCAATTGCTAACTAATAATAGACAATTATTTTTTCTACTCATAAACTTTCTGGATGCTCTATATAAAGCATTAATGTAGGGGAAACAAATCGACACAGAAGAAATAGGGGTTTTTCATAATTTACATCAAATTTTAAAAATGGCTGTTGATTTTTTTTTTATTAACCAGGGTAATACGTATAGTTAAACCAATCTAAAAAGGACATTTTAATCAGATTTAATTAAACAAACCAAATTATATCCATTTCTGGGACTATTTTTTCTTTAGCTTTTGTGCAGTTGATTGTTACTTTTGAAGAGTTGGCTTCTCTGTAAGAAGTTGGCACATATACATTGAAAAAAAGAGTTGGTTTTAATTTCCGTTTCAAGCTGTGAAATTAGCAGCAGAGTAATAAGTCTCAATTTCTGGTAGAAGGTCTCAGTGTTGTCCTGATATTTGCACCTACATGTGTGTTTTTATCTACACAGAGTAGCTAACAGATGAAAATTTACCAGTGTACTTCAAAGTCATATCAAATGATTATTTAATACTTCAGCAATGTTTAGTAATATTACAAACATTTTTCATTTAAAAGAGGTATTAGGAACTGGGTGACTCTCTAATTCAGTATTTTTTGTGTAGATTATTTCTTTCTTCATTGAAATCAAAGATGGGGGTGACATGCTTAGCTAATGCATTGTGTCCCTTTGCCATTTCTTCCTTCTCAATTACTCCTCAGTTACTGACTTTTCACAAACCCAGGTATTTTCTTTCTCCTACAGTGTGGAAAACAGAAGAGTCAGGCATGCACGTGCTTGCTCGTTCATTGCTTGCTCCTAGCACCTGGCTGGCAATGTACCGTCATCTCCTTGTTTTCTTCTTGGTCTTGTCATTGCCAACAGAGATCTCTCCTGGCATACAGAATGGTTTTGAAGGATGTTACTTCATGATGTTTACAAAAACAGACTGTCATTGTGTTGAATGGCTTTCTTTGCTTTTTCCAGGCATTTATAGGAGAGTACGTACAGCATGAATACATGAATTTACACCAATATTGTGTATTAAATCATTGATAGTTTCTCCAAGACTGGGTGTCTGTTTCTCCTCTATCCCAGGAAGTTTTCAAGGCCAGGTTGGATGGCACCCTGAGCAACCTGATCTAGTGGGAAGTGTCCCTTCCCATGCAAGGGGATTGGAACTAGATGATCTTTAAGGTCCCTTCCAACTCAAATAATTCTGTGATTCTATGATAACTTACTGAAAGCTCTGTGTGCTTTTTGTAAATGGTGAGATGATCTCATTAGTCTCCAGTTTTGCCCTGTGCAAATCATTGTGAGAGTACTGTTTGTTTATAGCAGGTGATAGGTGTCTCCAATGAGACTAATGAAGATTAGAGAACCAGACAGAGCAGACTTTCAAAACATAATCTGGTTAACAGCTTATTCCAGTTCTCCCCTTCATTTATTCCATATGTATTTACTGAGCAATGCAGACTCTTGCACAGGTGGACTGTCAGAGTTCCTTTCCATTAGATGCACTAATATATGGGCAGGGGTTATGTGGAGGTTCCTCTGGTGCATTCCTAGTTCTGTTGGATATTTGATATCCATTAGCTTAGCCTGGTAAAGGGTCATTTTTACCATTAAATTAGATTTTAGAAATGACGTTTTACCAAATGCCAAAACACAAACTTATCTAGCTTGAACTGCTCAACTGGTGGATGTCCAGGGCTAAACTGGGCAGTGTAGGATTCTTTCTGCACCCACCTGTTTCTTCCCACTGATCATGAACTGAAAAACTCCATCCATGAGACAGCTGGTGTAATGTAGGTCAGTCGAGTCACCCTCTCCAGGTGCTTGTCTTCTCTATAAAAGGATCCTATTATGGTTAGCTTAGACTTAAATACCTGACTTCTCAATGTCTAATTGTACCGCAGGTTTCTTGCTGAGTCTTTAATTGGCAGCGACATTGTCCAGTGGTTACTATTTTGGGGTAGTTTCATGTTGTGGGTTCTCAGACTGCTGTGAAGCTTTGTCCCTGATCATTGATAAAGAAAGTGGTGGCTGGTATGTTTGGAAAGAAAGGTCACAGCCCTTTTCTTAAGCACCTGTGATGAAAACACTTGTAAGAACATCTGGAAATGCAAGTTTGTATTATGGGGTAGCTTGGATTGTTCAAAACTGTCTATGCAATTCAGTAACTTTTTTTTTTAATTAGCTATTGTGGAATATCTTTGAGTATTAACCCTAAAGTGTAAACAATGTGTCTTTTTTTACTACATGGCCGTGAAATACCCTTGGGTAAAATCCTCTTTATAAAGTTGGGTAGAAGGTGTATTCAACTTCCTTGTGTTTGAAATTACAGAAATGTTGCAGTCTTTGGCACAGCGTCCAGCCCCAGCAAACACCAACCGGGAACGGCGGCCTCGTTACCAGCATCCGAAGGGAGCACCTAATGCAGATCTAATCTTTAAAACTGGTGGGAGGTAGGACAATCTTCCTTTAAATGTGGTAATTCTGGTTCTAGGCAAGCAATTACTTCTGTAATTGAAATGGATAATGATCTGTGTAGCACGAGTGCATTGGTTAGCTCTTTCCAATCTAAACCATTCTGTTAAAATACTGAGCAGTGTTTTGTGCTTATAACCAAGGGTCTGTAAATACCTTCTCCACATTGGAAGCCAGAAGATTATTTTTCAGTTGTGAAATGGCTGGCAGAATCTGAGCCTCTTTATAGGGGAAAACAGACAAGTCTGCTTTCTCAGTGAGAGGGATTGCTCAGAAATATCTAGAGAAATTTCCATTGTGCATTTTCAGTTTGAAACTGTGGCCTATATATATATATTTATCTATTTATTTATTTATTTTGAAGCCCTGAATGAAAAGAAAATGTAAGAGTGGGGAGAGGGGAGGAGTATCTTTGATGGTATGCAAGAGCATCCTGAAAACACTGTTAATACGAGAAGAGCTGTTTCAGATTGCCTAATGGTAATTCTGCAGCTTTAATGCATCTCTCTGTCTCTCTTTTCACTCAATAAGCTTGAGAGTAAACCATTAAATTAACTCTGCAGCACAAACTTGAATAGGCAGGTGAAACAGACTGCTTTCATGTTTCATTCTTCTCTGCAAGTTAATTTTGGAGGTGGGTTGATGGGAGCAGCAAGTGGGAAGGCAGAGTTTACCTACTAATGAGTCTGGTTTTGTAGATTAGAAGTTAATCTAAGGTACTAATGTTCCAGTAATATTGTCAACTTGTTTCTGGTACATTTTTATGGGCAGTTTATAAGTTCCTGGTGCTCACCCGCTGCACTGAGACCCTTTACAGATACTACTTCTAGTAAAAATTCCCTTTTTTTTGAAAACAGGCTGCGTTTTAAAATAAATTTTAAAAAAAAGGTATTAACCAGATATAACTCACTAAAATGAACAGTTCTGTCCATTTAGCTTTTTTGTGTCACTGGCCTAATACTGTAATAGAAATATAAGCTATTCAATAACCCTGAGTTGCTGTAATCCAGGTGTGTCATAGATGGCTATGCAGCCTTCTCTTCTTTTGGTCCTCTCTCCCAAATGCTTTGCAATCTGTATGAAGAGCACACTGCAGTTATTTTTTAAACATACCAGCCAGAGCAGTGGATGTGATATTTGCAGGTTTTTTAAAAGCAGTTTCTTTTGAAAGCTTGTTATTTTCAATTTTTTTTAGGGAAAATATGATTTAGGATTTAACTGTAAACTAGGTCAGAGGTTGTCCAATGAACAGTTTAAGTAGTTTTTGCTTGTTCAAATAACTGTGCCATGCACTTTCAATTCTGGTGTAGTTTTGTATTATGTAATGTACTCTTTGTTCCCTTTAATCTGTAAGCTCTTTAGAGCAGAGACCAGGAAGTTTGTTTCAGCAGGCATATTTTATTTTTTGTGTGGTGCAGTGCTCAGGCTTGCAGTCATGCATCAGTTGAGACATCTTAGCCTGTAGTAAGGGAATGTTACTTTTCTTAACCCCCACGGAAAGATATTTGAGCAAAGATTTATTTATTGGAGGCTGTGGGTCCACCAGTGATTTACCTCTCCTAGTATAGGTTGTCTGTTGCCTACTATTTTAGAGCTTCTGATTTACACTATGTATTTAAGATTCTCTTCTGATTCAGAAGGCTGAACTGCAGTCTCTCTGCCCAGACTACCCTCAAGTTTTAGTTAAGAAGTTACCCCATGGACTCTGAGGACACTAGAGGATCTTCCTATTTGCTATCAGCAAATGGGAACTGAGCTATTAATTTTAGTATCTGTTTGAAGAAGTTTTCACTTTCTTATATGATGGAACCAATTTGTATATTACAGAAGTTATCACTCACATGAAGAGTGAGCTGTGTTGTGTTCTTTCTTCTTTGTATGTGGAGATGACCAAAGTATTTTGTTTTTTTCTTGCAATAGTAACTCAAATTTCTTGGAAATAATAATAGATATCATTTTCTTTAAGGTATGTAACTTTTTATTTTAAATTTCCTGAGGTTATAGATAATCTGAGCAAGTAAATCTCCTGCTTGGTTCCACTGTAATTCACAGTCTGACAGGTTCTGATAGCTGAGGTTGGGATGAGGACTGACTTGCATTTCAAGTAGTGTTCAGAGTATTCAGAGTAAAGAAATCAATTTATACCCAATCAATTGTACTGTGTTGCTAAACATCTGCTAAGCACCAAGTTTCAAGAATCTTTCAGAAAGCTAAGCCCAAATCTGCTGTCATAATGGATGATTCAGAAATTAATGAAGGCAGCACTAGGTTATCTTGCATGTTTTTGGCCTTGAACAACTGGATCTCACTTTGCAATTAGCCATGCTGTCCCAGCAGGATTTGGTCTAGGTGACCTCCAGAGGGCCCTTGGAACTTAAATTTTTCTGTGATTCTGTTTTGGTCTAGCAGGTTGCTAAACCAGAAAAACCCCAAAACACCCATAAATGTGTCACCTCCTTTTTCTGTGATAAACCCGCAGAAAGTGGAAGAATGATTTAGTGGCTGTGGCAATACAGGATGCATTTTGTTAAAAAACAAGAGAGAAATCTTTTGCAGTGTTTATTTTATTTGTTGTCTATTTATGTCTTTTCTGCAGTGAATTTTACAGGCTTTGGCATATATCTTCCTATTTAGTGTTTACAAAATGCTGGATCAAAAATTGGAGTTTATTCCTGTTTATTTGTAATCGCCTTCTTGTAGAGCCTCAGGTTTTAAGACCTGCTAATCCTGCAAGGAGGAGATTCTTTCTGGGACACAAAACATTTAAGGCTGCCTGGCCTTTTAAAGGCAACTTGCTGTGACTCCATTAAAAGCAGGATTCCTTGATTTGCATCAGCAGAACTGGGAAGGCAACAATTTTCACTCTTGCCTTCAGTTCTGTCACATTTGTGTATTAGAAGAGGAGTTTGGCTATCAAGCTGTTAGACTGATACCTTCAAAAAACAAAATTTACAAAAGTAATCGGGGTTTTTTGGTGATGAGATTATAATTAAAATACTGATTTATAGCTCTGGAGAACAGCCTCTCACTTCAAAAAGTGTTTTTCCTTTGTTTAAGGAGGATTGAGATCCATAATAGCTTGCTTATAAAGTGAAATGTAAATAACCACATTTCATTAAATCTATTAAAAAAAAATGGATTGCCAAGAAAGAAAAAAATAGAGTGAGAAATTTGACTATACAGAAGTCAGACTTACTGAAGATTAATTTTTTTACTTGTTAAACCTCTCTTTATTAAAAGCAGGAACCTCAAAACTCACTGCTGCTTTGGAAGTATGGTAAGGAAAGAGAACCTGTCTGTGTCAAGAGGCCTGTTGGGATGTAGACAAAGCTGACAAACTAGGTCATGTTCAAGTTAATTGGTAATTTCAGGGCTCCTGTGCATCTGGCTCTTACTTGTCTTTAACTCGAATAGAAAAAAAACAAAACATGAAGCATAAAGCTAATAACAGGATGCTAGGATTTTATTAGCTAAATATTACCAAAGAGTATTTCATTAATGCTGAAAAATCAGTATAGATAATAAGGAAAAATGTGAACTTGGCATGCTGTCCTGTTTCAGATACTGGACAAACACAGTTCATACCTCACCCCCTGTGTAGCTGATGTATTGGCTACTATTGCATTTTGAGGCTCTGAATTCACTTCTGACTGACACAGCAGAAGTCTCAGGCAGCCTAAATCCAGTTTCTGTGTTAGCCTCAGTCACACCTGATTGTCATAGGCTGTCACTGGCTCAGACTAGACACACTTTTGGGTGTTGGCCTGGCACTGTCATGAAGTGACAAATCTGTCCCTTGGTACATCACACTGCCTTTGGAATCTTAGGTTGTCATTTTCAATCATCTCTTGTATTCTTCAAAAAAAGAGAGGTCATCACTTCAGCAGTGATACTTTGTTCTTGCTTCAGAGATGTTTATGATTCAGTGGCTCCCATCTTCACGTTCTAGATATCATAAATACTAAAAAAATTCAGTGCTCTATTTAATTGTGTGCTGGGTCACTTCACCTTACGCTTTGCCATCTTTTCCACCAGTATTTTAGTCTTGACCTTTTCTCAGCTCTCTCTTGAACCTGTACTACATCCTTTTCCCTAGTGGATACACATGCTAGTGTAGCTTTCCATGAAAGCTATTCAAACTCAGCAGAGAAATTCCAGCCTCCCTTTTCACCTCTTTGATGGGAGGAAAGCCCAGGGTAGAAATGTGAAGGGGGAGGGGAGGTTCCAAACCCTGCAGCTTCTTTTTGTGTGCTGCACTGGAACTGAAGAAAAAACGAATAAGAAAAGCCAAGTCCTCAGGTTTTTGTTTTGGCAAGATGGTGCTTGTTGGGCTCTGCAAATGTAGGTGCCAGTCTAACCCATATAGCGAAGGTGAAGAGAGACCTGATCAAAATTGCAGTTTCAAGGGACAAGAAGACAAGGTTTATTGGCATACATATTTATAAAGACTCTTTGTTTAAAACAGAATGTTTGAACAACAACATGTGTTCTGAAATGCAGTTGTTCCTGGACAGCTAAATTGGTAACAGCTGTTTAAAGCCCAGTGCTACACTTTTTCAATACAAAATTACTAGTTAACGTTTTACAGAATGTAATTTCCAGTTTTGCTGTTGAGAACTTGGTCACAGCAGCAGTAGGAATGTGTTTAGAATGAGTCTAAACACCTTTGCATTTGCTGAAGTGTCTCTCCAGCCCGTATCAAGGTGCAGTGTGTCTGTAATCTGCTGCTGCAGCCACTAATGCTCAGCCTGGTATGTGAACACACACCTGCCCTGTGATGTTTTGTCCAGTTCCATAGGATCTAGGAGACAGGGAAGAAGCTGGTGAGGCACAACAGGTACTTGAGTTTAGGTTTCCCAGGACTGAAGCTAGTACTCTTAAGTATTTTTCTTCTCTTGCCAGTCCACAGGGACACATGTGTGCTGTTTATTATCACAGGGCAGTTCTGTGGGAGGAGAGCAGAAAGCAAAGATCAGGCTCCCTAAGTTATCTCTGTTGTCCATACAGGCAGCAGTTCAGAGCAGGAGTCTGAACTTCAGAGGCTGTTTTCCTCTTTAAGAACTGTCCTCTCCCCCTAAAGCTCGTGCATCTGAAAGCAAGAAAACATACTCAGCATAGTAAGGCACAGAGAGAAACTCACTGTCCATGAAAGAGTGTTATGCTTAAAACAGAGAAATACGTACTGGGTTTTCACTGTGTTTCTACTTCATGTTCCTGGGTTTGTTTAATGTGATTAGGGAAGAGGGAAAGAGAGAAGGGAGAGCACCAAAGTCCTGAAAAGCAAAGCAGTAAGTGGGGTTTGAGAGGAGGTGTTTGGAGAAGGAAGTGCCTGAAATTTATGAAGAAACACATTGCTCCAGAAATACGGAGCATTGTGGATTGATGGAGGACATGAAGAGATTAGGGGGAAGTATGACATTTAATTTCAAAGATATCACATGTTAAGAAATTATATGAAATTTTTGTGATCTTGTGATGTCAGTGATATGCAGAACTGACTTTATTTCATATAGTCTCCTGGGCATGTTTCAGTTCAAGCCATAAGGTTGTCTTGGTGGCTTAAATTCTCCCAACTTCACATGTGCAATTGATTTGTGATTATTACCCTATGCTGTGCTATATTGTTTCTGTACCTTTTTATCGGTTCTGGTTTTCTGCTCCAGCCCTGAGTAGGTAAAAGTGTATCCCCGTGTTTCTCTGTCACATGGAAAATGCAGGCAGGATTAATACTTAGCAGTGGTGTGGAGAAGCTCTCTGTAAGATTTTTATACAAATCAGTGTGTTGGTAGCAAGGAAGGCAGGTGGAGGAGTAGTTTGCAAAAAACTGATTCATTTTACACATAGGGTTCAAGATGTCTTTAATTGCACCTACATACAAAGTTTGACCTTGCCAAATACAGGTTAGGATCATTTGAAGAGAAACGCTGTGGGAAATCATAGAATGGTTGAGGTTGGAAGGAACCTTAAAGATCATCAAGTTCCAACCTCCCTGCCATGAACAGGGATGCCTCCCACCAGACCAGGCTGCACAAGCCTCATCCAAACTGGCCTTAAACACCTCCAGGGAGGGGACTTCCACAACCTCCCTGCGCAACCTCCTCCAGTGCCTTCCTACCCTCATGGTGAAGAATTTCTTCCTGATGTCTAACCTAAATCTCCCCTCTTTCAGTTTAAAACCATCACCCCTTGTCATATCACTATCCTCTCTGGTGAAGAGTCATTACCCAGCTTTCCTATAGCCCCTTCAGGTTCTGGAAGGTGCTATAATGTCTCTCTGAAGCCTTCTCTTCTCCAGGCTGAACAGCCCCAACTCTCTCAGCCTGTCTTCATAGCAGAGGTGCTCCAGCCCTTTGATCATCTTTGTGGCCTTTCTGTGGACCCTCTCCAACAGGTTTATGTCTTCCTGTGCTGAGGGCTCCAGAGCTGTAGGCAGTACTCCAGGTGCAGCCTCACCAGAGCAGAGTAGAGGGGCAGAATCACTGTTTTGAGATGGCTGTTTTGGAAAAAAACTGCTACTCAGATTTTTACCTGCAGCATCCTTCCCTAATCCATTGAAACATTGCTCACTGTGCCTTATCTTCTGCCAATGTGCCATGGCAGCTGCTGTTTTGAAGGAGAGTCATTTTTATGCAGGTAGATACATGCAGCCTTCCTTCATCCCTCCCCATCATCAGTAGAATTATTATTTTAAATGGAGGAGGAGAAATAAAAGCACAGTTCTGCAGTTCATCAGTGTTTGGAGTTTCTTCTCAATTGTGACATTCTGCAAGTGAAATCTCATTCTACTAAATATATTATGTTCCTTATTTTTGCAACCACATAGACAATGTTCCTGTTATTGAGTATGGCACAAAGAACAGGAATATTACTAAAAGATGGTTAAAAGCACATAATGGAAGCAACACTGCAGTAGGGTCTAGTGATGTGTCAGCCCAGAACTTCCTGACAGAAATCTACAGGGTGTTTAAATAAAATACACAAACACTGGATACCAAATGAAAGCAAGATGTAAGAATACAGAACCCGTATGAAAGCTTTAGCTGTTAGAACAAACACTGAAGTTAACTCTGTCCAGTTTCACATAGTTGTAACATTTTCTTTCTTGCAAGGTTTTCAATTAAAAAAAAAAAAAGTTTAGATTAAATTTTTGCTCAACAAATGCTTGAGGTTTTTGCACTAGTGTAAAGAAGCATGAATTGTTTTGTTTACATGGTAAAGGACTTGGGTGTGAAGCCCTGGGGCTTTTGTGTATTTGTAAATGTCTAATTTTTGCTCTGCTTTGCACTACTGAATTGTGATTTGCAATCTAGAAATCAACTGCAAACCAGCCCAGATTCATTAACCAATGGCTGTGCTGAAGTTAGTGATGCTAGATAAACTTCACTGCTAGATTACTCTGGTCTTCTTGTTTCATATGCCTGCAAATTGGTGTAATTTTTCAATGCATATTTATGTTCTTAATAGAATTAAATGTGAATTTTTCTGGGTAGGGACACACTTTCATGAGCAAGGGATGATTGAACATTTTAATACAACTATTATTGTCTCTCTAAAAACATTCTAAACAATTATATGCCTCCAGAAAGCCCTGTCTGACGTTCCTGCAGTACTTCTAAGCATTAAGAAACTGCACAAAAAAATATTAAAAAAATACATAGCTTTTTATCTTTTAAAAATATAAACTATTTTAAAGAACATACTTCACAAATTCACCAGTCAGCTGTGCACTTGAATAGTGGAACGTCTCGTCTGAGAGAATGAGGCAGCTATTTCTGAACAATTTCAGATTCATCTGCTGAGATGGTGTAGGGGACTTTTTGGATAGAGGTTATCTACTTTCTTTTGTCTTTTATGATCTTTTTAAAAATTTGTGCAGGTACTAGAAACATGGAACTTCAATACCTGGATGTTAAAGGAAGTATCAAAATCACGAGCAGTTGATTCCCGTGGTTGCTAAACCACAAGAGTATTGGATATCTCACATTAAACTATGTGTGTTTTTTTTTCCCCTTTCTTTTCCTAGGAGACGTTGATCCAGCAGCAAGTGTCATTTCATTAGGTCCTGTATCTCTGATGTTGTGGATAGTGGAGTCCTCCAGCGATTAAATGAGAGCAGTGGACACATCTCAGCACGTCAGTCTAGAGCGTTCAGAATCGAAACCTGGGACAGGCTGGGGCCGTGGGGCAGAACCAACAGCCTCCCCTCTTCCCCCCCAACCCCACACAGAACAAGTGGAAGCTTCCAGTCATGGCCTACCAAAAAAAAAATATATATATATAAAAAAAAATTAAAAAAAAAAAAAGCTTTTTGTTATGGGAACCACATTGAGGGTTAATTTTCTTATAAGAGCAGAAGTAAATGAATGAGGTGGTTAACTTGAGCAGTGAGCAGCTTGGTGAAAACAGAGATCAACCTGGAATTAGGATGGATTACACTGGAACAGAAAAGGTCTTTGACAGCTCAGTATGTGGGAGAACAAAGTTCTAAATTTGATGCAAGTTACGTTATCTCTGAACGGAGCACACTGTGGTGGAAAGATATTCTTTGGGGACTGCAGATCTGCAGTAGAAAAATGTAGAGCAAATGGTGAAATCCAGAAGAAAACCCTGACAAGTAGCATAACTTCTTATCAAACACTCCTCAGCAAGAAAGTTATTGGTTAAGGAATAGCCTTTTGCTGCCAGATGAGCAAGAAAGAGGGGGTGGGGAGTGGGGAGGGATGAAAAACTTGAGAGCCAAGGAGGTAAAATGTCTGTTAAGGTTCAAAATAGAAGTTGAAGTTGATTAACACAGGGTGTTGACTCGTACTGCTTGGAACAGCCTGACACCAGCCTAAGGACAGGGATATAGTTGAGCCCATTGTATGTATCATTGAAAACCAAAATGTGCCAGTCAGCATAACAGGAGGATGTCAAGGAGTGGATCCAAATATTTTGATCTTCATGGGTTGATAAGCCTCTGTGTCTATTGAAACAAAAAAGAAGTTTTAAAAAAAAAAAAAAAAAAAAAAAAGAAAAAGTCTGGAAACAAGGTAGAATTTTTATTTTTTTTCTAAGTAGAAATGAGATTTCTTGGTCTGTTTCTGACAATCTGTTATTTATTAGCATAGGGTTTTGTTTGCTTTCAGGTAGAGGTAGATAATTGAGTTAAGGAGCTCATCTGTATGTTACGACTAATTCTTTTTTTCTAGCTCTTTTAAAATCCTTTTTACCACTGTTTTTGGTTTCTGCATGTAGGAAGAGACTTGTAAAATGGTAACATTTCATACAGAAATGCCGCCCGATCTTCACCAGCTTCAGAAATCTGACCTTTGCCAATGCTGCAATAAAGTGTTGTAATTTAGAATTGGTGTCTGTCTCTTTACGTTGACTTTGTTCTTCTGCAAGGATGTGTTGAAGAGTTCGTGGTGTGTCACGGGGCTTGGATGGTGCTTCGTACAAGCAGGGTAAAAATAGATGGTATTTTACCAAAGCAGGAGGGTTCCTGCCCCAAGAAGCACTTAGTAAATGGGAGATTTATCTTGCTGTTTAGCATGAGTTGTGCAACAGAGATAGATCATCCTCTCACATCACGTGAGCTGTCATAGGCATTTCATTTAACCTGAGTTAAATTAAGCTGGTTTGGGCTAGATTCATAGTAATTAAGTTCCTTCTTGTGACCTGTTGCTTTGGCATCTCACTTTGTGTGAAAGGGTGAAATGCTGCGGTGGACCATGCATGGGCCAGCACCAGAGAGGAGCAGACCTCCTCTTGGTGATAATTTTCTTGAAAACATAAGTGAAATTGTGGCCAAATAGTGTTTCTGATGCTGCCACCAGGCAGTCCTGAAACACAGACAGCAGCCTTCTGCTTTGGCTGTTAGCTCAAGCAGTTATAGGGGGTTTTAAAGTGCCTAAGTTTGCCAGTGATGCTTTGGTGAGAAGAATTCAAGGCTTTGACAATATACCTACTTAAAGTTGTGTTCTTTCATCACAGAATCAAGCACAGAATGTGGAGAGACTGCAAGCACAGCTTTAGGTCTGCTCCTTTGCAAGCTTGTGCTGTAGCAGCAGCTGGGGACTGAGAAGGAAGGGCTGGAATCCTTAGAGAAGATTTTCACCCAGGACCTCGCTGGCCAGGCTGGTTTTGAGACAGGTATCCTCCATGTGTGCAGACACCCCAAAACCCACCTGCTCACAACTGTCTCCAGGTTCAGTTGTCTCTGTGCTCAGAAGATATTTTCCCTGCCATGGCTGTGGGATGCCCATGCCCTGTGAGGAGGAGGAGTGCACTGTAGGAAGAGCAGGTCTTTGTTCCAAGTCTTGGGTGATTCTTGTCACACCAGTTGTTTTCCACACAAAATTCATGGGGACCTTTATTTGTGACTCTGAGCTCCTCCAGGAATGTCTTGTGCAGCAATATGACAGTATCCATTGGTCAAATCTAATTTCCACTTCCCTGATGAAAAATGCCTACCGATTCCTAATAGCAAATTAAGCATCTAATTGTGGCTCTCACTGAAGTCAACTTCCTCTTCTCAACATGCTGCTTATTTTCAAAGGCAGTTAATTTATCCAAATTGAATAACTGCATAAAAATAAAATGTAAATTCACATGAACTTCATTTTATATCCACCAGTCTAATTCCTTGGATGGAATTTGAATAAATGGAAATTGATAAAGGGGAAAAAAACCTTTATAAAATTATTTGCTGAAAATAGTTTGGGGTCAGCTGGGGATTTCCTGACTTCAGGCTGAAAGCAAAACACAATTCAGTGAAACTTTTTTGAAGTTTAATTTTAAGATAAATTATTCTAATGTTGTGCTGAATAAAAACTTTATGTAAAAAATCATCATGAGTGAAATAATCAGGGTTGAACACATACAGTGGAAAAAAATGTCCAGATCCTATTTATTCTTTGATTGTGCATGTCCTAGTCCCCCCACAGCCTGGTGGTGGGGCTGGATCCTGTCCTGCTGCTTGCAGAGCAGTTTTGCAACCTGACCTGAGTCACCACGTGTGGCTGGAGGGTTTGCTCGGCTTCCTCTCATGTCCTTAGAATGGTTTGACCTCCTTCAAGGAATGTTTAATTAAAATGATCAGCTGAGAAGCCCTGTTTTAATACAGGAACAGGGGAATAACCTCAATTTTTATCAGTGTTTGTCCATTGCCTGCAAATATTGCTGCTTCATCCAGTTTACAGGATGTTTATTTGACTTAAAGAAGTTATGTCCCATATCATTGCTCCTCTTTTCCTGCAGTGTCCTGCAGGTGTGATGGGTCACTGGGGAAATTGTGTCAAATTCAGACTCTGGGATCATTTGTCAGGAGAGAGGATGTTCCCCCAGGAGCATTTCTCAAGGGATGCCAGTCCAAGGCACTCTTGCAAAGAGTAAAGCAACATTCCAGAACACCATGGAAGTAGTTAAATCTGGAAGAATGTACGTAGGGGAAGGAGAAATTGTTTCATGTCCTTGATAGCGTAGAAGATTTCTGTTATCTAATCATTCTCTGGAAAGAATTTGGACTGAAGTCAGGTCTGGGCATTTGAAGTTGTATCTTCACTGATGTGAGGCTTGTAGAGCTGGAATGCTGACAACCACAAATGTTTGTGTGATCGTGCTCAACAGTTTGTCTGCCTTGGTTTTGGGTGGTAATTTCCTGTATCTCTCAGGCCCTTAATTCGCAAGGCAGGGACTTGGGGAATGAAATCCCTTCCATTGTAGAAGATCAGGTTTGCAACCACTTGAGGAACCTGAACATATACTAGTCCACAGGACCTGATGAGATGCACCCTGGGGCATCAGAGAGGTGGAACATCTCTCCTGTGAAAAAAGGCTGGGAGAGTTGGGGTTGTTCAGCCTGGAGGAAGGCAAGCTCCAGGGAGGCATTATTGCAGCCCTTCAGTATATAAAGGGGGTTAAAGGAAGATGGAGAGAGACTTTTTACCAGGGTGTGTAGTGACAGAACAAGGGGCAACAGTTTTAAACTGAGATGGGTAGGTTTAAATTGGACATAAGGAAGAATTTTTTTACAATGAGGTTACTGAGACACTGGCACAGGTTGCCCTGAGGAGCTGTGGATGCCCCATCCCTGGAAGTGTTCAAGGCCAGGTTAGATGGGGCTTTGAGCAACCTGGTCTAGAGCAAGATGTTCCTGCCTCTAGCAGGTGGATGGAACTAGATGAGCTTTAAAGGTCCCTTCCAACCTGAACACTCCTGTGGTTCTATGATCTATGGCACATCCCTTGAAGGCCTGTTGGAGCTGAGGTCCAGGATGGAGCAAGGGTGGCTGGGAAGCTCTGAAACTGGGAAGTGCCAGGTTCCCCTGGGAATGCCTACACTCACAGGCAACCCCTTCAACTCCAGCTGCCAGCACTGGCCCTCCTCTACCCTGCAATGCTGTGAGGCAATAAAATTAAAAGAAGAAAAGGAATAATATATTTTTGGTCATGCATTGCTGAGTTTTCAGACTTGCTATAATTTTACCAGCTTTCCAGGCCTTCAGAGAAAGAACTTGGTTGTGCTGATACACAAGCACATCGATGCAATTTTCTGTCTATCAGGGCTTAGAAAACCCCCTCTCCATGGTGGAGTCTGCCTGATTTACTTAATCTTTCAGAATTTGTTTTCATTTGCCCTTTCTGGCCCAGCAGTAACTGTGCTTGGCAGGGCAGCAGCAGAGCTGCAAGGAGTTCCAGTGTTTGACTTGGGCAGTTTGCTGATGCTGCCTTCTCTTCCTTTCACATGGGAAGGGTTCAGCAAAGCTGTTGGGAAGTGCTGACCTGTGGGAACACCCAGCCTGTCCTGCTCAGCAGCACCAGCTCCCAGTGGCTGTGGCCACGGGTGAGCAGTTAATGGTCCAGACACGTTCCACCTGGAGGAGCTCGGTCGCGGCCGGGAGAGGCCCTGCACTGCTTGAGCAGGGTCACTGGCCACTGTTGGCTGCAGGGTTATTACCCAAAGGGTCACTGTGCTGCTCTGTTGGGAGGGAGAAATGAAGGTAGATATATAAAAAAGCAAGTAAACAAATGTTCTAATGATTAGTGTCCCCCAGATTGGTGCTGTAGTACTAAGACCAGCAGGGGACTTGGGCTGGATCATCTCTAGAGGTCTCTTCCAATTCTGACAATTCTGTGATGAAGACCACATCTCCCAGCCAAGGAACTGAAATAATTTCAAAATAAATACAATAATAATGATAGCATGAGCCTGCTATTGCCCCCTGATAAACATATTAATTTTTTTCTTTTCTTTTTTTCCTTTTGAGCTTTGTCATTAATTTTTTCCCCACTAAGGTTTTTCCTCAGCCACATGCCCTTCTGCCTCGCTGAAGATGCTCATCTGAGATGACACTTTGCTGTCTCTTCTCAGAACTCAGCTATAAGCAGGTTTTCCCAACCACTTCAGGCATCCTGGGTGTAGGAAATTATCCAGGCAAGAATCAAACAAGTGAGTAAACAAATTGTTTGAATTACAAACTTTGCTTTTAAGTTGCTATTGTCAGGGTATGATTGTGCCATTAAAACACTTGGTGTTTTTGACTGTTGTTAGAAGAACAAAGTGTTTTGCTGAAAAGATTCCCTCCTTGCTTCCTTCCTTCCCTGGATCCAAGCCACTGGGCAAATAAAAAAACACAGTTGAGACATTTAAAAAGGAGGAAGAAATTCAGATTTTCCTGATATTTATTTGTTGACATTTATCTGCAGGAAAAAAGTTCCTGTTGTGTATGGGATAAAGGGGAATGACCTTTTCTGCTGGAAACAAGGAATGGTTGACAGCCCAAGAGCTTGAACACTTTGTTGTATTTATCTCTTAATGTATTTATTTATTTCCAACTTTTTGGTAGTACCTCAGGGTTGTCTTGGTAAGGTCACCCCCTCTGCCCTCTCATTAACGTGTCTCACGGGTGGGACCTGGGAAGTGATTTTGGGTGCTGGTGTTGCTCTTCTCCACTAAAGGTACCATCACTGGGCCAACCTTTCAGCTGTGGGCATTAGTCTTCAGCTTCTGGAGACTCCATAGTTTGGTTGCAATCCCACATCTATTCTTTGTAATTCTGATAGTAACATTTTAGAGGAAGACTGAGATTAGCATCCTTGCTGTCCTGCAAGCCCAGTGCTCTGTGGGTGTGACCCACCTCCCTCTGCTGCAGTGTGGGCAGTGGGACAGTGAGGAAAACAGTGGGTGCCTGTATTTTGCGGGGCATGATTGTAGTAGGTACCTGGCTGCTCCATCTGTGTGGTGTAAGCTACTGAAATGTGGGGAAAAATACAAACTCTGAGTGCATCTCAGTGGTGTGAAATCCTCAGGGCTGCATTTGTCCTTGAGAAGTAACCCCACTGGCCTGCTCTTGCTAAATTATCCAGTACTTACAGCTGGTTACATCACTGAGCTCTATTTGCAGAAAATACTTCTAGACAGTTCTCCTCTTGCCACTGGACCCCCTGTGATAACACAGGGATGATTTGTGTGGCAGCTTGTCCTAATGGGCTGTCACTTCCCTGCATGGCCAAGTGTTGTTCCAGTCTGCTGGGCATCTGGATGCACTTCTATCACTGGCCATGCAGGTGCTACTGCAGGGTGTTATCTGCATCCAAGGAGCTGAATTGCTAAAGCTGCAGGGGCTGCCTGGTCCTAGGGAAGCTCCATCTCACCTGAGCATTGCTTGGCCATGCTCCCTCCTCTATCAGTATCAGCACCCTGCAGTAATCCAGGTGAGGAGCCTCCTTTCAGGGTAGACAGAGCTTGTTGGAGGAGTTTGTATCTCCTTGCTTTCAGACTGCAAATTCCCCTCCCACATGCAGGAACTTGAGGAGACTCCCCTGGGTACTGCTCTTCCTCAAAATCAGGAATTTAAATTGGAAGAAGACCTTAAAATGCAGGAATCTCCATGAGAGCACCACCAAAGGTGATGTGACTGGTCAGGGAGTGATGCTGTAAAGAGTGATGTGTTGTGGTTTGCTGGTCCCACTTGAAAAAAAAAAGAAAGAGCTCTGTGGTAGCCTTAAAGCCTCATATAGATGCAAAATTTCTCAGGTGCTACTTCTTGTCTTTTAATAGGTGCCTGGGTGTGGAAATGGGGTTGCTCTGGCTGCAGCCAGCTGGCTGTAGGAGAAGAAATGCTGAAGCAGGGTTAGTGAGAGACTTAATTTTGCTGGTGTTGGCCTCTGCTCTCAGCTCTGCCTCCCCTGCAGACAAGGAAAAGCCTGTGCAAATATGGGACTTGGGGATACCCAAGGAGCCTGCTCAGGACTGGAGTTTTTCATCTGCTAGTCCTACCTCCTAGGGTTTGTAGCCACCAATTAGTCTCTTAAAAGCCTCTTCTCTGGTTAATTTCATTATATAAAATCAAATATCCCAATTTTGGGAATAGATATTAATTTCTGAACCTGTGACTTACTTCTTGGGCAGCTCCTGGATGAAAACAGCAATGTTATGGAAAAGCAGTGACTGACTGACCATCTTTCCAGAGACAGAGGATGGCCCAGAGCAGCCAGTTTCACAAACCCTCCCACACCATCAGGGCCAGGCTGTGACACACTGCTCCTTGCTGCATCTCTTCAGGGAAAGGATTGCTGGAAGCCCCTACAGCTGTCAAGGGAAGGCCATGTCTGCTCTGCAAGGGAGAGCTGTTCCTGTACCTTGGTGTCACTGTCCAGCTGAGCTGGTTGTCCTCCTTGCTGTGCCAGTATCTAATTTTTTAAATTATATATATTATCTATATAAGCACACACATATCTCTCATCTATCTGCTCATAATAGGCTAAAGATCAGATGATCTCTCCTGGGAAGCAAGACTTGGATGCATCAATAAGACTTTCATAACCCACTTGAAGAGAGGTTTTGGGTCTCTATTATATTAATCCAGTGAGTGGTTATTAAATTGTTAGGAGTTGCTGGAAGCTACATCCCTAGAGTGATGGAAATGAAGCCCAGGTAGTGCAAGAGACCTCAGAGGTGGCTCTGGCTTGTCTTAGCTCTGCTCTGAGAAGCTTTTCATGTGATGATGGGTCTCGGGCTTCCTCCTTGGGCTTGTGGCAGGATGAGCCCTTTCCTGGGAGGAACACTTGGTGGTCAGCCTGGTCAGGAGGATCAGTGCACTTCTCTCTGGGAATTCAGCCAAGCTGTTCCCAGCAGGCACCAGTTCCTCATCCCTCCTCTGGCAGCCTTTCTGTTCCAGTGGAAAGATGGATGCAATAGCAGGACTTGGAAAAACCTCTCCCTTTCTTACTGTAACACCCAAGAGGTGTAATTGTCTGTGGTTTATTTATTCAGGTTGGTCCCAAATCCCAAGTCCTGAGAAACTGGAGGCTTATTACTAGCTGTGAGTCTGTCTTAGCATAAAATCAATCCAGCTTTTGGCTTCAGAGGAGGCATTGCTGCTGCCTGCAGAGTGATGTGCTGCCGAGGGAAGACTCAGGGAGAGCTCAGGAGGTTGTTACAGGATGTAGCAGGAGCTGCTGTGCTGGGCACACACTGCCCCTTTCCTGGGCTTGAGCACACTGGAAAACTGGTGCCATAAATAAGTATTAAACCTAATCAGGCAAACTGAATCCATTTAGGAAGGCAGGAAATGTTCCACGGTAATGAAGTTTGTATCATGAAGCTTGAAGACCCTGTTGGTCCTCTACCCTTGTGCTGGCTTGTATATTAGAACTAGAAAAGTGCTGACAACTGTTTCCTGAGCTGTTTAAATATGAAGAAATAACCTCCCTCCTGTTGTCACAGCTTGTACAAGAGCTCTTTTCCTTCTGGTGTCATTCCACCCTCTGAGCATCAGTACAATGGGTGACTTATTGTCACCAATCAGAGAGTAAGAACAACTCACTGCACATGGGAGGACAAGCTGCCAGGCTGCTGGTTTTCCTCCCGGGCTGGCAAGTAAATGCTCCTGCAGCAGTAGGTGTGGTGGTGGGAGAGGAAGGGTGATTCAGGATTCGTGTGTAAGCCTGGGAACTGGAAGGTCAAGCTCATTTTTTTTTTTTCTTGGCTTTCCATCAGTGCCCTCATTTCCCAGCTGGGAAATACAGCTCTTGCCCTTCCTTGCAGGGATGGATAAGCAGGCCCAGACCAGATTGGAAAAAAAAAAAAAATGATAACCATTTTCTGATGCTTACAATAGCAAAAGCCCACAGAGTAAAGAGGTTCCGTTGAAATTACGGGGAAAAGCACATCATGAATGTTTGATGGTGAACTTGACCTCCCAAAACCTCTGAGGAAATGAGTGATCCTGTTGTAACTGAGATCTCCAAGGCTGGACCAGGGAGGGAAGTGACTTGCATGGGATGCCCCTGTCAGTGATGAGAGCCCTGCTGTGCAGCCCCTGGTGAGCAGGACTGTGCTGTGCCAGCAGGAGTCTGGGCTTTCCCAGGCCCTGTGCAGCTCCGTGCTGGCTCTCCAGCTTCATCAAGGCTGCTCACACCCTCACAAGGCTGCCGAGTTGCTGCTGGGCTGAACAAGCCACAGCTCAAGGAGATGGGACCTGCCCTAGGATCCAGGGTGGTGCCCCTGAGGTGGGTGTGTGCTTAGTGGGAGAGCTTGGGCATGGTTGTGTCTCAGCTCACAGATATAAGCGTGATACTGGAACAGACCCTGGCACAAGTTGCCCAAGGACATTGTGGAAGCCCCTTCCCTGGACATATTCAAGGGCAGGTTGGCTGGGGCTTAGAGCACTCTGGTCTAGAGGGAGGTGTCCCTGCCCATGCAGGGAGGTTGGAACCAGGTGATCTTGAAGGTCTTTTCCACCACAAACCATTCTGTGATTCTGTGATCAAATGTAATTACCAAGCCAGCCTTCCTCCCAGGCCTGGCTGGTCTGGGGGCTGAACTATTCCATGACCATTGGCAGCCCTGTCTCCTTAAGTCTCTCAGGCAGGTGCTTTTTCAGTAACTCTTCTGTAACCTTCCCTCTGCAAACCAGGAGAGGGAGAGGAAGGCAAGGGTGTCCAGGCTCCCCCACTATGACAGTCCCTGGAGGGCTGGTCATGGAAGGTGACCACACTTTTCCTACATGATGAAAGACACCATGGGGTAGCCACACTTCCTAACCCAACCTGCTCCAGGTTACTCATAGCTCCACATGGGGCTGCTGGCTCACAAATAAGGACAATTACTGTGGAGTGTCACAATAGATAAGGTGAGACAATCCATGCCTTCCACCCTGTGGTGTTTTGCTGCTCAGGTGGGAGGGGGGCTGAGCTGGTGGGACAGGCAGGTTGGAGAGCAAGGTGGTTGAGGTGACACTGCTGG
The DNA here is from genome assembly GCF_020740795.1 of Apus apus. NCBI lineage: Eukaryota > Metazoa > Chordata > Aves > Apodiformes > Apodidae > Apus > Apus apus. The sequence continues at coordinate 199,865,640 of NC_067282.1, forward strand.
GGTCACTGGGGACACTGGGCTGGGTGCAGTGATCACAAGTGAAGGGACTAGAGCAAATAGCTGTGACAGACCTTGGGGAGCAGCATGACAGTCCTTGTCTGGCTGCAGCACATGGGGAATGTTCCTCTCCCAGGCTTTGGAAATTGGAGCTACACGCTGAAATGATGGGTAAGCAAATGATGTAATGGATTTACTTTCTTTTCAACATATGCATGAGTTGTTATCAAGTTATTTTACTAGCCAAGGAAAGTACATTAAAAAAAACAAAAAGGGGGGAGGGGGCATGTAAAAAACCCCCACAACCCAAAAAACTCGGGTTTTGTCCCTCAGGTAGAAGGCACCATAACAGCTGCATTTCTTTGTGGCACAGCGAACATAATGGTCACTGGACAACTGTGCCTCAGCAGCCTTGGGGAACCTCTCAGAATCTGTGATTGCTGGAGCTCCATGAAACTTTAATTAAAGCAAAGACTCACAAACAAAAGAGAAATTGAAGCAGAGTTGCTCCTCCAAGCCTGCCCGCTGGTTTCTCCACTGTTCCTCAGGCCTGTTCAGTTTAATCCTAAAGTTAGTGAAGTTTTCTTGATTTTACTGTAAGTAGCAGGAGGTAGTTATGACCCAGGGGAAAAATCCAAAGGCTGAGAATAAACAGCCCCATTAACAAACAAAATCTTTCCTCACAGAGCCCTTGAGGTAAGAACACATCTGACCCTTCAGTGAAGCAGCGAGGGATGCACCAATGACTCTTCCAGGAAGGCATTTCCTAGTTTGGGAGGAGTCACCTTGCATGGGAAGAGAAAGCCCCGTTCTGAGGGGAAAAAAGAAAAGCAAACAAAAACAAAACATGCAAGAAAAGGGTGTGTTCCCTCAGAAGGGTTTGGCTCCATCCAGTCTAAGGACCGTCCTTACCTCAAGGGGAAAGTTATTTATAGTTTGGGAGTCAAGGCCATAAGGAAGATTCCCCTGCCTTTGCCTCTACACAATGCAGGGATTATCTGAAAGCCAGAACCTGTGCTGATGGAGTGTTGCGTGTATGAAGCTGTGAATTAAATGCTTCTTCCTGTCCAAGATCCATGTCTAAGGGAGCATCCCTACCTCTGTGCACATCTGTGTGAAGATCACCTCGTTAAACACAATTCCTAGTGCCAGTGCATGAGCTTATGCTGGTAGAGCTGCTTCTGGCAAGGTAACAGGACTAAGTGTAGGACTAAGTTAGGTACAAAACAGATCTCTAACATAACTTGCTCTTGAGCCAGAGGCCAAGCAAAGCCACATGCCCAGCTAAGGGGATGGCAGAGCTGCCTCAGTGTGCAGGCAGGGGCCCTGCTCCTCCTGCTGGGTTGAGCAGAAATGCTGCTCCAAGGCTCCTCCTCCCCCTGCTCTGCCATCATGGATGCAGTTGTGCAACCTCTTAATGCAAGCCCTGAGATACCACCCTCCGTATTATTAGATATAATATACAGAAAGGTATAAATGGATGTAAATATTAAAATAGATATAAAAAGATACTATCCTCTGCATGACTGCTGCCAACATAGCTGCAGCCACTGCTATTCCAGCATGGGTGTAAGCTCATAACTTCTCCAAAGCATTAAAAGTAAATAAAAACAAACCAACTTGCTGTCAGATCCTTAGTGCAAAAGAAAGGTGACATTTAGAGGTTAAAGGTTTTAAGGTAAACAGACTTTGAGGTTCTTCCACGCTCTTCACATTCATCCCTCCATCTTCCTGTGCTGACCCATGAAAGAGATCAAACAACTTGCATATGGTCTTAAGTCATCAAGAACAAGTTAGTCAGTTGTGGGTGCTGCAGGGTTATGGGATACACCTGAAAACTGGCTCTGCAGCTGCCTCCAGAGCAGCCTGAGCAATCCCACCCCACCACTGCTGCACTCACCCTTGCTTTTGAGCTGCACTACCCAGGGCTCCTGTGGCTGAAGAACATGTTCAGTAATTTTTACCATTGTGGGTTCAGTTACAAAACAGCCTTGAGTTCATTCAGGAACATTTTTTGGTGTGTGTGCATAAAACAAGCACAGAAGGAGTCAAAACATCAAAAGCTTATTCCCAAAGCTGCATCCACTTGAAAGGCTGACTTAACTGGGCAGTTGTGTCAGGTTTTACCCTACAGCAAAGGTGAGGCACTTTAAGTTTCTTACAGATTAAGCCAAGTTAAATTCTCTCACACTGGCTCCAGGCTGGAGCTGGACACAGTTATGAGGGGCCACCTGCCCTGTCCTGGCTCAGACCTGTACCCAAGCCCCAAGGCAACCCTGGCAAGCTTGGGGACAGGCTGCTAGTCCTGCTGATGCTTTTTGGCTACTACCAACATCTTGCCTGGGGGAGAAAAAAGTAGCTCATGCAAATGAGAGTTGTTTTGTTTTTTTTTCCACAGTGATTTCCATTCTAGCTTTATATGATACATAACCCCTGTTATTTGGACAAATGCTCAACACCACCTGTATTTAAGATACAATTAAAATAAACATCCATCTGCAAAACAGTGCCACTGTTCCAAGGATTCCAGCTGCTCCCAGGCACAACCTGGGGTAGTAGTGCCAAGATCCAGCCTCCTGTGCAGGGTAGCCTGCTTGAGGAACATGGGGCTGAAACCACTGCAGGTCCTGCTGGGAGGCCGAGCAAAAAGCACCCACTCATTCTGGAACAGCTCCTCTGAGGGTTTGTGTCATGGTTGGGTTTTTTTATTAAATCAAAGGGTGTTAAGTCTGGCTCTAAGCCATTCCCCTCCCTGAAATGGGACAAGTCCCCAAGCAAGATGATTTAGCCACCACCTCTTTGTAGCATTTCATTAAGAAACCTTCCCCTTTATAGTCTCCTTGGCAGCATTAACTAGTAATACAGGCCAGAGTCAGCACTTCCAAGTAAGTAACTATCCTAGCAGTCTTGATATGCCAGTATCCAAACAAATAAGACAAAAAGGCAGCAAACACATGCTCAGAAGGAACAGGGAGGAATACTCTCTAAAGGGGAACTTCATTCTGTGCAACAGGAAAGATTCCTCCCCTCGGCAGGATCACACTCACTTCTGGTAACATGCATGGAAGGCAGGCACGGAAACACAACAATGAGTTACTGTTCTTTCCTGTACACAATATTCCTCTCAGAAAAGTCAATTTAATATTGTAAAGCAAGGGGAGAAGGGAGCTTCTGCCTGCTTCAAACACTGTTCAGGACCTGGTCTAGTGGGAGGTGTCCCTGCCCATGCAGGGGTGTTGTATCTAGATGATTTTTTAAAAGGTCCCTTCCAATCCAAACCATTCTCTGATTCTATATGACTCTATGAACTTCATTCCTGCCAGCAGGGAGCCTGGTCCCAGCTCCTGAAGCCCAAAAGCAAGGATACATGTCTCTTGGCAAACAATCCCCCTTGTCGTCATCCCCCACACACCCTCCTTTACTCACAGTGTGACAGGATGGAGCTCTTGCTCACACACACACATGCACAGTGGCAAAAAGAAAAGTTATTAAATTTCTATTAGCCATCAAAAAGGAACTCCCCTCCTCCAAAAGAGATGCTTACTACTTACTGGGTGACACAGAGCAAGATTCCACCTCCCATCAGCCATCATTTCATTTGTTTTATCCCAGTTTAATAGATGATTTTTCAGATTTGTGCAAGACAGATACCTCTAACACAAGGATGAGGGAATTAAAATCACAGCAACATATACACAAAAAACAAGATACACAAAATAGAGCTAAATTTATATACAGGTTATTAGCAGCTAGACTCTTAACTTCATTTAGTACATGGCTTTACTTACTACAGTTTTAGGCACAGAGAAGAATTTACCAGTAGGATATTTGCTACAATGAAGGGCCACAATGAATGCCTCATTCCATGTCCTCACTGGGCAGAAACTGGGTTATTTAATGAAGATCTAACTCTCATTTCCCACCAGCTGAGGATGTAGCCCTGCACAAAGGATGAAAGAATATGATCCAGCTAATTCAACATACTGTAAAATTTATACTTTAGACATTGAACATCTAATTTATTTTTTTAGTAGGGTTATGTTACAGAGTTATTGAGCAGGACTGAATTTCAACAAAATAATTAAGTGTTGGGTTGTTTTTTTTCCCCCTGTTTGCTTAGCATGGACTCTCAGCTGTAAACAACTCAAAGACCTGGCAAGAAATGGTTAGATGTGAAGATTACTTCGGTTGCACTTCACATTTATAACATAGAATTTGCTTCAACAGGATTTAAAAGCACAAAGGTCATGAAACATTTAAATTTACTTAGCAGGTTATGTTAATAAATTATGATGCACTGTCCACATGTAGGACTCCATTCCAGGCTGCACTGAAGCAGGTGCTTGGATGTATTTTATGTGCTTCCTTGTCTTTCTGATTTAGGACTACAGATTCAGAGCCCAGCAACACAGTATGTGCTTTACTTGCAGCAGACAAGCAGCCTTTTTTGTTTCAGCAACACTTCTCACATTTGGTTATGCATGCCTAAGTGCTTTGCCAGGCTGAGGAATGATCACATATTTTAATTACTGATTGCTTATGTATAGTATGCCTGTCACAACGAGCAACATGATCACTTACCCAGTGAAAAGGCTGAAAAGAATAAACTACATAACAGAACCAGCCAGATACCATAACAACCCAATTAAAAATTTAAGCAGCAAGCAGATAATTTAAAAATAATCCAAAAGACAACAACAAATTAACTTATGAGGCAGGTTGAGAACGACGCAAAGATTCTTCCTTCACAACAGCTTCATTTACAACTACAGCTCAGCACGTTTGAAATACTTTTATCACAAGAACTACAAACTTGTTTATCACAGTTATGTTAGAGCTCCTCTGAAGGGTGTGTCAGTTTCTATTATAGCCACTCCCCACCTCTTCTCCAAGTTTATTAACTCAGCTTCTTGGGAAAAAGAGAGGGTTGCTTGAGGCTTTAGAAAGTGCAGAGAATCAGTGAGGTTTTTCCCTTTAGAAAAGAACCAAAGACACAGAGAACTTAAAACATGCAGGAACAACAAGAAATTTAGAGGGTCTGGAGTTTGGCATTTGATTTTAAAATGGCTATTCTGCATGTTTTCAGGTGTACAAAAAGGGAAGGGACTTTGAATGTGGAAGAGCAGCTTTGCCATATTAAAAAAAAAATCATACCAGCACACAAACATATTTTGGGGCCAACTTTAAAAGCACGTCCATTGAACAAAGGCAAAACACGCCAACTTGGGCCATTCAGGAGCAATGTGCTCTCACATCCAGCTCTCCTGTAACTCCACTTAGCCTGCAAGCATTTTGGCTGTAACTTCTGTTATGCATTGGCAGGGCAGAACCAAATAAGGCCGTGAACAGAGGGTTATTTGGGCTGTCAAACTACAGGGAAAGCAAATGACAGTTTTTAGAAGTAACAGAACTTACAACTAGTCAGTGTTGTTATAGCTGTTGGTCAAGAAGTAACAGTTTCTTTATGGGAACCCTAACATAAAAGGTAAGACTTTGGATATAAGGTTCCTGCATTTGGTACAAAGTTAACTTGTTCCTATGGCTTCTCTGCTGTAAGATCATCACTGGTGCAGAACAGGTGGGGTCACAGATTGTCTGGGAGACTCTTTGGCTGTCAGTGCGAAAACCGGCGCATGGTGCGTATCCTCCAGGCTTGTCTGGTGCCCTGTGCTGCACACGCAGGCTGCTGGAGCGTGACCAAGAAGCAGGTGGCAGGGAAGAAAGGCAGGACTTCAAGTGAAGCAGCAGAGTGATGCAGTCACCCACTCAAAGCTTGGGATGCTCAGTCAAGAAGGTCAAAACAGAAACCACCCTCTGTGCAGCCTTGAGTAGAGAGTGGGCAGAGCAAGGGGGCAGAAGACTCCACCACTGGTAGGGAACAAAGCCAAGCCAGATAATACAGACAACAAGAAGTCATGGAAGTGTGTCACACTATTCAGAAATTTCAGTTTTGATAACATCTTTAGCTCCCACCAACAGACACAGACACATACACCTGTGGGCAAGAAAAATGGAGCTCGGTTTTGGCTTCAGAAAGAGCAAAAGGAAGCTTTGCCAACCAGTTTGCTATGTACAACAATACTGCACTGTTCACTTCATTCATGAGATGCTGTCTGCTACAGTTCAGCACTATTTAAATAAAATTCCTCTTAGTCACAAAAGAGCAACAGATGAGTATCTCTGTAGGAAGGAGAGCTGAAACCCACTGCTGTACATGTATCCTATCAGGATAAGCACGAGTGGTCATTCCAGAGTATCTACCACCTTCCTTAGCTTGCTTGAGGCAGAGAACTTCCCCCTCCTTCTTCCAATCTGTTTGATCCCAATCCTGTTGGGACTAATCTAGCACAAAGCCATACCAAGACTTCCCCCCCATTGCCAAAACATTCCTAACCAAATCAAGCAGTCTCTTTCAGTAGTCCCAGTTTCCGAAGGGCCTCTCTCCTAGCTTCTTCTGTTGAGCCACGGCCAGAAAACTTTACTGTTATCCCTTGGGATCGAAATCCTGAAGGTCTAGGCAGTGAACCTGATCTCCTCCTCAAATCCAGGCTTAGACTAGGTTGTTTATTATTATCATTAAAACTTTTTGCCGTGTTCTGCTGCGTGCTGCTGACCTTGTTAGCAGCAGGAGCTACCTCTGGTTTGATTGTTACAGTTTTGCCCATAGGAAGGAAAGGGCTGGGCTCACTTTTTAAAATGTCGTGGATGTTTTGATATCCATTGGGAACAGCATCTGCCTGTTTGGGCTGCACATCAACCTGCTGAGTGCTTGGGGCATGGTCCACTTGGTCCTGAGCTGGCTTTCCCTTAACTAGGCCAAGCTTTGTCAGGGCCTCGTATCGTGTTTGCTCAGAGGAGAGATCCCTTAAGGAAGAACTTCTGTTCCGTGACAAGAAATCATTTTTCTGCAGCTTCTCCTCCAGCTCAGCTGCCAGAAAAGCTCCTCCATTGATGTTGGCCAGCACCTGGGCTCTCCGCTCCTGGACGTTAACTGCTGCTTTTGAAATGGTCTCACTGAATTCTTTGCCACTGACATTTGTTATGTTGATGTTGCTTGGGAACCGGTGCAGTTTGGGTGCGGGTGCAGGAGGGTGCTTTGGACCAGCAAAATGATCCCCATTGGCTACTGGGGTTTTCTTCCTGTCGGAATTCCCTTCCTTCAGGGCACTGGGGAAGCGCGCTCTGCTCTCCAGCTGCTGCTCAGACATCTTCTGGGCCATGATGAGCGGGGTGGGGACAGAGCGAAGCAATTTTGGATGCTGCACTGGAGGAGGGGGTGGAGGAGGAAGAGGAGGCGTCTCAGACACTGATGGTGGTGGTACAGGAGGGTGTGGGGGAAGGTCAGCAGGTACAGCTGGCTTAGGGCTCTCAGGTCTCCAGGTAACATCCGACACTGAAAAGAAAAAGCAGCAATATTGTTACTAGGTCTTCACAAAGAGCAGAAAACAAGGCTTTCCTTCATCTCTGATTAGCAAGCATCAGTACTCCCCTTCCCCAAACATTCCAACTCAAACTCAGCCCACACTGCCAGAAGAAACTATAACTGAACTCCTAGCAATGGCACCGTGTAGGTGATGCTACAGTTCAAACCCCCACATTTACAATGTGTTCACTAGAAGCCCTCTTTCCACCATTCACAAGCTGCACGTTAGCTTTCCTGTGTTTCACTAGCTGCTTCTTCTATCACAGTTTTGCAATTCTTGCCAGGACAGGACACATTACATCCCACTGTATGTACTAGCTGATAAATACATTCTCCAAAACCAGAGAGAGCCAACTCTGCAGCACAAAGAAAACAACACACTGCACACTCTCGTCACAAACTAATTAATAGGATTCATGTGGCTTTCAGTACCACAAAAACTATCACTAAAAACAATTTGCTATCTTAAAACCCTCAGAGAAAGTCTTACGGTCTTAGAGAGAAGCAGAGCATGAACACACTGATGAACACCACCGGGTAGGGAACCAAGGTAGCAGCCCAACAACTTAATCACATGCATGACCTTCACGAGGAAAAGAAGTTACAGTAGCAGCAAGAATTTCAGAACTCAAGTAAAATTAAATCATGGTCCTTAGAGCTCCTGATGTGTAACTGATTCATCTTGACACACAAAGGAAGGTACAGAATTTGTTTTGCTGTTTCTGTTGAGCCCTGGAGTATGTCAGGGCTGGGTCAAAGGGAAAACCACACTTTAAAGAAATACTACTACCTGGTTCTGCACCTCTGCTAGGTGGGCCCTCATGGTCGCTGCCTTCTGGTGTTGACTGTACCAAGTCAATGATATCTTCAGTCTCTGAGTGACTGGACACATTTTCTTCTGTTGACCTTGGAGACTGACAGTGGATGCCACTGTCACGTAGGACTGGCTCCTCCAAGTCATCTTCTAAGGCATCTATGGTTTCCTCAAAGAACATGAGAACATCCTGCTCTTCGTGAGTTAAGTATTTTAGACTCTCATCATCCTACAGGGAAAAAAGAAAAGAGCCAGAAAGGTGAGTACAGGCAAGTACACTGACAGCAAACCACCCCTCTTCCAAGGTCTAAAGTGACAGGATGAAAAAGGCAGCAGTCACATCAGAAGCATCTCCTGCTTGCTGTTTTCATTCCTTCCCAAAAAGGCATTTGGCCACTACAAAGCAACAGATAAAAAACCCAAAACAAACAGGGGTTTGCAGGGCATTAGTTTTGCCTCAAGAACAGCAACTGTTATTTTTAATCTTTTAAAGCTTTGAAGCACCTAACTTTAGTGCACATAAAAGTGTTCATTTCAGTTGGACAGAACAAATTGCTAAAATATCATAAAAGCAGACTTTTTAAAAAAACAAACAACAACAAAACAAACACCACCCCCATGTGCCTTTACAAGGGTTAAGATAGATTCTTCAGGCTCCAAACTGGAGTAAGTGGTTTCAGTTGTTGTGTCAGGTCTAGGGATGAGGCTTAAGAGCAGCATGGGAGTGAAAAGCTGCACTCAGGACAGTCACAAAAATGGGTTGATTCTCTTTTTGCTCTAGACCAATGTGGGACTTGGCTTCTAGAGGCAGAGCTGGAGCTGAAAGCTGGCTCTACCACTGCAACCTCTGAGTTATGCAGGGTCACGTGGTAGATCACAAAGAAGTATTAACAAGAAGGGAGAAGGTTTCTAAAGATTTCTAAATATTTTAGCTTTGAGTTACTGAAAGGAAAAATTCAGAATAAATATGAAGATGTGTTCCCTAGCAGTAAAGTGAGTGCCTCAGGCTATTTTCTCCAGCAGGAAACAATCCTGTAGACCACAGAAGTGATAAATAATCACTTGAATTATCCAGTCTTCATTTTCTATGAGTCACAACTCTTGATTAACGCAGTATCACTATGAGAAGCAAAGCAGCAATGCGCAAACTCTTTTCCTTCCACCTACACCCTGGAAACACTCACTCTTCCAGAACCTTGGAGATGACAAAGAATGATTAGGAAAGGCACTACATTAAGACAATGGATACAGGAAAAACATTTCTCAAGAGACCTGGGTAAGATCTGGAATCTAACTACGTATTGTTGAAAAGTAAGTGAGGTTTTCCCTTTTCTGGATTGAACTTCTCTCTGTCCAGGCATTTACTGGAAACTTTCCCATTAGTAACAAGAAGACAGCAGCAAAGCAACACAAGACAATTTCCTTTCTCATCCCTATTTTTCAGTTCTCCAAGGACATCTGATTGTGCATCCAGGTAAGAAGGCTACTTCTCAATGGAGAATCAGGGGACTTTAGGTCAATACAAAAAGGTACGCAGTGCAAATATCCAAGAGACAGACATATTCTTGCTAGGGCAGCACAACTTGCTTCAAACTCACCATGCCTGTTCAGATCATCTTACCTCAGATTAGAACAGAAAAAAACTGTGTGCAGCTCTACCTGTTAACTCCTTGTGCAAACAACGTTTTTATCTCCAATGCCTACAGATTAAGAACTATTAAGTTCTGCATACCGAGCAGGAGTTAAGTCTCCTAGCAGTCAAAACACTACAGATGAGAAAAATAAATGCTTTAGGGCTCTTAGTTGCCTTCTCCTGTGTAGCCAGCAGTACATTTTCCCTGTAAATAGATGAATGAAATACAGAAGACAGACACACAGCCTCTCGGCCATTCTTAGTTCAGACACTTGAGGACAGGTTTGTATCTATGGCTGCAATCATATGAACACAGCAGTCTGCAGTCACAGCTGGCACAGCTCCTCCATTAAAAAAAAAAAAGAGAACTGAAGTCTCACAGGGAAATACAAAGTTGGTTGCAACAAGATGTTCATTCTACAACTCCATTCTGGAGATTCAGATTCATTGCCATCACAGTGAATATGGCTTGATGTCTGGGAGACAAATGCAGAGGTGAGGCATCCACAGTGCACTATCAGAATAAGTAACTTATTCCAACTTGCAGCAAAACTGCTTCAAAAGCTTAAATTTGGATCCCATTTGCAATTGCCTATTTAAAGCACTAACTTCAAAGGCTGTTGGACTCCACAGCCTGCACCCACTACATGGCAGAACTCAGTTTTCAAAGGCCAAGGAAAGTTTTCCAGCTGCACTTGAAAAGTGAGAGACAGACAAGCCTTTTTCTTTTTTTTCCTTAATGGATGTTGCAATCTCCTTCCTTCCCCACCCAAATACTCATACAGCTGCTATGTCTCGTAGGCGAGAGAATGACAGGAAAGGAGCCGTTGTTAGGAAGGTCCTTGCTGGAGCTGAACAGAACTCCAAGGAGCTTTTGTTGTGGGTGAGCTCATTGCAAGAGCCAGACTTCCGCAGGCAAGAGAAAAAAAAAGAGGGTTGTGTTTAAGAGGTTCATGGTGGCAGCAGATCCAGAGCATGGTACAGTACAGAGATGACTGCCCCACACTTGGTTCATTTAAAAGAACAACTCCCACATGAGTTTAACTCATTTGATCAAGAGCTGAGGAAAACAGCAGGTGAATTGAAGCAAAAGACTTTCAGAAGCTCTTCCTTCCATCCTTTTTTGTGCTGCAAGACTGAGCACTTCTCCATGACAGTTAAGATACGCAGGGGGGCTGGTCTGAAATTGCCTGAATTGACCATCTCTCACAGATCCTGCCGAGATGAGTAGTTTCCATTTAGGTGAAGGATCTGAAGTGATAAATCATTCCTTTGCAAATACATTTGGCCTAAATGGCATACCTAGGTCTGAAAGGCCAAACTCATCTCAGTTAGCACTTTGACTTCTTTCTTCATGCAGTTTTCCTTCAAGAAGACAAATACCACATTTCCTTGGGGGTGGGGAGAGGAAGGGGAAAAAAAAAATAGGGAAAAAACCCAAACCAACACAAAAAGCTAGCAGCTCTAGAAAAAAGGCAGCATTATGGCAGGTCACCATACTGAGACACTAGGCATCCAGCCTGCCTAGAAACTCCCTCAGGCAAAGCATGTTTCATTTTGAAAGACAAGGAAATAGTCCCATTTTTAGACACACAAGCACAATGAAAATAAACCTCCTAGAGTTAGTCAAACCAAAGGAGCTCAGATGTAAAGCAAGCAGTGACTTGTCTTACCACTGGTCTGAGAACTGTGATGTATTATAAAATGGCCACTTGTGTAACTTGTAATAAAGCTTTCAGGAAGATGGGAGGAATTTTGTTGTAGTCAGCTGGTGCCAGTTTTAACTAAGGTTACTGTGTCTATTTGTTATTAGTTCATTTTCCACATATTTCAAATGTTGGAACAGTTAATATTCTTTTTGGGCTGGTTTTCCAGGTCTTCTTTCTCCTTGAAGAATCTGGGTTTCTTAACAGTCAAAGCAGAGTCTTTTCAGCTACTTGAGTTATTTTCCTCATACTTTCCACCAATTGCCTACTCTTATTTCACAAACACACCTTTCAGAACTAAATCTCAAATATACCTAACCCTACTGACTTTAAAGCTACTGTCAAAAGACAGCCTAAATTTGAAACTTGAAAACTGTGCATTAGCTGAGGATTAAAAAGACTGCTTGGACAGAAGAAATTTGGGATACAAACAGCTGAAACAGCTGAGTATGCTCAGCTGGCATTAATATTTTAGATCCCTATGCAGCCAAACATTTCCTGCTTATGCCAAACAGGAAAGAGTCTGTTATGTCTGTCTTTAGTGTAAACGAGAGAAAGGGAAACTAGAAACATAAAAAAACAGAAAAGAAAATAAGAACAGAAACCATTTCATAGAAAAGATCCCTTCACCACCTGTCCAGAAGTCCAGTGACTTAACATCAGAGGCCCACAATTTTTCACACGCATCTGAAGTCAGTCTTAACATCACATCCAGATGTAGAACCCCTAAGACCAGTACAGCTTTGACAGAAACAGAACAGCAGAGGAAAATCCCAAGACATCTGCAGTGGTTTAAAAAAAAAAAAAAAAAAAGCCAAACACATTAAAAATAATAATTCTTCTGAAAACTTATAGAGAACCAAATTATACTACCCATGTCCAACAGTTACATTTCAATTAGCAAAATACCAGAACAGCAGAATCAACTGATTCATCATCCAGCACTTGACAGTACCAAAGAGGCAAAGCTCCATGGGAGAAGTGATAAAATGCTTCTCAAAAAACATGAAGGGAGCAGCCCATCCTCAGCCTGCTAACAATAAGGCAGGCAGTTCTACTTGTAAAAAGAAAGGGGGGAAAAGCAAGCCCTACATGCAGAAACAGCACAAGAACAGGTACGAAAGCTCCAGCACAGAAGAAAAAGGTAACTACCTCTGATTGTGTTTACAGAAAAGGGAAACAGAAGAGATGCTTCCAACTTCAGCAATGCAGGGTCACCAAGCGGCTTAGAGGTAACAAGAGTTACCAGACAGGACCAGAGCAAAAAGGCCATTTAGCTTAGTAACCCACCTTCAGCCCCCTGCACAGGGCAGGGAAACAGGGTTGGGGGGCAAAAGCATTGATGTACACTGGATGGATTTATGTTTTTCTTCCCTACATCTTTCCAGGCTGCAGCAATACTTAAGTTGCATCTGCATCTGTTTACTTAATAGCCCTTAATGAGCTTTTCTAGCATGAATTCATCTTATTGTTTAAGCCCATTTAAATGACTGGCATTCACAGCATTCTGTGGCAATGAGTTTCAGAGTTTAATTGTGTGCTGTGTCAAAAAGTACTTCCTTTACAACCCACTATCTGATGATTTTGATAATACCATTTCATTTGGTGAAGACTGTAATATTGAATGCTGTTTTCTTCCGTTTATTAAGAAAATGGTACCTGTGTGCTTCATAATAACAAAGCATATAATCAATAGATCACAAGTGAGGAAACAAATGATCTGGAAGAATTTTAGGACTAAACTACATTAACTGAGGTAATAAACTGGTTAAATTACTTCTAGCCTACTTATAAAACAGCAAGCTAAAGCAATGCAAGATCTGCTTCAACTCTGAAGGCATCTTTTTGGTTATCAAAGTTATGCTGATCAGCTTATAATGTCTTCTTACCATTAATTGCTATGTTGGAACAACACTGAGAAAAACTGGGAGACATTGGAAGCAAAAGCCACTAGACAACTCTTTTGTAAAAATCAAGTAATTTCACAGCAATGTCTGTTTCTCACAAGAGGGTTACCCACCTGGCCAACAGGCATACACACAGGATGCGATAAGCCTTGATTTGAAGGCTTTATTATGTGGTCCCCAAAAAAGTACACTCAGATGAATAAGGAAAGTATTCCTAGATTAAGGAAACTATTCCTAGATTCCGAGATACCCATGTAACTGGGGGATGGGGAGAACTTATTTTTGAGAAGTATCACAATGCTTCAAAAATTGAATCACAAAACAAGACAAGTCCTGAAGAAATGTATCTTACATCTCTAGTATCTGATACTTCACTATCAGCAGTAGAAAATTAACTTGGTATTTGTTGATGCCCGTATGCTTGAAGATGTGGCTGCAAGAACCAGGTAGGACAGAATGAGACCTTCCTGACCTACATAAATGTGCTGGTAGTCCACAAGATGAAATTCAGTTGAAAGACACAAGAACACGGAGTGATGAACAATGGGTAAGTGGCAACACAAGACAAAAGGAATTGCAAGTCAGTTTAAGTGCCATGAAGAAGAAAGAATGCTGGTCAGGGATGCAAATGTCATTCTGGGATTTGTTAACCAGGGTGATGAAGTAACAGCACATCTTCATTCAGAACACAGTTCAGATTCATGCACTGAACTTTGGAAAGGATGCAGCCAAGCCAGATGTGGTCCAGAACAAAGCAAGGAGTGCTGTGAGCTTACCTGCACAGGAAGGTGAGAAGAAAGGACCACACTGTGTTTTTAGAACAGGGAAGAACAGGTAGTAGGCAGACATAGCTTTGAATCTATTTTAATACATAAAATACTGACCATTGTGCACTGAAGGTGAGACAAGTTAAAACTGTCATAGTTTAGGAACTCTAATCCAAAGTATTCCTTGAAAAACACAGTAGTGGACTACAAAGAAAAAGCTCTAGAAGTTCAGCAATGCTTGTAGAGCTGCTCACCTGCTGCAATAATCTTCATCTACCAGATCCTGCTTTGAAGCACAATGATGCAGTGCATAGATTTTCAAGGCACAATTTACAAGGTCATTCCTTGCTAGAAGTCAGGCTCCCTACCTTAGTTCTTATACTCCTGGCGCAAAGCAAGCAGTCCTTAAGCCCCTCTTCCTCTCTACTTCTTGCCCTGCTAGTAGGGACAATGACTTTATTTTTCTAAGGCATGCTGCTTCCAAGTGCTGCTAATATCAATTTGGAGTGGATGAAGCACAACATAGCTCCCTCCACACGCTGTAGGGAATGGCTTCCACCTGCCCAAACCCAACTGTATCTACAGAAATTATCAGTCTTAAAAATTCTTCTCATTTGGTGGTGTATTGTTATTTGACAAAGTACTTGGAAATGGTGAAAGACCCTGTAGTACAGTAAAGCCTGCAGAGTATCAGCATCAAGGAGGGAAAACATCTTAATTTTATGAAAGGAGTCTGTCTTAGGACTTTTCCTTGAATGTATCCGAAGTGCAGGTCAGCATCACAAGACTCTGTACACTCAAAATGTGAGAAAGAAGGTGGCAGTGGGCTAACAGACACACAATCTGTCCTTCTCCAGTAACTCCTAAAACCATAGTTGAATCCCACAAACTTTTTTTCCCTCAGGTTGGGGCAAAAACATAGTGACTCAGTGCACTTAGAACATCATGTATGTCACATTTGAATTCCCCGTACTTATCCAAAAAGGATAAAGGTTATAGCACCTCATTTTTAGGCTCCAAGAAACATCATAACTACAAAATAACCAGGTCAACCCTGACTTAAATGGCTCAATGTGTGAAGCAAGATACTGAGCCAGCTCAGACCACTCACAAGATACTTCTTCTTTATGTAACTAATGTTCAGAATGTCACCTGTACTATACAAGGTGTCTGCTAGTGACCAACTATCTTCAGTGATGGGTAGCCTTGTTAAGAGCCACAGAGGAAGCCTGTTAAACAGAATAAGCAAGACATCTTTCTATAGTCATGGCTATCTGCCAATTTAAGCTATTTGATTAGTGACCAAAAGAAAAAAAGTCTCCTGACCAAATTCTGAAGGACACTACTTCCCCAAAGAGAGTAGTGATGAACCATGGCATTAACTGAGGTTCTGCCTGGAACAAAGGCAAAAAATAAATCCCCCCCCCAAAAAAAATCAACCAAAAAAAAAAAAAGACAACACAGCATGATCCATTGAGAGTATCAAGAACTCACCATCCCTCAAACCTATCACTCATTAAGACATGCTCAGGGGCAGAAGATACAGAACTGAAGTCATATCAACAGATCCAAGGCACTGACACAGCTTATTACTAGCACAGTTCCAAGTAGCACAGCTCACTTTAGGTACAACCAGCACCTCCCAGTATGATTTTCATAGGTGATACTATTGTCCTATCATGTTATTCACACCTAGAAACTCAAGCAGTTACTCATGGCTGAGAACAAATGCACAGCACAATTACCAGAGTGAAGCACTGGAAAAGGATTTGCTTTAAGAAGTTGATTTGAGCCTATTTGGCCAATGGAACGAGTCAAATTGCTTCAGGAATTGGAACTGGAATAGGATGCCCAGGGAGGCTGTTGATGTCCCCTCCCTGGAGGTGCTCAAGGCGAAGTTGGATGAGACTTTGTGCAACCTGGTCTCGTGGGAGGCATCCCTGCTCATAGCAGGGAGGTTGGAACCTTATAATCTTTAAGGTCCCTTCCAACCTTGACCATTCAATGATTCTACAATTAAAAAAAAACAACTAAGACTTTGTTTTATCTCCAAATTAAGTATCCTTAAATGCTGCAACGATATATCAATACACCTTGTATAAGGGAGTGTGTCATTCAAGAATGGGTTTTGGAAGTCAGAACTGCCAAGCAGAACAGAACATTCTTGTTTACCCACCCCCCTGGATAGAGAAACTGATTCCATGTATTGAGAGGTTACACCTGTCCTTTCCTTTTGCCAAGCATACATACGGATACCACCTTCATTGAAAAGAAACCAGAATACATGTGCAAATTCATGTCCTCATATGTAAGAACTTTTATGGCTATAAGATAGAGAGGAAAAAGCTTTAGGGGATGGTGTGAGATGAAAATATCAAGGGAAACATTCCTCCCATCTAAACGTAAGCTCTAGGCATCTTCAGCTGCTGTGATAAGTTTGACAGCATAAATCCAGACTAGAACATCTGTCATTTATATGGAAAATTCTACTACAGTCAAGAAAGGACACCAGCACCTTCCTTTCCACTTGACAAAATAGATTTGGCTTTAAGGACTGCCATTAGCAAAGATTAGCTAAAAGCACCACTGGGTGTAGGTAAGAAGAAGCTGAGAAATCTGACAAAATTAAACAGGTAACAGCTGCCTGGCAAGAATCTCACACACAGAATGTTAAGTTCTTTTCGGCACATGACAATTCCTGTCCATCTCCTAGTCATACCTAAACCCACACCCAGCTCCACAGCAAGTAGTGCCAGTGCAGACACGTGGGATGTGAGAGCAGCCAACAGCCCAACCAGCTCCAAGCAGCCAGCCCAGGCTCCAGCCAGCCCAAGTGTTTGTCTCTATTATCACATCCCAAGGTTTGTTTGAATTCCACAGATGCAATACAAAGGTTATATTTAGTGAGTAATGTAGTTTGACACCAAGAAGCATAAGAGACTCTTTTTTGTAACTGAGTAGGAAGAAACCTGCAGCAGTACAGGCCTATCATAAAAACACTGCTACAGTTGTTTGATTTGCAAGGCCATTAAAAAAAACACCAACTAATTCAGTCAACCCTGACCTGCCTTGTTGTGCTTTTAGTTGAACAGATCCAGAAAAGCAATAAATGAAGAGGCAAGTAAGTCTGTTTCAGAGCTAAGGTGGTCTGGTGTGCCTGAAAAGTTGTCCCTTTCTTCCTTTCCTTTCTCAGAATTGGTCTAATAAAAAATTACTTGTCTACCCAAAGTCCTCTACCCCCACCCTCTCATTTGGCCATGAAAACTTCTGCATCTTCTAAACCTTTATAGCAAAACTACTGAAGCAAGAAGTTAAGATCTCTAGGAGGGTGTTCCAGCAACTAGCTTTTCCTCTTAAGAATCCCCTGATGCTTATTGGGCTGTAAAAATCACACTTTTAATCCACAATTATACAAGGATACAGAAAAATAAATATTTAAAGAATACTGCTTGTTATCCTGAGGATTTCTAAAGCATGTTTCAGTGCTGAACAGACAAAAGGTGTCAGTCTGTGGAGCAATGCTGTTTTCTGACATCAGATCACAAAAAGGGAAGATCTCAGCAGCACTAAAGACTTTAGTCCTATTTACTCAATTACAATTGCCAGAATTTCCTTCATATTGAGTTCAGCACAGATCCCCTCTCAAACTAACAGGAACTGAAACTATGCTTTTATTGAAGAGTTTCCACCCCCCAACCTATTATTCCATACATTCTAGCTGTCAGCCTTATTAGACATGCTCCCTACTACACTGCTGAAAGAAGAGTCATGGAAGGGGATTTGGGGCACCAGAATTAAGCTTGTCAATACATGCTTCACTTTCTTCATGCACAAACTCAAACAAGACAAGCTAAAGGCTTCAGAAAACGATTTTACTGAGGCACAGGTCTGATGGGAATCACCTAAACCTGCAGCCAACTTTTGCTCCATCTATAAATTACTGCATTACAGAGTAGGAAGGGATTCCAAATCTAGCTGATGCATCGTCATGGGTTATCACATGGTAAGATCTAGTTAGAGTAAGGGAATCTCTATCATTTTCTGACACAGCAGACTCAGGAAAGGACAATACAAACATACTGATTCATAGATAGCCTTGTTATTCAATACCGATTTTTTCAAATGACAGTCTTCACACCTGCTACTGCAGCTAAGAATAACACCCATGTAAACATGATTGGCTACTAGCTTGATAACCTGGACAACTGCAGTCAGAGCAGTGCATAAAAATAACTTGTAATTCTGCATAAAATTAAGTTGCAATTCCTTAACAAACTGCAGCTCCCACTAATTCTCAAAGATCCAATCAGTTCCCATACAATAAGCAACGTACTTTAAATACGAGTCCAAGTGGTGTACTTGGCTATTCTCTCAACCTCCCTTCTGCTCTAGAGCAGATCACAAACAGTTAAGGTGCTAAATTCAGTAATACTTATGTGTTTCAACCAGCAACAAAAGCTGCCTTAAGGATACAGCAGAATATTAGAGTTGTATTTTCATTAGAAACAACCAAGAAGGAATATCTTTGGAATTACCTCCGTTGCCAAAAAGCTCACAGAGTAGCCAAAACAGTGAGCATACCTGAAGTATAAACACAAGTATCAACTAGTCAACTTATTATTTTTCATCACTTACTCTTTCACAGCCACAAACTACTTCACTAAAGGTAGCTAGCAGGGAGGGCAGAGGGAAAGATACGGAAAGCCTAACTCTACATTTAAGGCAAAGCAGAGATGTAGAATCCCATTTAGAGAAAGCAGGTCTACTGGAGTGCTCTCTGCAATTAAAAACAGATGCTTATGAAATGGTTGTGAAGATAAAAAAAAATGTGCAAAGAACCATACCTGCTTTCTAGGCTTAGCCTGTCACAGTACAAACAGTACTGTTGAGATCACTGCCTGAATCATCCTGCTAATTGGAAAATGCCACAGTGCATCCTACTCCCTCAATTACTCACATACCATTTAAATGGCCACACACATACTCACTGATGTGAGTACAACTTTGTTTATGGTGACATATTCGTTACTCACCTAATTCTATGAAGGTGGAATAAGCTAAGACCTTCATTCAGTGGTGTCAACAAGGACCTGAAGCAAGAAACAGTGTACGGAACCAACGCTACCCTGAAGTTCCTACAGAAGCTACTCAGGAAAGTGAAGGCAGAGATGCCCACTGAACTGTGCACCACATGCAGGTGGTTACACTGAGCTGCCCAGCATCATGTGCTCCTTACTGCATCCCTGATTCTCTGGGAGGAACAGCCAGAGGGAAGCATTCTCCAACCTCTCAGAGACAATCAGACCAGAATAATAAGCAGTTTGTACCCAATTAGAGCAGTTCCTTCTGGCCTTTTAGTTTGTTAACAACCAAGATCACAAGCAATCATTTAGGACTAGAAATGGCAAACATCAACACTTACAAAAAAAACCAAAAACAAAACTGAGATGTGAACAAAACTACTAATGCAACTTGTATCACTAAGCATAATGCTCATTAAACACTTACCAAGGCAACATTCCTGCACCTAGCTTGGCTGCCAGGATTCTCCACACTGCTGTCCCTCTCCATGCTCCCAAGTGTGTGCTTTGGAGAGACTTCAGATGCCATTTCAGGAGAATCTGAGAGGAGATTTCTAGGCATCACACTCTCTTGATTTATCAGTCCCGATGAAGTGCAGAATGCCATCAACATATTATGTAGGGCTGCTAGCTTTATTCATTTCTGAAAACAGAGAATAATGTGTTAGATTTAAATCTGGCCTTTAAAATACTTTAAAAAGAGTGGAAAATACATAGCCAAAAAAAGATCACATACAAGGTAATGAAGGACATATCTTTATGATCTGGAACACTTTTACAACCTATAGGCACCTCTTAAAAAAATTGGTCTTATTCTAAAAGGTGACTTTAAAAATCTTACATAGCAAGGTCCTGTACCCCACCCACATCATGTGCTTCCAAAGCAGATGTTTACATTTGCAAACATGGACCCTGCACACACACCTGTCCTACAGATTCAGTTTTTTTCCATTATGACACATCATTAACAGTAATAAAATCCCACTGGCTGATACCAGCTGACCCAGTTCAAACATCTTCATCCAGCTTTTACATAAAAGCTCTATTGGCTCACATGAGGGAAACAGAACCCTGTTCATTTCTCAACACTGCTGCAGTTAACTCGTGTTACTGAAGCAGCTCTATGCCAACTATTTCTGGTGAAAGACCCATGAATAGAACTTAGTGCCATTTTTGCACCATCACGTTACATAGCAAAATTGCATTTTAAAGCTTACAGAGCTTTTATGTCACTCAGCCATGAAGAAACAGTGCTTGTACATTAGGAAGATGCTCACTGGAACAGACATACGCCCCAGCACTTACTGGAGCAAAAGACCCCAGTTTTAAAGCTATCCTAAGTGGTCAGTTTTGTAATAGTTCTCCGAATTGTCGTCATCTCCCAAGACACTCTGGCAGAATTTCTTCCTTTGTTCTCCAAGTGTCACAAAGACAGAAGTCACCTCCTTGCACTAACAGCACAAACACAGAGAGGGGAAAAAAAATAAAAACTAGCTCATCTCTCTCTCTCTCCAGTGTCAAGATATCCTTCACAAAAATAAATTGCCTTGCTCTTCAACAGTCCACCCTTTCACCCTGCCTGTGACCAGGAAACAGCAGTGATGTATTCCTCAAAGCACTTGGTTCTGAGGTACCACGTTACATGCAACCAGCTGGGAAGTGGATACCATTACCCTGACACTGTGCAAATGAAATGAGATGGTCCTGCTTCCCAAGTGCTTCTCTCTTTATTATGGTTCAAGAGGCGACACAAGAAGTAAAGTCAAGTCTGCATTTCCAATTCAATTGGATTACTCCTCCTTCCTCCCTACCCCTGTCAGCTGAGGGCTGAGAAACCAGAGCCTCCTGGTAAGCTGATTAGTGCTTCATAGCAGTGAGATAAAATCTGCCAATACTGAGCAACAATTCCATCCTGCTGATCGTTTCCTCCCAGGAGAGGGCTATGACATTACCAGAGGTGGGTATGAACACTCCCTCATCTATGCAGTAGCACCAACATGTGTCCTGTGGGAAGGCTCCCACACAATGTACCTAGGCTGCTTGCTGTCCAGCAAGTCTTGGAAGCACAATCCACATAAACAGAGCCCTGAATTGCCACAACAGAAGCATCTGATGGACTTTCTTATCCACATTCAGTCTAACAATTAAGATTTAACCTTGCTTACATATAAAAAAAGAACATTCTTCCTTTCTTCTATTAATAACATTTGCTATAAACAGATACAGTCCTCAGGATAATGGTCTTTAAGTAATGGCACAGAGGTAGAAATTTGCTCTTGGTCGTGGTTTTCAGAATTGCAGGACAGGCAGACATGAGAGCACTGCAGCAGCTTCTAGACCTGTGGCTGCCACCTACCCCAGCTCAAACCAAAAAGAAGGAAAAGGGCAGACTAAGTTAGAACATACCATGCAACAGCAGCTCCATCTAGCACAAGTGCCATGTTTGTTCAGTCCCTCAGTGATGTATTAGAGACAACTACGAGATTTCCAGAATTATCATACAATTATTAAGGTTAGAAGGGACCTCAAAGATCATGAAGTTCCAACCCCCCTGCCATGAGCAGGGAACCCTACCGCAAGACCAGATTGCACAAAACCTCATCCAACCTGGCCTTAAAAGCCTCCAGGGATGGGGCATCAACAACCTCCCTGGGCAACCCATTCCAGTTCCTTACCACCCTTATAGTGAAGTATTTCTTCCTAATATCTAACCTAAATCTTCCCTTTCTCAGTAATGGAAGGTGCTGTAAGGTCTCCCCAGAGCCTTCTCTTCTCCAGGCTGAACAGCCCCAACTCTCTCTCCAAGTTTTTATACTCAGAACTGTTTGTGAACATTTTATAGACTATATCATTAGAGGTCATAGCTCCAGATTACAACAGATATTATAGACAAGAGCCACATTTAAAGAGTAATCAAATGAAAATATTAATCCAAACTACCACTAAACCAATTAATGGACCAAAACTTTGAGGGAGAAGAAAGTGCTTAAGAGTACTGTTCTCCTTTCTCCAATAGGAAAACCATAGCATAACCTATTCTAAGCTTTGTAGAGGGCTATCTACATCCAGAACAGCAGGAACACCCAGATGCAGTAATAATTAATATTAAAGCCACAAGTTCTAAATAACAACAAATAATTCTGCTTCCAGCAAGCTCCTGTTACTCATTTTGGAGCTCAATCTCAGATGTTTCACCATATCCTGAACAGTGAATAAAGGCAGTGACTGCAACTGGTTAAGACAGCCACCCAAACAAGATCAAGTGGCAAGCATTACTGTTCTGCTTCTGTGTTGTGAACTGTGGCTTCTTTGGAGGTTTTAC
Source organism: Apus apus (assembly GCF_020740795.1). NCBI lineage: Eukaryota > Metazoa > Chordata > Aves > Apodiformes > Apodidae > Apus > Apus apus. The sequence goes on from NC_067282.1 coordinate 199,888,290, forward strand.
TCATTTCAGGAAAGCTGTATAATAGCCTCTGAGCCTGCAGAAATGGGGTGAAGAAGTTCTTTTTCCCTCTTACCTTTCACTTCAACACTCCAGTGATGCACGTCAATAAGACCATAATCCATACATCTACATTATTTATTCTCCACTTCATTGTGGTTTTTATGCTTTAAGGGGAAACTCCTACATATTTGTACAGTGCCTAGTGCAGTTAGAGCTGATGTGAGATTGCCTGGTACCGCTTTGCAGCTGAATTCCCCACTTAACCATGGCTAACACAGAAGTCCCTTCACACTTTCTGTGCCCCCCCTCTGTTAAGTAAAATAGTGCAGATTTTAAGATAGAAATAGCCAATCTACTGAATTTCAAGAAGACCCCACTGCCTGTCTCAGTGGGATTGCCTAGGTAACAAGTAAAATTCAAAAATAAGGTAACCATCCTCAGAGAAAGCAAGAGCAGCAGCAGGAGAGGTGGCTGTTTCTCCTGACCTTCAGAGATGTATTAAATATGAAAGTTGCTCACAACAGGATTCGTTGCTTGGTTTATTCAATGCATTTTAGTGTGTTGTTGGTTTGTTTTTTTTTTTGCTGGGATTAAGAGATGTGTGCCTCTACCATTAGGGATTAATAAAAAAAAAAATCAGACCATGATACAAGAGTGCAGAAGTGTGAAAATAACAGTACTATTTAGAGAGAAGATACCAAATATTAAACCAAAAAGGCATCGTAGGGCAGCTGAAATAATAACTCCTTGGTTACACTAGAGCTACCTGTCATGAGATATTTAAAACAATACAATTCAGATATCATGCATGCTTGTCAGAGGGTAGTAGCTGGAAATTGAAATATTCTGGAGTTAACATTGAATTTTACCTCCAAAGATTTAATTTTGCTTTGACATAGGCAGATAATTCAGACTCTATTAAATTGCCATCAAAGATAAGGTGAGGTCTGTCCTTTTTAAAAGGGTTTTTTTATGGTTTTGCTCACTAAGATTACTTCTCCACTGAAGTTCAATATTAGCATTTACAAGGGACTGTTTCTGTAGTAGCAGGAGACTGAGAAATTTTTTTTCATTAAAAATCCTGTTTGAAGACTAGCTTAATAGGCAAAAAGATCAATCCCATGAAAATGGAAGACATTTAGAGGCTAAAAGTCAACATAAGCCAGGAGCAGAAAGCCAGTGAACAGACAGCATCACCCCATTTACTGCATGATATATTTAAGGTAAGTAGAGTTGACAATTTTCAGAAAGTTATCGTATGTTTTTAAAAGGGCACAATATAAACCTCTCCCTCTCTTCACTATAAATACAATTTCTAGAATGCTCTCTGCATAAAACATTAAGCTACATTTCTAAGCCTGGAACTGCACTCTGAGCATCACACACAGTTTCTTCTTAAACAGCTATTTCTCAGTGATACAACTGAAAGACAAGAACTGGCCAGTGAACTTCAAGGTGTGTTTAATCTGTCAGCTGCATACAGACGTGTCAATGCACACACTGAGCTCTGTGCACATCCTCAGTTGTCTTGCACTCCACGGCAGTGTTTGTGTTTGGAGAGTTAAGCATCTGGAAAAAACATCTCAAAGTACTCTGAGATCATCTGAAGTGCTACTGTGAGACAGGTTTTATAAAAATGACAGTGCAGGGCCAGCCTAGAGGCCTGTATCTCCATCATCCTCTGGCAGCAGCAGATGCTGTTGAAGGAAGACGAAACAGATGAAGGAAGAGTATTTAAACAAGGTAAGCAGAAAGTACAAATTAATTCAGATTCCTGCATGTCATGGTCAGGAGACCACAGGACTTCCCAAAAGAGGCCAGATATTTGTGTCTAATAACCTGGTGAATTTGTCCTTGTATTAACTGCTCCTGCAACATACCTTCGAACCTGCTGTGCCAGATCACAGCTAAACAAAACCATCTGGCCCATGTCTTCTTCACTGAGCCTCTGCTGCTACAGACACCTCTGAACTAACTGATCCAGTGTGGTGGACATATTTCTTCCTTGTCAACAGAGCTATCAGCAACTGAATTCTTCTTACCTCCTTCAGTATATGAAGCGCAGAGCAAGTCCTTGAGCTTTAGAGGCAACCCATGCCCCACCCTTGTGATACACAGTAAGATTTAAGCTTTCTGGTAGAGGAGTAGGCTAAGTGACAGTACTGCCTACAAGGGACAAACCTCACAGGCACGTTGATATCTGGGAGGTAATGGGATGGCTGAAGAGATACTGGTTTGAGCACATAAAAAACCCAGAATCAGACAGTAAATTTATAAACTGTTCTTACAGAAAGAAAAAAATAAAACTGAGTAACAACTGAAAAGGCTTGATGTTTAAGAATGAAACTAAACTGTCCAACACAGCTGAATTGTGACTTTTCTTCTCCACAGCACAACTGCAGATGCTTACGATAATGTGCTCACACATTTTAGTTTGATGCACACTCCTTATCTGCTCATGAAAAATCTTCTCTGCCCAAAACAGTCATGGTTATTTAACATCCAGTAACCAGGAAATGTTCCTGCCCTTCTTTAGAGAGGGACTGTCACCACAGTACAGCCAGCCAAACAGGAACGCTGACCATTAAAAAAAATTACACCCTACCCCCCCAGTCTATGACAGCATGGTCCTCTACACAAGAGCCAGGCCAATAGCACTTCCACAGACACTTCACTGCATATAAATTCTGATTGAGCTTTTCAGAATGAGTGCCAAGTAAGTCTGAACAATGTTTAGCAATGTGGGAACCTGGGGTGCTCTCATGGTATCACAGCAGCCCAGGACAGACATGCGGCTACAACCAAAATAATTAGATTGCTAACAAACATGCAGGACTTCCAGAATTCAAGGGAATTTATTGCAAGTAACCCCAATATTTTGTTTTAAACTTTATGATTTCTGTGGTGCATTTGTGACAATTCAAACTTTCCTCTACATGCTAGAGAGCTACAAAATCCATTAGTTTTAAAACTAAAAACAAAGATTCTCTCAGTCCTCTAAATCTGGAAGTTAGAGCCTCAGGAAACACACTGAATGTCATTCATACAGCTCACACTAGAATTTACAAGAGCTGCCAACAGTGAAATAATTAATCCTGTGTACATAAGTTTTTAAAAGAACTAGACGGGCAAGGCACCAACTCAGTAAAACTGAAATCCAGCTGACTTCACTAGGGTATTTCATCACACACCTCAAATGGTTTGCTGAATTGGATTTGAAATTAAATGTAGCAACCACTTAAAAAGAAGGAAAACAATGACAAACCAACATTTTCCTCAGGCAAGTAATAATCCCATTAATATACTGAATTCTCCAAATCATGCTTTGCTCTGAAACAATACTTAAGGTCACACCTTTGACTATGTTAATCCAAGCCTCGAGATACCAGAAAAAGAGGGTTTGATACTGTGCTTCATTCTTAACTGGTCTTTCTGGATTTTCAGAAACAGGCCTTTTTAGGTTTTTGAGACCCTATACTTCAGAAAATTCAGTTGCTTACTGAGGACAAGCACAAGACGAAACCTTTTGCAAAAGCCTGCCATTATCTCATCATCCTTTCTGCAGCATTTGGGAAATGCTGCTTCTCTTAAAACACAGTGGAATGGCCAATGGAGGATTTGATGATGTTAAGCACATTGGTCCACTTTCAAGATAAAATTTATCCAGGAAAAAAAACTGTGAAGCATATTCTCATGGGTCTTTGTGTCATCCCCAGCAAGTAAATTCTGTTCCCAGTTCACTACATCAGCAGCTCCAGGTGAATCCTGCAGCCAACAGTGAAGGCTAGTGGCAAAGGTTCACATCCAACACTGTGGATTAAATCACCAGAGGAAGATCCCTGAGGTGCTCACATTTCCCACGCATTTACAGTGACAGAATCCCTTCCTGCCCCAACTAAAAATAAAACTACAGCCAATGACAGGTAGTGACTTTTCTTTAGATTAATGTCTTACCCAAGGATAATAAGGACCTCACTGGTACTCTGCAGAGATCTGATGACTGGTATCTGCTCAGTGGGAAAGCTACATATGATACCCAGAGCTGCCTAGTCCAGTATTATACAGAGCTTTGAACACCTTCAGGTGATGGCTGACGTCTGCTCTGACTTCAAACATCCTTACACAAATTTCAACAAGGCAAGTACCCAATTATTTTCTAGTTACTCTTTTTAAATCTCTCCCGTTAATATCAAGGTGGTGCTATCTAACACAGCCAACACTTCAGTAACATGAAATGTACATAAACGATTTCAGGCACAGACTCCTCCACAATTAGTCAACTTCTGCCTTGTTGCAGGCGTAGCATCACTGGGGTTTAAGGTTTCATTATGTAACTACTGCTACAGTCATAGCAAAGGGGAACCAAATCCTGTTTTACAAAGCATTTAAGACAGCGAGATAATTGTCAGCCCCCGTGTGCCTCACAGCTAATTTTAGGTTCCTTTCCTATGTTTCTTTTTGTGACTGTTGTGCTGGTATAGGGAGGAGGGCAGAATACATCTGAAGCACAAAGCAAAGATGTTTAGTTTAAAAAGCAGCTAATTTAATGCACATTTCATTCCTAAGTAAGTACATAAAGGTCTGCCTGCCCAAGGCAAACAGAGCTGCAAACAGCACTAGCAAAACAGAGAAGCACAGTCTTGCCCTGGACTTCCCTTGGTACAGGGATAATCAATACACACTCTATTGAAAAGAATATCTTTAGGCAGTTAGCGACACTGGAAATTAAAATTCCTTGCTTTTATTTTTTAATTAAAAAAAGGCAGGAGGACTTGATAACAGTATTTGACACAGCCTGGTTGGCTGGCTTTGAAAGCCACATTCACATGTTCATTTATTTTCATGCTCCAGTATTTTAGAAGGTCAGACAGCCTGTGACTTGTCAACTGCTCAGGAGTTAAGTTGTTCCAGTTACTATATCCAACAAGCAAGCCCCCCTGCCAACATTCTTGGTTAATATTTCTCTCAGAGGCATGCAGACAAAAAGCAGCTACAACCAACAGGAGGACAAGAGATTTACTATTGACAAAATAGAGAGGCACAAGATATACAATCTCCCTCTTTCTTCCCAATGTTAGGCACTGCTTGTATTTCTAGTCATAAAACTTCATTTTATTCATTCACTCTCCATTGTAAAAAAAACCCAACAAATCCTTAATAAAACACAGCTGGAAAAATCTGTTCCGTTCCTGAGAAATAATTAGTATCTACATTTCTTGGAGACCCAAGTGAACAACACTCTTTTTTTCCTTTTACTGTTTAAGCACCAGCTCCCCCTTGTACAGGAGTAATTGCAGCAAAGGAAGGAGAAAAGCCACAATCATTATTCTTCATAGTAGTTACCTGCACAAGGAAGCCCATCTGCAATGCTGCATTAGCCAAGAATCTGTAGAAGAGTCTTAAAGTAACATTTTTTTTTTATTAACCTAAGCCAGAAATTGCAAAAGCTTTTAAAACTAAGACTCAATGCTTTAGGGTTTGGAAAGAAGTCTTTCCCTCTGTGCCCTTCATGAAAGGAAGGGAAATAGTTGTTACCTGTGTTTCTGATACCTGGTATAGTTTAAAATCCTTGCAAAATGTTTAGAAAGACAGGTAACCTCCCTCTAAAACTTCTCTCCTATTGCACCTGCATGCTCGTTCCCACAGGAATCCAGTCCTGCACAGGACCAAGCACAACACAGCTCCACTTCCAGCTGCCTCCTCTCGGTGCCACGCTAAAACAAGAACTCTTCAGGAAGCAAGCCCCTGAGATCCTGGATTACTGGAAATCCCGAGAGCGTTTTTTAAGGCTGTGGTTTCCTTTACACTTCCCAAACCTTGCCTGAACGACCCAAGACTGCGCTCCTTAAGCAGCACCAGCCACCTCACGCTGACCAGCTCCAGACAGAAAAGGCACCTGGCGGGGGGTGGGGGGGAGAAGTATTTTGAGCTAAAAACCCGCTCTGTCTGAGCCAACAGCTTTTCCACTGGTAACAATAAATTGCGGACAGCCAGAAAACACCGAGCAAGGCAGCTCCTTCCCCATCACCCTTCGCCACCAGACGTCCAAAGCTGAACAACGCTCGGGGACCGAGCCTTCCCTTCGCTCTCTTTTTCCTTTCCTTTCAAGTTGCCAACTGGCAAACGCGGGTTGTTTTTGGACAGGATGTGATGAGGAATAACAAGAAACCCAAGAGGGGGGCGGGGGGGGGGGGATAATAATAAATAAAATACTCCTTAGGACAGCTCGACGCTGGCAAACCAAGCTCCGCAGGCAGCAGGGGAGCAGCCGGCTGGTAGTTTTTCTGCTCCTCTCACCGCCCAAACCCGGCGGGAACCCGAGGAGCCGCCGTCCCGACCGCTGCTCCGGGAAGCCCAGCCCAGCGGCGTGAGAAGGAAGGGAGGAAGAAGAAATATTAAACACCCGTTCGCGAGTAGTAAGACCAATACCGAAGCGTTCCTAGCGAGGGCTGACAAAGGCGCGGCCGCCTCTCCCCGGTGGGGCCGCGGAGGGAAGACGGAGCGAGGAGCGGCCGCAGCTCAGCGCCCCGGGCCAGCGGCTCCCCTCGACCCGGAGGCTCCCGAGGAGCGAGGACCGGAGCAGGGGTGAAGCGAAGATCCCCTCAGGCGGCGGCAGGGCGAGGGGAGCCCTCCGAGGGGAGGCTGCACTCACCGGCTGCGAGGAGCAAGCCGCACCTCTACCCGGCAGGAGCGGGGGAAGGCAGGGCGATGCAGGGGAACGCACCCCGAGGAAGGACGGCAGGTGTCCGGCCGGGCGCGGGCTGTGCCGGGCGGGCTGTCCCCGAACTCATGCGCACTGCGCCCGGCCCCCGCCCACGGCGGGCGGTTAAAGCGGCAGGAGCCGCGCCAGCCGGGCCGGCCCGTCCCGTGTGGGGAGCGGCCTCTCGTCAGGGCCCCGCCCCGGCGGGACCGGCGGCTTCGTGCTGCGCTCTCTGGGCCGGCCGTGGGGCTGGGATGCCTTCCTTCCTTCCTTCCTCCCTGCCGGGGGCAGCCTGCGGTACGGCATGAGGGGCTTCACGGAATCTGAGGGGTTGGAAGGGACCTCGAAAGATCATCTAGTCCAACCCCCCTGCCAGAGCAGGGTCACCTAGAGCACATCACACAGGAACATGTCCAGGCGGGTTGTGAATGTCTCCAGAGGAGACTCCACAACCTCTCTGGGCAGCCTGTCCCAGGGCTCTGTCACCCTCACAGGAAAGAAGTCTCTCCTCATGTTTACATGGAACCTCCTGTGCTCCAGTTTGCACCCGCTGCCCCTTGTCCTGTCACTGGACAAGGCAACCCTGAGGTAAAACCCTCCCCAGGATGGCAGGGACAGCCCAGGATACGGGGAGGTAAATTGTGTTGGACCAGGTGTCTGTGGGGGTTTCTTCCCTCTACCGACCTCCTGGGAGACGTTGGGAGTTAAAGAGGTGGAAAACGACCCCCCTGACGTGCTCCCTGCCTGAGCCTCCCTCTTGAGTGAGGAGAAGAAAGGGACTTGTGTGCTGGTTAACCTGTGCTGCCCACGTCTGTATCAGCTCAGTAACAAATAATGCCCAATTGTACTCTTATTTATTGCTAATATCTCATCATACTCACTGGTGTTTATCAACTAATCATGTCCCCTCCCTCCTTTATTGTGCAAGGCCACGGCAGCCACCAAGTTAATCGATTTGACTTCCATTACGTTGTAAAAATTTCAAGCTGCTCTCGGAAGTCATTATTTCTCCCTCATGCTGTGGTGGCAGGAATACTCTAGTGCGGGAAGTACCTCTGAGTATGAAAGATGACAGTGTTTTAAAAAGATGCGACCTTACTCAAAGTAAATGGTCCAGCAGAACTAGGGAGGGAGGGCTGTGCCACGGGGGTTAGCAAGTCCAGCCCCAACCAGCAGCTTTCTCCTGAGCGTCCTCCGGAGCAGCAGGAGGAGAGAAAATGGTAGTCACCACAAAAAGACATTTACCTTAGGTAATTTTTGGTTATTTTAAAGCTGGTGTCTAATCTAAGCTGTTTGGTCATTCTACAGTCAAGAGAGGTGGGGTATCTCCACTGCCCTAAGACAGGTTGGACAAATCATGTTGTGAGGAAACATGTCTCCTGTTGTAGAGTGGTGAAGCCTGATGAATCTTATGTGTCTCTTGACTGGAAGCCTAGTTTACAGCTTGCTAGTGTTCAGCTAGATTAATCCCATCTCTTTTTTATTGTTGGCTCTGCCAACAGCTTGGTACAGGCTCGTATGACTGTCCCATGTAACATCTGTTACACAACAGTACAGGAGAGGAAAGTGCCTTATTTCATCAAGGAGCAAAGTGGGAGTGGTGTATCCTACGTATAGCATGTAGACCCTAGTTAAGGAGAAAACATCTTCCTTTGGGAAACATACTTAATTCAATTCAAGAATATACTTATGGCAAGCATGTACATTACAGGTTTTCAGTCTGGGAACATCAATTCACAGATGCAGAGCGCTTTGAGTTTCATCACTGTGGGGTGTTGGATAACGTCCATTTCTTCTTACAGCATTAGGTGTAAGTATATGCTAACTCACCCTGCCTGAGCTAAAGCTCTCCTTGCTGCATAGGACATCACCTTGAGGAAGATCTTATGGTTCCAGGGCTTTGTCAGCTCCATGGTGTTATTTTCTTTATTTACCCTCAGCACCATGTAATACCAGGTCTAGTCTTACATTTAAAACGTGCTCTGCTGACATTTTTCTTCCCCAGGTGTGTCTGAAAGAGTTTTTTGTCCATTTGATCATCATTTGCATGTTTTTCTTCTTTCCTCATTGGTCGACAGTCTCGACTGCTAATCCCAACACAGACTTTATTCCAGGGAAGCAGCTGTGTATTGACACATTCTGTCCTGAAGGTGGGGAAATTTATGGTGCACAGTTCCAAGTACACAGCCCATTACTATGTATGATAGAGAACTTCCCTCCTCTGCGCTGTGAAAACTCGTTATACCAGTTTAAAAATATGTCAGGCATGTGTCTCCTTCCTCTAACATTAATCATTAATTAATATGTGATAATGACATTTCTGGTTGTTACTTAAAAAAGCAAAACAGTATTTTATGCACATTTCTAACTTCTATTGTGCTCCAATGTCAACATCACAGCTGTCAGTGTCAGTACAGTCCTGTGTATGGGAAGCCCATTCTGCAGCCCCTCTGGAATTCACTAGAACCAGCCCATGTTTGCAAAACTCTTCTTGGCAATCTGACTCTTTTTTCCTGTATAAGGGCCAAAATTCAAGTTTCTTCACACATAATGTGTTTTATTTATTGCTGCAAATAGCTGAGACTAAACACATTGGACTAAGCAACCATGGTCAAAGAGGATCTTTCACCTGTTTTAGTCTATCTTCAAAAATAGTTTTAATTTTGGGTCTGTTTTGTTGTTGTTTTTTCTCTGCATGTTGCCTGGATTTGATGAACAAATGGTAGAATTGCGAAGTCAGAAAATGTAGAAGGATGGGAAACTATCTGTTATTTATTTGAGTTTCAGTAACTTTAGCAAGCCCCACAGTTAAAATTCAGAGCCCCCTTGTGTGAGGCAGTGTAAAAATAATTTACATTTCGAATGTAAGGCAGCAGATAGACAAAATAGGGAATAAATGTGCACTAAGATATGAGATAGCCACAAAAGAAACAGTATTTAGCTAAAGTAAAGGTTGAGTTACATTTTTGGTTGTTATAGTTGACTTACTGTTGTGATAAACAAGGTATTATGATTTTTTATTTGTATAAGAGTAGCCGCTGGAAACCTCAAGACAAGACCATGGCTTATTGTACAAAGTATTGTACAAACACCAGGTAGCACACAGCCACTGTTGTTCTTGTTTACAATCAGTAACCCCACACGAGATATGCTTCATGACTCATTTATACAACTTTTCCTCATGATTGACCATGTCCTTTTTTTGGCAGGGCACTTGCAGCTAGAGCCAATGGCAGGCTTTGGTGTCACAACACGCCTTGCTTTGCAGTGCAGAATTAATTTCCAAGCAGTGAGATAAACTTACAGTAATCAAAACTTTAGGATTTTTCTGTGAGTCAGCAGCAGGCTGACATCTCATGCCAGATGTCACCGCTGCCTCTCTTGTGCCAGTTCAATGGCTTTTGTGGTGCTGTCAGTCAGAGACACCTGGACAGGCTGGAAGAGTGAGCTAGCAAGAACTGTGTGAAGTTTAACAAAGACAAGGGCAAGGTGCTGCACCTGGGACAACAGAACCAGAGCCCAGTACAGGCCAGGATTTGTGTAGCTGGGGAGCAGCCTTGCTGGGAGGGACCTGGGGGGTCTTGGTGCACCACAAGCTGGATGTGAGTCATCAGTGCAGTGCTGCAGCAATAAAGGCAAATTGGATCCTGGGCTGCTATCAGAGAGAGAGAGACATGATCACCCCACTCTACTCAACACTTGTCAGGGCACCTCTAGAATACTGTGTCCAGTTCTGCTCTCTGCAAGTCAAGGAAGACATGGACAGAGTGGAGGAGGTCCAAAGAGGGGCTAAGATCATCAAAGAGCTGGAGAACCTGCCCTGTGAGGAAAGACTGAAGAAGTTAGGTCTTTTCTCCTTGAAGAAGAGAGGCTTAGAAGCAGACCACATCATGCTATTCCAGTACTTAAAGGGCTGCTACAAAGAGAGTAGAGGCTCTGTCTGTCTTCACAAAGAGCCATATGGAGAAGACAAGGGGCAGGAAGTACAAGTCACACTGGGACAGGTTTCATTTTGATATAAGAAAGACTTTTTTTACACTAAGAACAATCACTCACTGGAACAATCTCCCCAGGGGAATGGGAGAGTCCCCATTGCTGGAGGTTTTTAAATATGACTGGACAGGGTGCTAGATAATCTTGTCCAGACTCCTTTCCCCACAATAGTTAAAGGTTGGACCAGGTGATCTTTTGAGTTCACTCCCAGCCTGGGCTGTTCTGTGATTTGATGAACATTTTTGGAAGGAGCTTGTATCCTTTGTTTTAGCCCAGATATTTTTACATTTGGTTTTGAGTGTCATGGGACAAAAACAAACTTTAGGTTGAGGGAGACAGATAGCAACCTCTGAAACCAGTTCCACTGCCACAGGGCAAGGAATATGAAACTCCAAAGAATGTGACCCAAGCTCCAAAAGAACAAAAAGTATTAACTTTCTCATAAGAAAAGATGGGAGGTTTAAAATCCCGTGCTCAGAACTGCGAAGAGCAACTTCCATTCCTGCCCTGGGTGATTAGGGTACATGTATGGAAAGTGGGAGATGAGTTTGAACAGTCTGATGGTTCAGAGACAACTGAGTCTTGTCGAATGATGCTTCCTAGACAAGCACTTGAGATACTATCACTGGCCAAGACAGGATCTTTGGAGAGCAGAGACAGTCAGCATCTATTGGGCACTCTCTAGGAATGCCTTTAGCATTTAGTCCTATTTGTGATTAGGCCAAAAGAGTATCTAATTGCCAGGTTATATTCAAACATAATTGAGAAGCAGCCCTGAAGCTGCTGTCGCCTTTCTGCAGCTCTACAGAAACAGAGCTGGAGGCATCGAGAACTGTGGTAATTAACTTCTCCCCAGCCAGCCTTCACAGTCTTCCTTTTGTCTTTCAGATCCCCAGATTCAACCCTGCCCCCTTCTCTCTTTAGTGCCTTATCCCATTCCTGTATTGCTGTGGCCATTTCACTGTCCCCAAACCATTCCTTCTGCCTCCTTCACCAGCACTCCCAGCCCATTCTTGACTTACCTTCTTTATTCAGAGCTCTCCAACTTTGTGGCTTCCTATTGCCTTCTCTCTCCATCAACCCGTGTCTTTCTTCCTTGCTGGTGGCTCCAGAGCCTAATCTGATAGGCATACTAGTGAGTTGTCTAGTAAGTTGGACCTAATTTCCCTCCTCTCTTTACTTCTGATGTTAGTACTTCTCACTAGTGAGACAAGATTTGCAGGTATGAGGAAAACTTTACAGAGGAAGAAGTTACCTGGTGAGTTGTGCTGTCTTCAGGGTTAGACTGCAGTTCAGCTGGGAGACAGAAAGGGGAGCTGGGGTGGAGTTTTGGAATTCAGTTCCTCAGTTGCACTTAAATTCTAGTTTTGGCTTTTCAGTGCTTTATTTGATCTAGTACTTAATCTTTTGCTTTAGCAGATCATACTCTTAGAGCAAATACTTCCCTTTTCCCATAGTTTGTCTGTTTAGAGGGGGGAGGGGATTGCCTTCTACTGGTTTTGCAATATCTGGTTGAGAGTGGCCCAATTTTGGCAGATTCCTACAGTATTCATGCAATAGAAGAGTATACCTAATAGCTGTTCCTTGGCTTCTACTATTTAAAACACATTTTCTAACATTTAATGTTAGTTTTTTTCTCCCCTACATCCCAACAAATACAGACAGCTAGTTATTTTCCACTGTCAGCAAGTTTGAAATGGATGCAACTTAATTCCTGTGGGGAATGGAGAAATATGTCACAGAATTGAATTAAATATTAATCAGATTATTTCCAAAGGGGTGGAGTGCAAGTATAATCAAAGAAATATAAAATAAAAATTATTCTAAAAGACCATAAAATATGTATACTCAGAAATAGACTTGTCTTTTTAAATTGCTGTGAGTGCTTATGATTTGGCTAGTTTGGTTTATCTGTTTGTTTATTTTAATTTCTGGTTTGATTCCTGTTGAGGCTGAAAATTAATTCCTCTAACAGTCTTTTGCTGGCCTGTGACATGAGTCAGGACTGTTGTAATTCCAGCTTTCAAGGACAGGGTGTTCTGTCATACAGTGAGCTGTATTTTTGCATTTGAGCTGTGTTTTCTGTTTCAGCAGAACTGGATGGTTTATGGGGAAGAAGAGCAGCATGAAGGGATTCTTTGTGTATCCTATTTGATTGAGAAGGGGGGTTTAGACCCCTGTAGCAGAATTGTAGATGGACTTTAGACATTGAAATTTCATCTGCAATCCAAACAGTCTCTGCTTGACAGACATCTAAACTTTTATCTGCCTTATCTTTGTGGGTGCCTCTCAGTTTGACCTGAAAGTTCACTAGATGCACATGCTGTAGGAGGTGAACAGAAAATTTCAGCACAAATGTAATCTTGTTCAACATGGTGGCTTACACATTCTCCATCCTTGGTGTCACAGTGTCCACAGTGTGTTTGGGGAGACTCAATATTTACTTATCGAATGGGTTTCTGTGTACTGTACCTTCATAGAAACTGGGCTGGTGGATCACCTTCATGGTTCAGAAAGGGAAAGCAGAGATAAAAGCTTCTAATCAAGGCGTTACAGCAAGATGATGAAAGGAGGAAAGATGGATGGAAATCTGCACCTCTAGACCTTTAAGGACAAATAATGTATTTTACATTGCCATGGATGGATAAAAAAGTTCCCCATCGTGGCAATCCTCTAATCCCATGGGACAAGGCTATTAGAGGATAATCCTGCCCTAAATTGCAGCCCTGTGCTTGAGCATTGGTTCTCCTTATGCTGTAGGATACAATTACAGAACAAGGCCTGGAAACCACAGCCTTTGTTCTGCCTTATTGCTTAATTGTTTAATGAAGTATTCACTTCATCTAAGTGAGTGCTTTATAATTTTGTACTTGCATGCAGCTGGCAGTGTCAATGAGCAAAGAACTGGCTTTTTTACAGAATAATTTGTTCTATTGGTAAAAGAAGGTACCATTAAAGATATCAGGCTGCGATAGTAAATAATTTGAGTGATCTCCCCATAAAAGGGAGATCTCATCCTTAAAAGTGAGGAATGAAAGCACATTTGTTACTGCTTTTTTTGTTGTTGTTGTTCCCCCCTTTTCCTCTTGATGCTGTGTGAATACAGATGGAAGAGGCAGCGTGACAACTATTATCAGATCTTGCACTAAAAGGTCGATTTCTAAGGTCAGGACTCTGCTGTCATGTGCACCTCTAAACCTGGAATGGGAGAGGCATTCCCAACAAAAAACCACAAAGGTATCTCAAAAAAGGCTCGTATCAAGGTAAAAGCAATATTCAGACCCTTAAATAAGTGCAGTCTTTGTGTTTGTTTGTTTGTTTTTATTTTGTCGTGATCTAAGTGCAAAGTAGCATTTTAGAAGTGTTAGTTTAAAATCTTCTGTGGGTTTCAAGAGAAAAACGGTGGGCTTGTTCTACTCTTGAAAAGATTCCTATGCTCAGGACAATGTGTCATACTCCAGATTCCATGGAGTTCCCTGCTGAAGGTCAAGTGCTCAGAGACATCAGTTCCCTACCAGCTACTACTAGGCAGCTCTGCACCTGCCAGCATTTGGGGTGTTGTGATCTGTTGTTGAAACATTTCTTCCTCTTGATAACTATTAAAGCAACTTAGACAATTAGCTCTGGGCTTGGATATAATATTTGGCTAGGGACCTAAACTCCAAGCACTGGATATCAGGACATTTGCAATTGACTAGTGAGACAATATGACCCTGGGAACAAGAGAAAATGGTTTGAATGTTTCAGGCTTTTTTGAGTTCCAGCCATGCAGGGTCTCTTAGAAATGCTAAACACCAAAGTAACATAGAAATGTTTTATGAATAATGTCAGTACAAACAGAACAGATGAGGTCACCTGTGCACTAATCAGTCCCTGTCTTGCCAGCCCTGCCTCTTGGGAGGTAATGCCTACAGATACTTTGCTGGATCTCACCAGGAAGGGTGCTGCTTCACTGAGACCACATTGCCAGAGGAAGACAATACAGAGAGGTAGTTCACAGCTGGTTCACTTGCTGCTCTGCTATGTGAGCTCTACTATAGGTGATACTCAGGTGAAGTCCATGGAGTGCAGATGAAGGAAACCATCATGCAGTGGCATTTGGCACCTCAATGTATGGTACAGGGCACCTATATGTATATGGATGGTACCTACATGTTAATGCATTGTGCTTGGCCCAAACCAGGTGACCAGTGTGTGGCTTGTGACTGTTTCACTGAAAAGGAAGTACAGTGCAAACCTTTTGTTTGTTGGGGCACTTTGTAATTTGTTTTCATGAAACTACCATTTTCAACATCATTTAACAAATCATTACAGGCCTTTAAATAAATTATAGCCATTAACCTTGCCTGAGGTAACTGAGGGCAGGATTTTAATTCAGTCAGTAAAGAGTCTGTCCTCTAGGCCTGAATGTTCAAGATCACAGGAGTGTCAGAGCCAACATCAATTCAAGGACCAACAGGAACAAAACTGGCTCACGGCCATCTTTTGTACCTGTACTATGCTGATGGGTTCCTGCCTGTGCCAGTGCACAGACTTCTGAGGCTGCTTTCATCTGTGCTCATTCCAAGCTGCCTCTGAGATCTGTTTTTGCAGTTGGAAGGGCTAAAGCATGGGAAGACCCTGGTTCCTTTGCCTTTAAGGACATACCTGTAGGGAGTTTCCTGCAGAAGGACTGACACAGAGGCAGGGATCTGACTCATGGCTGTGAGAGACACCTCCTGGAAGAGCTGTCATGGAATAGCCAAGGGGCAGTAATGCATCAGTCCTGGGCAGTCTCATCAGCACCTGATTTCTTAATAGCATCCTATATATACTTACGTTACCAGCTATTTTTGTATCCTCTATGCAACCACTGCATTAACTGGAAGTCTGTCCACATAAAATAATGTTTGGGGTTTTTTAATCTATATGGAAATGCTTGCATAAACTTTTGTTTAAACCCCCTAAGAAGTAAGTTTTTAATTAGGAAGAAAAAACCCCACAACATTCTGCTTAAAACTTATATTCAGTACCTTTTCCCTAGAACCAACATTTTGGCTTCTTTGAAGAAAATATTGCAAAAAAGGTTGCAAGAATATTTCTTTAGCACATTTTTAGCTTAAAATACTGTCTTGCCAGGTCTGTTACTATAGCTGCTTATCACTTTGAGGTAACATTTGCTTTTTGTTTCCAAGTTTCAATTGCTTGCTTTTAGTGTTATTACTCGTGGTGGCTCAATTTCTGTGATTACAGATGGCCACAGTCTGAAATGGTTTCTGTGTGAACCAGCTTAAGCCTCCACACTGAGTCAGAGAAGGATCAAAAGTGGCAGAGAGGAAAATGAAACAGAGGGCACAGATCACCTCTGCCTCAGCTGTGCAGGAGCACAATTGTACAACAGGACCAAAGGTTGTCTAGTGGAAAAGATACCGAATCATGACTGACCGGGATGATTCTGGGCTGAGTGGATCCTTCGTACTAACAACTGATGAAGCAGTTAAATTACATCTTTCACCCAGTCTGCTGGTGAGAGTTGTCCAGAAGCTGCCAGGCATAAAGCTGACATAACCTCTACCCCATTGCCACAGGCTCCTGGAGGCTTAGCCTGGGCTGGAACCTGCTTGTCACCCTGCGTGCTTATCGGTGTGCTTGTTGACCTAGCTGAGTTCACTGGATTCCAGAGCTGGTCGTTGAATGTTGTTTGTTTAAATTCCTCTGCAGCTTCAGCACAGCCTGGATACTGGCTGTTTGGATGTATGAAGTTATAGGCTTCCCTCACCGTGATGGCTTTGAACAATGTAGTTGCTCCCCATCCTTTTCCCACCATGGGAATTTGGGCAGTATCAGTCAATTCAGGCTGAAAAGCAGTGCTCCCTGAAATTCCAAATATTATTAATGGGATCATTATGGATGGCCACACATTCTTACTTTTTATGAAGCCAGGCATAAAGCTGAAGCTCAGATAAAGAGACACCTGACATTTGTATTCTTTAATATTTAGAATAGTCTAATGATTACCATTTCAGACTCTTGCAAAGTATTCACCTGCCCTGAGGGATGGAATGACTCGGCAGTGTATCTGCATTACAATTGGAATATTGTACCTGCTGGGAGAAGACTTGAGAGAATATTTTTATTTTTCAACAGTTCCTGCTGTGCCTTGGCATTTACAGTCCATCTGGACTAACACCTTCAGAAGTTTTCTTCTCTACCCAGCCTCCGGGCCAGGAGTATGACAAGTGCATTAGTTCATCACCAAGCTGTGAGCAGCACAGTTGATTAGCTTTTATTATTAACTGCTCTAGTGTGTCACAGAGAACTTTGTAACTTCCTTTACAGGTGGGGAAACTGAGTCACAGAGAAAAGAGATGAGATGGTGTTACTTAGTTCACGTGTTAAAGAGGGTGGAAGAGATGACACTGAGATCCTGGTTGGCTGAACTCTGGCTGCGAGACCCATCCTCTGGATTACTCCCTGATCCTGAAAATCTAAGGGATGAAGGCATGATTGTCACACTATGCTCACCTCTTCTGCCTGGTTTGCTGATCCAGCCTCCTAGAAAATCTTCCTGAATTGCTTCTTCCCTCCAGAAGATTTTACCAATCTACACAAACTCATTTGGATCTAAAATTAAAACTCCCTGAGAAAGCCAAACAGCCAGGCTTTCCCAAGCTGTGCTCTGCTGAACGGAGCATGTCCCTAAAAACATCTGTATTTCTCATAGGTGTATTTCTTAAAGCAGAACAGGGTCTCCTCTTGCTTCCAAAGACCCTCCTAAGGTTTGGTACTGAGTCATCCGTCTTGACTATCGGATTGCAACTGATTGTCCCGTGTAATCCGTGAGTATGGAGAGACAGGGGCTGCAAGGAAAGTGGGAGAAGAGAATGTAGACCCATGTCTTGCATGACTTCCAGGAGTACTTCCTCAGACGTGCCGTTCAGAGAGAGCTGGCTGATGAAACCAGGAGCTCATTCCCTGTGAACAGTCAAGTAGAAAAACAACACCGGCAGAACTGGCCTAACGCGTTAACCAGGTGTGGCTTCAAGATGTGAGCCGTTATTGCCCTCTGCTGACAGCTTGGTTGTATCGTGCCATCACTTCAAAAATGAAGGATTTTCAGGTGCAGCGTAAACAAGGATTTCTGAGGATCTGCGGGAAACTGAAGGAACCTTCCTCAGACAGAGACTTTTGGGGTTTATTGCTTGAATTGTTCACTTTCTCACTGTTGTGAGGTAGATGCTACATATCAAACATCCCTCATCGAAGATGAGTCCAGCCTAAGTTGTTGTGCAAGGCATTGAGTGGACAAATAGCAAGAGCAATTTTCCCCTGGAGAGACTGCAGAGACAAGACAGATGAAGGATAGTGAGAAAAAAAAAAGGAATTATCAGCTCCATTTTACATACCGACCGCCGGGGGACTGAAAGATCTGGCTGAGCCCAAAAAAAGGCAGCTCTGTTACCCTGCCTAGAAGCTGTAGTCAGGTGAATGCAAAGCAGAAATAAGCCACAACTCCTGACTGCAAGGAAAATGGGTCACACTTTTGGCATCTTTTAAAAATTCGTTGTCTTTTATTATTTCTTTCTTTTTTTTTTTCTTTTTTTTTTTTTTTTTCTTTCTTTCTTCTCTTCACAAGGTTAGATAATTCCTTAGCTCAAGCAAAACTGCAATTCACTCAAATGCCATATTGGGCTAAGCAGCCTGAGAAGCAGTGACCTATGATAAATGGGAGAATGGACTAGACAGTCGTGTTTCTTTTCTGCCTTTATCCCTTGCCCAAGGTCACACTGGAGTTTTGTGAGAAAGCCAGGAAGTGAATCCAGTTGTGGGTTTTTTTGCAGGGCTTTAAAATATTTCGTTCTCTTGTTTACATTTCAGAATTGTTGAACAAGTGCCTTATAGGAATGTATTTAAATATTATAGTGATGAATGGGGCAGAAACATTTAGGGCATCTTAACAGCTTTTATTTCTTTTTTATGTCTGCTGCTGCTGAGATCTTAACTAGGACTTTTGCTGTGGTAAATTTACTCTTTGGATTTGGCCAGTTTGGTAGCTGTGAGTACTAAATAAATGTTGGTGTTGCATTTCAGCCATCCAGTGCATCATAAAGATTTCAGGCTGTCCATGGAAATATTCCTAGATTGTCTGCTCTGAATAGATGCTCATGTTGAAAAAGACTAGAAGCTTACAGGAATATCCACAGACAGCAAACAAAAAGGGCTGTTATCTTCAACAACTTCCATTTTCCCATGCTGAGTATGTGGTAAGTACTAAGCATTTTTTTTACAAGTTATATAAAAAGATAAAATCTGCTCTTGCTGCCACACAAGTGCTGTTCCCCAACTCAAGCAGCAGACACTTCTGATGTCAGTGATTAAGACCAATTTTTGAGCCCAACTATGGGTAGGAGACATCAAATTTTAAATTCTTGAATGGTAGTGGTGTCACTGTATGAAGTTGGTTATAGCAAGAATAATAGCAACAATAATAATAAGTAATTATACTTAAAATTAGAAACCTCAAGCTAATAAATAAGGAGCTGATTGTCCTTGCATGAATATTCTTGCTGGTCCCAATGGAAAAGGGGTGAACTACATCAGTTTTCCAGATATCTGCATAGCTGATATCAGTATTTCTCCTGCAGGGCCTTCTTTCAGACAACCAAATTCTCTCATTACCCTGCTCTTTCATCTGGTACATCTCTTTCATTTCTTACAGGTTTTGCATTAAAACTCCTGTATTTATGGCAGTGTTACCAGTTGTTAAACTATGATATGTTGTATCTTGTAAAGCTTTCCAGATGTGTGTAGTTATGTAAGAATCTCAGCATTTGAAAAAAAACAACAAACCCAAACACCAAAACTACCCTCAAGGAGGGAGAGAAACAACCAGAATAGTTCTGACTTTATACTAACAACTCAAAACCAAAAAAGCCAGAAAAAGCACACTAATTTTAAAATATTTTTAACCTAATCTAGTGAGCTGATAGATAAGAGAGACTAACTCAGGACTATTCATCATGCCTGTATTTAAGCTATATCCTAACACTCAGAATGGGGATCTTTGTTATAAGATTAACTCCCTCCAACAACAGATTATAAAGTTTAAATGGCATGAAGGGTGGATTTCATTAAACAGGTACAATAAACAAAATATTCATATTTAGACTGAAGACCACATTATGAGAATGACTTCATGTGTTTGTTTTCTTTCTCCTTTTTCCCATGTTCTGTGTAAGTTTTACTGATCCTTTATTGTTTCTTTCCAGTGGTGTCTACACTGAGAATGATTTTGGGCCAGGAAGTGGAGAAGACTGGAGCAGGTATGTATCACATTATCCTTGATGTTGACAGTGCGGAGTTGACAGCGAAAGCATTACTCATCGTTCCAAAAATGATTTCATCCACTGTAATTGTTTAGAGGAGGACAGATCTGGAACAAAACCTGAGTGCCACTTTGGAAGACCTAACACCTTCTCTGTCATTAGCAGCTGAGGCAGCCTGACTGTCAACATTATCTTATTGCAGGTAATTTGTCCTTAAAAACTCCTTCAGAAAGCAGACCACAGTTGGAGCTCTCTTAGACATGGCCCATTACATCAGACCTCACTGACATGTTGCACTAATGAGCCAAGCTGCAGATAAGTCTGAGATGTTGCCATCCACACTTGTTCTCCCTTTCCAGGAGGTGACTTTCCTTCAGCAGAACTGTGGGATGGGATCAACACCTGTATCTGTATTAAGTCCAACAGGTTGACTTGCACTGCTATGACAGTTTAAAGAGCTGGTTGTGTTTTGATCTAGGCTATAGAAATGTTACTTCTTTTCAGTTAACTCCACAGCAATACAAGTTTTGCTTTCAGCAGACTGAAAACACTGGGCTACCTTAGAAGGGAAAATGAAAGTCTCTTGTTTTAAGTAGCTATGAACAACAGGCATGAGTCTGACTTAAATTTTAGTAGTACAAATTCAATTTGTTCTTTTATCATCTGGCTTTGTTTTCTCTATAAAAGCATAATCAATAACATATACAGTAACCCTGTGATGCTCCCATTATCACAACTCCAGGATACAAATATTTAAAAATAATTATTCATGTTTTAAAAGTCATATCATGAAAATTACTGTAGTTGGCCACACCGAAGTTTAATTAATTATTTTCCCTTTTCCAAATACATGGTAGTATTAGGGGTACAATTCTACAATTTTATTTTTATAAAAGCTATGTGTTTGGCAAAAAGAAATTCCTAATATTGAGTAACAAGCAGCCAGGAAATGGCACATCCTACAGTGGAGTGTGAGGAAAGTATAGCTCTGATGGTTTTTTTTCCCTCCCTTGCAAGTGGGAGGGGAAGTGGGGAAGGATGGGGATGCATTACTCAGTGGCTAAATTCAGAATTAGTATAATTGAGGTGCAATGCCAGTGAAATCAAGACGAATCCTACTCATTGCAGTATGACATTTGTCCTGTAGCTTTAGGTCTTCATGGAAATTTAACCATTTGTCTATTCTCCTCATTGCTTAGAGAAGGCAGCCAGTATTTCCATGAGATTATTTAAATGTAGAGTTATTAGAAAATGTTGCAGCTACAGAGATAGATGGGTTTTACATAAAATCTCTGCTCTTTGTAGCAACCTGATACAATATTGAGCAAGATAATGGTCAGAAAGAGCATTGCCAGGCTCCTGATGAGAAACTGTTGACAGTAGAATTACCCCAACATTCATCAAAAAGCCAATAAATGTCAAGCATGGGGCTTTGATGCAGTAGCTCATAATTTCTGTTCAGAAGCCTTTGCAGTCTCTTCCGGGCATGCGATCATCCTGCCTTTCTGCTGATTTTACTGAAAATTCTGCTGCTGAAGAAGCACCAGGAGCAGGTGTTGGCACTGTGAATGCCACTGTTATGGTGCCACTGGCTCACCGTGAGGCCTCAGGCAGAGCACATTTGGCCTCAATTTCCCCATCTGCAATACAGGAATGACAATATAGGAGTTACCCAGAGGCAATTCTGTGAAGGACACAGTGTTGCCATCCAAATGCTCAGAAATCATGAGCTAAATGGTAAAAACTTGCCCACTTCTGCCAGTGAGTTATCATGTATTTTTAATGTTGACTATGTCCTGCTTTTTATGCCTTTGTAGGACATATTTTCCAGCTCTGTCCTCCACAGCTATGGGTGATTACTTCAAACCAACACAAAACTAAAGCTTACCCAGTCTGCTGAATTCTGGGTAGGGTGGCCTTAAGAAAACCACATGAAGTTTTTGTAAGAGCTTATATAAAAGTCCCATCCTGTTCTTTGGCTCTGTGGAGCATGGAAAGTATCATAGAATCACAAAATGGTTTGGGTTGGAAGGGACCTAGAAGATCATCTAGTGCCAACCACCCGGCATGGACAGGGACACCTCCCACTAGACCAGGTTGCTCAGACCCCATCCAACCTGGCCTTGAACACTTCCAGGGATGGGGCTTCCCAACTTCCTTGGACAACCTGGGCCAGTGTCTCACCACCCTCATAGTGAGGAATTTCCTCCTAATATCTAACCTAAATCTCTCCTCTCCTCTTCCAGTTTTGATCCATTACCCCTTGTCCTCTCACTACAAGCCCTTGTGAAATGTCCCTCCCCGGCTTTCCTGTAGCCCCTTCAGGTACTGGAAGGTGCTATAAAGTCTCCCCAGAGCCTTCTCTTTTCCAGGCTGAATAACCCCAACTATCTCAGCCTGTCTTCATGGGAGAGGTGCTCCAGCCCTTGGATCATCTTTGTGGCCTCCTCTAGATTTACTCGAGGAGATCCTTCTTATGTTGGGGGCTCCAGAATTGGCCACAGTACTCCACGTGGGATCTCGCAATAAATACCTTTCCCATCACCTGAGTCCTCTGATGAACTCAATCTTCAGCATATATCCCCCCAGGGATGTGGTGAGGTGTTTTGTTACCTGGTCCATGAATTAAGAACAATCTTGTGCTGCATGTTACCCCAGCTATCACTGCACCTTGGCTTGTTTGTTTGCCTTGTTAATGAGGAGAGCCTAAAGTGAATATCACAAGTGATTACATGATCATATCCTCCAGATTTTACCTGTGTATTTTTCTAAAATGTCCACGTAAAGCCTGAAAGCTGTTCTTCTAAGGATGCTGCAACAATTATATTTCTTCTTATGAAGTTACTGTAGAACAAACTTGAGCATTAAAAAATAACGGATTCTCAGGTCAGTGGCTGGATAGTTCATTACATTCCTACTGGCACTTCCTTGCTTGCATTTTCTCAACCAGTTTCCAGCTGTTCATGTCTATATGAACAGAAAACATGTCCCTGTCTGTCATTTGCAGTGATGAGTGACATCCTAAAGGCTTTACACAGGTGGAGTTTTATTTACTCTACAGAGGAGGCTGAATCTGTGCCACATGCTGTTATGGTCACTTGAAACTGGGCTAATTACCTGGCAGACATTGCTGCAGAGCAGATTCTTTAATAAAAATGAATGGGGTGACAAGGGATAGATTCCTTGCTATTCTGGGACAAACTATCTCCTCAGGCTGCAAATAGCCCAAGTGGTAAGGCTCCCAATCTATCATTTGGTTTGCTGTTTCTTGGCTGTAGAACTTAACAATTCTGGAACCAGTCTGTTTCCTAGGAATAGCCTGTAAATCTGTTAAATTAAACAATAAAGGCAGATGTGGGCAAAAATAAAAATCCCACACAAATCTGAAATGAAAAATGATGATGGTTACTCAATCCACAGGCCCCAGTGCAGGAATGGTCTAAAACCTTTTGATGCTTTTCTGTCTAGTGGTTCATGGAAGAGGGAAATGTGGACACCAGCATTTTTGGAACTCATGTTTACTAATTACACAATTCCTTTATTGCATAAAGTAATACAAACAAATACTGTGAAACCTGAGTTAAAACATACCTTTGAATATTTTTTTTCTCTTCAAGATCTAAAAGTGCAACACAAACATTTGCCAGACCTGTGAATTAGTCTGAAAAAGACCACAAGGCTGGAAAAATCATGTTCTTACAGATCTGAACTCAGTCATCCAGAGTGTTGTTGTTCCCCAACTTCCACGGGTTTGAACTGTGAAGGGCCTCGAGGTTCTGTGGTGTTTGGTCTTTTACAGGGAAAGCCAAGGATAAGGTAACACTTCTACCCTCTGCCTATCAAAGAATCATACAATCATAGAATGGTTTGGGTTGGAAGGGATCTTAAGAGATCATCTAGATCCAACCACCCTGCATGGGCAGGGACACCTCCCACTAGGGCAGGTTGCTCGGACCCCATCCAACCTGGCCTTGAACACTTCCAGGGATGGGGCATCCACAGCTTCCCTGGGCAACCTGTTCTACTGTCTTTCCACACTCATACTAAAGAATTTCTTCCTGATGTCTAACCCAAATCTCCCCTCTTCCAGTTTTAATCCATTACCCCTTGTCCTCTCACTACAGGCCCTAGTAAAACATCCCTTCCCAGCTTTTTTGGGGAGCCCCTTCAGGTACTGGAAGGCTGCTATAAGGTCTCCTTGCAGCCTTCTCTTTTCCAGGCTGAACAACCCCAACTTAAGTCAGCCTGTCTAACCATATAACAATCAGAACATCACTTTTTGATAGTTAATTCTTGCTAAAGTATGCCTGTTCTTAACTTCACATAGCACTTCCATTAATGTTAGTCTGCTCATAATGAGTAACACTAAGGATACCTATATGTCTTTGTAATATTAGTGTCTTATGAGGCCATTCACATTCCATTAATCCATGTGCAGAAACCAGATGACCAGAATTTAATTCCACTGCACTATAACTACTTCAAATTAAGTAATTATTCTTTAAAAATGTAGATCTTTTTCTTCAAAAATTACGACCAGGCGTTAATGCCAAACCCTGTCCTGTGTTGATGGCATGCAACTGCAGAAGGAGAATTTCTGAGTATCTGAAAGAATGTGCTCATCTAAACTGCCACTCATGTTTTAAGATAGCCAGTGAAACCATTTTGTTACTGCAGTTAGCTGGAAAGAGCCCTATTCTGCAAAAATCAGATAATGTACTTATTTCTGAAAGCCTGGAATAAAAGAGCCAGTAGAGATTTGCTGAGTAGTTGCAAGATAGCCATTAAATATAAATATTTTTAAAAACAATTTACTCTTTCCTAATGCTTTTAGAGCAGCATGTGGGAAGAGAATCTAAGTGCAGCATCTTATTGCATTAAAAAGGACATGGTGAAGGTTATTTGGCACCAGATTTAACCCTTCTCTCTCTTAACTCCTCATAACGGTTGCTAACCTATATAAACTATGTGTGTTTATATAAAACTTAACCATGTTTCCTACTGGTAACAATAATAAGTTGATGTTTTTAAAACTGCTGTTACCAGTGATCCACATTTTTCAAATTCCTATAGAAACAAATTATTTTAAACGTTGAATTCAGATTTAGTTTTCCATTCCTCAAATTAAAAATAGCAGCAGAACTGGAAACTGCTTTCTTTTCATCCTGAGTATGCATTGTAGATGGAAAAGAGAGATGTTTTGTAGGGCTGTGCATGTATAAGTGGTGTCAGTGTTTATAGCACTGGTTTGAATTAATATGTGTGGGCCATTTAGAAAGGGGCTGATTTTTGCTCCCAACTATCCAAGTCTTGCTCCTGTGTAAGGAATAAGAGAACTTAATTCTGCTACTTGGGGAGCAAAGTGTCAACCCCTTCATCCCAGCAGTGCACCTGATGGAGTACAGCTGCTATGTGGGAGGTAGACTCACTGAACCATGAGACTTCTTAGAACATGTGGGACAAACAACAAGGCTGACATTACCAAAAATGGGTTTTGCAAGGGGCCCTCGTGGTTAGGTCATTCTGAGGTAGACCCACAGCAGCTGTATTGCACAACACTTGGCCTGGGCTGCTTCCACCTCCAAACACACCTTCATGGCTCAAAGACAAAAGTGCTGACTTTTCATTGAGGCAGTTTTGTCAGTTTGAAGTGCATGAGATAACAGGCAGGTCTGTTTTTTAGCATGATGCTGAGGATGCTCAAGGGTGTTAAGCAAGTGAGAATAAGGGTGTTGCAATGGGCAGGGCAAGCCAAAGCTCACGTGGACTCATCCATACTGCCTAGGAGTAATTGATCTCTGGGGAGACCTGTCCCAGGACTAGGCATCTGATTCACTTCAGAGAATTGAGGAATGAACTAATACTCACACAGACAGGGAATCAAGCACACAGAAGCAAACAAACCTTAAAAACTTCCTTCTTGATTTATGATACTTCTACATTTTGAGTTTTAGCAGCTGTAGGTAAGATTCATCTGATGTAACTCAAGACACCTAAGTCTCAGTTAAGCAGGTTAGGATACTTTTACTGTCAACAAAGAAAAAAAGACCCATCCATTCAGTGATTCACCTGGTCTTTCTTAGATGCCTATTTAAGGATTAAATGGATGAGACATCATGAACAGGCTGTGTGGAACTTCAGAAAAAATATCATTGCCATCCCATGTCGATCACAAGGGATTGATACTGACACTCATTCAGTACAGTCATCAATATTACATCCTCAGCAAATTTGCAGTTGAAGTGAAATTGGAGGAATGGCTGACACACCAAATGACCCGGCTTCAATGCAGGACCATAATCTAAGGAGAAATGCAAGGTTCTGCACCTGTGAAAGAAAAACCCCAAGCACCATTAGAGGCTGGGAGCTGACTGGCAGGGAGCAGTCCTGCTGGAACCAGGCTCACAGTGGATGCCCAACTGAACAGAAGCCAACAGTGCACTCTCATCACAAATAAGACAAAGTGCACACTGAGCAAAACTGAATGGCTGAAAGTGAATATTCTGTTCTCCTCTGCTCAGCACTGGTGAGGCCATATTTGGAATACTGTCCAGTTTTGGCACAGTCAGTACAAGAGGGATGTGGAGCAACTGGAATTGGTCCACTGGAGGGCTATGAAGCTGGTTACCTAGAGAACATGGCCTACAAGGAGAAAGGAGGAAGCTGGACTTAGCCAGTCTGGCACAGAGGAGCCTGAGTGCAGTCTAACTGCTGCTTGAGACTGCTCGAAGAGTTACACAGATAATGGCACTGAACTTTTTTCAGTAACTTCAGATAATGGAACAAGGAGCAATGGCCAAAAATCTGCTGCTTTGAGGCTCAGGCTGAGTGTTAAGAATTTTTTTCTTTTTTCACCAGGAGGGTTTCAGGGCACTGTGACAGATTATCCAGAGGAGCAGCTGAATCCCTGTTGCTGGAGTTTGCCAAGACTGTAAATCCATAGAATGATAGAATGGTTTGAGTTGGAAGGGACCTTAGAGATCATCTAGATCCAACCACCCTGCATGGGCAGGGACACCTCCCACTAGACCAGGTTGCTCCAGCCCCATCCAACCTGGCCTTAAACACCTCCAGTGATGGGCATTCAAAACTTCCCTGGGCAGCCTGTTGCAGTGTCTTACCACCTCTTAGTTAAGAATTTTCTCCTGATGTCTAACCTAAATCTCTCCTCTTCCAGTTTTAATCCATTACCACTTGTCCTCTCACTACAAGCCCTGGTAAATCATCCCTCCCAAGCTTTCCTGGAGCCCCTTCAGGAACTGGAAGGCTGCTATGAGGTCTCCCATGAGCTTTCTCTTCTCCAGGCTTAACAACCCCAACTCTCTCAGCCTGTCCTCACAGGAGAGCTGCTCCAGCCCTCAGATCATCTTTGGGGCCCTTCTCTGAACTTTCTCCATGAGTTCCATGTCCTTCTTATTTTGGGGCTCCAGAACTGGACACTGTACCCATTATGATACGTGCTGCCATCATCTATGGAGGGTGTCCAAGCCCTTTAATTCTCCGTTAACAACAAATGGAAATCTTCATCCAGAAGCAGGGGGACAGGTACTGAACAGGATGATCTGAGATCTCTCCCAGTCCCTGGGATTCCCTAAGTAACCTGGGACATATTACACTATTCTTTGCAGCATCAAGTTCCTTCTAAAACCATATATTAAATTAATTGCTGAAACAAACCATTTGGTTTGATTTTTCTTAGAATTTATTATATACTTAGAATAAATCTATTGTGGCTTTGGCATGCATAAGAAGAGACACTTAACTTCCAGTAAGAACAAAGATATAGTTCCCAAAGGCAACTGTGTGAAGAATCATAAAGCACAGCTCAGGTTAGCTTAGACACAAGATTCATTTCTTCTTATCCTGAGAGTGTGACCAGACAGGCTTACGTTTCTGAATAAAAGCTTCAATGCCTTCTTGCCCATCTCTCAAAGTCAAATTGTCTGCCATGACCTGAGTGGTGATTTTGTAAGCAGTATCCAGGTCCTGTGCCATCTGTCTGTAAAAGGTGGCTTTCCCCAGTGCCAGGACAGATTTGCTGCTTTTGCATATCTTGTGAGAGATTTTCATGGTCTCTTCTTCCAGCTTGTCTTCTGGCACCACCTTGCTGACAAGCCCGTGCATTAATGCTTCTTGGGCAGAAAGAGGTTCACCTGTGAAGAGCATCTCTAATGCCACCTGAACAAGAAAAAAATACTGTGTTAAGTCATTCAACTGCCTTATTGCTTTCATTTGTTTGGGAAACTTGTCCCTCCTCCTTCAAGTACACATTTAAGATTTAAATCTTTCGGCCTCTTAAACTGCCAAGGTTGTGTTAAGAGATTTCAGCAAAGAGAAGGAACAGGTCTACAGCTGGCCTTTTTCAAACCTGCCTGCTGAGTGCAGCTGTCCTAAGCTGACACCTTGGGCTTTTTGTTCATAAGTCCACAATCTCTAGTGATTGTAGTAAAAACTAAGAGAGATGTGGATAGTCCACAATGTCAGATAACTAAACTCAGTATTTTAAGCTGGGAATACAAGAATAAAGACTTGCTACTTCAATGCAGGTTGTTGAAAATACCTGCCTTAGCTTAAGGTTGGTGGGGGTGTTTTAAAATATATCTTTCTTATAGCCACGTTTATCTCATGCTCCTGCTGTTTGTACTTCAGGTTTCAAATTACTTCAGCACCTTGTACTTCAGGTTTCAAATTAAAAAATCCCCTGAATACTCAGTGACTATTCAACATTATGCATCAGTAAGAATTTTTTCCATGACTCCTGATGCCATTGACTGATGCCCTGAATCATGACATCTGATTATCCTCATTAGTATCTTTGGTCTGGTAGCTTACAAACAATGACAACATTTTGTTTGATAAAAGGTAAAATCTGTAATCCTAAGAACTGTAGGTAATATTCTTGCTGCTTTGAAAAGTAGCACAGAGAGAAGTATATCCTACATGTTTTAAAAAGGTCATCATAAAGCCCAGAAATACTAATTCAGAAACAGTTGTAACTGTACACTATAGCACACCTGAAAAAAAAAAAAACAAACCCAAACCACAGACAATCTTTGAACAGAATGACCTCACAGATGGGAAATTTAAAGTTCAAGCTTTTATCCAACAATTGCACTTCTGCAGTTAAGTCCTTGCATCTTAGAAGAGCCCTGCTTGGGCTTTGAGAGTCTGTCCATGTGAATCCAACTGGATCAGAACTTAAAATGTCTTTTCTCAGTTACAGAAGCTTTGCAGATCGTGCAGATTGTTTATGCAGTGAGAGATGTGTACTCACTATCAGTAGGAAACAAAGCAGGAATAAAGTACAGAGAGGTTTTAGGTGCTATTTAAAGCATCTTGATCTACACCCAGGCAGATCATGCTGGCAGTGAAATGTCACCTGCCTGGCAAGAACTGGTACCTCGGTGGGCTTGATATCCTGAACTTGCAGAGGCTTCCTCCTCAGGGGAGAACATAATTGTCTAAAGCACAGGGCTGTCTGTTGGGATGAAAAGAGATTGCTGAGCTAGTGTGCTGCTGGTATGAGTTCCTGCTGGTTGGAATCACATCAGTAGGAAGCTGCTTTCCCTAAACAGGTTCATCTCTTTATTATTTTTCCCAGTCCAGAGAGTTATAAAGATATCTTTGGCAAGGAAGTATTTTAAATGTTGTAGTGCAGGAAAATAATGTTTAGGCAATGGAACTAAAACTCCTAACGTGGGAACCTACTTCTTGCAAAATTACAAGTAGTATCTGGGAAGGAAACCTACCTTCCTCGGAAGAGATCTGCCCAAGGCCACCGCTGGTGTGGAGCAGAACAGCCCAATGTTTACTCCAGGAGTAGCAAATTGAGATTTCTCACTTGCCACTGCGATGTCACAGCTTGCCACAAGCTGACAGCCTGCTGCTGTAGCCAAGCCATTTACTTTGGCAATCACTGGTACGGGAAGTTTCTGGATTAAAGTCATCACCTGCATTCACAAAACAAAGTGGTCAGTCCCTGAAATGTAAGCAGTGCCTGTCCTAAAACTTACAATTGCTTCACACACCCGATGCGTGCATTTTTCAGCTTTATTACTTGGAGTTTGGAAAAAGAAGAAAGCTCTCTGCAAAACCTGTCGTATTGCACGAGATCACTGCTATTCCTGTAACTTCTCAGTTGTGTTTGTGTAGTTTGAGGAAATGGAAAACACAAGAAGGAGAGGCAGAAACACTTGGTATCAGATCTGCATGGAGCTTGGGTGTCTCTGCACTGCAGGTCCTGGCTATGGGAAGATGTGTATCCAACACATACCATCCCCACCTTCATCTGCCCCATAATGGAAACTGACTTAATAATAAGTCTCTGTCCCAAGGAATTAGACCAGCTTATTGCTGGTGTCTGCATGATCTTGAGCCTGGGTTCATCTCACCCATGCACAATTATTAGATGTCTTTCTAGGTTTACTTTGCATTCCAGGGAGAGACTTAAACTGCTAGGAAACAATTTTTCCTGCTCGCATTACACATAAAATGCAAAACCAGACTCACTCTCTCATTCTCTTGGTTAATTCTTGAAGATTGGACATCCAGCTTCAGAGAGCAGAAATCAAAAAAGATGAATTTGTCTTAGCTTTTCTAACTCAGGTTCTCCTTCCATACAGGGTTAATCAAAACTCATATATTGTAATGCCTGAAGATAGAAAATACTAGTTAAATTATTAGAGTCCTTATCTGGATTAAAAAAAAATAATCTCATATTAGCACAGTGGAGCAAGAATACAAATTTTCATTTGCTACTCCAATTTCTCCAGCAGATGAAGTTGAGCAAATTTTATGTTGCTTAGGTAAAATTACGTACATTCAGTTTTGAATTTGATCAGTCTTGGTCCCTGTTCTTCTATGTTTGTTTAAAAACAGTTTTTCAGTGTATCTTGAGAAGCAGACAAGAAGAGGGTAACAATACATGCATGTGTGCAGACACAGAGTAGTCCTGTGCTTATAAAAATTCAAAGTCATCAGCTTTTCTGAAAAAAACCCCACAACAACCACAAACAAACCAACAACCTGTTACTCGTGTTTTTGTATTTGAAAAGCCTCTGGATAAGTGATATTCTCAGCTGTCTCAAACTTGTATGTGGACAGTACATAGTTCTTTCATACTGTGTAGTACAGACCTCCTAGTCCACAATGCTGTAGGCATGTTATTTAGAGTAGGATCCATTCTACTTAAGTATTGAAATTTAGGAAGACACAATCCCATTCTGGAAGACCTCAAAAGTACCTCTCTCTCTCTATTGACCAGAAAAACCCAAAAGTCAATTATTCTACTAGACAACTATAATTTAGATACTAGTTAGGATCCTGAACAATGCCTAAATTGATTTCTCTATTTCTGTTTGCCTGTTAAGTGCCATTGTTATTTAACAGTAAGATGTTCCTCCTGCATGGGGATAATAATGAGTTGTGATTTATGAGAAACTTAAATCACTTTGGGATACTCAGGTACAGAGTTTGAAGCACTTACCACTACCATGAATATCAAAAAAGGGATCACTTAATGGGTAATTTCAGCTCTGATATTTAATTTCTTCCTGAACTTGTATTGCCAATTTCAAACAAGCATTTAGGTTGGCAGTGACCTCTTGAGATTTTCAAGTCAAACTCCCCTACTGAAGCAGGCTTGAGTAGAGCAGGTTGTTCAGGACTGTGGCCAGTTGGGTTTTGAGTATTTCCCTATCTCTGAACTTCATGGTCTCAGAAATGTTAATCTGAAATTGGTATATAATTTTTTATTTGTAATAAAGCTCCCTTACTAAACATCCTATACAGTAAGGCACCATTCTCACAAAGAAAGCTAGGTTTGTTTTTAACTCTTAAGGCTGACATTCTGTTATTTTTTGCTGTTAATTATCAAAGTTAAACTTCCTAGACTACTCATTAATCCTGAATATGGCCACAATACCAGATAATCATACAGGACAATTTAAATTCTTCTGGTCCTTAAAGTGTGAAATTTACCAGCTCTTGATTTCATGCTACATGGAATAAGTTTCACATTTTTTCTGCTTTATCTTTCCTAGTCTGTGACTTGGAAGCTGTATGGTTCAGTTTTTCACTGACAACATACTGGTATTCTATCCTGCAACTGCAAAATTAATACTAAACTACTGGCTGCTGCACTATTGGACTTTGGCTCCTTTCTGATGAAGGGTCTAACCTGTCATTCAGTCATTTTTGTGTTTACCTCTTTGTGATCAGCACACCAAGATGAAATCCAAGCAGAGATGCCAGGGTGATTGCTTCACATTACTCTGAAAGCCCTTCACTGGGAACTTTCACACATGGCTTTTACAGCATTTGTTAAATATGTTAAATATTTGTTAAATAACACACAATGTGTGTAGAGATCATTATTAGTGGAGGAAATAGAACAGGAGGTTTCAAATTAATTTCTGGGGTCACACTGAGCAGGGGTAGGGGTCAAATTCTACTGCTGTTAAAATCAAAGGGTTTTTTGCCATTCTCTCCAAAGGCTCCAGGATTCACTTTAACTTCCTGACTTCCAGGTCTGGGCCTTTGTAACGAGAACTTGTATGGTCTGCTGACTGGGTGACTAGTGAGTCAGATCTTACTATCACATTGTCTACTTGATGTTTAAACTCGTCTTGAGTTATTAGCTAGATGCTGGGAAAGAAGATTTGATCACAAGTGATTTGAAGATGGTTATCTCCAGATTTCTAGGAAATACATTGCCCAAATACTCAGCAGCAAGGAACACTGGCTAAACTAAGCCACACACCATGACTGTTCCCATTGCAGGAGACATACACATTGGCATTCTAACCCTTTTACCTGATTGTAGAGAAATCCAGGGAAAACATAATTTCACAAGGATTGGATTCTAAAATGGCAGAGCAGCAAAAAGCAAGGAATCTGAAGCAACAGATTTGGCCCATCCCTGGAAGTGTTCAAGGCCAGGTTGGATGGGGCTCTGAGCAACCTGGTCCAGTGGGAGGTGTCCCTGCCCATGCAGGGGGGTTGGAACT
Organism: Apus apus; assembly: GCF_020740795.1. Lineage (NCBI taxonomy): Eukaryota > Metazoa > Chordata > Aves > Apodiformes > Apodidae > Apus > Apus apus. Next base: position 199,921,295 of record NC_067282.1, read on the forward strand.
AGATGATCTTTCAGGTCCCTTCCAACCCAAACCGTTCTGTGATTCTATGAACAGTTTGTGCTTTAGCTAGCAGATGAGCAATGCTGTCCCTCCTTAAACCTGTGTCATTTCTTGCTCTTAATACCAGGAAAAAGAGGTGGTACTTAAGAAGAACTGTTTACCTCTGCACATAATTCAAATACTTGGGAATGATACTTCACATCATCTTCACTTGACAGTTCCTTCAAATCATGTCCAGAACAAAATACAGGTCCTTCAGCTGCAAAGAATTTCAGGAAAAGTCAGCGTGAATTAATCAAGAAGGCAGGGGTAGCAGCATATCAGTGCCTCAGCTAAAGGTGTCAATGAGATGTCAATGGTCAAAAAGGAGCTCGCAGAGGGAGTTCTTAGAGAGTCCTGAAACATTGCCTTCCGGATTTTGTAATAACTTTCAATTGCCACAGTGCAACATTTCATCACAATAATACTTATAAATATTTCTAAAGACGCAGTTTTACTCCTATTCCAAGCTAACCCAGTTAAAAAGAAGGCACTTCACACCTCTGAGCCCAGGATTTTTTAAGGACACAATTGCACAGCTCCCTGGTAAAATGTAAACTAGTCAGCTGGAGCAAGGAGATGGAGTGCTCTGCTCTCAGACTAACACACACAGTCCTTAGTTATTGTACCCAGCACTAGTGATTAACTTTCGCTAAATAAGCATCAAGATTTTTGTGTCACGGCATTCAAGGCCACAACGGGGCGAAAAAAAAATGAAACGAAAAAAGGCTGCTTTGCTAGAGGAGAACCAGAAGGGCTGCTGGGGCATCTTTTCCTCCACTGCTAAAACTCTCATCGAGAGAATCCCAAAAGGCATGTTCCCCAGGGTCTGGGCAGCAAAGGAGCAGATTCTGTGGACCTAAGTTTTGGGTTGACTTGCCTTCCAGTGGCAGCTACGATCAAAACACCATTTATGGGTACAGTGTATTTACCACAATTTTCCTTTGTCAAGTGGGTATCTGCCATAAGAATAAACCAGTGTGATGCTTCAGAATCTTTCAGAACTCCTCAAGGTATTTGCATGGATGAGATATTTCCAACCACAACTACGCAGACACCACCTTACCTGTGTTTTTGTTTCTTACGGGCAAGATTATTGTGGCAGTCTATCCAGAAATAACCACACAATTAACATCAGTCAGCTCATGGGATCAGCAATACCTATCTGGAAATTAATCACATCTGCATTTGTGCCCCATAGAAGTAGAATCCACTGCAAAGTCTGTTTTAAAGACTCAAAGCGTTCCCTGAGAAGTCTTTAATTTTCTTGAGATTGCACTCCATTCTGCTATGGAATTGGAATTCCAATAGGAACATGCAATTTCTTTTTAAACTAAAACAAACAAAATACGGAATTGCGCTGGCAAACTCCCAGAATACTGCACTGCCAGAAAGAATCTGAAGTGTTTCACAAAATTTTAAACTGCAAATATATATATTTAAACTCACCCCTGTGAAATTAGCTTACTTCCATGTTCATATGTGTGCACAAACACACAATGTTTTCTTTTACATACAGGACACAACAGCATCCTAAATTAATAAACTTATTTCTCCAAGGTGTTTGGAAGGGGGGCAGGGGAAGATTATCTTAAAATAGCAGAGGGAAAAAAAGATGGCTTAAGAACAGCTCAGGATTCATTATCGTTAAGAACTCAACAGGTTAATACCTAAATGGAAGAAAACTGTAAGAGTTTCTGAGAGATACTTTACATCTGCACATTTTGTGTAACTGAAGTATCAAGATTATGGTCTCCCCTTCACTGGAGAGTTTTAAAAACAGTTTTGACAAACCAGTGGCAAAGATAACAAGGCTGATTCTGGCTTACAGCAGGGGAACAGAGCACAAGATTTGAAGAAACCTTGTGAGCCCTGTTTACTGTGACCTCTACCTGCTACCAAAGGCAACGAGTGTCACACCAGCTCAGCCTATTCCTGCCCAAAAACCTGTATCTGGGAATGTTATTTCTTCAGTTTGACAACCATTAGAACCTGGTGTTTGTTCTGTTAAAAGTATCCTTTAAATACTGATTTTTAAACCAGTTATTTAATCTACTGATTGTTTTTACTAAAGGAAAAAGCTAATGAACTCTGTAAACACACTGCACGACCTGACGTTTTGAAACGTGTTTGTACAGTGTCTCTTCTTAACTATCCACAAAAATATAACAAAAACCCAAGCAAATTGTTAATGCCATGTTAAAAAGTGAGGAATCAAGTATGTGAGAGGGGAAACGGGGATGAGTGTAAGAGAACGGCAGGGTCTGAAGGGGGAGGCACAGGCAGGACACCCCGCCTGCTCCTGGCCAGCTGCAGGGAAAACAACACTCGGGCTCCTTCCCGTCCCATTCGCGGCAATTCTCTGAGAGATTTCGGTTCAGACTCCGTTTCTTCTCCCCCCCCCCCCATCCCCCGTTCTCCTCCGTCTGACACGGCGGTACCTGAGATGACGATAACCCGGAGCTCTTTGCTCTTGACGTCGTGCAGCAGGTCCTCCCTGAGGGACTGCAGCATGGCGAGGGACAGGGCGTTTCTGCTCCTCGGGTTGTTCAGGAGGATGCTTCTGTAGCAGCCGTTAAAAACAAGGAAGGTTACTCCTTAAAACACAAAACAAACAAACCAACCACCCCAAACCAAGAGCGGAGCCACCAAGGCGTTCAGAGCGCCCAGGCCGCTCGGGGCCTCACCGGACGCCCTGGGCCTGCCGCCGCACCGTCAGCCCCTCGGGCGAGCCGGGCTGCGCGGGCCCCGCCGCGGCGCGGCTGAAGGCCACGGCCAGGGCCTTCCTCAGCCGCCGGAGCCCAGCAGCGGCCATGCCTGCCCGGCCGGGGCTCGCTACCGACCCCGCCAGGCCGGCGGGCCCCGGGCTGCAGCCGCTGCCTCTGGGCGGGGCCGGCCGAGGCAGCGGGGGCATCGGGGAGGAGGAGGGAGGCCCGTGTCTCCTCGCCAGGCAGCGAGGGCTGGCGGGGGGGGACTGAAGAAACCCACCTAGAGCTTCCCTCGCCCACCGCTTGGCTTCTCAGGCACGGGTTTTGAGACCTCCTAGGACCTCCTGATGCGCAGCCCTGGGTGAGAAGGTAGCTCTGCGGGCTTGAGGAAGAGGGGCTGGAAAGTTGTCTGGCGGGAAACGACCGGAGGGTGTTGGTCGACAGCGGCTGAATATCGGCCAGCAGGGTGCCCAGCTGGCCGGGAAGGCCACCAGCATCCCGGCTGGTGCCAGCACTGGTGTGGCCGGCAGGACCAGGGCAGGGGTTGTCCCCACGCGCTCAGCGCTGGTGAGGCCGCGCCTCAGATACTCGGTTCAGTGTTGGGGCCCCTCACTACAAGAAGGAACATTGAGGGGTTGGAGCGAGTCCAGAGAAGCTGGTGTTCAAGGAGCACCTGGAGTGCAAGGAGCAGCTGAGGGAAGCGGGGCTGTTTAGCCTGGAGCAAAAGAGGCTGTGCGGGAGACCTTACTGCTCTCTGCAGCTACCTGAAAGGAGGTTGTAGTGAGGGGGGGGGTTGGTTTCTTCTCCCTAGTAACAGAAGATAGAGGAGATGGCCTCAAGTTGTGCCAGGGGAGGTTTAGATTGGATTTTAGGAAAAACTGAAACTGAAAGGGTTGTCAGGCCCTGGAACAGGCTGCCCAGGGAAGCGATGGAGTCACCTTCCCTGGATGTATTGAAAAGCCATGCAAATGTCATTCACTGAAAAGTTCTTCCAAAATTTACTTTTACTATGTGGTAGGAACCTGTAGGGGAAAAAAAAAACAAACCCCATTTAGAAGAAAACAAGATCATCGTAAATAGATCACAGCAGTTTTCAAAGTCCCTGCTTGATGTGGCGAAGGGCAGCACACAGAGAGCACAATGTGTGTGCTGGCTCTGGGAGGATTTCCCAGCTGTCATGTTTGGACATAACTGGAAGGGGAACAGTCACCTTGAGGGTGTGGAGAGAAGAATTGTTCTCCTCAGCACAAGAAGGATATGGACCTGTTGGAGAGGGTCCAGAGAAGGGCCACCAAGATGATCAAAGGCCTGGAGCAGCTCTGCTCTGGAGACAGGCTGGGAGAGTTGGGGCTGTTCAGCCTAGAGGAGAGAAGGTTCCAGGGAGACCTTACAGCACCTGCCAGTACTTGAAGGGGCTACAGGAAAGCTGGGGAGGGGCTTTTCATCAGAGAAGATAGTGGTAGGACAAGGGGTAATGGTTTTAAACTGAGAGAGGGCAGATTTAGGTTAGATATTAGGAAGAAATTCTTCAGTATAAGGGTGGTGAGGAACTGGAATGGGTTGCCCAGGGAGGTTGTTGATGCCCCATCCCTGGAGGTTTTTAAGATCAGGTTGGATGAGGTTTTGTGCAACCTGATCTAGTGGTAGGGTTCCCTGCTCATGGCATAGGGGTTGGAACTTGATGATCTTTAAGGTCCCTTCCAGCCTTAATGATTCTATGATTCTATGATCTTAATTGGTTCCAGACAGTGAGTCTGTAGTCTGTATGATGTGGCCAAGAAACAATAAGAAAACTGTGAATTTAAGAGGTGATTTTAGAATTCAAATGTCGTTTTATAATTCAGTCTTTCTCTGCAACTCTGACCAGTGACCTCTTTCACACTGGCCTTGTGAATTACCTTTTTTTTTTTTTTTTTCCCTTCTAGTTCCTTCTTTCTCTGTCTTCTTGTCCTTTTTCTAACTCCAAGGAAGAATTTTAATTTTTTTTTGTTTTTTCCAAAAAGCTACTTTTTAGTATATCATTTCCAGCTCCCTGGAATTTCTGTTCTTTTTCACTTTGATTGACAACCTCATGTTTCCTTTCACACCCACCCCCATTACAGATTTCTTTTTGGCTGCAGCTTCCCCAGTGCATTCAACAGACTCTAGTGCTGCCTTCTCTGAAAAAGTGATGGAAAAAACTTTTCCAGTTTCAGACAGATTTCCTTTTTATAGCACTTGCTAAGCAGCATTGTGGTTATGGCTGAGCTCACACTTCCAACTGGAGACAACTAGGAGCCAGGATTGCAAGTACCAGATGGGGCTTTTCTAACCTTTAGCTCTATTGATCCTTCATATAAAATAAGAAGGGAGATGATGCAACTTTGTCATTAGATGATTACAGAGATTTTCAGGATGTCACGCTGTGCTAGGAAAAGATGTTTTGAAATTCATAGAATTGTAGAATGGTTTGGTTTGGAAGGGACCTTCGAGATTATCTAGTTCAACCTCCCTGCATGGGCAGGGACACCTCCCACTAGACCAGGTTGCTCCAGCCTGGCCTTGAATATTTGCAGGGATGGGGCATCCACAACTTCCCTGGGCAACCTGTCCCGGTGCCTCACCACTCTCACACTAAATAATTTCTTCCTAATATCTAATTTAATTCTCTCCTCTTTCTGTTTAAAACCATTACCCCATGTCCTATCACTACAAGCTCTTGTACAAAGCTCCTCTTCAGCTCTTCTGTAGGCCCTCTTCAGGTACTGGAAGGTGCCATAAGGTCTCCCTGTAGTCTTCTCCAGGCTGCACAACCCCAGCTCTCTCAGCCTGTCTTCATGGGAGAAATGCTCCAGCCTTCTGATCATCTTCATGGCCTCCTCTGGACTCACTTGAGGAGGTCCATGTCCTTCTTATGTTGGGGGCTCCAGAACTGGACACAGTGCTCCAGGTGCGGTCTCATGAGAGAGATGCAGAGGTGGAGAATCACCTCCCTTGACCTGCTGGCCATGCTTCTTGTGAGCCAAATTCAAGGTAGACCTTGTTGGGTGGGGCTGAAATGTAAAACATACACACACACGTAGACGAGTAAATACATAAATAAAGACATTTCTACCTATTAATTGGGATGCTGTGATGAAAAAGTTGCACTACTTTATGGAACATGAGGCAGGCATATCCCCTGCTGAGCTTCATGCAAATTATTTCTCGTGAAAATTTGGCACTCCCAGAGGATCTTGTGACCTGATTTTCAACACTGCTGAAGGCAATCAAATCCTATTGGGAGCCAGAGGGGTTCAGCACCTTTAAGACTCAAGGACTGCTTAGTTCTGGCCAGGTTTATAGCAGTCCCAGGATAACAGGGAGAGCAGGGTCCTGTTCTGGCACCCAGGCCAAGGAGAAGAACTGATTTTCCTGCTTTGTGAATGCTGCTAGCAAAGACATAGATGAGTGCATCCCTGCTTCTCTGATAAGGAACCCTCTGGGACTGCCTCAAGAAGAGAGAAAAGATTTTGCATATTTGTTCCTTTTTAGCTAAAGGACTTCCAGCTGAGTTCTGGCACTACATGATGGGTGCTGTCCAATACTGTTTTTTACTGTGTCCTGAGACAATGTTTTCTATACTGGTGCTAAGACAGAAATAGCAGAGAAACTTCAGCACAATACTTTGTTCTACCCACTCTTGGAATTCTTATGAATTTGCTACTTAACTTTCTTTGGGTCTTGGCCTTGTTTTGGTTTGGTTGTGGTTTTTTTTTAAGAGATACTATTCTGATTAATGTTAGTCACAGAAACACATGCCATTTATCAGTGCTCTCCAGAAAAGGGGGCTTCTTTCTAGTAATTTAGTCATTCATAGAATTAAAGTATATCAGACTATCAGAAAAGCTCAGTCTGTACTCTAAGAGAAAGTTGTTGGTTTTTAAAAAAATAATAATTATGTATTATTCTATTAAAAGAAAAGACTTGAATCCAGTCTGAACTCCATGGCTGCTATTGGTGTTTGGTAATAACCAAGCTCAACACTTGCTGCTCCAGTCAGGCTCCGATCAGGTCCTTACCTGGGAATACTGCTGCCTGCTGTAATTGCATTTAAGTGTTCCTTCGGCAAACAAGCCAGTGTCCTGGTTGGCTTTGACATTAAACATTAAGCTCCGAGTGTCATCACCGCTGCTATTTTTTGCAGTTACTGGTCAGAGCTTTCTCTCTGTCGCTGTGTGGCAGCACTGCTCCATGGAATGGATGCTACTTATTTTCCCTTAAGAACCAGGCGAATGATCAAAGCCTTTTTGTCAATAGACCCATCCCTGTTCCTCTATTTACGGTTGGACTTGATGATCTTAAATGTCTTTTCCCACCTAAATGGTCCTATGATTTGCTGTTTTTTTCCCTTATCCTCCCCACACCCATGTTTCATCCTTCTTTGTCCCCACTTCCTCAGAGGTTTTTAAGTGATTCATACTGCCCTGGCTTTAACATTAGATTTTTTTTTTATGTGTGCCTTCCAATTATGAGATTCTTGCCATGCGTATAATTATCAGAATTATGAAATATCTTGGAGGCTACAATAGGGTTGGATAAAAGCTGGTATGCATTCCTGTCCTCGGTGTCTAACCTTAGGTTCCCAATTTAGATACTTAATCCTGCAAGGCTCCCTGTGCAATCAATAGAGACATGGGCTCTTCTGCAGGGCTGCTCTGAGTGTCGGAATTAGATGCCTGCTCCCAGTGGCTTTCCAGGCTGCCTGCTTCTCTCCTGATTGTGTAGGGAACCAAGGGAAACCGGTCAGATGCCTCTGGCAGACGGTGTGACCATCCCCCTCACCCACACAAACGCTATAACTGCTGATCTCAGCCCAGGGACCTCGCTGGAGGAACGGAGTACCATAATCCTCTCAGCCTGATGATCCTCTCCTTCTAGCTTAGGATTCACTTCCAGTTGTCAGTGGCTATGGAGAAAGACATTGCTGTGAAAGAAGAGGTAAATTGTAGCTGCTGTTTGTGGCCAAGAGCAAAAATTTGCCTAAAAGCTCTGTACTTGGGAACAGCCACTATCCTGTGGCTTTGCTCCAAGCCACGCCTGCAAATGACAATTCTCACCACAAAATTATACCTTCTACCCACCTTGTCCCTGCCTCTGCTAGTAACTTCTTTCCCATAGCAAAACATGTTGAATTTTCTGGACTCTTCTGGTTCACCTGTTTCCTGCCCTTTGGCCAGTTTTCAGCTGATTTAATTTTAATTCATTCCTTTTCTTTTCACTCCATAACAACAACCAGAGGCATTGCATAAGAAATGGGGAAAATATTCATTTATTTTCAGTTAAATAGTATTTTTGGGCAGAAAAGTTAACACAGTCACAGAGAAAATGAGTTCAGTTGTGAGCTGAAGTCAGGCATGTCAATACCAGCCTGGGCCAAGAGCAGAAGGCTGTTTTAAAGTGTCCTCAGGTACAACATTCCTTGCAAGGGGCTTGATACAGAACACTGCTTGTTAAGGGGTTGTCAGTGACTTATGTATCTTAATGTTGTACATCTTACCTTATCTTATCTCCCCTTTGCTGTGTCAAATGTGGCAGCCATGAGGCAGGACAAGGAATCTCCAGCAGATCTGCCAACTGCTGGTGTGTAAAGCTGGGGAGGAACATTTTACAAGGGAATGGAGCAACAGGATGAAGAGGAATGGTTTCAAACTGAAAGAGGGTAGATTTAGATTAGATATTAGGAGGAAATTCTTCACTATGAAGGTGGTGAGACACTGGCACAGGTTGCCCAGGGAAGCTGTGGATGCCCCATCCCTGGAAGTGTTCAAGGCCAGGTTGGATGGAGCTTTGAGCAACCTGGTGTAGTGGGAGGTGTCCCTGCCCATGCAGGGGGGTTGGAACCAAGTGATTTTGAAGGTCCCTTTCAACCCAAATCATTCTGTGATTCCATGATTCTTTGATAGGCAGAGGGTAGGATTGTTACTTTATCTCTAGTGCAGCTCAAGTGCATCTATGCCAATGCACGCAGCATGAGCAACAAGCAGGAGGAACTGGAAGCCACTGTGCAGCAGGACAGCTATGACATAGTTGCCATCACAGAAATATGCTGTGATGGTTGTCATGACTGGAGTGCTGCAATGAGTGGCTACAAACTCTTTAGAGGGATCATCTAGATCCAACCCCCCTGCATGGACAGGGACACCTCCATGTAGAGCAACCAGTAGACCAGGTTGCTCAGAGCCCCATCCAACCTGGCCTTGAACACTTCCAGGGCTGGGGCAGCCACAACCTCCCTGTATGAGGATTCTATGATTCTTTGATTTCCTTCCCTCATACAGGAGGGAACACCAGGTAGGAGTCTGGGCTCGGCCCATAAGCCAACTGGCCCCAAGACTCTCCCTGCACCCCTTATCTTATCGTGGCCACACATGTTCAATTTGCAGGGTGGTGGCACCAAGGAAAGGGCGATGCTCTGATTCAACACAGCTGGCTGGTATTGTGGAGAAACATCCTGTAGCTCTCTGTGTCAAAGTGCTCGTGGTTCCTGTTTCCAGGCAGAGGAAATATTAATATGTAATGAGCAAAGAAAATTATTCTGTATTTTGGGGAATAAGAACCCCCAAATTTAAAAGGACGTTTTTATAATAAAGGATTATTTTAGTTTTTATGGGGAAAAAAAAATAGGTTCAGGGAATTATGGGTGCCAGTCACTCAGAGGAGTGTCAAGGAGGTGGGAAGAGAAGTTGCAGGAAAATTACTGCTGAGGAGAGTAAGAAATACATAAATGAATGCTTACTATGAGGAAAACTGATTAATGTTAATGTGCAAGCTGAGCTGATTAGTACTGGAAAGATTCTTAATATGGCAATGGACTTATCAATTAACAATGAAAATTTTAATGAACTAATCACATTAGTGAATTTTTAGAGTTCCATTTATTTTAAACAGCCAACTGACTACTTTATCTTTGGTTTTATTTTCACTTTTTCATTCCACTTGTATGAGAAACTTGTGCTTGGGCTTCACAAGGCAGCAGGAGAGACGTGCACACTGATTTCCCTTTCTCTTCTCATCAAAGGCAAGCAAATCAAATGCTTCTCCAATTTGCATCTTACTTAATCCCACTGACATTAATTTACTTAAATCTGGGTACATTATTTGTCCAATTAGATCAGTACAGTATGCAAAATATGAGGGTTTGGTTACATCTCTTCAAAACAATGTCACTTATTTTAAAACATGGCTACCTGCATTTCTCCTTCATCAGTCTTACATGATGACTTCTGGAGGAGGCAAAAATTGACAATTTCTAGCTATTAATTGATTTAAATTCCACTTTTCTTGATTTCTTCTTGTTTCAAGAGTGCTTTTTGTACTTGGCAGATTCAGCTCTAGGAACCCAGGCACCTCAACTGATATTCTCAGCAAGGAGCCTTCAGGGAGATGAACAGCATATGTCTGGACATCTGAGGTAAATGAAATACGATTATATGAATTAATTGTGGTTGTGAAGTTTTTCAAGTTCTTCATGTTTTTCATGAACATACAGATTTGGTTGTTGACAGTGGCATGAAGTTTCATTTGAATTGCTGAGGATGACAGAGTGACTGACTTTGCAAGGCAGCTGAATCTTGGTCCAGTTTGAGGCCGAAGTCTGGATTCTTATGAACTTCCCTGGCACCAGGTTTCCATCTGCTGGTTTTCTGGACCTGGCACAGCAATTCTCAAGCACTGACAAGAGCAGCAACTCATGACAGTTCATGAAGACTTACTTTCAGCTGTTGGATACACAGTGCTAATAATGTCTGTGCAGTCTCAGAGCCACAGCAGTACAGAATGGAATTCAGACAGCACCTTGGCTCCCCAGTGCTCCCAAAATTGCAGAGCACTGTAAGCACATAATTGCACAGCTTTTTGATAGTAGAAGACCAGCTACTTTTATTCAGTGCACATTAACATTAATCAGTTGTCTAGGTCTGGATCAATCTATAGAACTGAAATTACAGGGACATTAGGAAGGTAAATTATGTTTATTACATGAGTGCCTAAGGCTGAGAAAGTATGAGGCTCACCTCCACCAGACACTGTACTCCCTGCTCCAAAAAAGCTCAAAGCTGGAGAAAAGCAGCTTAATGTATATGTAGAAGTGAAGGTTGCAATTTGATCGCAAGCGTATAGGCTATATAATATTTTGGTGATGTAAGACTAGTTATGAGAATACAAATACAGGCTGACAGACTTGGGGCTGTTCAGCCTGGAGAAGGCTCTGGGGAGATCTTAGGGCACGTTCCAGTACCTGGAGGGGCTACAGGAAAGCTGGGGAGGGGCTGTTTACAAGGGTTTGTAGTGAGAGAACAAGGGATAATGGATTAAAACTGGAAGAGGAGAGATTTAGGTTAGACATTAGAAGGAAATTCTTTACTGTGAGGGTGGTGAGATGCTGGAACAGGTTGCCCAGGGAGGCTGTGGATGCCCCATCCCTGTAAGTGTTCAAGGCCAGGTTGGATGGGGCTCTGAGCAACCTGGTCTAGTGGGAGGTGTCCCTGCCCATGCTGGGGGGTTGGAACTACATGATCTTGAAGGTCCCTTTCAACCCAAACCATTCTGTGATTCTGTGACTGAAATGGAAAGAGAAGAGAAAGTGGAAGAGATACTGAAACAAGGATAGTTGGAGTAACAGTAACAGGAGTGGAATTAAGCTGAGGTAAAGAGATGTTGAACCCAGGGCCTGGAACAACCAACTAGTGCACGTGGATGAAAGTCGAGCCAGAACTGCAGAATGGCTCTGGGGTTGCTTGTCACTCAGCAGCTGATCTCATGGCTTGCTTTTTCCCCATCTGAGACCTGGCTTCCCCAGAAATGGGGACTGTTGCAATTTTAGTTGTGAGCCAGAACATCTGCAATTTGGGGTTTTTTTCTCGTTCTGAACTTCTTCTTAAAGCAGACTGAGGAGTGAAACACACAGTGTACATGGAGGGATGCTTGCAGAAATGTGTTGAAAATAATTGGCCCAGATCTTCAAGTTTAAGAACTAAGGCTAGGTATCCACAAGGTAAATTAGAGCAACTGTAATGTTAGTTTTAAATTAAATCTGGCTGCTCACAGCCTTATTGATTACATAACATAAAAATAGATATGTTTTCATGCACCCCTCTTTCTTCACTACATCAGCTCCAGGCCACCTCGGGATTTGTCCTCCTTCTCCTCTAAGACATTAAGCTGCCTGTTTGTGTCTTCCATCTGCTCCTATCTGCTACAGCAGGGATGAGAAATTATTCTTGAGGAATCCTCATTTTCTTTTTATAAGTTCACAGTTATTCACCATGGGAAGGGGTTCAGGTATGAGAAATGTGTCAGGCTGTGAGCTGTATCCTGCTCAGCTGTGCACCTATAGCTTCCACTCACTGGTAAACAACTTGACATGCAGCCAAGAGGATGATTTGGTCCTGTTCCAGTTATTAGACCTGCATAACTTGATATTGCTCAGAAATAGTCCTCTGGCTTTTGTCAGCCTATTATTATCATGAGAAGACTCCGTTTCTCTGTAGGAAGAGGTAGGCTTTTGATCATAGAACCATTAAGGTTGGAAGGGACCTTAAAGATCATCTAGTTCAAAACCCCCTGCCATGAGCAGAGAACCCTGCCACTAGACCAGGTTGCACAAAACCTCATCCAACCTGTCCTTAAAAACTTCCAGGAATGGGGCATCAACAACCTCCCTGGGCAACCCATTCCAGTTCCTCACCACCCTTATACTGAAGAATTTCTTCCTAATATCTAACCTAAATCTGCCCTCTCTCAGTTTAAAACTATTACCCCTTGTCCTATCACTATCTTCTCTGATGAAAAGCCCCTCCCCAGCTTTCCTGTAGCCCCTTTCAAGTACTGGAAGGTGCTATAAGGTCTCCCCGGAGCCTTCTCTCCTCTAGGCTGAACAGCCCCAACTCTCTCAGCCTGTCTCCAGAGCAGAGGTGCTCCAGGCCTTTGATCATCTTGGTGGCCCTTCTCTGGACCCTCTCCAACAGGTCTATATCCTTCTTGTGCTGAGGAGAACAATTCTCTCCATACCCTCAAGGTGACTGTTCCCCTTCCAGTTATGTCCAAACATGATAGCTGGGACAAAAAAGCCAGTCTCCTTTCTTTGAATGGACAGGTAATTTCTAGCTGCATTCTATCCAAGATTCTCAATAGATCAAGCAGCGTGGGTTTTTTTTTTACCTATTTCTTTGATCCAGAGAATTCCTGTCTCCCAAAACCAAATTAAAAAGTCCAATCCTGCAGAGAAAAGAGCAGAGAACAAGATATTATTTTAATATATTTTTTCAAAAGGTGTATGTACTTAGAAACTGTAGGTATTGCTTATTCACCTGGGGTAGGAGAATGCAGTGGATAAGCCCATCTCAGTGTCTCTTGCAGTTATGTTTTCTATGGTAATATGATTGGGAAGAGACTAATTATCAGCAATATCCAGTGTGAACACAGGAGCAGATTTGGAGTGCTGCCTGGTTACAAGGTATTTGTCTAACACTCATTGTCATTTTACGAGAACACTTTAATTGTCATTGAACACATAGTTACATAGACCATCTCTGGCAAAAACAGATTGTGTGTCTGATGTTTTTTACACTGTATTAAATGGTAAGTATTTAGACCTACATGGGCACACCATGTCCTCACCTGAGAGCACTAAAGCCTATAAATCCTTGAATTTCATTTGCAACAGAAATACCAAGAAATATGAAGATTGTTAATGTATCAACATTGATTTTGATGTTGAGATGACTTAAAGTATCAACCATGCAGCCAATTTCAATGCAAGGTAAATATTTTCTTGTCAGTAAGACTGATCACAAAATGTGTTTATTCTACTAAAAAATAAATAATCAGCTTATAATAATGAAGAGGACAAATGATCCTGATCTATTTCTACAAAGACAGATCCTGTTCTGGCATCTGGACAGCTGAGTAGGAGGTATGTATATATTTAAAGACAAGCCACCACATATACAGAACAGATTCTTCTTTGGTTCTTATGCATGGTTTATATTCAGCTCAAAATGCAGTTCACATTATATTTTCCAAATTGTTTACTTCTGTACATTTAGTTCATCAAAGTTATTCAAATCTGGATTTTAAACCTGTGTTTCTACAAAGCAGATTCATTTACCTAATGTAAAGACTCAGCACACAGATTAAGACACCTAAATTTAGGTGTCTGCACGTAGGTGTTCACATGTGAACTAGCTCTAGTAGCTCCCATAGCTGTCAGAGGAGGCACCTATGATTAGTTTGATAGCACTCAAGATTCATTGACTACTGATCAGATCATCATTATCTGTAAAGGACGCTTAGACACCCAGCTCACACCTTGAAGACACATATTGTTGGGTGTCTCAAACTGCAAACTGAACCTGATCCCAGTCATTGTATAAAATGGACATTTAAATCTAAGCAAGTACTTGTTGAGTAACTTCTCAGGATAACCAGTGAAGAGCTGGTCAGTGGAGCTTAGGGTGTGATTAATCCGATCAACTGTAAGTGTGTTTTATAATGAGGTGAATCATGCCCTAAACTCCTTTGACTAGCCCTCCAACAACCAGAATGGGAGCCTAGACACCTAGTTTACATCTAGGCACATACATTGTAGACACCCAAGGTTAAATCAGATCAGTCCTACTCTAGGTGACTACTAGATGAAGAGACTCTTGCGTGAAACAGGCAGTAGAACTGAGTTCAGCAGTCTCTGGATAGGCAGTCTCACAACAAAGGTTGTGAGATAGATAAACTTGTGACCCCACTCACCTAGAGCTTGCCTAGAGAGTCTGCATATAACAGGCTTTTGTCAGATCTTCCACAAAGTCTGGACAAGGAGAAAAATGATTCCTTTATGTACAATAAGGGTGGGTAGTTCGCACACAATTCCTTCTTCCCATATGAAAGGGTGTCTGATGCAGGACACCACATGATTATGCCTTTGTATCTCAATGCAGATGTTCCAGAACAGAGCTGTCAAGAAAAGCCTAATGCAGCTTGTCTGACAGATTTTCATAATTATATGGAAAGTCCGGGATGTATTTCAAGAGACAAATTTGTGTGTCATTTAATTAACAGACACAGTAGATATATTGGCCCTGCCAGAGGGTATTTCTGAACTCTTTGTACCAACTAATCTTAGTTGAGAGACAGTACAATGAACTTACTCCATTTTCTGCATTTCCCCAAACATAGATTTCGTCCTTTATCTTAAATGAAGTGGGAGCAGCACCTTGTATTTTACAACACCTCCCCTGCTTCTAATTCAAATTCAACTGTGGGTCAAGTCCTTGGCTGGAAAGAGTGTATACAGACCAGGATCTGCCTTGTAAAAAAAGTTACAAAAACAGGATGTGTTTTATTTGACTGGAGTGAACTTACTGGTCAGGGGTCATTTTCATTTAAGACACTTATTTTTTTTTTTCCCCTCATGGTTTTCAAATTTATCTTGTGTCTTATATGACATCAAAAATAAAATGCATTTTTTTCAGCATTTTTTGTAAGGATATCAAAACACTTTACCAGCAGTAATTTGCTACATCTTTCAGTCTCCCAGTATAGTGAACATATCACTGCTTGCCTTATCTGCTTTTTCAGCTTTCAGGCTTATTTCCCTTCAGTGGGAGGGAAGACTCTGGGTGATTTCCAATCTATAGTTATTAAGAGGACAGAAACACCATATACTTTACGTACAACTTACTTTGTTACTTGTGTTTTTCTTCACTTGTCTTGCCAAACTGAAAAACCCTGCAATGGGTTTTCCTTTATTTCACTGCCATTCTATACTTCTCCCTTGTTTTTAACTGCTCCCCAGCGAGTCTCCGGTTTGCCCTGTTTGATTCATTCCTTCTGGAAGGGTTTTCAAGTTTTGTAAGTTCACTTCAGGAAGATTATTCATAATAAGAACTTAAGGAAAATAATATAATCTTGCTTTAAAACACTTCCTTCCTCTGTTTTGCTGACAAATTACAACAATTCACAATACCATCTGGCCAGCCACTGGTACAGAACCTATTTCATTGTTTTAAATGTATTTATGTCTTTTGGTTGTAGAGCACATAAATGAGGACTCTCTAGCTGCTGTTCTGTGACCAGACAGACCCAGACTACAACATAAGGTCAAGATGTGTCCAAAAGTTTGGAATTGGGCTAAAAATAAATTATCTGTAATCTTACAGTGAATTAGAATGAGAGTCCTGTGGTGGGGGGCAAAATGCAGGTCTGAAATTTGCAGCTTTATCAATTTTCTAAAATCAGAGAAAGATCTGAAGAGAAATCTAGCCTCCTTCTTGCAGAGACTTTGTAGAAACTTCTTAAGCTCATAGACTGAATTCAAAATTAGAAAGGAAACTGTTTTATTAATCCAGTTTTGATGTAACCGACAAGAAGTTATTGTGAGCTTTCTACAATCCCAGTTTTGAGGAATCTTACAGAACAGTTCAGGAAGCTGGGTGGTGATCTAGACTCAAGTCTAGGGAGGACAGCCTCCATTCCAAAACCCAAGGGATAAACCAAGCACAGTCCTGTTCTGAACTTGATTCTGCATGGATTGGGAACATTGGTGGTGACATGGAGGGGAAGTACTGCACTTGAGCCTCTCACGAGATCACTTGAAGCACTTGATGCATGAGGTGAGTGAGACAACAGGGCTTTCTAGGGCCTCCCTCCAAGCAGGTTTGGGGCACACGTGAATATCAGACTTTTGATACATAATTTGAGGCCTGATTCAGTGTGGATCCTAAGGTGGAGCAAGTTCAGTGAAACTATGTCTCCTTATCCTACAGTCAAAGTTAATTTAATTCACTTGTGTGTTTTTGAAAAGACTGCAAAAATGAAGAATTACTGGAAACAGTCTGTAGTGATTATGGGTGCCACTACAGCTCCTACCCCAAAGTGAATGTTATGGTGCAAACGTACAGACCACTTAGCAACAGAGATTAACTGTCTGTCTCGTGAACTGATGTTAATCTTCAGTGTCAGTGCTGCTCCAGCCACAACCTTGCTGATCAATGTCATGCTTGGTGTTGACTTTTTGATACAGATCTTTTGTTCACCAGCTTTTTCATATAAGCTGTGGCTGGATCATGAGAGGCAAAGGCTACCTTGACGTTAATGACATAGGGGGTAAAGTTCTTATAATTTATTTTTAGTTCACCAAACCACTCCAGTCCTTAGATTTAGACTCTTTAAAGCAAATGTTGCTGTATACCCAACACAAGATGTTTTCTCAGGTTGCCTCATTTACACATGCTCATGTAATTTCCCTGTGAACTATAGCATATTGTAAAGCTGTGTCGTATTCTTTTAATTTTTACACTGAAGGATTTCAAATGGAACCTAGCATAATTAGATTACATGTAATCTCTTCCCATTTTGATCCTATTCTCCAGAGTGTTTGCAAAGAAGCTTACTTGAGTCTTAAATGCACAACTTCACATTGTGCTGATGGTGATCAATAAGAGAAACACGCTCTTAGGAAAACAAACATACTGATGTGCAGGACAAAGCCTTGTGACTTTATCAAGTGAAACAGATATCTCCATTGGCAGTGTCTGCTTTAAAATCCTAGACACAGTTTTGTAAACTGCACAAAACCTATAACAAGTTGATTCAAAGTCTTTCCTTACCCATTTCTCTCCTGAATCCACACAACCCTTATTAATACCTGCTCATAACAGGGTTCCCAAAGAGAATATAACTTATATTAAGGTGTCAGCCTTTGAGATAAACTGCAGTTTAGAAGCATTTTCAAGCAGCCATCACCTTCCTGGTAGTACATTAAAAGAGATTATGTGTTGCCAGAGACAGCAAGTCTTGTCAGGTCAGGGCAAAACAACATTTTAAGCCGATTGGCTCATATATCTCAAGGTATGTGTGTCCTTGCACAAATTCACTTTCCCCTCAACCCAGTGTTTAAGAAAATCCACGCTTCATGATGTTGATAGATCTGGTGTGGTCAGATTGAATCTCACTTATTATTTTGAGGTTAGGGAAGAAGAAAAAACTCCAGATGTGATAGTAAATTATTGGATTACAAGGAACTTTGAGGGGAAAAAAACCACACTATTATTTGGTGGTTGGTGCCTCACCTTTCAGAAGCTCTTTTTGCATAAAAATTTTGTGACAGTATAGAGCCTGTTGCCACGTGTCTGGGAAGCTTCACACTACTTTACAGCCTAAAGCTGGCTTTGTCTGCCAAAGGTGAGGGGTGCTTAGTGATGGTGGCTCTCTACATGATGGTGGTCCCGTCTTCCTTACAGGATGAAACTGGGTCACTGGTTCCTGGTAAGACCTGGTGAACACCAGCCTCAGCAGTATCTGTGAGCTAATCTTCCTCATCATCCAGGAATGTGAGTTACCCAAAGGTTAAGTTGGGTAGTCTTCCTGCCAGGATGGTCCTACCATGGGGAATGAATTCAGTTACTTACTGGTGTGAAACAGCTTGAGAGCTTGGCCACCCTCTAGTTGGCTTGTTTCACTCTACAGTTGCCATATGGGCTTGGTTAGGCAAAAGATAAACTGTTAGGACTTCTGTTTCCCTGGCAAGTATTTCTATAGCTAAGGCTTCATAGGAAACCTTCATGCTTTGCCCTGAACAGGAGGCTGACTGAACACAGATGGCTACAGGCAGAGGAGAAAGAACGTGCTTAAAAGTCCAACTTGCATCCCCCATCTTGTGTTGTGCTGTATAAATTCCACGTGAAGTGGAGCCAGGAAAAGACTCTAAATACCACAACTGTTGGAAAAAAAAATATTTTGATCTTCCACAAGGAACTTTACCTGAGCTAACGGAATGTATTTCTTCTCCATCAGTTGTGTACACTTCTCTGTCTACTTGTTTTAGCAATAATGGAAAAGGTCACAAAGATTTAACTTTTGCACTACCTTAGACAAGCAATTATACCTTTTGCAGGATACACTAGTATAGCACAGAGCAGCTACATGGTTTATTCTAGGCTTAGGTTTTAATCTGCTTATAACTTGATGAAACTGTATCCCTTTGAGGTTTTTAAATTTTTGGGTATCTAATAAGCTATTCTTTTTATTTTAACTTTGAGTTATTTCTGGCATTCTGGTGGTTACAGGAGAGTGATAATAACCTTTACTCTAATAGTGATTGCGCTCTGAAAATTTACTCTATAAAAGATTGACATGAGAGTTCTTTGTCTTACTGTAACTCTACATCAGATTTTCAGAGCTTGCAAACACGTCTTCCAACTCCTGTACTGGAAGAACACGCTTAAGCACTCAAAGAACGAAGTTAATGCTTTGTTTTGTTGTGCATCACTGCCAATAAGACTTCTGTCTTCTTATCTGCTCCTTTTCTTTCCCTGTTCTAATGTTCTGCCTTTCCTTGACTTGAAAGTTGTATGATTTGGCCATAGGTTTTTCCTCTCTTTCAGCAAACACCTTCTCCTGCTGTGGGAAGAAGATGAATTCTGGTTAACATTAATCTAAAATTCAGACTTAGGAAAACACTCCAATGTTATGTTTATGGGTTTTAAACCCATCATATGCTTCAGTTTTGATACAGCCACACATGTCTTACTCAGTCAGGATTCCTAACTTCTGCAGATTTTGTGTATTTATCTAGCTCATGCAGAAAGGGATCTCAGGAAAGTCAGATGACATAGGATATACAGGTAAGTTATGTATTTTTGGTATTGTGACTTTTTCAATTCACTGAAAAGCTACTTGTTATTAAGAAGACTTTTAAAAAAGTTTTTATGTATTGGATGAGTGTATTAAATGTTGTTCCATGTGTACTTTTCATAGATAAAATAATATAGAAAGATAAATCAACATTTAAAAGGAGAGAAGGAGAAAGAAATGAGAGAATATTGAAGTAATGTAAGGAATAAGAGAAGGAGGTGAATGGAAAAAGGTAACAAAATGCTAGTGACAGAAAATTTGGGGAAAAAAGGAAGGAGAGGAAGAAAATGTGTCTTGACAGGCAGAGAGGACAGAAAAAGCCCCTTTCATCAGGCAGCAATAACAAGTACTGCATCCATTCAAATCTGATTCCCATGGCAGGAGCCACCAGAAGCAGGAAGAGAGGCCTGGATCAGTGAAACCTGAACCTCAGCAAACTACAGGAGTGGGGAGACAATGGGACTGAGCGAGGGCAGGCGAACAAGCAGAAGCAAAAGGAAAACAGCCTTTTAGGCAACCAGAAACATTACATTAGCAGTCAAAAATGAAGCAAAGGGCAAACCCTCCTGCTTAGAGTCCCACTCCCATCCCTGCTTTTAACGTATCCCTCAATATAACGCAGTATTTTCATATAAGATGGTGGGCTGATGCTGCCACGTGTGTAGAGGCAAACCTCTGCCTAAATCATCTGCTCTGTGGAACTGGCTGATGCTAAGCTGCTGGTAATGTCTGTGAGATGATTAGGCAAGTGATGGACTGAAAGTAACACCTGAAACACAGTCACCCACAACTTTCATTTTGAGGAAAATACACAAAAGCAAAACCACCAGGTGGTATAGCAGCTGAGTACATTTAATCTTATAAAACATTTAAGTATTTCATGATACTGGAAAGAACAGACATCTGCAACCTATTGTTCATAGTCCTATAAACACTTCATATCAAATCAGATATTTTGAGAATCACAGAATAGTTATGGTTGGAAAGGACCTCTGAGATCACCAAGTCCAACCAAAAAAACCACCCAAACCAAACAAACAAAATGTGACACTTCCCCTGCCCCCCAAACACAACCTACACTCTTAGCCACTCTAGCATGTCCTGAAGTTCCTCATCTTCATCTTTCTTGAATAGATCCAAGGATGGTGGCTCCACCGCCTACCTGGGCAGGCTGTTCCAGTGCCTGACTACTCTTTCAGTAAATAAATTCTTCCTAATATCCAATCTAAAAGTTAGAGAGATACCCTTTATAATGACTAGAGGAGGTTTTAAAATTGACAAGCCTTAGAGGTTGAACAGGCAATTGCTTGAGTTTACTAATAGACAGGCTTGTATTTGTACAGATACCTGCAGGATCTTCTGAGCCACTCACTCTTGGGCTACGTGACCGTGCATAAATGGTTTGTATTTTGAGTGACACAGAAAAAAACCCACATTAGCTCATGTGCCTTAAAAGCAATTTGTAAACACAAGTGGAAATGCCATATGCCACAGAAGACATGTTGACATCCTGCACACCACAGAAGCTAAGCCAAACCTACAGCACAAACACTACTTGAAAGCCTAGAACCAGTTTTAAGAATTATTTTGGCACCAACAAACTTCTACTACCTGCTGTCCTTTCACTTCACAGAACACATGATTTTGTTTAGCCTGGTAGGTTGCCTTAGGTATAGGCCACCACAGCAAAGTGCTCCAAAACTTTCATGGACTTCCAGTCTACAATTGCCAATTCAAAGCCTGAGTTTTGATTTTCAAGGCCGTCGTTATTCTGAGACCTCGTCCCAACAGCAATTACAGCTCCATCCCTGACTTGAGGCAGCTGATGGCAAAAGGCACCTGCACCAGTATCCACACAGCCCTGCAGAGCTGAGTGTGCTCTGAAGACCTGGGAGGCCCAGAGAGGAAGACAGAAGCTCAAGAAGGAATCTTGAGTGGTCATCAAATTCATTTCCTTGTCCCACGGCAAGACACATCTCACAGGGCTGATGCAGCCAGGAAGCCCATGGGTAGAGTGAGGGCAGGACATAAACAGAACTTGACAACAAATTCATTTCCAGGAGATGCTGCAGTTAGCTCACACAGTTCTGCACGTACGCTTTGTGTTCTGCTTAGCTTTTTAAAATGCTGTTTTATGAATGTGTTTCATAAGCTTCATAGCTAAAAAAAAACAAAGGCAAAGCACAATGAGAAATAATTGCTGATGAAAACATAATTTTTGCAGTGTGAATTCTTGTATTCCTTTGAAGTCTAGCAGGAAGGACTGCAATGTTACAGGGAATAGGATACTTTGAAAAGGAATGTTGATACTCTGTTCCTTTGACTCTGGCTTTGTAGTATCACTGCCAAGTGATGTCAGTGGCCATGCTGAGTGCTCACCATCTTGATGTGGTGTATCTTAAGTGCAGGCTTGACAGCATGAAGTGTTGGTTCATGAGGTGTCCAGTATTTTCATTTTTACGGCTCCAGTCACAGCTGTAGGTGGCTACAGCTTCTGAACTTAAACACATACCAGGTCATCTTTTGAGGTAACCACTGAATGTTCCCCAACATGAACAGGTATTACCAGTTCAGAATGGAATTCAATGGAAAGGTCTAGACTCTACCATACAGCTGAAGTCCAACAGAAGTCCAAACGTGCCTTACATCTCTCCAGTCCAGGTTCACACTTGGTGAGCAAACTGCAGCCTTCCTGCTTAGAGAGCAGATAGATTGACTTGACAGGAGCAAGTTTCTACTATGTAACCCACACTGCTCATCCCAGCTATGTGACATGGAAGATAAGTCAGCATGAAGCCAAGAAGCATGGGGTCAGTTGCCAGGTGACATAGAGGACTAGTTTTGAGGGCAGTGAAGATACAACACGAGTCAAAGACTGGGGAGAACCATCCTGAGATTTGCCTGCTTCCTGGGGCACTCTCCAGCAAAGACAGCAGAGACACAGGCAATGTGTCTTCTATGTCCTTGTGATGCCACAGAGATCTTTAAGCATCATAAATAACATACACTTTCTCAAACTAAGAATGGTAATATAAATGAAGTGTTGGTAGAAATGATACTGCAGGATTTGTATGTGGGAGTAGTGATACAACAAGTAGGATATCACTGTCAGCCACTTGGAAAGCTGTGATTTTAGAACTGTTCCACATCCTAGCTATAGTAGTGCAACAGGAAACAATGAGCATATGGGGACAACAAAAACGATGATACATAGTTTGAGAATGTACAAAGTAGAGTCAAGATGGTTCATAAGAAGTAGAGAGCTCCCTGTGGAAGACATTTATCTTAACTAATTAGCCATTTTGGGAGGAAAAAAATCGCTAGCTGGAAGAGAGCTAAGAATGTTTTTATATTCCAACACATTCTAAAATTTTTTAGAAGACAATTAAGATTTGCAATTGGAAGGAGTCAGATCCAACCATAGTATCTCTCTTGGGATTGATGGGATACTGACAGGCTAGTTAATCACAATTACTTTCTGAAATGTATTGCAAAGCAATAAAACATGTCCGTTTTGTGTTACACTGTCTCTGCACAAGGAGCAGAAACATTTAGATGAAAGTGCTATGAGCTGCTGTGTCTTACTGCCTTTAGCCATTTTCTCCTGCAAGAAATGAATGTCATATGCAGCCACACTGTACATGGCTATGTAGATTTCCTTAATTTTCAGAGGCAGTGAGAACTGGAATGGATATTTGCCACGTTGGGATGATACTTCCGGTTTCTCCAGAAGTAACACTAGGCAGGCTACTTTCCATCTAAAATGAGACAGAACTCTTGAGGACATAAAACTTATTAAAAAATGGTAATATCTGTGGAGAAGATTTATTGATCTTCAGCTAACCAGTCAGTAATTATTCAACTCATCTACCCCGGAATAACGGAGCAGTGCTTTCCCCAAATTGTCACAAAATGTCCTTTTATTACAAGATAGAGTAAAAATTAATATTGGAAAGTCAAGAGCCCAACAACTCATACTACAAGTCGTTTGGAACCACTTATTTTAAAGAGTTTATCTCTAGTAGATTATACTAAATTCCTTGGTTGCTACTTGAATGGGAAGTATTTAAATAGAAACATTACACAAATGCAGGATTGTTTTAAACACTCAAAACATTTCCAGAACATTGCTCTCTTCTTGTATCACTGGTTGTCTTTTGGTAGTACATTTTAACTACTGTTTATTTTAATAATGCTTTTAATGCAACATCACATTTTATTGCTGCTTCAAATTCCATCTTAACCACAATAGCTTTTTTAAGTGTTTTTTTTTTGTTTGTTTGTTTTTTTTTTTTTTAAACCAAACTCCCCCCTTCTGGTCACGACACCGCTGTGGCATTTGAGATGCACCAATAGTCTCAAGCAGCAGTTTATCACATTTCTATGCTTCCTCCCTTCCGGTTTTGTTTGTAGCTCAGTTTACCGCCCCATGCAAAGCTCAGGGATGTATATGCATAAGTCATTTGCAGAGAGGGAGTGGGAGCACTGTGCCTATGGGATCAAAGTCATCCCTCTTGTGATCTGCGTGCGATGCCCGAAGAGCTGGAATGCGCAACACGGCCTATCCTGTCATACTTATTTCCACAAAAAAGCCCGAGAAGTTCACCCATAAAGCTGTACTTCCACCCTCCGATATTCAATGCTGGTGCTTTGCCAGAGAAAACCAAAGCAGCAGAACAACGCGGTTTTTTAAATGAGGATGCTTCACGCAGCACAGACCGGTGGCCAAGACAAATCTGAGGGGCGCAAGGCCTGTTTTATGTTTTTCCCCCCTATTTTTTTTTCCTTTCCCCTCACAGGACGCCGGCTCCCGCCCGCTACCTCAGCGCTGACGCGTGGGCTCAGCCCACCGTGCCAGGGAGATGCCTGAGCTGGCTGTTGGGCTTGATCCTGGGGGCCAAACGCTTGAGTCTCGCTGGGCGCCCATCCCTGCGGCTGCCAGAGCAGCCGCGGCCTCGGCGAAGCACGGCTCCCCTGGCCCCGCGGGCACCGGCCCCGGGCACTGCCCGGGCCTCGTCAGCAGCCCAAGATGGCGGCGGGATGAGGGAGCGCGGCGGGGCCCGACGCCTCCGCGCCTCCTTGTGAGCCCAAGATGGCGGCGGCGGCGGGTCAGCCCTGGGGGCCGGCGGGGGAGGGGCCGGGGCGGGTTTCCATCGCGTCGGGCGCCGGTGTCACACCGGGGCACTTCCTGGTCCCGGGGCAGCTGCGACGGGGAAGTGCCGCTGGGGAGGTGAGGCGGACGGAGGCCCCGGAAGGAGGAGGAAGCCGAGCAAAGGTAGGGGGTGAGCCGGCATGTCCGGCCATTGTGTGTGCGTCCCCGGGGTGGGGGGGAGCGCGGCCGGGCGGCCGGACCCTTCCATTCCTGGGGCGCGGGGGGGGGGTGGTGGGGTGAGGAGGGAAGCGGGGAGGGGGGGTGGAAAGATGCCGCGCCGGGCCTCTCGGTGGAGCGTGCGGGGTGGGAGCCAGTTCCTAGAGAGCCGAGGGGAGGCGGGGAAGACCATCCATCCTCCCCCGGGGGGTATCCCGGGCTGCGCGCACCGCCGGCGGGGCTGGGGAGGTGGAAGAGGCGGGGAGCCGGCCCGCCGAGGGGACTGGAGGGCTTCAGAGTGTTCCATTCCCGGCGGAGGGGTGTGTGTGTGTGTGTGTGTGGAGGGTCCCTGCTGTTTCTGCTGGGGGTGGGCGTGTGGGGAAGCTCTGGAGGGTCGGCGCGGCCCGGGGAGGCCGTTGAGCCGCGTGTGTTGGAGAAGCCCGAGGGAAGCCCCCTCGGAGATGCCCCTGGCTCTCATTGCGAGGCTGGAGTGAGGTGTGGCGGCGGGGGGGGAAGGGACCCCCTCCCCAGGCAGGGTGGTGAGGGGGCCCTCAGGGAAGTGAGGGGCTGTGGTGGCCTCTGAATTCAGGATGGGGAAAGGGGCTGAGGCGGGGGAGCCTGTGGGAGAGGGTGTGTGCGTGTTTGTGGGGGTCACGGCTGTGGGTCGGACCCCCTTCCCCCAGCGCCTCCTTTTCTGTCCCGGCTGTCCTATCAACCCCCCTTTCGGGAGCAGGGAGGCTCTGGGTGGCCGAAGCCTTGTTTTAACGTGGCTTTCCGGCACTGCCGCTTTTCTGTACCTGCTCCCCGCTTCGGCTTTTTGTGACGCTTCAGGTGTGTAGCGAGAAGCGCCAGGCTGAGAGCCGTGGGCTGTACAGGAGGGTCCGCAGCCCTGCCTGCTTCCCGCAGGCTGCGCTGCCAACAGGCTTCACTCCCTTAGTCCTGGGGACTCTCTGCGAGAGGGGCAATTATCAGATGTTTCGGGTTCTTCCCGTGCTGTGGGGTGGCTGCCTGTGGGAAGTCGCCGGAGCCATTGAACTGCCGGCTGAATGGGAGTCAAGTGGTGACTTAAAACGCTGTCGCCGAACTCCTGTACCAGCCGTTTGCCCCCGTACACTTGAGAATAACTTTCTTTGTGCCGTGCCCTGCTCGGAGCAGGCAGCTGCACGGGAAGCCGGCTGGGAGTCTCGCTGCTGCTTCGTTTTCCCCGAGTACAGCGGAACGAAACACGAACGCCCATCTGCCTCTCTTGCGACAAATGCATTTTGTTGCAGATCAGCTCAGTTAGAGCAAATCTATCAAATAATTGTTCTCGATGGTTACTCGGCTTGGTGTGTGTGGAGCTGCTGTGTGACAGTCGAAACTCGAGCTCTGCGAGGCGTGTGTGTGTGTGTGGAGCACGGCGGCCAATCAGCGGTGCCTGAAACTAAAAGCAATTTGCTTCAGCGCTTTGTAGTGTAAATATTCCTGCCGTGAACAAAGAGGAGGGTGTGTCATCATGCTTGTTTCATTTGTACTTGTATGTGCTTCCTCTTTTGTGGCCAGTCAATGATTTTGTGTAGGTTCTTAAACTGTGACAGTCTCTGGGCATTTTACTGAGTTGGGATACTCAGTAGCTTGGTGCTGTATTAGGAATTTTTATTATGTTATTTGTAATAGGTATGCTCTTAAGTGATTTAGTTTTGCTTCTTTTTAACTTCTGGTATTGCTGATTGTAACTTTGAAGTTATTTTACACTGCATCCAAGTTGAATTAAGTATTTAGTAGCACTGCCTTTCTGTTCTCTTGCCCTCTGATTATCTGGCATGGGAACCAATAATTTCAGACTATCTGTAAAGCTTTTAAACATGTGCTTCTGAAATATCTGTATCTATTTTCTTTGAGAAGTGATAACATTTTGGTTTAAAGAAGAAAATAAATGACAGTAAAATACTGAGTTGTGCCAGGCAGACTCTCTTTGGACTGTTGTGTCTGTGTGTGTTTAAACAGTGCAGCTGCATGCTGCTCCTGTGATTTCTGGTTCTTGGGAACCGGGCGTATAAATTCTTGATGTTAACTCCTTAGCATGTAAGTTGAACAGATAAAACAGTAACACACATCCACAGACTAGACCTGAATCTTTAATTGTCAACTTAAAGGAGATTTTCTTTGGATAGAGTCATAGTGCATATAATTATAATATGCTGTAATTGACTTGCAAGCTGGCTCATATTAATTTTCCTGAAACAGAGTATTAGGTAAAAAAGAGACTTGGCTCTAGGTGTGGAAACAGATAATTGAATGTATTAGTGTGCTTGAGTTTGAAGTTGTAAAGAGTCTCTCTTGCTTGAGGGGTATTCCTTTAAAATGTAAGTTAAAATACTGATAGTAGTTGCACAACTACTTAAGAACAATGCTACCAAGGACTTGTAGGTGTGTGTTAGTAGGAAATACTGGGTGTAATACAAGGGTTAGCTCTTCA
This sequence comes from Apus apus, assembly GCF_020740795.1. Taxonomy (NCBI): domain Eukaryota; kingdom Metazoa; phylum Chordata; class Aves; order Apodiformes; family Apodidae; genus Apus; species Apus apus. The sequence goes on from NC_067282.1 coordinate 199,948,455, forward strand.
GGAAAATAGAAGGATCAAAGGTGTGTGTGTGTGGGTTTTTTTATAGCATTGTTAATTGCACGGGAAAGCATAAATGAGGTCAGGTACTATTTTGAATAAAGAGTTTTTTCAAGATGCTGTATTTCAACGAGACACTCAAAAAGTAATAGTCTTTCTTTCTCTGTTGTGTAATAGTTGGTAATGTTTCTGTTCAGGAGGGAACACTACAAGCATTGAAATAAATCAGGTTATTGGCTGAGAGAGCTAGGTGATAACTGTTCAGTTTCTAACACGCATTCTTCAGATAAGCATCAATGTGCAATAGAAAGTACAGACTTTCTGCTCTTTGTCAGTGTTGATTTTTCCTGACTTTCCAATACTGCTTGCTATTGCTATACTGAAATTGCAGGTAAAAGATTAAATTTGCCTTTTTTTAAGGAGCTTAAGCATTATCAAACGGTCCAAGTAAATGATCTTCAGTGAAATGAAAAGGTTGTGAACAAGGGAAATTTTATAAAGCATGTATGCAGTGTTACTTCAAAGAAGAAAGCCTGAATTTAACCAGAAGTCTATGTTGGCAAGTAAAGAGCGATTAGCAATAGCTCAGCAAAATATTTATGCACAGAAGGTGAGACAAGGTAACACTTTATAGCTGGAAGGTGGAGTTCAAGTTGCTCTGGTGTACCAGAACATTCACTTCTTCATGGTTATGGCACATTCCTAGGTAGTATATAGCTGCTGTATTTTCCCTTACTTGTTTCTTTAGTGTTACGTGACCAGGTTTTTATAAATGATACAATAATTATGCTATTATTAGCCTTAAGTGATTTTCAGAACTGATATTTTGTTTTTTCCTAATGAACAACCTTTTCCTGTACATACACACAATTAAATGTCATATAATTCAATGTCTCTGAGGCAAAGTATTGTTAGTTCATATTTACGAAACTAAGGTGAGACTATACCTTTAGAAAATCAAGTTGAATGGGAGACTCTGGTCCTCCAGCTGACTCAGTGAAATTGAAGAGGAATTTGGGGTCAAGTGTAGTATGGAGCTCTGGTAAAAAGGGCTTTGGGCCTGAGCTGAGGGCTATCTGTGTGACTCATTGGATGTTCTTAAAGTTATAAGTGTAATTAGTCCAGTACATTAATAAATGCCATGAAAGTTATATTTGCTCATTTTGACATCAGTAATCAAAGGGCGTCTCACGAAACTGTGGCTCTAACGGTAGTTTTTAACCAGACACTTTATTTTTGATTAGGCTGTCTTAAATGTTTAATATTGCAGCCATTCATAGAAAATTGACAGAAGCTGCAATTCAAACTGTTCTTCAATAACTGCATCATCTAATGGCTTTGTGTTCGTTTATGTTTTTTTTTTTTATACTGTTTGCATACTTATTTATTCACCATTGATACCATTTTCTTCCCCTGTTAAGCCTCTTCTGTGTGTTACTTTTTGCTACAAAAAAAGCTGGTTGTAATTTTCAGTCTGGAGCATTATTGAAGGCTTCCTTTTGGCAGCTGGATTTTTTTTTTTTTTGTGGTGTGAAGGTGGTGTTTGTTTTTTTTTTTAATGTTTTTTACAAAACTGGTTTTAGCAATTGATAAAGGAGCCTTCTTGTGATGTGAATCCCAGTCCTGTGATAGTTCCTCTACTTTTGCATGTGCTATAAATCTGTAAATGTTATGCAAAGTCATACTTCAGAAGAAGTTAGATCTCTTCTTTTGTCTTTTTGTATTTTAATTTTTTTAGACATTAAGAGATTGTGACAGTTGAGACTTGAAATCTGTGTCAGCACAAGATATTATCTGGCTGGATTAGCACAGGTCATCAAGTTCAGTGCCTTCTAGCCTTCTAATTGCTTCTGAAAAGAGGAAATAAATTGCATAATATTCTTCATTTGCAGAAACTTTTTGTACAGATATTAGAGAAAAACTCTTTAGCTTAATAGATATGTTTGTTTTTTTTTCTTTTAATCTCAGCTGTGAGGTGAAGTTACTTTAATGGTTCTGTCACATTTGTATAAACTTGCTTTTAGCAGCAGGATGGAGATTGTATAATAAATTTTCCATAATGTGCTTGCTGGGCTGTCACTGTTGGAGATTACCTCCTCTGTATTTTGCTTTAGGGAGAGTCAAGTTAGAGAATCTATATCTGCCCTACTTGGATATGTCTTTTTTGCATGTCAGTTATGAATTGACTGATTTAATATACAGTTTACAGTTGCTAGAAATGGTACCATTTTCAGAATTTGTTTCTGAGGAAGAAGTGTTGGATGCTAATGCTGATCCATGCTTATTTAGTAAACTTCTTTGTAATTCTTGTGTTTTAAAGAGTATCTTTATATTGCATCTTCTTGGAGGTTCTTGAAGGAAAATACTACTTTGGTCTTTTCAGTTACTGTATCTATATTGTAGTCTTGCACTTTTAACTTCTTGAGAACATTTGTTATATTTTGGGAGCAGTTATGTTTTCTGAACTAGTATGTGCACACAAATTTATGTGAATGCCAGAAGAAAGTACAGGTTTTGAGTTGATAAACTTAAAAAATATATTAATAAACAGTAAAGTTTGTCAGTCATAAGAAATACATCCTTGTGTTCTGTTTTTTTAACAGGGAGTATGAAAAGCTAGTAGGAAAGGCAATTTATACATGAACTTTTCTTTTAGCTATTTGAAGTTGAAAAAATTCTTTCTCTTTATTTTCCTACCATCATCAGGACATGTATACCTCTGAGAAACCTTCTCCAACAGGATACCTTGCTTCAAGATCTGTCTTGGATTATATGCAAAGAAGTTTCCAGTCATGAGTGAGTAGATTTCTTTATTTAAGAATAAAAAGAAACCCTTGGTTTGCAGTTTAGAAGAAATGTACTTCTGTAGTGGGTTTTGGAAGGAGGTTCTTCCTTAAAAATGTTCATCCTGAGTTTTGTTTCTTTAGTCCTTTAAAAATAATCAAATAAAGCTGAGGCTTGGCAGGTGCTTTTGTTAAACTGAAATATTTGATCAATATGTGCTGTGTAAGGCTTCTGTGTTGGTATCATTTTCAGGAAGGTGAGTTCTGTAACAAGCTGATGTGTTGGTTTTTACACCATAAATAAAACATGGAACGGAGGGGGAAATGCCTTGGGTTTGCAAAGAACTCCAAAATATGTGACTGTCCAGCAAATTAAAATAGCTGGTAAAAATCCAACATAAAATGAATGGACCTCATTTTACTGGAAAAAATAAATATATTAGTCAAATTCCAGTATAGAAGTCTGATCCCAAAGGAATTTTGGCATGCACTGAAAAGTCCTGAGCCATAGAAAAGTGTGACTTAGGATCTGTTTTGGTGAAAAAACACGATGAAAGACACCTGAAGTTTTGTTTTAGGCCGTATCTGATGTGCAAGATAATCTCTTTTTAGTGAACTGTTTTGGGTATTTAAAGGTCTTTCATAACTTTTGCTGATGTGAGACTTCTTAATATAATTCTTGGCAGCATATTTACCTAGCCTTACATCATGTAGAAATAAGGTTATAACTTCATATACACAGAATTGCAGTTATGATGTAGCTTAGTTTCAACACAACTGTACTGAATCTGTTGAAGAAAGAGCATCTAGTTCACAGGATAATTATATCCTATGTTAGTAAAATAAGACCATCTGATTTTCTGGGAGGAAGTGAGTAAAGAAAACTGGTGGTTAAACTTCTTGTCAAATTCAATGAAAAATGACAGTTCTTGACATCTGGAAGAAGAAAAAAGAATGATGGAGGAAATGCCTGCTAAATGCAGTACAGGAAAAACTACCCTGAAAAAAGGACTGAAAGAATTGTTGAACTCTAGGGTTTATGTTTAGCATAGATTGAGCTGTTTTAGTATTTATATAGAATTATATGTTTTGTCTTGTATTGCTGTTCACACTTCTTTATATTCTGACACTTAAAAATATTTACTGTGCTGCATAGATGGCCACTTTACAGGCAGCTGTTCAAGTACCTGAATATCCTGATTTGTCAAATGTCACTATATGAATCTGTTTCTTTTATTCTCATGTGCTGTCTCACTGCCTAGTGTGTGGTCTTAAAAGTAACAAATATCTGTAAATCTTTCTACTTTTTGTATCAGAGTTGCTGTGTGAAGTTTGACTCACCAAGGGGCTGTACAACAAATACTGTTGTGACTTGGGTAAAACACCCTTCATTTTGGTGAGATTTTTAACATGATTCTAGACTGCAGATTTTAGCTTTATATTAGCAAGAATGAAGACCTCTATTAAAATGGGAGTACTTTTTGTGTGCCTAATAATAATGTTATTCAAAATACAGTCTCCGCAGGACACCACATTTCTGTGGTAGATAAGATGCTTAAGTCCATGCTAAGTGATGGGCTTCAAGGGCTGAAAAGAAAATGCTGCTTTATTTGAAAATATGGTTGAGTGAAGATAAAATTTTTATGTTCAGCTAGTGTTGGTTTTCTTATTTTATGGTTTACTTAAGAGAAACTTGAACTATAAGCATGATCTACATAGTTTTAGGCTCTTCTCTACTATGTACCTTGGTCTATAAGGTATTTATCTTATGATGGTGCATTTACTTGCATACATCTACACAGAAGTTTACTCACAGAATCTGTGGGCACCTAGACTAGCTAGATGTGTCAGAAGTGATTGCAGTCTCTAATGTTACGAACTTGTGCATCTCCTACTGTAATTCAAACAGAAAATGTATCTAAAATTATGATCTAAAATGTGAGAACGTCAGATTTACGAAAGCAAGTAGCTTCATGATTGAAAAACTAGTGCTGTTATGTGCAGGCTATGTTATGGAATCCTAATTGTTATTTTTCTTGTGATACACTTAAGGTAATACATATTTCTGTTGCTGTTTGACTGTTGACTGTTCTAGTATCTCCTTTCTAAAATGATTGAATTCCTTTTCTAATGTCTGTTCTAAACTTATTCACAGGCAGTTTGTATGTGGTTTTTTGCCAACCTTATCCATTACCTTAAAAAGCCATTTTTACCTTATATCATATTTGTTGTCCTAGGAGTTTGTTATATAGAGCATATTATTTTATTGAAGCAGCTTGTAGAGGTAAATTGTAATATCTTGGCATTTAAGAAGAGCACACACAAACTTATTTTTAAACAAGTGATCAGTTAAAAATTTTGCAAAGTGAACAGGAGAGCTACTGCTGTTGTATAACTTAACAGTTACCAGGTGTGTTAGGTAAGTACTTGTCATCCTTTTTTTATTGGATCTTCTCCAGTATTGGGGAAGAGTAATGACAGAATTGCAAAGTCTGCCATTCATAGTAGTTGTTTTCAGTTGTTGTGCAATACAGAGTATTTGAAAGATGTTAAAACTAAGCAGTCTCTATTAAGGCTTTCATTTCTGTAGAACACCTTTATAAATGTCTGTTTTCATAAATAAGGGTAAGACAAATCTGTATTTAAAATTATACTTTAACATTGCTCTGGCAGGGGGTTGGACTTGATGATCTCCAGAGGTCCCTTCCAACTCCTACCATCCTGTAATTCCATGATTCTGTGTCTTGTAGGACAGAGGGATCATATGTTTAAGGGGTGGGTAAGACTATACCGTGTAGCCAAGTTAGATTGATTTTTTTTGATTTTTGTATTAATGGTAACTTGTCAGGGAGATCCTGGCTGTATGTAACCTACCTAGAATCACAAAAAGAATTTATTTAATTTTCTGTGTTTTCTCCAGCTGTTGACATTTAGTTGCTAGAGTGTCATGATAAATTCCTCAGATTATTAACTGTACTTTTTATGTTTGGGAGTTTTCCTGTACCTTCTCCTTTGAAGAAAGGGCAATGCAGCGAACTTACTTGAGCTGCTGCAATGAACTCGGTTTGCAAACAATTAAGCTAAATGTTAGTACACACTGTTGCAGCAAGCTGCTGATATCTTCATTTTCCCTCCCCTAAATCTATAGGACACAGTGCCAACTTGTAAAATTTTTTCTGCTGTCATAGTAACTTGTACAGAATAATCCTTTCCTGGCTTTGTCTTCCTGCTTTTAATTTTGTTTCCTAAGAACTTAACATTGCATGCAGTTGGGAAGTTAACCTGCTATTCTTCATGCTTCAGTAAAACCTCTAGTTGTTTTTTTTTCATGATTGTCTGAGGTTATCAGTGCTTTCTGTGTGTCTGGAGAAATTCTATGCAATGCAATCTTATATTTTGAAAATGGTCAGTGTGGCCTGGTAATGAGGTGGGAAACTTTGTGCTTCACCAGTTCAAATCAAGACCACAATGGTGTGATTAAAGGCTGCTTGTGTTTGATGATTGGTTATTCATCTTAACCTCTCATTACAGCTGGCTTTCTAGTTTGTGTTCACAGAAGAACCTTAGGGTTTTGTGATTTCTAAAAAAAATGAAAGAAAATTTTCTTTCCTTTTGAATTCTTGTAGTGTGTGTAAAGAAATAGGTTTGACTGTTGGAGCAGTAATCATGAGAAATGAAACAAGTGTTAAGATCAGCCTTAATAGATAAAGATCTAAAGGTTTAACAAGTATGTATTGTTATTCCTACACTTGCAACCAGGAAGAGTGTGTTCTGGATTTTTATAAAGCTTCCTAGGCTAAAGAAAATTCTTTTTGCTTAAGGCTGGATCAATTTTCCTCCCTCTCCTTTAGTCTTCCCCTAGTATGCCAGAAGGAATCTGTGGTGAACTGAGGACCAAGTCAAGCTGTCCATAAAACAAATGCTGGGAAATGGGCAGGTTTTTTTGTGGTTTACACAGAGTGTAAGGTGGCTGTGTATTTTGAGTCGAAGTGTTGCAAATACTTATAAAGCTGATTGATGTAGTTTAAGAGGCTTTGTAGTCAACAGCTCTTTTCAGTGAGCTGCAATTCAGAGAAAGGAAAAAGACCCAAGTTCTGATTCTTAAGTAAAACTGCATGCTGGGGAAGGAGAGCTTAGAAGTAAGCTAAAATACCTTTATAATGAAGTATAACAGTGAATAGCTAAAGGATGTTTGTTTATTATGTTACATGCTAAGTTTTTGTTTTATTTTTGAATCGTGAACCAGAAAACCCAGTAATAAAATACAAGCTTGAAGACTTAGTATGTGAAGTGCTTTCTTTAACAATTGTTCTTCTCATTTCACAGCACAATTATCTTCTAATCTTTAGAAACACTGTGACTCAAGAAATAAAGAAGAAGCTGTTGTATCTTAGGCCACCTTTGCTGAAAATTGAAATAGTAATTCTTTATGAAAAACTGAAAATCTGAATGATAAAGAATTGTATTATGTAAGTGATAGAGACATGATACAGATTAAAAAAAGTTTAGTGTGAAGACTTGGGATAAGTTTAAAATATTTTATAAGTAAAAGAATAATAACCCCTCTGAAGTGCAACAGTCTGGAAAAGAATGAAAACCACAAGATACTTAAAATATTTTTGTCTCCATAAACATTACTTAATTTATAACATTAGTTATGTTTGTTCTGTTCTATTTTTTTTTTGTTTTTTTTTGTTTGTTTGTTTTTTAAACAATGAGGGGAATTTACCCCCATACATAACTGTACTTAAAAATGAGGGCTTGAATCCGGAGTAGTAGGGTAGTAGCTTTTTTATGTAGTGGGAGGATGAAGCATGAAAAACACAGGTGTGCAAAGCTGTTTGGCTCATGGACCTAGCAGTCAGGAGAAGTGCTCACCATTCTGGATCTTGCTTCACTGTTACTCTTCTGTGTTGTCTTAACTTTTAACTTCTGTTTTCTTCAGATACTGGTAGTTAATGCTGGATTTGCTGGCTGTCTCCTTGGTGCAATGCATCTACCACTGGAGGGAGGCTGTCAGCAAGCCCAGGTAGTTTTCTGACTTAAAATGCAGACTCAGAGGTCAGAGTAAACGAGTTACAGAAACTGGTATGGATTTGCAGAAAAACTTGGAATGAAGCTGAGTTTCATTAGAAAGTTCTGGCCTGTTGGAGCCAAGACTGAATTGAGGTTCTTCAAAATTTCATGACCCTCTTAAAATGTTGCCCTTGCTTATAGAGGGAATGGTGTCCTTTTCCTCTGAATTCCCACAGTCTTCCTTGTTGCAGGAGCATTCATGAGGTTGATTTGAATTGGGTGGGCTCCATAAACTGTTACTGCAGAGTTGCATAGATGGTTGTACAGCTGTAATGCAGGGAGAGAAACTCAGAGGTGAGAAGAAGTCACCGGTGGGTGAGACTGTCTTCTTTCCAGTGGTAGTGCTGTTTTTCCCTTGTGTGAAGTGTGTATGGAACTGTAGGTTAAGTTGGTTAGGAATGTAGTTATCTCATCTTCCTCTGTACTGAGAGAGGAGAGGCATCTCTAGAGAGCTAATCAGATCTCTGATGACCCAGTTTCGCACCAATGCTGTAATTAGACTGCTCCTCTACATGCAGAGGGTGCATAAGTTGCAATGAAATATAAACCCAGATACTTCACGTGCACAGAACTGATGCATCACATTGAGGAAATGTAAGCATGTTAGTAGAAACTTACTTGTTTTCTTAATATTCACATTTTATGATGTTGCATTTCTTCTTATTTATTCAACTGACATAATGATGCAGCTTCTGAACCTCAAAACATATTTAAATACTATCAGCAAAAGTAAATAAATCTGTACACAGATGAAATATTTTTGAAATTCATCTGCATTTAGGCATACTTTTAAGGTTAATTTTTTCCTAATCCTTCCTTTATTTTTAATCACTTTAGAGTATTAAGGATTGGTAAGTTGTGTCTTTCCTTGCACTTCAAATTTGGTTTTAGATTGAAGAGGAAGATAAACATTTTTTGTTTAATCTGTCACTTTTTTAACTGAAAAAAGTAAGTCTTCAAGTTCCATAGACTGAAGTGAAGTCAGTTTCTTTTCATAAGCTTTGCAGGAGGTTGTAGCTACCAAAAAGGTATTTATCACACTCAGTAACTCTTCTTCCAGATGATGTGTTCAAGTTCAGTAGCTTCACTTTCTGTAAAGCTTAGTCAACAAACAGGTATTGTTTCAGTTAAATTAGTTAAGAATTTATAGTAAAGCTAAATGTTTTAAACCCCTTTGCATATAGTTCATATACATTGTGTGAACATTTTAAAAAAGTTTTTGGTTTTTTTAGTATTTTTATATTTTTATTCCTGCAGTTTTAAATTGATGGTCAGGTTGTTGGGGCTTGTCTAAATAAGTTAGTGCAACATGACACCTACATTTAAACCAATGTAATTTCTGGTTGTAAACAAAGATCTTGGCACTGGCAGGAAACTGTTGTTAGTTTTGAACTGACAGAGTTATGGCAGGTGAGTTACAATCATCACTGTTATTGGAGGACCAGTCTTTGTGTGTTCTCATTTATTGCTTACTGAAGATGTTATTTTTAAACATTTACAATTCACATAAATATCTGAACTTCATTACAGTACATTTGTACTATAATGATATTGACAGTGGCATTGAAAGCACCCTCACACCCTCAACAAGTCTGCTGATGACACCAAGCTGGGTGGTGCAGTCAGTATGCCAGAGGGATGGGATGCCATCCAGAGGGACCTGGACCTCATGAGGTTCAACAAGGCCAAGTGCAGGATCCTGCACCTGGGCTGGGGCAACCAGAGATATGGATACAGGCTGGGGGAAAACATGCTAGAGAGAAGTCCAGTGGAAAAAGACTTGGCTGTACAATGGATCAAAAGCTGGACATGAGCCACCAAAGTGCAGTTGAAGCCCAGAAGGCCAACTACATCCTGGGCTGCATCAAGAGAATTATGGCCAGCAGATTGAAAGAGGGGATTCTGCCCCTCTGCTCTGCCCTGGTGAGACCTCACCTGGAGTGCTGCATCCAGTTCTGGAGCTCCCAAACCAAGAAGGATGTGGACCTGTTGGAGTGTGACCAGAGGAGGGCAATAAAAATGATAAGAGGGCTGGAGCACCTCTCTTATGAGAACAAGCTGAGGGAATTGGGGCTGTTCAGCTTGAAGAAGAGGGTACTCTGGAGGGACCTTGTTAGTGACCTTCCAATACCTGAAAGGGGCCTATAAGAAGGCTGAGGAGACCTTTTCACTAGGGCATGTAACGATAGGACAAGGGGTAATGGTTTCAAGCTAAAAGAGGGTAAATTTAGATTGGACGTTAGGAGAAAGTTCTTTAATATGAGGGTGGTGGATTGCTGGAACAGGTTGCCCAGAAAAGGTGGTGGGGGCCCCATCCCTGGAGACATGGAAGGTTGGGCTTGATGGGGCTCTGAGCAATCTGTTCTAGTGTGATTTGTCCCTGCTTATTGTAGAGGGAGGGATTGGACTAGATGACCTTTAGAGGTCCCTTCCAACCCAAGACATTCTATGTTTCTATATTTGTTATAAACTATATACTTAAAATATGTAAGCATTATTTTATTTATTTGGGTATATGTAGAGAGGGAGAGTTGTCTTTCTAAATTCTTCTGCCTCTTGCTGTTTTGAATAATACCCAGTAAGGGCTCCTGAATTATTACAACTAATTGGTGTCCACAGTTGGTACAGCCCTTTGGCATGATAATACTCTCCTGTTCCTTTTTTTTTTTTTAATTTAAATTTAAATCTTAGTCTTTGGGCCTGTCTCTGTGCTCCTTTATACAAAACATTGCAATAAAACCGCCTTTATTATGTGTCTTTGGTACTCCTGCAGCAGAAAGAGTAAGCAGCAAAGAACACTGTAACTTTGTTCTCTGAAGTGAGTATCAAGTATCCACCACAATGCAAGCAATTCATATTTCTGGGATCCTATTCATCCTGTGATAAGTTGAGGGTAGTGGTCAAGTGCATTCCAAAGGGGGAAAGATGCAGAAATTCACAGCTGAAGTACAGCTGAAAAGCAAGAGCTATCAATGTAGATGTCTGGCCAGGTGCCCCCTCTTTGTGTAGGGCACTATGTAGACACAGAACATGTTCTAGTTACTGCAGGGAGGACTTTCTAGAGGCTGCAGAATTAAGCTCCTTACAGGTGTTATAATTTCCTATTGAGTAAGAGAATTCACAAAATGGCAGCTGAGTCAGATGAGGGATTAGAAATGGGCTGAAGATGAACTTTTCCAGTAGCAGTGTTAACTGAGGTATTAGGAGGACTTGGCTGTTGTGAGTCATGTTGTTCTCACTTTCTGAACAAGTGATTGAATAATATGTACCAGTGTGTTGGAGAAGCAAGCTATTGCTGCTTATTAGTGTAACTTGATCAAACTTAAGAAAAATAAGTGAGCTGCAGCTTCTTCATTATGTGTTATGAATATTATTTATGTTAATATTCAGGAAACAAAGCACCAGGTTTGCAAGATATGTGATTATTTTAAGCTGAATTTACTGTATTGACTGACATTCTTTACCCAAGTTTTGATAGGAAACAACTTCTTTGGTTTGTAGCACGGATGGAAACTATTTGGGGTTGTTGCCATAAGTGGGGTTATGCAAGTAATCCTAGCAGGATTACTGGCTCTGTGTTTGTTTAAATTTAAGATCTTTACTTAAACTAACCAGTCCGTTGCCCTTCAGTGTTTAAAGGATAGTTACAGGTGTTTGTATAAACAAAGTAGGAGCACTTAGGTGATATCCTATCAATCAACTGATTTTAAGGTTTGTTTAATCTCTCATTGCAAAAGAACCTCCTATAATTAAGGTATTTTAATTCTTAAAATGACGTGGGAGACAGACAAGATAGCACTGGAATTTGTTCAAGGCTATTGGTATGCCTGTACCTATCCTGCTCCAATTTCTGAAGGGAGTAGAAGGCTGTGCAAGACTCAAGCTGGTTTGGGAAGCTGGTGTGTTGTGGGTTCTTCTTCCTTTTTTTTTTTTTTAATAATTTTTATTATTTTCCTTCTGTTTTATTTTGTGTAACATGATTATTGTCTGGAATGGAAGGCATACCAATGTGCTGTAGAATCTCCAATGTTTTTGGCCAGTGCAGTCATTAATATAATCACTCATGTAAAAGGGCACTTTGTTTTAATAAAGCAGTTTGGTTTGCCATAGGAGAGGATTCTTGAATGCAGTCTTTCTGTTCTGCCCTTGAAAAGCTCTTTGAAAACCTGCCTAATTCCATGGTAGAGGGCTGAAAGGCTCCTTCAGAGCTCTTTTGAGCAGGAGTCAGACTTCCCAGAATTTTTAGAGACCTAGGGAAATGTCTCTCACCAGAATGTGTTCTGTTGCATTCAGTATGAAGCTTTTTCCTTCTCTTTTTTTTTTTTTTTCTTCTTTTTTTGGTAATTTTTTTTACAGCCTTATATGAGGACTTTTATCTTGTGATGCTGCTATTTCTAAGTTGTACAAACACTACAGTGACTTAACTTTCCTTCTCTGCTCTCCCCCAAACTTACTTTTTGGAGGTGACACTTGTCAGCTGCAGTGCTGTGTTACCACTAGTGATGTGTGCTACAGCTGTTCTTTGTGTCTGGGCTGCTCTGCACACCCTACTGTCCTTGCACACTTGAGAGCAGTTACATTTCATATTACTTGACATGTGGTAGTAAAAGCTAGACAATCTTTTAGCTTCCTCTTCCCCCTCCTTCAGTGACAGCAAGTTACTGTAAGTGAATTTGAAGGGTGTCAGAGTTGGTCTTGGGGGATGGGATGGAAAAAATTAAGTTTAGAATTTGCCTTGAAAAGATCAGGTACAAACTATAAAGTGTCAATTTTGCCTTTTATTTCCTCCCCACTTCCCCTCCCCTCCCCACTCTTTTCTATCCCGGAAGCAGTGACCAAAATGTCTGTAGTTCTTTTGCATGTGACTATGTGGTAGGAAAGTACTTATTTTTAGAGCAAAGGGTAATGCATAACTTTTAGTGACATTTCAATATTTATTTCTTCCTTAAGCATTAAAACAAGTGAAAAGAAATCAACTCTTAAGTTTCACATAGGTATTCTTAATTCCTACACTTCAGGCTTTTGGGTGTTTGCTTTTTTTTTAATAATGCATCAATCATTAAGTATAACATTAATTTTGGTGAACTAAATCTTACTTTGTGTTTTTGTGTAATGCTGTATATTCAGTGGTCCTACAAGATGGTATAGGAAGGCCAGATTACCTGTGTGTTGTCCAGTAAACCTAACAGATTGAGTTCAAGGATAAATCTGTAAATAGAGGATCATGGCACTTTTTTTTCTTGTTCCTTTAGCGCTGATGTAGTACCACTGGTAGTTAAAATAGGGGATTAAAATGCCTGACTATAATACTGGGTAGAGTGATGCAGTTCAGTCCTTCCTTGTCTGGACCATGGGCTGAAACTTGGCAAGATTTTAAATCCTCTACAACTACAGAGAGAACATATATAACAGTAAGTGTACTTACAGTCTGTCTGCCAAAATTGTGACTGAATCACTTGGGCATGTACAATTCCTCTACATTGACTCATGTAATAGGTAGGTAAGATGTTCTTCAGTTGGATAGTTTCATTGTCTTAAAGTGAAGCTGAATAAAGAAGTCTGCTTCTTACTCCTCCTTCCTGCCTCTGTCTAGCATAGGCTATTTGCAGGCGGTGTTGCTAAGATGTCCAGGTGTTCCCCTAATTTTTTTCATTGATGAGGGAACAGCAGAACTCTTTGTTAGGAGCTGAGGTGTGTATATGCTTTATGGGAAGTAGGACTGGATATGAAGCAAGTGTGACGTGCTAGTCACAGTGCACTACTAAATAAATCCACCCGTAAGAGCTGAAGCAAAACGGAGAGAACCATTTAAATAGTCACAGCCACTTAACCAGAACATGTATGTCAAATATAAGCCTAGCATAAAGGTGAAGTAGTCATGGTTAACGTGATTATCATAATCAAATACTGAGCTTGGATTTTAAAGACATCACTTTAAAAGACTGCATATTCTGGGTGAATGTACAAGGAAAGCAGGAGGCAGAAGTCTGAAAGTGAACAGTTAATGGTGTCTCCCATTGTAACACAACTGCAGGAAGCAAACAGACCCAGGTACACTTCCTTATGAAGCAGGGTGGATCACTTCTGACCTGTGTGACCTTCAGGCTAATTTCCTTCAGTTGCTTTTGAAGCCCTAAATTCTTTCTTCCCTAGCATGTGTCTCTTTTTAACAGTTTTATTCATCAGTAGGTAAGTTGTGGGAATAGATAGCTCTTTAATGTTAGGTTAGCCTATTACAAAGTATTCAAACCTTGTTTTTAAATTTCGATTTTATTATAGAGAAAACCATACCATAGACTATTTACTACACAAATCAAGCCTGAAAATAATGGGTTGAATAAAAATATGGTGTATTTTGCAGTGGACTAATAAGGCTTGATGTTCTTCCTGGTGGCTGTGGACTGCTGCATTTTATTACTTGGATTAAATATCACCATAGAAATGCTACATGCGGTGAGGTATTTAATCATGCTAACAAATAGTGATGCACAGACTTCTGTATTTTTCTTTGCTTCAAGGAGGTAAGAGATTATTAACCTCATTCATATCCTTTTCAACAGGAAATCAAGTAAGGGTTTAAATTAAAAACAAAGTTTTTTTTTTTTTTTTAATTGAACACATGTTTGCTTTTATGAAACTTTGACAGTTAAATTAATGAATTTGCTTTGACTTCAGTGTTGACACATGTAAGAGAGTAATAGTTTTGTGGGTTTTTTTTCCTAATACTGCAAAAACAACAAAAAAATTGTTAATGACTGGTATGGCTTCTTTCTGTATGCTTAACTTTGACAGAATATTTATTTACATGCTTTAGCTTGAAGATAAATCTGTTGATTCAAATCCAGGAAATGCAAAATTGCTGTGTATTCTGTTTGGAATGCTGCATTTGCAGGAAATGCTACGTATTTGGAAAAACCCATTAAAACTTTTCTGTTGTCATAATTACAGCTCCATAAATATTTGGTTTCTTTTTGAGACCTCAAGTATGGAACTTCTTTTCTCAAAATAATTATAATTTTCAGCTAAAACTATATAAAAATTTGCATTGTAATATGAGGAGTCTGAGAAATTGTATGGGGTGTGTGGATTCACTGAGAGGAGATCTTAGGCTAACACATTCTTTCTTCCTCTTGTTTTAAAAAATCACTTTTTTTATAAATCATGTATTTTAAAAAGTGGTTCTAAGATACAACTATTTTTTGGGGAAATGCCATTTGCTTTGTTGGTGCTTTCTTTATTTAGTAGGTATTGTGCCTTATAAAGTGACCTTTTGCTGTTTGAAGGGCATAGGTGTGAGGGAGAGGAGAAAGAAATAGGATGAATTTGAAGATCCATAATTACTATCTCAGAATGGTTTGGGTTGGAAGATCATCTAGTTCCAACCCCCTTACCATGGGCAGGGACACCATCCACTACATCAGGTTGCTCAAATCCCTCTCCAGCCTGGCTTGAAGCACCTCTGGGGATGGGGCATCCAGAACTTCTCTGAGCAACCTATTCCACTGTCCACCCTCACAGGAAAGGATTTATTCCTAATATCTAACCTAAATCTACCTTCTTTCAGCTTAAAACTATTATCCCTTGTCTTATCACTCCATGCCCTTTTATATAAAGTTCTTTGCAGTTTTCCTGTAACCCCTTCATGTACTGGAAGGCTGTTTTAAGATCTCCCCAGAGCCTTCTCTTCTACAACCCCAGCTCTCTCAGCCTGTCTCCACAGCAGAGGTGCTCCAGCCCTTGGATCATCCTATGGCCCTCCTCTGGGCTCACTCCATGTCCTTCTTATGTTGAGGGCCTCAGAGCTGAGCACAGCACTGCAGGTGGGGTCTCATGATAGCAGAGGGGGAGAATAGCCTCCCTTGACCTCTGTGGTTTTATAGTTACTCTTTATCATAACATGTCTGTAGCTTGCTTAAAACCATCCTAGTTACGTGGTTCCAAAAGACATGAAGGACCTATCTTGTAGCTATGCATCTCTGCACTTTTGCCTAAGCTATTCCTTTTGGCAAGTCTTTGTGGGTCAAATATCTAAGGGCTTTTGGAAGCCTTTTAAACAGTTGTTAAACTGTAAAATAGATGCACTTTTATGTCTAAATCAGGTGGTACAGTTTTACAATAAATATATGAACAAAGACTTAACAGTGCCCTTATTTTGCTCATTGAGGTGATAGGCATAAAACCCATTTCATCTACTGGGATGAAAAATACAAACTATACATACATGCATCTTTTATTTTTCTCTAAGAGTGCATTGAGGCATATTTGAACACAAACTTCTGATCTCCATTAGTGTCTGGCATTAGTTACCAGGAGGATAAGTGATCTACAGGGGCAGTTCCCCTGGCTTCATTGTGGCTCTCGTGAGAAAGCTGTTGTCTATCTTGTTACAATCTAGATCCACTTGCAGAATGTGTTGTAGCAAGAGCTGAGGAGGTAAAAATAATGTGAATTGAGTAAGAAGCATAACAGTAAGAGTATTGTGCAGTGATGGGATTTTGCAATGTGTAGTTTATTTCTCTGTAAGCAGTAATGTCTGCTGAACATTAGCTGGATGTTTTCCTGTCTTTCTCTTGCCTCGTTTTTAGCCATCTGTTTTCTTGTGTATGTTTAAAGTGGAAAGAAAGAGACCTCAAAAAATGTGAACAAATGCCTCTCATCCTCTTCAATCAGCATTTGCTTAGATTACTTTGCTAGAATTATTTATGACTTCTCCAGCCTCTAGACCAAGCTTTCTGCTCCCAAGAAGGTGTCTTCTAAAAGAGGTTCATATATCTACACCAGTTTGTTTTAAACACTGCTGCCATATTTTCATGCTTTTCAAATGGTTGCAAATGTGCCAAAAATGAAGAAAAAATGTTTTCCAAAGTGAAGGCAAATTCTGTTGAATACCAGTAACTGCTTATACTGGTATTTACCGACTCTGTAGGACCATTCAGCAGACAGTGACTATATTTATTTTTATGAATGCTTTGCAAAATGCAGAGCCAAAAGCAGTTGTCTCTGAAAAATTAATGCCTTGAGTAATAAGTGGGAGTTATATCACTAGTGCAGACATTTTCACTGCAAAGGCTACCAGAATTCCAGATAGGCTTTCTTGAGAGCATTAGGTTTCCTTCTTTATCTTTTCCATGGTTCTCATTAGTGCATTACTATCAAAGAATAATCTGTAGAAAATAATGAAGGTCAGAATTTAAAGTTTCAGATATATATGGGGAAGGTTAGTTATTGATCTGGCAATCTAAAATTCTCCTGTTCCAACTTAGAGTATTTTATTTAATACGTAATGAAAGCTGTAGGCTTCAGTTCATAAATTGGAAAATTAATTCAATGTTAGTGAGAAAGGATAGCTAACATACTTTGTAGTAGCCTTAGTAATGATTTGTATCATGATATATTGCCTGTCTTAGAGCTCAATGCCTATTTACTTTGAGATATTAATTTGAAGACCTATTGTGACAGGAAAAGTCAGAGAGGAGTATCATAAAACAAAATGTTTCTGTTAATAGTTAAGATATTGCCAGGATTTAGCTGCTGGGTAGACTTAATCTGAATTTCTTATTTTTTGCAAGAAATATGCAGTTTTTACTGTGAACTTGCTATGCAAATGTTTTTACAATGTGCTATTCCTTCTATTTGATATTTAAAGAACTTTTTGCCAGCTAACGTGCCTTACTTGTGTTTTCTTAATCCTTTAATCTATTGTTGAAAACTTTTCTCTGGCTCATTAAATAGTTCTTGCTTCTGATATGAAAGTATGTTTCCTTTTCTGAGCTCCTTTGCTAAAAGATGAGAGAAGATGAAGCTGTTCTGTGTGGTTTCTGAAACTGCAGCTTTTAAAAGCAAATATTCAGATGGGTCATTAAGAACAGCTGCCCTTGCTGTTACTGCTACTTGGCTTTTTATAGCCCTCATTATGAATAGTTCCACTGACTTTGTAACACATTCAGGTGCCTTCTGTGTTTTACAGATGTTGAAAGAAGGGTCCAAAGAGCAAATGGACCCCTTCTCTTTCAAATCCCCATCCGCTGCCTGTCTTGTCGGACTTTGCTCTTTTACAGAGCTAAAGAGATAGGAGGAGTGTTCTCTCTGTGTTTATCCACTTCCTAGATAATATGGCAAGACTTAAGGCTTGATCCTTCTTCCATTGAAACAATTAACAACAGGCCTGGATCTCAGGTTGGTACCGTGCTGGCCCTTCTGTTGTGGACTCTCCATTGCGTTGGGTGTGGGGCCTGAAAGCTTAGTATCTTAACCATGTTTTGAGTCTAGCAGGTACGGAAAAGGACATAAATAATTCTGGCTATGGGGAGCATAAGGTAGGACTATGAAAACAGATCTGCACAGGTTTCTGTAGGATGTGATTCAATAACCTGTATGTAGCCTGAATTCTGGCCAGTTCAGGTTGATGCGAGATGGAAAAAGAAGGGTCACAGTAACTTTGTGTTATATATAAATAAAAATATGTGCAGGCCTATTTTTTTTTTTAATACAAATGAAGGTCCTCAAGCCATTTTAGTGGTGTGGTGGGTTTTTGTGTTGTATTTTTCTTTGTTTGTGTTTTTTTAATAATAGCTTGTATATCTTTTTGTAAATAAGGGTACAACAAATGGGCACTTTATTGGGTAGCTGCAGTGCTGCCTAGGATTACCCTGAGGCTTTTTTGATGTTTTTTTAAAAAGCCTAGATGGAAAGCCATGAATATATGAACATTAGAGATTACAAGAAGAGAGTGAAAGAGAAAACATGAAGTTTTCCTCAAACTTAAATTATTATTTTTTCTTTTCCAAGTGTCATTTGACAAATAGTCACTCAACCATACTTTTTGCCACATCTTTTGTGCTGTAAATAGGTTACCACCTGGCAATATGCTTTATGACAAAGAACTCCTTTCAAAGACCAGTTAATTATAATTATGTTAATGAAATTTTTATTTTGAGTCATGATGGCTGACTAATCAGAATGCAGATAATTCTTTTTTTTATGGTTAGGAGAGGTCAAGGGCTGCACACAGTGATACATAGAATCCCATCCTGGTTGACTGCTCCTTCTTATACCAGTGAATCTCATCAGGTTGGGAATGTGTGCATGATTTCTGTATTCCCTATGACTCTGAAGTTATGGAAGAGAAGAAAAATGCAAGAATATCACATAAGCACATACTGCTTAGCAAACTGGCTGTTGAAGATGAAAAATGCTTAGCAGAAATTCACATGCTATGCACTGCATATGTAGCACTACTTTTCTCCTCAGAATCTACTCAAATTGGGACACTGAATTTATGGCATTGGTTTTTTTTGTTGTTGTATATAGTGTATATCTGTGTCAGAATTGTTGTGAACTTTCAGTTGGTGAGTATTGTTGCCCACAGGTTGTGTTTTGTTAGGATGTGGTCTGAGAGATGGCAGTTGTCATGACAGATTGTATGGAAATATCAGTTGGGTTTCATAACTCAAAGATAAGAGTGAACTACAACCAAGTTCTCACTCATGAGTTACATGATTTAGCTAGTTAGTGTGGTTTGTTCCTTTAAGTCTTTTTGGTATTGCCACTTCTTAAAAGCAGGTTTAGTGTTGCCGTGTTGATAGCTGCAGAAATTGATTTGAGGAAACTGAAATAGCAGCCACAAAGCTTATTGTATAATTCTTCAAAGTTTGAGTCATTTGTCAGTTACATTGTTTATCATTAACATCGAGGCCATGCTTCAAACTTGCACCATTTTCTTTCTGTTGCACACAGGATATTTAGTGAAATTGTTTACATTTTCCTGAATGAATTTTAAAGCTTGGGTTTTTTTTCAGTTTCTTTCTACATGACAATTTCCTTAACTGAGGGAACCTGCTGTACCTGATATCTCTGGAGGTAGGGTGTATGAAAATGATTTCTGGTCCTGAAGTTCTCGTGTGTCTCAAAAGTTCAGAGAAGGCTTCAACTTTTTAAAATAGCCCTACCACTGGGGGAGAGAAACTGGTGACCGTGGGCTGAAAGCCTTTCTAGTGACTATTCTGCAGACAGGTACTGGTTTTGTATTCTTACCATAGTCGACTAGACCTCCAAATCATCTACTAGACCTTTTCCAGTCAGTTGTCTTAGTTAGCAGCAGGACAAGGGATAGTTTTGAAGAACAGGGAGTAACATCCTTTTATTAGTAGGGAATACCTGTAATCCTTTATTGGGGGTTAATTCCTAGCTATTGAAATGCCCCATTTCTTTTATCAACTCATTTTTGACACAAAACCAAATACAAAGCATGACTTCTCTTCCTTTCCCTCTTCCTCTGCTCTCCTTTCTCCACTGTTACTCATTGTCAGTCCACCATCCTCTCCTTATTCCAGGACTTGACAACCTTGCTATAGAAATGAGATAATGTCATTCAGTTAAAAATCAGCTTTAGGATCTGGATCTGCAAGGTATACTCGTACTTTAGGTGGTTAAGTGGATGTTATTACTGAAGATTTTATTCTATTTTCTTTTTTTTTGTTAAATCAATAATACGTTTATATAAAGACGATCAGAAGTTTACAAGTGCAGTAGAGGTAGTTGTGTTCTGCTATGAACCATAAACTCAGAATCCAGCTTTTCAGAGGAAACTGGCAATGTAAAGTAGCTCTAAATAATGATCTCCCTTTGAGTCTGTATCATTAATGTCAAGTCAAGTCGTTTGACAACTCAAAGAAAGAAAGATCACATCACGGCAAGATAATGGTAGAAGAGTTATGAAAGCAGGAATTTTGAAGACTGAATTACTGAGTAGAGGATTTTAAGGTAAACTTTGCCAGACAGCCCTGCATTCTACATCTTCATTGTTTGTAATTATAGTTGTTGTGGAAACGTCTTTTTATTATAATCTTTTTGTTACCTCTACGTATAAAGTAATTTGTGTGAAACCTGGAATTTAAGTTTTTGTGTAGGATTTAGAAGTTGTTTTTCATACAGTAAACAGGGAGTTCTCTTTCTAATGGTTTGAAGAATCCTTTTTCCAGAAGAGATAAAATACAGTTGCACATTATGTCTACAAGCTTCGTATTGGGCAGACACTTGAATATGTGTAGGGTGGGAGAAGAAATCAGACAGAGAAAATGATTTTATTTGTCTTTGTTTTGCCACATCAAATACAATAGTACTTTGCATTGCTGTTACTTCTGGCACAGGAGGATTAATGGGAAGGCTGTAAATGAGTCTGACATAACAGAAATAGTTTGTCAGGCTTGTGCCGCATGTGGATAAATATGCCAACAAATCTAAAAATCTGAAATGTTTGTGATCAGCAGCTGGAAATGGAAAGAGATGACCTCAACCCCCCCACCATCTAACACTTAAGCAATGGGAACAGAAGGTCTAAAGGCCAGAGAATACGTCTTGCTGTGCCTCGGTTGTGGCCTGTGGTTTGTTTTAATGTTATGGTTTTCAGAATATGTAGTTGGCTTCCTAAATAGCTCTCTTTGTGTAGGCAAGACCTTGCAGTGCTGTGTAGGAATTAGGTTTCCTGAAGTGTTCACAGAACCTCTTCAGGGCTGACAGTTATTCAATGTGACCATATAAAATACAATTTTGCATGATTTTTTTTTTTTTTTTGTTAGCTCTGTAGAGGCTTTGACAAGAAGGCATTTCTGAAGTGTCTTTGTACGTTTTACAAATGGCATTAAAAATGCTGTGGGGCACATATTGCAGTTTGTCTGCTTAAGATTACCTGACAGAAGTAATGACAATACCTTAGCTCAAACAGTTCTCTGGGCCTCTGGTGGTGGGAGAGAGAACGCCTGAAATACTCCCAGGATTTCCAGCGTGCCTCCCTGTGTGCAAGAATTCCCATCACGTAGAAGGGTGTCAGAGGTGTGTGTTCAAGGGGGGAGGAAAGGAACTGAATGACTTTAGCAGGTGCTTGCTTGTGCTTGATGAAGTTGAGCAAGCTAGATTTAATTTTAATTCTGTTAGTACGTCTGACGCTGGCTCTACACTGCACCTATAGCTCTCTTACAGCATTACATGAAATGTCATGAATTGAGACAGACTTTATAAGAGGATGCAGACATGCTTTTTAGATACTGAGCCTAGGGGAGAACGGAGCATCTGTCTGCATTCATTTGGCATGGTGTTTTTTTTAGTTACTTTGTGGAGTGGATGTTCCCTTTAAACTTTATTTCGAGAAATCGGTATGCATTCTCTGCAGTAAATAATTTTTAAATGTTGTCTAGAAATACACTCAGGACTGCTGGCAGTTTTTTTGTCTCCTTGTGATGAAGTCACTTTAAATCCATCACCCCAGCCTGTAGACTCATCAGGCAGAAATCTTCCTGTGAAGGTAGATGAGTTGTTCCTGCATCAGTTTTGCTTGAGCATACCGAAGACAGCCATGTAATGACATGTAATGAAACCTGTTGGAATTTTAGAGGAGCTTCTAGGCACTTTGATGTTGCTAACGAGCCATGATTCAAGTGCTACAGATTGTAAAAGATCTGGTGTCGCCAGCAAGACGGAGAACAGATGCTGCTAAGAAAGGTAAGAGCAGCACTGAGATCTATTCAGTGCTCTTAGTAATTTACTGGAAATAAAAAATATTTTGGAGTTTGGTTGTAGTTAAATTAAGTGTGGATGTGATACTTTAAAATTACCTCTGTTGTGGCATGCACAGCTGCCATAATTCAGTTTTGAACTATATTAAGCCTAATATCGTTTTGCAACTGCAGCTTTCCCAAGGAGAATCCCAATGACGTTTATTATACTGAAGATGGAATTTGTCAGCATGTGTAACTGCTACTGTTGTTCTAAAAATCTGTTCTGTGGTAAAACTGTTTTTCTTGTCTGGATAGCTCAGGCTGTGAAAATAGCAACTGTATTCTGTGAAATTGCATCAGAATATATTTTTTTTAGAGTCTTAATATTCCAAATGAGAATTAAAACAAAAATAGTCTTCTTTAATGCTTGTGGAAATGAGAGACTGAAAGTACACAGCTGCACTGCTTTTTAGGTTTTGCAATGAATTTATTTCTAGATTGCAACTAACTTCAAAATCCGAAATGGCTCTTGCAACTGTATAAAACAGTGTTTGAAATATTCAAATATTGTTTGAAATTAATTGATGTTAAATGCTTTTCTTGTTCTCTTCAGCATGTTGAATGTTTGTTGGTTTTTCTTTGCTAAAGGAGTGCCATCCTTTGTGGTATGTGGCATGCTTATCTAATTATGAGCTGCTTACAGACTTCTGTGTTTTTTTTATTCTATCTTTAACATCTTAATTATTTGCAATTGCTGAATATATGGTTTGTAGAGGAATTAAATAATTTACAGGACTGCCTTAAAATTGTTTTCTTTTCTTACCTGAATTAATTTCCTGGGACTCCTTTATTTGTATTGAATAGGTAATGAATAATTTAGGATCTACAGCATCTATGTGTGCCTGTTACTGTGTCATTGTTCTGTTCTGCCCTTGAACATGATGTGTGGCTGTAGGTAAGTACCTTTATTTTAAGCCACTCATCTAAGAACATCAGGCTCCTGTAATTCTAATAAGTTAATGAAACACCTCTGTAAGAAAACAAAATGAGTAAAAGTAGAAGTGGGGTCTTCTGTTACACTTTTTCTGAAGAAAAAAAAAAAAAAAAGCATGCATTTTATTAAACCATGCTTCCTAATTACTTCTTCAGATTGTTTGAACATCTGATCCAACAGTTTTATAATATCAAAGTGAACCTTTTGTTCAGTTCTCTCTTCACTGTTATTTTTTTTGTGTACTTGTGCTTGACTAGTCACAGTGAAGGATGAAGGGGACAGGAGTCCTACTTTTCTGTTCTGCATGTAACTCAGTCTTGACTTTTACAGAAGTAGTATAAGAACTGGTTTTAAAAGTTGATACCAAAATATATTTTAAAAATTGTTTATTGGAACAGATTCAATGGAATTGGAAGGGGAAGGCTTGAAAAATATAAGGAAATGCTAATTTTCTCAGTTCTAAAGCTTTAGGCTTTTTTTCTCTATATTTGTTTTACTCCCTTGTTAAAAGACATTAATTTTGGGTGATTGGGCAGAATTCTAAAGCTGCTAGTAACTGAGGTAATTAGATGTTAGCTCTTACAGAACTTGGTAGTACATTTTGACAAGATACAAAGATTTTTATCACTAAAAAAACTAAACATTCTGAAGAAAACATTTTAAAAAGATGCAAAATGCAGACAGACTTCTGTGATATATACAGCAATTTGAGTAGTCATTAGTTTTTGGTGTGGGGTTTTTTTTGCCTTTTTTTTTCCACAGCATGCAACATTAGGCATCTGGTTATGTGAAGGGCTGTATTCTACAGAAATGACTCATTCTCATTATTGTTTTCAGTAAATGGAAAAATATATTTGTGAAGGAAGAGTTGCTAGGAAGCCCAGTGTGAATGTGAAGTGAATTAATTGAGACATGAGGGATGGATGATATGTGAAGTGTTTACCAACGTGCTTTCAAATTGGTGTTGGTATAAATGGGAAAGATTTTTAATCCCACTCCTTGGGTGCATCCTCTTCCTCTTAAAAAAGTGTTTATCGTTAGAATGTAACTTATTGGGTAGAAGTCTGCAATTCATTGGTTTTGACTTGTGTGAAAATTTTCTGTAAATCCTGTTCATTGTGAAAAATAGATACTCAAGGAACTGAAACTGAAAATAACTGAGCAGGTGCTGAGCAGGTCAGTGCACGCAGGGGGTGGAGGAAGAGCGTAGCCTGCAGTAAGGGCCTAACTTGCACTCAGAAGACAAATGGTACAAAGTAGTATAATATATTAATTGCATATTTCATGTGTTGTGCCCAGTTTAAAACTTACTTAAGATTGAATTACTGTCCCAACTATGATTATTTTTATAAATGGTACACAGGGTCAACGGGACAGGGTTCCCCTGGCTTCCAGTTTTCCCAAAATTTATTTTCGGGCTGAGGTCTTGAAACACATACTAGTCAAGAGAATGTATTTTTGCATCCATGGTTCACCAACAGGAACTTGTTATAAGGTCTATGGGAAGCATAGCTACTGTGGAGGAGAAAATTTAACCTATGCAGAAGAAAGTCCTGCAGAATATTGTTTAAAAGGAAGCAATTCTTAGCATTTCATGTCTTTGAGATGTGCATTTACTGGGATAGTTGACCAGCCTGCCAAAGTCACTGGATATAACTGTTTTTTTTTTTACAGGTGTGAATATTTTCATTTTGGCTGTGACATTAGTTAAATTGGATTTCATTCTGTACCAAAGGAGTGTGGTAAATAGGTGATTTATCAATATAAGGCTAAATCTTGCCAGTAGCTAGGCAGTGTGAGCACAAGTACCCATCTTGTATCTCAATTGGAAATCATGTGATTATGGTTTAGTCTTCAGTCTTTGACTGTTGAGGCTGACATCAGAAAATCCTTCAGTAGGTCTCTTAGGTTTGTGCTTAGTAACACATGCAATGAGCTAAAAAGTTTTGGGCTATAATATCTCGCGTTTCCATCCTTTAAAAAATCTTAATGTACTGCTTAAAACTTTATTATTATTATTATTCAAAACAAAACCCACCCTGTAATTGTGTTCCGTAGTCTTCCAATTGCAGTGAAAGCTCAGCCTGTGGAGTGTTCTGTTTGCTTTTTATGGTTTTTGGTTTTTTTTGAAAACCTAACCCTTGGTAATGACATCAGGCCAGTTAGAGGGGAAAAAAAATCACCTGTAGTTATTGTCGAAAGGGAAACAGTTTTGCATGCATTCTAAGTTTGAAGTTGTAAAGAAAGAAATTCTGAAAAGGCTGCCAGTCTTTTATTTCACAAGACTTAAATTTCTTAAACAATTTATGAGATTGGAAGTCTGTCTTTGGATTAAATCCTAAATCATGCCAGTATAAAATTCTCTTGATAAGCATTCTAATTCAAAGCCAAACATTTCACAAGATCTGAAGCCTTTCTGAATTTTAAACATTAATCCAATTGTTATTTCTCCTAGAGAAATCCATGTAGAATATAAATCTATTATTTATTTTCATTTTTCATCACTGAAATTCTGGTTGAAATCCAAGGTGTTTAAAATTAATAAAGAAAAGTTTGTGTTTACTTCATTCCTCTCTTCTTCCTTTTACAGATGGCCACGGCAGAGCTTATTTGGCAGCATCACCTTGATGTTAGGATATTAAAAGAGATGTATTAAAATACTTCTAGCAGATGGGACAACTAAATAAAAATCAGAGAACAAAAAAGGCATGGACTCTTTTAGTGTAGGAGATAAATACCTGAGAGAAAATTGGTCTGAGTATTTTATGGATTTCAAGAGGAGACATATGTTTGGTCACTGCAGTATTTGGGCTTTAAGCCAAAGATAATGCTCATCAGGAATTCCCTGTATTTCCTTAGGCAGCATATCTTATTGCAGCGTTTCAGGTTTCAAACAAACCTTATGGGTATCTTCAGTTTCAAAGATAACTTTCATTTGGAAATGTGGGCTGGTGAGGTATGTAAACAGACTGCCCAGGGAGGTGGTTGAATCACCATCCCTGGAGGTGTTTAAAAGATGTGTAGATAGGGTGCTGAGGGACATGGGTTTGCACCAAACTCACTAGGGAGGTTAGTGGTTGGACTGGATGATCTTAAAGATCTTTCCAAACCAAAATGAATCTGTGATTGTAAATGTGCCAGACAAGGGTAAACATGTTTAAATATCCCAGTAATAGCTCATATTTCAGAAGTTAGTGCGTGAATACATTTGCAGATGGTAACATGGTAGAACCTTATATTCCAGGCTTACAGTTGGCAAGAAATCTGCCATCTTTTTTTGATTTTATTTCTTTTGGACTGGACTAAGTTTATTAGTTGCAAATAAAATAGAGAAAATAAAGGTTCCATCTCAAGTAATAATGTTTTTTTCTTATTAGTTTTGGTAATAGTAGAGGAAAATGGGGGTTGGACTAGATGATCTTTTGAGGTCCCTTCCAACCCCTATGATTCTATGATTCTATGAAAATCATAATCAAATGCATTCCCTCAAGGTAACTAATGAAACTCTCCTCATGGTCTCTTGATTTTTCTGTTGCAACATTTTACACAGGAGGCTGAGAGTTTTGCCTCTTCTGGGAGGTTTCAGGGTTACCTGAATTTTTTCTGTAATTTCTTTTTTTAACTTTTTCTTTAAAAGGAATGAAATACTCTTTCCTTTCTATTTCTTAGAATTTTTTTTGTTTTTAATTTAGTATTTCATTTTATATATGTGATCAACTTTTTTTTTTTACTTTTTGGTGTCTGCTTAAAAGAATTTACTTCACTGCTTTAGGATTGCCTCACTTTTAAAAACTCTGCAAAGAACACTGTGTAGGAAATGTCTACTTAAAATGAAAGTCTTAGGACTTCTAGATTTTTGCCCTAAGGTCTCTTAAGAGCAGAGTTGTACGTTACTGCAGTTTGCTTTCAAGTGAAGCTCCCCAGACATGCACATGAGCTGACTGAATTCAGCCTAAAGTGTGAAGAGTTCTTGGGGAATTTCTGGGACAAGTTCGTGATCGTTGTTGACGAGCATCTTATTTGTGCTACTCTTTGCCCAAATTTTCAAGTTCTTGGCATATATTGTAGCTCAGTCTTCTGTGATTCTTCTTCCAATCCAGGGGACAGAAGATCCTGATTGCTTTTCAGTCACAGGAGAATCTTGTGTTCTTTTTGCTGGGCTCTGGGTTAGTCCTACAAAGAACTGTCACAATGACTGGTATTTTTTGTGTAACTAGGTTGAGCAAGGGACATTATGAAAGCATATGGATACTTTCCGATGCAAACCAATAATAAGATTTTTTCTGAAGAAAGCTTTCCTGCCTCCCTCTTGCTCCTGAGCCAGAACCAAAATACTGAACAAATCAGTAACGCTTTCAAAGATTGCTTAGATGTTTTCAGGAAGAATAATAAAAAATACACTGGCTTTTTGCCTGTTTCTCTTTGGTACCAACTTCTTGTACCAGAATTTTTTTCTTGTGGTCCTGATCTTGCACCTTTCCTCACAGGCTAATCATCTATTATTTTCTGGGGAAATGGAACATTGACAAGGAATGCAGTGGGACTGGATAACTTTCAGAGTCTTTATTTATTCATTTATTCATTCATTTATTTATTTATTAAAGTTGTTAATGAAACCCAAATGGTATTGTGCATAAAATGGGTAGATGGAGATGTTTTTTTCTCACATGTAAGGAAAAAGACGATCAAATGGAATTCAGAGTTCTGTTTTTGTTCCTCCTGGAGCTGCTTTAAGAATTCATTCAGTTCATGTGATTTCATTATTCATGGAGTTGTACTCAATCTTTTCTTTGGAAAACAATTGCGTCTCACATCCTTCCGTGTCTTCTGGTTGACAAATACATAATTTAAGAACCCTAAGAAGAACTTCAGCTTCCTCAGACTAGGAAATAGAAATAGAAATATAGAATAGAAAATATAGAGTAGAAAAGCTGATGTGCAAAATCTCTGCGTTTAAAGGGTAGATGAGTTTGTGTTAATCTACTGTGACCTCTTTGTTAGAGATGGACTATTGACTATAGCAGTTCCTCTGTATAACTAGTGTTTATAATAGAGTTCATGTGAATATGGATGAAAGTTGAGTAGTCACAGATACTTCATTGTTGAAGGAATACTGTTATAATCCAGGTTGGATATTTTAACTTGAGAAATGCTGGATAGAAGTAAAGGTTTTCTAGACCTGTATACCTTTTTCTCAAATACATTTGTTTTTTTGAGGTAGAATGGACTGGGGAGAAGAGTTATCATTTCCTCGTAAGGCCAGAATGTCAACAAACAGTAAATTTTATTTTTTAATTGCAATAAGAATGAACTTGACAAGTTGTTCAATGAGCTGTGAAGTCTGACAGCAGGGAATTAAATATATTTTTTGTGTGTCATTAAATGGGAAGTTCTGCCCATGGCAATCAAGATAATTTATTGTATTCTGCAGCTCATGATATAGCTTCAGTTCATTATTTACCGTGGCCAAGTTTCTACTAGTGTGACACAATTTAACTGTGTTTTAACAGGCTCTACTGATATTATGTTTGTATTAAAGTTAGGCCTTTTGGCTGTGATTTCATAGATAATTAATGCTGGCATAAATGACTCATTTTAAGGATATGTGCTCCTGCCTTGCTTGTGCTGCTCATTTTGTCATAGAATCATAGTCACAGAATGGTTTGGGTTGGAAGGGCCCTTAAAGATTAGCCTGTTCCAACCACCCTCCCACTAGACCAGGTTGCACAGAGCCCCATTCAACCTGGCCTTGAACACTCCAGGGTTGAGGCATCCACAGCTTCCCTGGGCAACCTGTTCCAGTGTCTCACCACCCTCACAGTAAAGAATTTCCTCCTGACGTCTGACCTAAATCTACCCTCTTCCAGTTTTAATCCATTAAGCTATGTCCTCTCACTCCAAGCCTTTATTAAAAGTACCCCCCACACACACCTCACCCCACCACCTCGCCCCCCAGATTTCCTGTGGCCCCTTCAGGTACTACAAGACTGCTAAGAGGTCTCCCAGGAGCCTTCTCTTCTCCAGGCTGAAAAACCCCAGATTATTTACTCATCACATTTCAAATCCTTCAAAATAATTCCTACATACCTACAGCCATATAATTATTTGAATTGTGAAGCTCATCTGAATTAAAATATACTTTTTTTTCTAGTTAAGTTATTTTTAATCTTGATCAGTTTAACCAGTGCAGTTCCTGATGCAGGTTCACAAATGTGCATGCCAGCTCAAGGGAGGAGTGGGTATGTGGGGGTGGCCTTCCTTCAGGGGTGATGCTGGCTGATTCTAGCATATAGGGCTGCTGAGACATGCTACTGCAAGAGCATGAGGAATCCTACCTCAGGATGATACAAACACAAGCAAGTAATACCACAGATAACTGAAAAATGGGGCACACAGTTACTCAGCTAGAGGATTTTTAAGTAAAATACTCTTTCTGTGGCTGGCATTCACTGTCTCTCACTTAGAATAGTTGTAACTTTCTGGGGCTATATATACATTATGGCTTTTTCTATTGCATTTCTCATCCTGACAATTTATTGCCTTTTTACTTTATTAAAAAAAAAAAATACATTGCTTAAAATATTTCATTCTTCTAATTTGTGTGATGCCAGATGCAGTGATTAAGAAAGGTCACAGTGCTGCTTAGCCATATGTAGCTGTTAATTACATACTTCAGTGTCTGTTTATTTGGTCTTTGATTATTAGGTAGGTAGCAGCATTTAGCAAAGTACTTAGATGTTGTATCCTGGGAATTCGTCTATGGCTTAATGAAATTAATAAAGATAGCTGAATTTGATTTAGCTATAGAGGAGCTACAGGAAAATGAAGTACTTCTTTATGCATTAATGTTAGTCATAGAATCATAGAAAGGCTAAGGTTGGAAGGGACCTTAAAGAGCATCAGATTCCAACCTCCCTGCTATAAGCAGGGACACCTTCCGCTAGACCAGGCTGCACAAAGCCTAGTTTACGAGGAAAGCACAATAAAGACAACTGATCTCCATCTTGATACCACGATTTGTTAGTCCAGTATGTTTGGGGGTTTTTTGGGGGGGATTGAACCCTAAAGCTCTGAGTCATCAAGTTGAATATTCTCAATAGTCCTGTAATATAACTTTAGAGTTTTTATTTGTAGCACATCTATTTCACAAACACAGGCTGGGTGGAGGATGGATTGATAACAGCCCTGAGGAGAAAGGACTTGGGGATGATGATGGATGAGAAATTCAACATGGGCTGGAAATGGGAACTCCCAGCCCAGAAAGCCAAGTGTCCCCTGATCTGCCCATGAAGGGGGGTTGCATCTAGATGATCTTTAAGGTCCCTTAAAACCCTAGCCATACTATGATACGGAAAGTGTGGCAGCTTCATATAAAATATTCCTATTAAAATAGGTTTGAAAAAGGATAAAGAGTAAGGAACAGTGCAGTTATGTAATGGAGGAAAACACAACAGTTCACAATGATGTTTTCTGCTAGATGGGACAGAAATTCAGTTTCGTATAAATCAGCACAGCTGTGTTGGCATCAGTGAAGCTGATCTGACTTGCTCTGTGTGTGTGGCTTGGGTTTTTTTGTTTGTTTGTGGGGTTTTATTTAAACCCAAAATTAAAGACTCCAAGGAAAAACCATATTATTTCTTTAGGGTGTGTGTTTTTATGTAGCTACAGAATTCACAATTCTTGTCTTGTAGAAATTGGCACACGTAAAAAAAAATACAAGCAAGGAGTTAAAAAAAACCCTGTTACTAGTTATACTTGTAGTTTAGTGTTTATGACATGATGCTTGATGCTATTGTTGGAAAGCTTTAGAACCAGCTCTACTACAAAGACTTATTTATGGCTTCAGACACTGGTAAAAGCTGTTTGTGCAGGCTGCATTACTGGGCCCTCTCGTTTTTCTTTATTTCCCTGAAAGACATGCAAAGGCTGTTTGAGGATGGTGACATTCCACAAGTTTTGATATCTAGGAAGATAAACAGTCTTTCTGTAGCTGTAAGACCACAAGGAATAAAAGCACCCAAACCTCTGCAGTCTCCCTGACAGGCAACGTCAGAATCTTTCTTCAGTTTGATTCTAGTCTGGTTTTGGAGTGATCTGCAGAAAACTGCTTTCTCTGCTTGCACTGGCTACTCTTCATCTTGGAACAAGTTTCAGTAGTGATTTAAAAACTGAATTTCTTTTGTCTGCTTGTGACTATAGTAAAGGGTGGGTTTTCTGTGGGTTTTTTTATTCACTTGCTAGAATTCCTGACTGCTGCGGTTGTTTTCAATCTATCTAAGGATATTTAAATGTAAAATAATAGTGAATTGCAAGCCCTGGACTGCTTTCAGTTATGTTGAAAGTGTCTAAACTTCAGCCTTCTTCAGCTAATGTCAAAAGCTCCCATGTAAGTATAGCTTTAGTTAAAATTTGTATTGAAACAAAATAGTAAAAAATGGAAGCAAGCCACATTCAAGCTATAAAGACTGCATGATTATATGTGGTTGTAAGTTGCTATTTATCCTCTTCTTGTACTAGGCTGTCTTGTGGTTTTAAATCCTGTGGGTGTTGGGATGCCCCTGTGTGGCCTCCAGTACAGTTCAGATGTACTGGTTTGGTCCTCGCTATTGGCTGAGT
This sequence comes from Apus apus, assembly GCF_020740795.1. Taxonomy (NCBI): domain Eukaryota; kingdom Metazoa; phylum Chordata; class Aves; order Apodiformes; family Apodidae; genus Apus; species Apus apus. Next base: position 199,980,413 of record NC_067282.1, read on the forward strand.
AGAAACAAGAGAAATGAGGCCTCATATTCTTTAAAAAAATTTTGTGGTTTTGAGGATCAGTTTAATCTGTTGCAGTATGTGGATATGCTGTTAAATCCATCTGGACTTCCTTGTGTAAGGCGTGGGGCTGTTGCTGACCTGGAGCAGCACTATGTGCACAAACTTGCCTGTGTGATTTCACCACAGCGGGAGGAACATGACATCTGGGTGGAGAGATTAGCTCAGAACAAGGTGGCTTTATTTGGTTTCTTGGAAGAAGGGGACAGCTGAGTGTGGGGACTTAAGGATTCATTCAAGTAGTTGCTTAACATTTCAGGATAATGGGTTACATAGTTTTGAGCTTGTAGGATGAATGTTTTTGGATTTCTGGTTTCAGTGATACTGCAACTGAGACAGGGTTGTGTTTTGCCTGAGGCATTTGTCCAACATGTTTGGAATGGAGATGAGATCTCAAGCCTGGATTTGAACATGGAGAGGAGGCATTTGTGTTCTGTACCTTTCCTTCTGTAGCTGCTGTTGCACTTCTATCATTATGTTAATTTTACAATTACATTTTAGTTTTGGGTTTGGAGTCTTTTGAGAAAAGTCTGGGAAGTTCTGCATGAAGGATCTAGAAAAACAGGCCTTACTCTCTGTCTTGCATTTTCATAGTTCAGGTGACCTATTTTTCTGGCTTTGATTTTTGGGAAGATCATGGCAATTGTGCATATGGCATTTTCAAGTATGTGTCACTTTTTCCTTAATGTGGGCTTTTAAAGTGTAATATTGAAATTATTTGATACTTCAAAGCATTTTTTTTTTCTTAAAGAAAAACTTGTGCTATTGATATGTGCATACTTACAGCAATGAGGGATCATCTATTTTTTTTTCCCTTTAAATTGTTGTTCCCAGTATTTTATCCTCATGCTTATGAAACTTGGAATCTAGTGTTAAATATGAACTTTAGCATCCATGTTTACCAGTTGTAAAGCTTGGACACAATTTATTTAATACACTTGTAGCTTAAAAAGGCGGCAGTTTTATTAAGCTGCAGTGGATAGGAATAAGCAACAGTGGAGAGATAAATGCTAGTAAGTTTGCCTGTTTGGTTTTGATAACTTAAAATGTGATGAGTATTTAAGAGTGACAGCTGGGCATTTTCTACAACAGATAATTATAGCAGTTGGGTGGCTTAGGTAGTGTTTGGTTGTAGATGGACAGTTTACAACTTTCCTGGACATCTTATCTGGCTTCTCCAAAGTATTTTTATTGTAGATCTTTTGGTATAGCTTATAAACAAAACATCCAGACTTCTCAAATCAGAGAACATATCCAATTTTTTTTAGTTATCTCTAACAGCAAATAGAAATCCTGGTTTCTAAATAGAATAGATTCCCCTGTTTTGTCCTTCTTGTTGCAAGCCCAAGCAGCTTCTAAAATAAATTATCTGTCAGCATTAGTATTAAACTATCCATAAAAAATGTTAATTTGAACTGAATTTCCTGATCAAACAGAAAACTTGATTAATGTAATTAAATTCTTGGTGAAAATGAGAAAATAAGTACACAGATGCCCAAGATCACTGCTTTCTCTTTGCTAATAAAGTAGCTGAAGTGTTTTCTAGCTGTACCTGGAGGGGGGAGGTCGTTGGTGGGAATGATTTCCTTCAGGAACAAACCCTACTACCTTCTGCATCACCTCCCAGGTTATGTAGGTTTGTTTTTTTCCCCTGTAGCACGATTACATGGCAACATGTAAAAGAAAAAATATATATGAAAACACCTGACTGCACACACTTCTTTCCAGGGGAGTGCCACACCTGTATCGGGTGTCATGGTTGTTAGTCAAGGTCACTTAACTCTGCTCCACAGACCGTTGTGATGAGTGTGATATAGATCTTGGAACCTGCCGGCTATGAGGGCTCTGTGTGTGCATGTGGGCTTTGTTGTAAAATTAATCTGGATTTATTGACCGCAGCTTTTGTGAGCAGATTCTGTCCGTATGGAGCAGCTTGTTGATATTCAGCTTGTATTCTTCTTTTGATACACATTTGCCAGATAGGACTGCAGCAGCACTGTTGGTTTGCAGGTGGTTTTTGCTGCTATTTGGAAATACTCGAGTGCATACTTAACGTGGAATTTGCAATTTGAGCAATAAATCTGCAACAGTTATTTGAAGAGGCATACAGGATTTAATTGTGCCTTTAGTCGCAGGGTGTTCTGAGGTTTTCTAGCTTTTCAGCCAGGTATGATGTTGATAGGAAGGGGGTGAGGGGTGACCTGAGTGTGAATAGGCAAGTTTCACCGTGTCTGCTAGTCGACATTATGTGCTAGATTTCCCCCCAAAATATTTTGACTGAGGACCACTCTTTTTATATGATATTTTTAATCTCCCTTTTGTCAGGAGTATTTTCCGGTGCTTAAGGCTTGTTTTCAGCATATCCTTCATATTCATATATGCTTCAGAATTTTATTTTTAATAATTGTCATTCACTGATTCTGTTACCATTAGAATGGAAGTGTAGCTTTTGTTGTTAAATGTATTTTTTTTATGTGGGAAATAGCAGTAATCTGAAGGAAACTGTTATACTACAGTTCACAGGTCTTAACTGGAATGTGAAGAGTTGCCTTGATCTGAGACTTCCTCTTTCACATAGAAAAGGAAATACTGTTTGTACTAATGAAGGGGCTTTGGTAACATGAATATGCTGTGATCTTTCATAGAGAAATATTTTGTTTCATTTAAAGTTACATTGTTTGGATTAGTAGAACAATTCCTCACCACTTTCAAGTATTAGGTGTTTTTGGGATGCTTCCAGGGCTCCCCAGTGTCTGATATACTGCTGATTTTAGGCGTTGCACTTTGTTGTGTGATGGATAAATGGCTGCACTGTTGCTCTGTGTCCTCATTTTTCTCCTTCTAAAAAGAAAAAACATGTCTAATCCTTCCCTTTTCCTGGTGACAGCTGTACATTGAAAGGACTTTTAACATGTTTTGAAAAATTTTCTCATCTATGCTGCAGCTGCATTGAATCCTGGAGCTCCCATGTCTGAATCATTTAGTAAAAGAAAATGTTACGTTCACAAAATGTTGTGTAGAGCATGTGTTCCACAAATCAAAGATATGTAGATCAATAAAAATGTTGTTGGTAATTCTGTGCTACAAATTAGTACCCTAGTTAGGGTTTAAAATATGTGGGATGAATGCTAGTATGGAGCTTGCCAAATCCATAGATGAAAAATAAAAAAGCCACACAGACTCCAGTTCTCATTACTATGTAGTTTATAGATGTTGGAATGACCTTCTGAGCTGTGTAGTGGTAATTGCCTATGTTACATAATGCATAAAGCTTAACAGAAGAGTATTCTTAGTGATGGAACATGTATTAAAAATCATTGTCTGGTAACTAATAAGAATGTGAAGCCATTCTATAAATAGCGCAGATAGGCTCTAAAGAGAGAAATCAGCAAATATGCTTAGCAAATCAAAGGACTGCTGGATGGTGCTGGGGCCTGTGCTGTGTTTTTAATGTAACAGCAGCCTCTAGACTGTATTGGTGTTGGCAAGCAACATGGCACTGGGGTCATGATCTGGAGATCTGCTGATCTCTAAGCTGAAGGTCCAACATCCCTCTGTGTTTCAGCAGGTTTTTCAGGCTTGTTCAAACCTTGGCCTTATTCTTTGGGCAGAACATAACTTAGAGGTAGGAGTGCATCTTGCAGAAAGTTTATTCTGGAATGGATCCAGTTTTGCATACTTCCATGTTGCTTCCTAGTGCAAACTGAAGAACAGTAAATAAAGATGATCTGGAGGTATGCTCCAAAAGAACTCTTCCAAAAATGCTGTTTATAGAATTGCATGGAGCATCAGTAGTCTTTTACTTCCCATTTATGATCTTGACATTGATATTTCAGGGGTAGAAAGGGGTTCAAAGAGATGGTGCATTAAAGTAGTGAAGGCTGACATTTATGACTTGTATTTGTATATGCTCTGCCTCTCAAGATTAGGTGCTAAAATTCATGGAAAAGTTTCTAGCTGGCCACTGCATTGGGCTTACTTGGTAAGGTTTTGGTAGCAAGGGCTGCAGAGGCGGCCTGTGTGAGAAGAGGGCAGGGGCTGTCCCCTGTGTTGAGTACAGCTGGTTCCAACTCACTCCAAAACACCCACCATTTTCCAAAGCTGAGTCCATCAGTGATGCTGGTGACACCTCTGTGATATTTAAGAAAGAATAAAGAATGCAGTGCAGCAGTTGTGGGAGAGTGAGAAAAATGTGTGAGAATCAACTGTGGTGCAGGCACCAAGGTCAGTGAGGAAAGAAGGCAGAGAAAGCAGAGATTTCTCTACAGCCCATGGAAAAGACCATAGTGTGAAGCAGGTTGTCCTGCTTCAGCTCTGTGGAGGACCCCACGCTGGAGCAGGTGAATATTCTCTGAAGGAAGCTGCAGCCTGTGGAGAGACGGTGCTGGAGCAGGCTCCTGGCAGGAGCTACGGCCCCTGGAGAGGAGCCCACACAGGAGCAGGTTTTCTGGCAGGAGCAGCAGCTTGTTTGAAGGACCCACACTGGAACAGTTTGTGAAGGACTGTATCCTGTGGGAGGGACCCCATGCTGGAGCAGGGAAAGAGCGTGAGGAGGAAGGAGCAGCAAAGACAAAATGTTAAGGACTGACCACAAACCGCATTCCCCATGCCCTGCGCTGCTCAGGGTGGGGAGGAGGTAGAAGAACTGAGACCAAAGGAGTGAAATGGAGTCTGAGAAGAAGACTTTGTTTCTTCTCGTCCTACTCTATTTTTAGTTGCCAGTAAATTCATTTCCCCAAGCCAAGTGTTTTACTCATAGGGGTGGTTGGTAAGGGATCTCCCTGTCTATCTTGACCTAGGAGCTTTTTAATTTTATTTTCTCCTCCTGCCCTGTTGAGGAGGGGGAGAGCAGCTCAGCAAGTATCTGGCAGCCAGCCACGGATCAGCCCACTGCAGCTCTGCCGAGGATGTGGACAAACTGAAACTCTGCAAACGTGTATCTCTGTGACTTCCCTGCAGTCCAAGTTCCTTTAAACTGCTGGTGACGGTAGTATGAGCTAATTCAGCAATTGTGTTTTTCTTGTTGTGCGTTACAGTGCATTCACATGATCCTGTTTACTAGCACAGCCCAGAGCAGTAACTTCCAGCAGAGCTGTAGACAAAAAGCAATGACGTGTTCACGAAGTGCTGTAAATGCAGGATGGGATGTCTGAATTCTGTCCTCCTACATTTTCCTTTGTGCTCTTTTAATGTAAGGCTAGGCATAATCTGTCTGTGTTAAAACATAAGTTTGTCCAAAAAAAATCTCACTTTTAAACCTTTCCAACTACTGATCTTAGTAATAGGTTTTGAAACAGTGTTTATTAGTATGCCAGTGGACTCTAGCTAAAATTGCTCAAGTGTTAGAACTTGGAATTCCAGGACTGGAGCACCTCCCCTATGAAGACAAGCTAAGAGAGTTGGATCTGTTCAGTCTGGAGAAGAGAAGGCTCTGAGGAGACCTTATAGCGGCCTTCCAGTACCTGGAGGGGCTGCAGGAGAGCTGGGGAAGGACTTTTTACCAGGGCTTGGAGTGAGAGGACAAGGGGTAAGGAATCAAAACTGGAAGAGGGGAGATTTAGGTTAGACATTAGGAGGAAATTCTTTACTGTGAGGGTGGTGAGACACTGGAACAGGTTGCCCAGGAGGCTGTGGATGCCCCATCCCTGGAAGTGTTCAAGACCAGGTTGAATGGAGCTTGGAGCAACCTGTTCTAGTGGAAGGTATCCCAGCCCTTGCAGAGGGGTTGGAACTAGATGATCTTCTAGGTCCCTTCCAACCCAAACCATTCTGTGATTATATGAACTACTGAAGTCATTACTGCTAGTACGAAAATTAAACCAATTCTCTCTCACATCCTTGATAGAGAAATGCAATGATATGGGAAGCTTGTAGAAGAGGTAATAAAATTAGGATTAATGGGAATACACTTGAATGCGAGGTGGTTATGGGAGGGGCAGATGGATGGGAGGACACAGCGTTTATTTGACATATCTTGAACATTCCTGCTGTAGAATTGTTATTTAATAGTGATTTGGTTTGGGCTTTGTTTACTTCACTAAGCTGCCTTTCTTGGCAATTTCTGATTCCTTTTTAATGATAAGTTTTCTGCAGTATTTTGTATGAGCTTTCCTTCCCCAACATTTTTCTCGGCCTTTTATTTCTCATGCAACTTTCATCAGTTAATAGATTTCTTAGTAGCAGGAATAGTTGCTTCCAATTAAAAACTAAGTAAAGAAACAAAAAAATAATTAAAAATAATATATATTTTCTGCTTCAGATTTGTGAACAATTTAATGCAAAAATGTTACAGAACTGCTGTAACATGAAAGCTATTTATGTTATCTTATTATTTTGAAATATCTTTTTCCCCAATACAATTAAAACAACTGTAGATGAGTTTGTTTCCAAACCATTCTTCTTCATTCTGAGACAAATCTGAAAAGTCTTTTAATTACAATTTGATCTGAATCCTGTAGCCTCATGTGAAAGTCTGTACCTGTTTGGTATTCTATTTATATGAACTTGTAAACTTGAACTTCAAATACTGATCGCTAAGTGATGTGTCAGTGAACTGCCAGGTATTGCAGTAGTAATATCATAGCAATTTATCTGATAAATAGTTGTATCTGAGGTCTGAGAATATGAAATCTCTCTTGCCTACCCTGGAGTAGCCACATAGCAGTTGTATTTGGCAGTCAGACCATTACAGTAGCTAGTAAATATGGTAGCTCCTTATTTGTATGGTATCCTTATTGATTAACTTAGAGCTAACTAAAAGGTAGCTGTAATGCTTTTAAAGGAAAAAAAAAAAAAGTCAGCTTATTTGTATTCCTTTCCTGCTGGTAAGTTTTTTTTCACAGGTCTCAGTTGAGTGGCCTTTGGAGACCAGCTGTGCTTTTCTCTCTGCTTATGGGTTTTTTGATGTTCAGAAAGTTACTTATATTTTGGTAGACCCTTCTGCACTGACTTCTGGAACAACATTTTTTGTGTTATTTCTTCTCCATCTTTCCAAGTCTGTGTAGTTGTTTTGCCTTTGTATTAACAGAAAGGAAATTTCCATGAGCTATCCTTATTTTTATTTTTTTCTATTTCAGCACTGTTTGAGTATGCAGGGAAATAAAATGCTGCTGGTCTAATGTACAGGCGTGAATGAAGAAAACAGGTGCAAGGCAATGGGAAAATTGGTACTCAAATCTGATGGAATTAGTTGTGTAACAAAATAGTAGAATGTTAGTGCAGCTCAGTTTTTTCTTTTAATTTAATTTTTGGGTTGCTTACCTATAGTTTTGTACATTAAAATACCTGTGATGTAAGTAGAGTTTTAAAATTCCTTTCTGTTGGCTTTACGTCTCTTCCTTAGTGATGATGACCCCTACATGCTTTAACTTGACAGCTAATTATATATTTGGAGTTTTGTACATCATCCTCTTAAAATGCTGTTCCCTAAATAATACATCACACTTCCCACCTCCCCAACCTCTTTTCATCTAGTTCATGTTTGTGCTTTTCATTAGACATGACTTGTAAATTGTCACTTCTGCTTCTCAGGTCTCGGAACGTGTTCTGTTACCAGAAAGCAATTACACAGGTCCTTTCCTCTTCCCTGTGTGTACAGATTGCAGCGTCTTGACCCAGGCCCCACTGGTTCTGCTGTTCTTCATCAGCCCTGACATTCTGGCTGTTGTGGCTATGGGTTACAGCCTTTGCTTTCGTCCACAGCATCGGAGCAGGTGTGGACCACTGAAAATCTCAGTAGCTTTTCATTCCCACTAAGGATTTTTAATGTGGTAAACGCTGATTAGATGGGTTGCAAATCTATGTATTTGTCTTGTGCCTTCACTTAAACGCCTCAAAGATCTGCTTGGTTATCTGAAAAAAATATGACTTAGTGTTGGAGCCTGTGATTCAGTCAAATGCCATCTCAACTCGATAGCACCTGAACAGTAATGGCTGTTTGTGATAGTGTTTTAATCAGAGAGAGCTTCCCCATGCATCTGACTAATTTTTCAGAGAAACCTGTCAACAAAGTGTGCCTGAGATTACTTGAATTTTACCCTGAGATTAAACAGCCTATCGTACCTCTGGTACAAAGTACTGATGCCTTCTACATTTTATAGCACATTATCACAATAACATGAACTGTTGGTCCCTGTTGTCAGTTTTTAGGTTCGATGTGCTCTTCCAAAACAGTGAGTGTTGACAAGGGAAGAGTATGTGCGAGTAATTTTATAGTGTTCAGTAGTTACACCCCTTGTTTTTTCTATGCCAGGGAATAAAGTGAGGTAGGGAAGAAGAATAAAAGAGAGCAGAACTTCTAGGCTAAGTACAGTAAAGTTTGTACTTGTGGCTAACACACACCAAAAGCTGTTGTCTTTACTGTGATTTATATTAAAATAAACTTGCTCTCTTCCCCTAGATTCAATGTAGGCTGGGTTCTTTATAAATTGTTGCAAGAACTTCTTGTGATAACAAGAAGTTTGCTGTTAAGTTAACCAATTCCAGAAAATATTAGAAAACAGGATAAACACCTGGTAACTTTCACTCACATTCAGACTTATGTGATGACAGTTAACAACTAATTGAACTGCAGAGGGAAGAACTGATGAAAGGCTGTTGGATTTTCGTAGAATTTGAGGCCACTGGATTGATAACTCTTGATCCTTCCAAAATGCTGTAACTGAAGCAATGTTTGTTACAGTCAGTTTCTTCATTTTGTATCTTACCACTTGACCTTTTGGGAATAATTTTGCAGAGATGATTCCTTGTTGTGTACTACATTACAATTCCTGGTTTCAAGGAGGTACTTTGGTTTTGTTTATAATAAAATCAGAAATGCAAAGTTGGGATTCTAAGGTGTGCTGAAGAAATGTCTTCAGTGGTAAGGTAAGGGGGAACCAAAATTCATAACTAAGGTACATTTTTCTCCTTTGCAAGTTACTTTGGGTTCAGCTTCACTGATTAAAATTTCAGGCTTGAACTTGTTGAACTTTGATGTGAAGTTGTTGAATTCCAGCATATGTTGTGCCTCATGGGAAAGTTACCTGTCTGACCACCATGGCTGTATCTTTAAGTAAAAAAGAGGATTTAAAGGTAATTTAGGCAGACCAGGTGCTTTGACCAGTAAGTTTTGTATCTGTAGCTGCTGGCTGTAGCTCAAAGCTATCTTCTTGTGAGGAGTTGAGTTCTGATGTTTTGTTGATGTCTGGCTAACCAGTCAGGCCTGTCATTCCTGGTCTGTCCAGGCTGCACAAATGAGAACTTGAACCCTCCCCAAAGCGCTGAATATTCTAGCTGCTTGTATGCAAGCACAGTGCAGACAGTGGGTGGATCTATATTTAAATCTCAACTTGTGCTTCACTGAGTACAGCTGTGCTCTTCCTCTTACTCTGTAGTAGTGAGGATGGCCTGTGTCTGCCCTTCTTTGGGAAGACTCTGCAGTTAGTCTGCTTTTACCAGCTTACAGGATGCTTGTTTGCTGGATGTGGCTCCATGGGCTCAACAGAGTCTTGCCTATTACTGTGGATTTTGATTCTGTAAGGGATGTGAAATTTTCAGAGGCTGAGAGCAATCTGGAATGAAAGAGGTTATTGAACAGGACTGAAATCCATAAAAGGCTTCATTTGTGTATTATTCCAGAGCTAATCCTTGTAACTTGGAATAGGTGTTGCCAAAGTATTGTGTCAGTGTTCAGATTAGATTAAGTAGACTTTCTTCTGTGTCTTGAGTTCAGAAATGCTTCTGAGCCATTTCAGGTCATTTTCAGCTGAGATTTGAGAGTCTGTGACGCAGATTTTTCTGTTGTGTGTTGTTTTTTTTAAAAAACAGCACAGTGGTAAAAAAAAAGTAGATCTTCATTACCATCCTTACTGTATCATTGACTTAAGCATTAACAAAGAAATAGGTTTTTTGCTTGTTGCCTCTGCACAGGGCCTAGTCAAGAATTAACCTTGTGTTTGTCTTGTGGCAGAAACTTCCTAAGGTCTTTGCAGCACGTGTTTGTAGCTCTTCATCTTGCATCAGTACTGAAATAAAAGTATTGATTTTGAGGGAAGTGGCATTGGAAACTTGGCAGTAGGTTTTTAAGTGTCATTAAGGTACCTCATTGTTTCTAATCTTCCTATAAACCAGTAAAAATAAATTATTAATAATATGTCTGTTAGTGCACTGTCCTGGTTTGAGCCAGAATGAAGCCAATTTTGCTTTTACTGATTTATTTTTTTTTGTAAGCTTTCTTTTAACTAGCACCAGAGTGTTCCAACTAATACTGGTAATGGTGGAATGTTTTTGTAACTGCTGGGTCTCCAAGGTCACACCTTTACTCTGCTGGCTCAGACACTATGGGGAGATCTATGACCAACCCCATAGGAGGCTAAGTTAGACAGACAGCAAAATTGGCCAGAGATATTCCATTCCATATATCTACATAAGCTCAGAGGAAGGTCAGAGATCACAGAAGACAACTTCCTTCTTTCTTCTTCTTCCCTTCTCTTCTGTCCATGGCTGGTGCCCGGGGAGGACTCTGTCCATCCAGCACCCTCAACCCCCAGGCTTGAGCTCTCCTGACCCTCATCACTCTGCACTCTCTCCAGCAGCAGCTCTGGGGTTTTTTGGGACTGTTCACAGCTAAGGAGATGCTGTGGGAGTTGCTGGGGGTGGGGGGAGGTGAGAGGCTTTTGCACATATCTGAACACATTTGTATGTAGTTGTATATATTTTCTTGCATCATTAGAGTTTAATTAAATCTGTGTAGTTTGGTTTTCAATCCAGCCAAGTCTCTCTCTTTTTCTCTCTCTCCTTCCCTACCTGGGTGGGAGGGGGAGGGCGTTGTTGAACCCAAGTCAAATGTTGACATACACTGATTACTAACGTAATTGTTTCTGTGCAATAGCAGAATAAATTTTATAATCAGTGTCTGAAGTAAACAATGTATCCAAAGAATGAGCCAAATGGTACATCTCACTCTGATCTATTACTTGAACAAGTAGATGATGTACAACCCCTGTGGAGAATTCTCTTCTGATTAACTTGTGTTATCCTTTGAAAATGCTTTTGTTTGAATATTTTATTTTATTTTTGTTACCCTATACTACTGCAGCCTTGTGCTTCCCTGTCAATGATAATGGGATCTCAGCATTGTCTGTGTTTAGCTGGTATCACCCCAGCAGAGATTGTGGAAAAAAAACCCCAGTCTTCTTTGCCAGACTGTACTAAGTTTTATGAATAGATTAAATCTGAAAAACAATTAGGTGCTGTATCTAGAAAAAAATAATTGAAATAATGATGGATATAATGTAGCCAGAAGGTTTATCTTGGTGTTTTGTGGGTTAAGATCCACAAAGTTTGAGGGGTGAATTTTTTGTTTTGTTTTAACCAAACCCTGGAGTTTTATATTAGTAACTGTTTTAGCTGGTGCAAACTAAGTGGATGCAAATTAATTTGTACTGATATTGCTAAATACCAGTATGACCAGAACCTGATGCCAATTTGGTGGGTATGCCATTGGGTTCTATTGCAGCTGCTCTCCATTGTTTTCCTTTGCCTGGAGGCTGGGACCCAAAGAGCACAGGACAGCCTTGAAGGCCCTAATTCCTGTTTTGCATGGGAAATGCCATGGCTGTTTACTTTGTTTTGTTTACCAGTCCTCAGTCAGTGAAACTGAAAACAACAGGAGCTTGTCTGTCACCAACTTCCTTTTCTCATAACAAGGATGAAGAAACTGATAGCATTTTCTTCCCCAGTTTCTGCTGCTGCTCAACAAACTTTTTTACCCTTCATTTGGTTGTCTCTTACTTCTCCAGCCCTTCCTATAACCACTTTATAAACATAAGAAGGATGGATATAGGGTTGCATGACGTTTAACATAATTTCAGATCTTCAGAGGGGATTTTTGTCATTTTTTCTCTCTCCCAAATTTAATTTTAGTTTTTAATTAAATGAATGACAGATATTTTAAGTAGCTGATTACTCAGATCTTTCGAAGCAAATCTACTTTGCACTGTGTAGACATGACTGCTATTCTAAGCAGGAAGGTATCTCAGTTTCCCTTCATGTCTTTCTGTGGACTTACTCAAACTTATCATAGTCACATAAGTCACTAAGAGTAGGTTTAGTGTCATGGGAACTTCTTGGTGCCATTCAGACTTTTCATAGGATTTGCTTAGAGGATTCTGTTTGTACTTACGGTTTTAGTGCAGTTAAAATGTTGATCTGCTGAAAAATGAATAGCTCAGTTGCTGAAGAAAACTGTTCAGCTATGGTAAACTGAGCTCTAGCATGTAACCCAGTATTTTGTGTGAAAACACTTTTAGTATATTAAGTTGATAATTAAAGCTTAATACAGAAGGGCCTTGCAGCTCCTCTGTAAGGGTACTGTGAGTTTTTTCATGGTTCTTTCAGTGTATCACTGTGGTGGGTGGAGTGACACCTTGCATTCACACTCTGTGTTATGATCACAACAGCCTGTCCAGGAGCCTATAGTAACTAGTGCAACCTGAATCTGGTGGAAAAAAGCAAGAAATGCTTGTTCATCCTGCCAGAGCTTTTACATCATTCAAGATTTTAATTTCCTGTTGCGTATCGGGGTGGAACTGAGCTTAAAACATCAAAATAAATCCTGAGATTTCCTCTTGCGGAGGCTGTGCCTGGATAGGCAGAGAATTCACTCTGTGTGTGGGAGACTCAAGTTGAAGTGTGGACAGAGGCTGAAGACTAGTTTTCTCACACTTCTGGGGAAGAACTAATCCCTGGGTGCCTCGTGATCTGTCTTCCAAGAGAAGACAGCAAAAGATTGGAAGTGTGTGTGCAGCTGGTCCGTACAAGCTGGTGCTATCAGTAGCTGCTCATCTGTTGCTCGTTTGCAAATGCTTCCTTTTCCGTATCGCGCAAGGTGCGAGGAGGTTTCAGCAGCGTGTTTAACTGAGCAAGAATGTAGTGTCAGCCATTAGGTAATAGCTTGTGGTCACTGGGCAGGTCCAGGGGTGTTTCTTCTTCCCCATGAAGCTGGTAAAGTTGTTATCCTGCCACTTTAAGTCAGTGCTGGTGTTTTTCTGAGCTGACTTGAAGCTATTTAGTTTTTCTAACTGGCAGAACAACATCTAATACAAAAACAAAACCCCTTTTCTTCCTGTTTTTAATCTGTTAAATTGACCGTGTAATTAAATGATGAGTTGGACTGTGTGTATGTCAGAGTATTCAAAGATTGTCTGTGTAGAGGAGCAAACCTTTTTATGTTAGCCAGTAAAATGATAAAAAGATAGATTAAATTTGTGTACCTAGAGAACTTCTGTAACTTCTCTAGCCATAGAGGAAGAATGAAACAGGTGCCTGAAAAATAAGAGCCTCTTCCAAAAACTTCTTCAGAGTATGCATGGGTGTTGTTTTGGTGATGCTTTAAACTGGAAATAGACTTCACATCATTAATGCTGAACTTTGTAATTATGGTTTGCTCCATTAATTTTGACTAATGCTGAGATAAAAATGATTAATAGGGAAACTTAACATAATTAGTGCAGTGTGACATCTGACTACTTACATTTAAGTCTGTTGATGTGGGAAGCATAACTCTTCTTATGAAATCTTCTGGCTTGTGTTAGCATCTAAAATATTAGAACATTTTACTGTTTAAATTGATGCTGCAAATCTTAATACTATGAAACATTCACGGTCTACTACTAATGAAGATGTACAACACAGGAAATCTGAAATTATGTCCAAAAAAAGTTCTTTTAACTTATGTTGCTGGGAAGAAGGATTTTTATGTTTCACCCTGATGTATGGCATTGGGAAAACTAAGGGGAAATTTATTGCAGAGAACTGTTATGTTCAGTCTTGCTGAAAGATTGTTTTGCTTGTATGTTTAGTAGCCTGTCACTGTTAAAAGAAGTATGAGTGGCGTCAGTGTGCAGAAGGGCTATTTCAGTTTTCTAAAGCCTTTGGGGACTGCAAATATAATGTACTTTAAAGTACAAGGGATCAAAAAAAATGGCATTTTGAGCTGAATTTACTTATGAAGTTGTAACCATTATTTGAAAAGGCACCAGTGTGGGAAGGATTACTTGACTTACATTAGGTTGAGGGTAAAATTCCTGAAATATTCCTGCTTTTTATTTGCCAATATTGCTTCAGTGGTCAAGTGTCTGTTCCTTACCACATAATACAGCAGCTGATTTACAGCATATTTTATTGAGACATTAATTATAAAGGCAAGGACTAGTACTGGGAAAGGTCATGGATTTCAAGGGGAGTGTGGGAGTAATACTCATGGGCTGTAGATGAAAACAGATTCCATGTTACAGCAAGATCAGTTCTAGCCAAAGCAGGAGTTCCGGGAAATTTAGTCTTTGGTAGAAGACTGTAAAATTATTTCCATGTAGTAGGAAACCTCCTGTCTTTTTCCTTGAAGACTGTGTCTTTGTTGTTTCTTTGCTGCTGGGTTATGAGGTGCTGCAGTAAACAAGGCTTTCTCTTATCTCGCTGAACAGTGAAAATGTAAATCTGCTCTGATAACCACTTGAGCAGCTGCTGAAGTCAGCATAGTGTTTACATCTTCTTAAAGATGAAATGTATAGGTGAACAACCACTTCGTGATGGTCATGATGCTGCCCTTTCATAGCAGTGAGGAAAGAGAAAAATAGTAACAAACTAGTGAAAAGGCCAGATGCCTCCTACACCCTTGGGAAGGAGAACAAAGGATGACTTAAGCTCAGACATCAGACATGAGCTAGTTGTTGCACAAGTCAGACCAGTCTTAATGTATTGGCAAGCCCCAAATTATACCCAGCCCAAGTCTTTACGTTTTGGTCTGTTAAGAGCTGCCATAGATGCTTTGGATTGTGTTGACAAGAGTCTTGAGCAGGGAGGGTGGGTTGTATGTTGTGGTTTTTATTTCTCGTTTTCTCACAGTAAAGTAACATTGTTCAAAATTGGGCTTACTCTTTTCAGTGTAGCTTGTCACAAATTAGCAATTATTGTTTCTTCTGGCTTGGCAACTGATTTTGTTAACCTTCAGCAAATTAATTATCTTTTGGCTCATGACTGCGCACACAACACTTTGTAAAATGGAATTACAGTAGAACCCTGCCAGTTCTTGTCGCTCCTCTTGGTAACCCTTGTGGTAACATTCATAAGGCTTAATAGTGAGGTGATGACATGAGCATTCACACTGCAGCTTCCAACGGGGTTAGTTAGCAGGCCTGGCTGATAGGAATGATTTAATTTTAAGGTGTAATTATTAATATGAAATGCACACAAAAACCAGTTGCCAGTTAAGACTAAGTGAATGTCCAAGCTGTGTTTTACTAGACTGTATTATTTTGCTGTTTTAATACTGGTTTATTCTGAGTTTTGTTCTTTTAGAGCTCTATTGAAGTAATATGTATAAGGAAGGCTGTCTTCTTAAAAATAAAGTTATAGGCATATTGCAAAAAGTGATTACTATCAGTAGTGTTCATGTAAGACCTTTAGTGAATTGCAGCTTAAAAGCAAGATAGTAAGAGTAGTTGATTTAAATTCTTTGCAATATATATTAGACTCCTAAATTCTAATTTCATGTTTGACACAGGCTTCTTCTGTGGCATATTGCTTAGCCAGGCTGCCTTGGTTTTCCTGCTCTTGTTTTTAACCCATTTGGAATTTTTTTAACACTGCTTTGAGATAGGTTTTAATAGAAGTCAATTCTACTAATTTCCAAAATGACCATTTTCCATTGGTGACTGTGCAGCATCTCGTAGGAGATAGTGTAGAACTGCAAGTATTCTGCTGTCTTGAAACTTGGTTTTTCATTAAGATGAGAGTTCAATTGTGTTTCTTTAGGCAAGTTATATCCACTCTTTCATATCTTCCACCTCCTAATGCTAGTCCTTGGGCAGTAACACTACAATAGATTCTACTCTGAAGAAATGCTGATTATCTTTTTTCAAGGAAGAGAGAAGTGGTTGTATTTTGCTGCTGGAGTGGGGTTTTTTTGGGCAGAGCACAGCTGAATATATTGATTTTAGATATAGTTTCACACTGTAGTGTTTTTTTGTTGTGTTTTTTTTTTCCCTCCTGAGTAGGGAAAAATTTCATTTAACCCAAATCTTCCATTTTCTCTGTGTATGTCTATACTTGACAACACTGACAAAAATAGACATCCTAAACTTGAAAACCAATTAAAGATATAAGAAAAATATCCATCTAATATCTCTGAACTTATTGCTGCCTGAGGGTAATGTGTGGCAGAAGAGTATGGCTGGTGTTAAAAAGCAGCTTTTTTTAATGGAATTGTTTTGGTAGGAAAAGACCCTTAAGATCAATTCCAACTGTGAACCCAGCCCTGCCAAGTCCTCCACTAAACCATGTCCCTAAGCACCACATCAGGTGGTGTAGTTATCTGTTGAGAAAGTTAACCTGAAACGAGCACTAGTGTTCATTGTGTGCCAGTTCTTTTTGTCTTCCCCACAGATATACTCCCAGGTAAGGAAACAAAGTAGTTGGTTTTACAAAACCAGTTCAGAGATTCTGTCATGGCAAAAATGGAAGGTGATTTTTGGACAGCAAGAAGATTACTGCTGTGTGTATAAAAACGTCAACAGCAAGAAAATTCCCTCAGAAGTGGCAGCTTATCTAGTGGTGGATATCACACTAGCTTAGTCTAAGTTCATACTGAAAACCATAGACTAAACTATTAACACCTGGGTTTGGGTAGGCTCCAGGGGTAGTAATCGGTGGTAAAGACAAAGGAGCTGCTGCTGCTTCTGAAATGAGCTGCTGCTCATTTCCAGGGTCAGTCCTGTGTCAGGCGATATGGGGAGGAAGAATAAAACAATTGAAGGAACTTTTTTTTTTTTTTAGTCCCTGTGGAAAAAAGACTAGTCCAATGCACTTAATGAAATCTGCTGTTGCTGGCATTTTACCACTTTTCAGGGTGCAAGGAAACCAGAGAATTGTTGATATTGGAAGGGACCTTTGCAGGTCATCTGATTCAACCCCTCTGCTCAAGCAGAGCCACAGCTGAGAGCCACAGAGCTGATTGTCCAGGCCCATGTCCAGATGGCTTTTGAATATATCCAAGGATGAATACTCCACAACCTCCCTGGATAACCTGTACTGTTGCTCAGTCTCCCTCACAAAAAATGTTTCCTGATATTTAGAGGGAATTTCCTGTGTTTCAGTTTGTGCCCATAGCCTCTGTTCCTGTCACTGGGCACTACTGAAAACAGCCTGGCTCTGGTCTCTGTGTGCCTTCTCTTCAGGTACTTATGTCCATTGGTAAGATCCTCCTGACCCTTCTCTTCTCCAGACTGAACAGTCTCACTGATCGTCTTTCTGTTGGCTTCACAAAGTGCTGGAAGCTTAACAAAGACCAACAAGCTATGTCTGGCAGGATGTGTGCTCTGACTTGCTCAGCTCAAGAAATGAAATTGGCTGGCCTCTGGCTGCAAGCATTCCATAGCAGCAGACATTTTGCTTGAAAGAGCAGGTGTAAGGACTGAAATCTATGCAGGAGAATGGCTTGATGTGTGTGTCCTTGAATATTTGACATGGAGATATGTTTTTCAGTTTTTGACAATGCTGAACGTATACCAGATTTCAAAATACAGATTAATTCGACCAATATTAAATCTGGAATTTTTATGCTTTCATCAGTGAAAATATTCTTGTCAATTCCTTGACATCCTGAGTACTTCAGGTCCCCAGGATACCCTGAAAAATAAGGAAGTTTAAAATGAAAAGTATATCATGTAAGCAGGGAATGCCAAACAGAAATCTAAACTGTATTTTTAGGGTTACTCAATTTCATGGTTTCTTAAGTAATAAGCCAGAAATAGGGTCCTTCAAGCTGCATTTCTAGTAAGTCCCTTAAGTATGATGCTTTTCATGCAACACTTGGTAAATACCAGTAAGAATTCCTACTCAAGAGCATAACAGTGATGTGTTACAGGAGCTGTGTTCTCTGAGGCTGTTTGTTCAAATCCTCTTGTTTATTATTAGCTGGAATGCAGGGCTGTGGGCTGGGGTGGAGAACAGTAGCATGGTGCCTGCATGACACTTTTTACTAACAAATGGCATCTTTGTTTGGGTCTCTGCAGCTCGTGTAACTGTCCAGAGGCTATGTCTTGAAAAAGGAGCATGTGTCTAGTGGCTTGGTTATGTGAAACAAATGCTGCAAGTGGAGGAGACCTTTCCCCTGTTCATTTTTGATAAACTGATTTTAGAATATGGTCTAGAAACAAACAGATTTACTTCATGAAGACTAAAACAGAGCTTTACAAGGACTGGGTAGAAAATCATGATCTAAAGACGGGTAAAATGGCATTTTATTTTCTGTACTGGTCTTTAATTGTTTGTCATGTGCTGTGTTACTTCTCTCTCATTTTGGATTAGTGATAACTCTTGAATTTTAAACACTTAGTACTATTATGGTAGATAATAATGTTTAATGCTGGACGAAATGTAGCTCTGGAAACACTTCCTGAGGAAGTATTGCTATGTAAAAGGGATTGCTTTTCTGAATGTAACTATTTCACTTATATGTTAAAAGTTCTCTCTTCATGAAGAGAAAAATAATATACAATGAATTATGCTTAATGTTTTATGTTCAGAGCACGTTTAATATCTATGTGCAGGTATTTACCAAGATTTTTCCTTTTGAACGTTGGCAACCCATAAAAAATATTAAGGATATTGTCATGGCTTTTATTTCAATGTTTGTGGGAATGAACTGGAAGGTAAATAAACAGCCTGGGTATTAAAGGATCTTTCTGATATGACCAGAGACTTAGAAAATGTTTCATTTATTGCTCTGATATGTTTTGTGTTTTTTTTTTAATGTGTAGATGTGTAGCAGCTGGTGGTAGTGCCTGCAGACAGGAATTTGTGCCAGTGCAGCTCTTTGTGCAGTGGAATGTGTAGTGTGCAAACAAGCAAGAATTTGAGTGAAGTGATGGAAAACAAATTAACATGTTCCAAGTCTTTGGAGGTTTTTAGACTGAGTACGTATCATGGGTCGAAGGACAAAAAAGGGAGAAATCTTTCTGGATTATGGGATAAGATTACTCAGTGTGTTATTAGTATACTGACCAAATTGGAAAGAGGCATTATTTACATTTATGACATGTGTGAGAGGCAATTCATTATGCTACTGGTAATGCATAACGCTGTCATGTACCTTGTATCTACACACTCCTGTGATCCATGTGAAGAACGCGTTGAGGCTCTTGGTGGTCCTCGTTTTGTGCTGCCTTGATGAGGAAGCTAGTGCTAGGTATTCTATCTAACTAGGCTTTTTTAGGATGGTTTCAGGGAGATGTCTCAGTAGTGAGTTAGAGTCACCCCAAAGATCTCTCCCATAGGTATGACTACTTTTGCACAGGCCAGAGTTGCAGGCTCAGTGGATTGCAGATGAAAATCACCTTTTAAAATCCTGTGGCTTACTGTTTTGCAGTTCTGCAGCTGAGCAGAATTAGAAACCAGGCAGGATTCGGCAAACAGAGTTCAGACTAAAAGTACTTAGTAAACTAAAAAGAGCAGAAGCTTTTCTTGTGGGAAATACCAGGATTTAACTGTCTTTTGTCAATTTCTCACTCAGCAGCAGCTCAGTTTGGTCAGGCCTTGCAATGAAAACCAGGTGTAACTATGGGCTGTTTGTGCTACAGTCACCCCTGAGCAGGAGCAGCTGAGCTGCTGCCAGGCTGTCACAGGCTGTTCAGCTGCTCCTTGGCCACTGGAAATACAAGGGATAGTGCTGCTGCCTGTTCCCACTCATTTAGTTTGAAGAGCCAGTTACTGCTGGGGCTGAAAGAGGGATCCTCAATGTTTATCTTGCTAATTTAAATTAATACAAAAAAACATTATTAGCAATTTTATTTATTCCTTTTCTTTGCCTTCCCACCCACACCCTTAAAAAACCTGTACTTTTGGTGAGTGATGGGGGATCTTGGATCACATGATCTCTGGTGTCTGTAGATGCCTACATGTACAGCTACTGTGAAATAGAAGGGAGAAGATGGCATGAAGGCAAGATTAAGGAAGGATTATTTCTTTTTGAGTTGGATGAAATCTGTCAAACACTAGTTCTGTATCAGTACTTGTTTCTTGCGAAAATAGCTATCCTTGAGAAAATTTTTTAATAGCAAGAATTTAATTTTTACATCTATCTGTAGGACACACCCTTATCTTCTCTTTAATAGTGTTTATCTTTACTCAGATCTGTCGTTTTGCTGTTAAATATATCACGTATGGTAGTTGGTCCATACCAGTTAGTCTTGCATTTATTGTAGAGCAGAACATTATGTATTTTTTCTTTGCATAATGTCTATTAATATCAGCAGTTCCTCCACTCCTCAATTTATTGCACTTGCTTTTCTTCCTTAGGATTGGAAGAATCTGGAATTCTGGAGAAGTAAACTGTTCTCCCCAATATTCCTTGCAAGCTGCAAGGCAGTTAGAATTGCAGCTACTAAGTAGGAACTGGGAGTTTCCAGTTAGTTTATAAGTTTAAGAAGCCTGTTTATTGTAAGTTTTAGGAATTAATTTTAATTTAGCATGATGTTTTTCAGTTTTTGGATCAATTGACTGAACTGGACAGAGGTTTGAAATGAAAAAACCTTCAGCTCTAAAAATGTGGGGTTTCATTTTAAGTGTGATGATTATGATGCACACAGAGACCACCTAATAGTAGGCAACACCCAGAATTGCTCTGTAAATTTGAGAGTACTAAGTAATGCTGGCATCTCCAGATCATGTATTTCCTCTCTGAGAATAAGCACTGTAGACTAATTAGGATTGTGTGCTTCTGTAGGACTAGTTTAATTTTTTGCCTGTGCTACTCACATTTCTTACGTGCTATCACCTCTTTCTGTTCTGAAGAAAGTGTCTTTTTGGATTCTTCGATAATTGGTGGGCTAAAGAGAGAGTCTTATTATGGTGACAAAGGAAGAAAGCTTGTACTGATGCTAGACAATGCTTTCCTCTTGCTTTTCAGGGCTGATGGCAGTCTGCAGGAATCTAATTTATCAGGCCTGACTCTTTAGCAGTTTAAAATCAGTGAGTTGCAAAATGAGGCCAATTCTAGTACCCATCCTTAAGTATACTTTTGAAAGTTTAAATTCAGCAGTTTACTAATCACCTCAGCAGCACGGACAAATAAGATAATCTGTCTTCCAAGGGTAGCAGAAATGCAGTAATCTGATTGTTGAGTCAGTCCTTTTTCATGCCATCACAGACTGGGATTTTCTGTTTGATTTTCTGTAAAGATAGTTCAGTCCTGTGCTTGCTGCTTTTCAAAACTTACACATTTGTAACATTTGTAAATATAGAAAGCAGGTCAGATTGACAGTGATAAGGGACAAAGACTGTGATGGGGGTTGTTATATGTATCAGGCCAACTGTTCAGAAAATTTTCTTCCTGGCCTTCCTTTTCATGATTTACATTTCTCAAAAGCTACATGTGTGACAGTGTTGATTGGCAGGGTTTTAATCAAGCTCATTGTACCTTGTAAGCCTGACCAATTTTGGGGGGGACTTATATGCACTGTGTACCATCATTGGCAGATTTTATCACCAGTAATTATACTTTTCTTTTTAGTTCATTGATAATATATTTTCATAAGTTTTTAGTAAAAATCAGTTTTCTGTACTACTGAATTGACTGTATATTAAAGTCAACATCATCTGAGATTGCATGGTTTCCAGTATAACATGGTGTTCATAATATGTAATGCTAACTTTTAATTAGAAAATTTAATCATACTTTTTTTTTGCATCATAAACTGCTTTCAGTGAGATAAGACTTACTGGATAAAACTGGTAAGATTTTTGAATACGGGTTACTTGTCTTTCATTTCATAGTGATGTAGTGATGTATTTTTGTGCCTAGAAAGATAGTTCCTGAAGAATTTTTTCTTGTTCCTGTATTTAGCTTTTACTTTATCAAGAATAATAGTGTTTCTTGAAGATATTTAAATAATTCCTCCTATTAAAAAAATCTTATTTTATGCTTATGTCCCAAAACATGACCTCTTGTCCCTGTCTGAAGATGTTTTCTGGGTTTTCAGTATGGATGGATCAATGCGACATTAAACTGTCTTAGTGCAGCTAGAAGGTTAAGATGATTCTGGCAGAAAGTGAAGGGGATTATTTTACAGTCAATGAATATGGTAATTTCCACACTAAATGTAATTGAATTGTCATGAGGCATAGAACCTGCCAAATTTGGTTTCATATTTTACTTATGCAGAGGAAAGGAAGACAAGCCATGGTCACTTCTTCAGTGTAAATCAGGACTCAGTTTCTGGTGTAAATACAGTTTTGAATTCTTGTAAGCAAGGGCTTAAACTTCATTTCAACTTCCACTGCTGTGCGGATTTGAGCTGGTTATTCCATCTGTGTTGTTGAAGAGCATGTCTATTTGAGTATAGTTTTATGCTCAAGTAGCATTCTATTTTTAAAGTTCTGTTAATAAAAAAAAAATCAACTTGTTACTCCTTGAATGTATTGACCACTATGTATTAAAATATTGACTGCTTACTATTTAGCCACACTCTTTCTCAAAGCAAATCTAATCTTTCTTTTACTGTGAAAAAATGATAGGATTTTTTCCCCATTTCTTGAAGCCCAGCAGTAGTCCTACTTGAAACAAATAAGCTTTTCTCCCACATCTGTCCATTGGAGAAGTGAAGATAAGGATTGCTCAGCCCTTGAATTTTCTGAAGGAGTATCAACTTTCTAAGTAAACATAAAGTTTACTTTTAAAAAACCTGTAATTTGCCTTCTATAAAGACTTATTCTAAGGACAGGTACCTTTGTGTCTTACAAAAGAAAAGGCAATTTAATTTTGATTGTGGTTCCTTTAGCTTCTCACTTTGAAAGGAATGCTAAGCTTCATCTACTACTTTATGTCAGTGTAGATTTGGTAGCTTTAGTGGACATTGTCAGTTTAGTAGGCATAGTGTGTCAACTAGCAAAGGATTAAGAAATGGATTGTTATAATTGTGTTGGGAATATACAGTGCTTGAATGTGCTTGGAGTAGTGTGGAGTTCAGTCTGTGCCCTGGTGTGGTGACAGTGCTGGGGAGGGGCTCTAGAAAGGCATGGCTGTTGATGTGCAAGAGTTGTGTATTGGTCAGTGTTCACCTAGGCAGATCGGTAAGAGTCCCTCAGTCACTATAAAACTGCAACAGAAAAACAAACCTGAGACCAAACTACTTTGTGTCTTTCCATCCACTTTAAGCTTAGGAATAAAGGTGGATCCAGCACCTGGAGAAGCAGGAGGAACACTGCACTGTTTGGGCAACACCACAGGCAACAAGAAATAATTCTACTTGCTGCTCATCTGACAGGGAAGGAATTATTTATCAGTGTTATGGCACAGAGATGCAAAACTTCCAAATATAGCAGATATAATTGTCAACTGTTTGTTTCTTTCCCCCTCCCCCCAAATAATTATGTAAATAGATGCCTAGTGGTTCTGGAGCACATTGGATGGAAAAAAATGACAAAGCTTTCTAATAAATAGGAGCAATATGACTGGTGACAAGCAGAAGGGGGCAGAATGAGGAAAATGGGAGTGTAACTTCATAAGTAAAATCTTTAAAGCAGCAGCCAGATTTTCCATTAGGGAAGTTTGGGACAAGCATCACTGTTTGAACTTGTGTCCATGATGGGACACATTGAGGTGCTCTCTTCATTCCCCTAAAGAAACTTCAAGTGAAAACATGCAGAGACCACCATGCTAAGTCTCTAACAGATGGCTTGGAAAGCCACCTTGGCACAAATTCTTGTCTAAATATCTTAAGAAATAAGTAGGTACATTTTATTGAAGAAGTAATGGGTTTAAACACAGAAATGCATTAACAATGTTATATGATAGAAAAATGTAATATCTGTTTTTCTATTTCATGGCCCAGATGGTTGAAGTTCATTATGTTGCTGTGTACTAAATAGTGAAGAAAAACCACGTCTGGAGTTATTTTTTAAGTGTGTGCTTAAACTATTTTAAACCTTTTTAAAGCTTGGCTTTATCTAGATTAATTGCTATTTAATAATGAAAACAAACCAACTCTTGAATCTGTCACAAACTTATGATTGATAAAAACTAATGTCCCTAATTTATTTGAAACCATAGTCACATTTGGGTTATTGAAGCATGTTACGTTATTGAATATGAAAAGCAGCATCTTTCTTATTTTTCATGGTGCCCTTTTTACATTCCTGTCCATGTTCTAGAGGTGGTTTCTGCTAAGGGGACAATGCCAGGGAACCTAATTCTGTTACACAGTCTGTTAAACCTTCTCTTGATCAAACCAGATTTATCAGAACTTTAGTTCAGATACCACTGCTGTAGTAAACATCTGCAGCAGGCTAATGTACAATGTTTACCTGTGCATCTATTTGTTCTTGCTTGTCAACCTTCCTGTGGTCATATCTTTATGCTTATTCCAACTCTGGGTTGTCCAAGTTGCAGTTCTGATACTATAATGAGGTCTTTCTCTGTTCTCAGAGAAATAAGTCCTGGGCAATTTGTCAGATGGAGTTGTGCAGTGTTTCTTCAGCATTCATCAGTATTCTAATCCCTCTCTACAAATCCTGTAAATAGTTCACACTTTTGTTTTAAACCAGTACTGTATGTTCTGGCCTTTTCTGACTATGTGAATGTGGAATTGGCAACTAGTAGCTTCTACTGATTTCTTCAGTCTTTCAGTTGGTGGGTTGTGGCATACTATTTTTTTAACTTTATTGAATGTCTGCTTTGGAGAAAAATCAGGAACGTTATACCCTCAGCAGTTAGGATACCATCCAATAATTGTATTTTAATCTGAGCAGTATTCAAGACATGCACCAAGGTCATACTTTGATACAATTGTTTGGGCGTTTCTGCATCCAAGTGTTCTCTCTGAAGCTGAAGTTTGTATTCCAAGTATTAGCTGCAGTTCTTTGCTCACAAGGGAGACAATGTGAACAGCATTATTTTAATTCTCCACAGGTGCAGATGCTGAGCAGGATGCTGCTATCAAACTTGCCCAAGAACGAGCAGAAATAGTTGCCAAGTATGACAGGGTAAGTCAACTTGATAATAATTTTTATAGACATTTTATAATTAATCTTAGTAGTATATGTTTAAAAAATGAATCAAGATTCCCACTAGCTTTTGTCTCAAATACTCTCTGTAGTATTAATCTTCTGGTTTCATGATACACTGGCCTCTGGGTGAAATAAATTCTCTCTTCACAGGGGATATTCTGGATAATGACTCAACTTATTTTACAGGTGCATGGCAAGTTCCTTTGGGGGTATTTTAAGGTAGTGTAATGTATTAGAAGGAATGAAACTGGGATGTTTGAGGATGCTCAGTGTGTCTATGAGATCAGAAGGGCTCTTATTTTACTTTTTTATTTATATTTTGGTTATGGTAATAGAAACATTTAAATTATCAGACACTTAAAATATGAGTGAACAGCATTGTTTTTCAGAGTGTATGGTACTTGTCCCTGGGTACTCAGCACTGGAGAGGCCACACCTTCAATACTCTGTTAAGTTTTGAGCCTCTCATTGGAAGAAGTACGCTGAGGGGCTAGAGAATGCCTAAAGAAGGGCAATGAAGCTGGTTAAGGGTCTGGAGAACAAGTCCTGTGAGGAGCAGCTGAGAGGACTAGAGTTGTTTAGCCTGGAGGAGAGAAGGTTGAGGGGAGACCTTCTTTCTCTCTACAACTACCTGAAAGGAGGATGTAGTGAGGTGTTGGTTGGTCTTTTCTTCCAGGTAACAGGATGAGATGAAATGACCTCAAGTTGTGCCAGGGAATGTTTAGATTGGATATTTGGAACAATTTCTTCATCAAAAGGATTGTCAGGCACTGGAACAGGCTGCCCAGGGAAGTGGTGAACTGACCATCCCTGGAGGTATTTAAAAGCTGTGTAGATGTGGTGCTGAGGGCCATAGTTTAGTGGTGGGCTTGGCAGTGTGTGAGGTTAATGGTTGGACTTGATGATTTTAAGGGTCTTTTCCAGCCAAAATGATTCTATTCTCTGAGGAACTGAAGAAATACTCTGATCATAACCTTTTTCCTTGTAGTGCTTGTGAAGTAAAAGCTTGGCACAGAGTATGCCTAGAAGGCCGACACCTTATTCACTTATTCTTGTAATACTTATGGACTTCATAAGTGTCGTTGGAGTACTAAGCAATACACTTGTTTGTACAGTTCATGAAACATTTTACGTGCCAGACTTAGTGGTTGTTTGCACAGTGCACTTAAGTGAGTGGCTGTGGTTTTTATAATAAGGAAAAAACATGCATGTGGTTTGTGTTCTGAGTGGTCATCTCTCCACACCCAGTAGCCTGCTTCTAGCCCAAACTGGAAGAATATATAATGGAAATATACTTAAATTTCTGCAAGTCTTATGCAAATTGGCAATTGGAGTAGAGGAAGAGAACATGAAGGAGTGCTTCACTGAGGGAAACCTCAGTGCTGCCTTCTGTTTGACAGCTGTTGGAAGTCAGGACGGACCTTAGCTTGAGATTGTCCACGCTATGTGCTGTTGTCATGTGATGGTTCAGGAAACATGGACTATAGAAACAGACCATTGTGTAGGGACCTTGATGAACTATTGTGGAGATTAACAACATGTGAGATGATGGTGAGTCTGTTAAAATCAGTGGTTGAAATTTATTCTTTGTGTAGCAATGACCAAGAGATTTCCTGAAAAATCCTATTTCCTGAAAATACTGTTTGTAAGGCCTGGGAGAGGTGTGCTACTCTCCCGTTTCTTGGCTGGTCGGTTTAGGACTAGTGTCCTTCCCCTCCTCTACCCTACTACTAGTGTGCCCCAAAGATTATGCTTTGAGTGGTTAAATCCTGTCTTCTGTATCTTAGCTTGTTGTGTCATAAAACTTAATTTGGGTCTATTTTGATTCTTTCCTTTAGGGACGAGAGGGGGCACAGATTGAGCCATGGGAAGATGCTGACTACCATCTGTACAAAGTCACAGATAGATTTGGGTTTCTACAGTA
Source organism: Apus apus (assembly GCF_020740795.1). Lineage (NCBI taxonomy): Eukaryota > Metazoa > Chordata > Aves > Apodiformes > Apodidae > Apus > Apus apus. The sequence continues at coordinate 200,007,435 of NC_067282.1, forward strand.
AGTAGCTAACTTGAAAAGAAAATAAGATTAAGACTTTGCTACTATTATTATTTATGCTTGTTATTGTGTTGCCTATTTGGTGAAAGTATTATGTCTTTTAATAGCTCATCTGGAAACTGCTGTTTTAAGATTTGGGTAATCTTTCACTGTGCTTTTCAATTCAATTTCTAGCTGTTTTTTAGTTCTGTAACTTGATCCTGTGTAGGAAGCAAAAGGTTTTTGAATGTTTTACTTGGGAATGAAAATTGATAGTCTAAAAAAAATTTATTTCAAGCTGAATTAAATTGCAGATAAGTTTTGGTTTTAAGTAATAAGGTTATGTTTAAAGAAACTTGAAGTTCTTGGAAGGATTTAAAAAAGTTTTGTTATAATGTTGATCTTTACAAAAAATCCCAACATATACAAAGTTACTTAATGGTTGTATATGAAAAACTGTGTGTCCCAGCCTTTCAAAGGTAAATCTCATTTAACTTAATGTATTTAGTAACCTTACTGAAGTCACTGTTGATTTGACACCTAATGTTTCATCATGAATTAAAGTTGGATACCTGACTGGATTCTGGTATTTTATCCTTTATAACAAATAATCTGTGTCTTTTTGGCAAATAAGGATTAGAGTATTAAATTGTTTTAGGACTTTCGTGTTTGGCAGATGGAAATATCCAACTTGTATACTAACTATGTAGTTTTTTAATATTGGCAGGGGGAGGGGTGTGTGTATTTTGGTGTTGGGGTGATTTTCCCCCTCATGTTTTATAATGTCATTTTTTTTATATGCTATCAGTGATACCAGCTTTACCTGTAGACTGCCTTCACTTCATCAGGCTGAATTAATTTGGTATATGGCCTCCAAACAGTTCTATTTTACGTAGAGAGATCGTTCTGTTGGTAAACTACAGCTGCAGCACCATGTGTCTGGTATTGTAGCTGCAGTTCTAGGCATTCTTAACAGTGAATGGATGTCAGAATTATTTCTTGTGCAAAAGTAGCTGAAGTCACTGCTAAGTTCATCACTGATTTCAATAGGAATTGAATCACAGGTCTTCAGATTTGCAACTGTATTCTTGATTTCAGGCTCCTTATGAACTCTTGAACTTTTCCTGTTAATTGTATTGTGATATTTGCCTTCCTCTATGGAAGAATGTTACCCATGTCTGCTACAGTTGCTGCTGCAGTCAGTTTTCAGGAGTCTTGGATTTCATGGCTCCAGTGCCATAGTATATTTGAGGTGGGGTTATGGAGGTGCTGTTTGGCAAATCTCCATGTGCCAGTTTCTGTGCTGCTGCTGTAGCTGTAACTTCAAGCTACTGTGGGCACCCTTCCATCACACCGCCGTCGTTCTTGTGATGCGGGGTGGTAGATGGACCTTAGTCACTAAACCATTCTTCCTTTCCAGTGATGTCATTAGTCACCAATGCAAAGTTTATGTAGAATTCATCCTCTCCATAGTCAGCACTGAGGGATGAAACCTGAAATGTGTATAACACAGGCACTGCACAAATTAATAATATATCTGTGTACTCTGTCTTTCTCTAATTCCATGGTATTTTTTTATTATATGCTCATGATGTTTCATTGTAAGGCAGATTGCATGTGAGAGTGGCATCTTTATGCCTTTTTAGGCTGCTTTATGATTCTTTAAAGCAAACTCCTTGCAAATGATGTTTTCTTTTTCCTGAGAAATAAAGTATCTCCTAGTAGGAGAAATATAGTTAGGATAAGCATATCAACTGTCTTTCCCAGAAAAGACAATTTATATTGCACTTGAGATTTTAACTGTGGTCTAGGTTTTCATGTATGCAGTGATACTGAGCCTGTGCCATCTACCATTTCTGAAATAAATTCTTACTGCTACAAGAATTTGAAACTAAGCAGTATGTACCCAAAACCTCAAACAGTTGCCTTAATGGTTATCACCCATAAGCCCCATAATTCTCATTACCCATTTATCAGGTGTTTACAGTGTGAATTGACAAAACAGGTGAGAGTCTGGGAACAGTATCAAACTTAACATACTTTGAGATCTGCAGTGATTTCTAATCTTATTTGTGCTGACATCTTAAAATACTCAGTAGCTGAAAAATGTCTATTGTATCAGATATCTACTGCATGGGGGAAACCTGATGGAAAGTTAGGATTTGTTTGCTCAATACAATAGGCCTTGATTACTATCAGTAGTTTATAAACTTCTCTTTCTCCTTGGCTGTATCCTGTCTGCAGCTTTCCTTGGCTCTGTGAATGTGCATCCAAAGTTCAGCTGATGACTGATAGGGCAGCAAAGATAAGGTTGGTGGGATGAAGCATGCAAGCTGCCTGTGTAACCTGCCACTGAGAGGAAGACAGGAGAAAGTAAGGACTAGAGACTTTCTTTAAAGTAGTTTCAGTTTAGCTCTATGATTCTTCTAGTGTCCCAGTGTCCTTATTTGTGTTTCAGTTTGGAATTAGTAAACTTGGGGAACCTGAAGATGCTTACACCTCTACAGTCTTCCTGCCATACCCATAGAAGTAGGTAAAACTGTTAAGATTTTCTTCTGAGAACACATTGAGTAGCAGAGGGAAGATGCCTTGTTATCTAGCAGTGTAGTTATTGCTCATGGTTGGAAAGAGATACGACATTTTCTTTCAGGTGAAATATCTCACCTCAAGGCTAACCTTCATTTAAGACTTAACATTGGAAATATCTGTTGGGCAGCTTTGGTCAATTCTGATGGTTGTTGTATTTATTGTTTGCAATGGTTAGAACCGTCTTTCCTTAGCACTGCCTTAAATTTTTAATAGCTGCAGCCATATGAACACAATTGAATTTGTTGTTCTTAGTACCATTTTTTATTTTGCAGTTCTGGAAATGAATATGTAAATTCTAGTTGACTGTCAATCTTAAAGGGAAATTGGTGTGGACAGGTTATTAAAACAGCTATGTAAAAACAAAAATGCTGAATTAATACCCAGTGAATTTAGGGAACAAGAAAGTAAATTCAGTGAGAAGTACCAAAGCATTGTAATAATGAGACTGGTTTGAATTGAATAAAGGGAAGTTTTAGAGGGAAGCTGGATATGAGAAGAAAGTTTCTAGCAAATATGCTAAGCTGCAATATAACTCTGTCAGGAGCTGAAGGGTCCCTGTCTCTTGAGATGTTTAATCCCAGACTATACAAAGCAGAATGCACCCAAGAGGAGTATTGTCAGTGGAACTGGCTCAGTTGTAAGGGGTATGTTTTCAGCAGGGTATCTTATAAACTACATGAGAGGCACACATAAACCAGAGAGAGATAAAATCTCGTTATTGACTAAAATGTAGAAAACTTGGCTTTACTAATTACTGTTGTTGTGAGGCTGTAAGGAAGTGGTGGTCATTATGTTTGATTTAAGCCATATGGTGTTGCTGGCAAGAGTCTCAACTTGGGGAATTTTTTACCTAACTTATTGCCAAATAACATAGCATTCTGATTGCTTATTTGGCTATTGGGGGGGACCCCAAAACATAAAACTTTAACAGTTAAACATGTAGGGGAAGTGCTTATCTCCCTGGGTTACCCTGGGCTTGCTGGAGTTCCCTTGGTGAGGTGACAGCAGTGCATGAGGTTGGGGTCCTGCATGCAGTTACTTCATTCTGCCACTCTTGATTTCTTTCTTGTGTTTGTCTACTACTCTTTGTATCTTACTCATTTTCTGCTGCCCTAGCAAGGGTCACCCACATGCTGCAGTCTCTTTGGAGATGTGCCTCCCTTGCCATGACATGGGCATCTCCATCCATATCCCCCGCATCTCCTATTTATCTCTTCTACTTCTCCCCACATCTCCTCCATTTCTGCTGGCTCTAGCCCCTGCCATGCTTTTAAAAATATGTTTTTAGTAGAGGGATCGTGGGTTTCTCCAGCTGACTGAAGTTTTGGCATATGATGGCTTTGTTATAGCAGATTCAGAACTGGCTGGAGCAGCCATGACTGACACGGAGCAGCTCATGGTCCCCTCCCACACAGGTCACCCCGCAGCCCCTGGCTCCTGAGACTCTGTACATGTAACTGCCATATGGGGTATGAATTAAGCACTGAAAACTCAATTTATAAATAAGGTAACAGAGACATTGGCCAAAGGTGCCGATATTTTCTGGAAATGTGACCGTGGTTACTAGATTGTTGTACAATCCCACAATGTGTTTGTTTCCTTCTGGAAGGCTGAGGATGCATTTGGAAGGAGATGCTTTCAATGCACTGTTTTCCGATGCAGAAAAGCCATTTCAGAGTGTAGAGGTCACATATTGGTTCTGAGGGAGCTACAAGTCACACTGTGATGTGCCTTCTCATAGCTGAGATTATGCAGCACATGTGCCACCTCGACCCAGCTGGTAGCTGTTGATACTTTCCAGTGCAGTATTTCCAGCCCTGTTACATGAAACTCAATTTGCAAAGCAATACAAAAGGCAAAGTAGCATTGGTTCATCTCAGTACTATTTAATGCAGTCTTAATTCCATTGGAATTGTTGATTGATATAGACTAGTTTCTATTAAGGACTGCTGGTCTTCCTGAAGTCACCTGGTACACACGAAGTAATGCCTATTAAAGCTTAACTCTTCACCTACATAATGTTTTTCTGGGAGAAGCCCATGGCAGGGAGCTTGTTTCAATCATGAACACAAGAGTCTCATGAGAACAGACCAATATATTCCTGCAGGTGCACTGTGGTTACCTATAATCCTAAAAATGTGTTTAAAAAAAAAAAAAAGGCAGCACCATCCATACCCAAAACATTTTAGGCATGGTCCTCATTCTGTACATTCAATCATAGAATCATAGAATCACAGGAGTTGGAAGGGACCTCTGAAGATCATGGAGTCCAAACCCCCTTGCTGCACAGGAATACCCAGAGCAGATCACACAGAAGCACATCCAGATGAGTCTTGAAAGTCTCCAGAAAGACGACTCCACAACCTCTTTGGGCAGCCTGTCCCAGGGCTCTTTACAGTAAAGAAGTTCACCAGTAAAAATCGTTCTGGACTCCTGATTTCACATTATGATATGGGAATGCTGAGCAGTAGGGCTGATGTGAAAAACAGCATTCATTTTTAAAAGGAACAGTTTTTCCTCCAGGAAATTCAGCAGCAGTGTTTGCATATAGAGTTTAAGAGTATGTTGATAAGATTGGGTATTATTTTCTCAAAAATGTTCTTTAAATTGTATGTGACAGTTTGTTCTATACCTGTAAGTTGATAAGTCTACCACCACAGTGTTCAGATAAGCCTTAGTCTATAATGCATTACTTTTTCAATCAAGTATTTTAGGAATGGGAGAAACGCCTCAGATCTCTTCACAAATAGCCATAATAAGAACTGTTTCAGCTGTTTTTGGAAACGAAAGAGATGGAATGTGTTTGGTAGTCATAAAAGATAATGTTTTTGTTTGGTGGGGTATTTTCCTTTAATTTATTTTTTTCTCCCTCTTCTTGGATATGTTGTGTCTTTTTGGTCAATATTGTGTCCAACTGTATGTTTTTTTTCCTTCAGATTTAATCAAAAGTTCTTATTTCATGCCCAGGATACATAAGCACGAAAAAGCACCAGAATGTTGGAACTGAAAAAAAACAAATCAAACAAATAGAAAACAATAATAAACCCCCTATCCCAGAAAACCAAACTAAACACCCTGCACCCCACAACCCAAAAAAAAGCCCTGTTCTTTCTGGTCTGCAGCCTGGCTAAGTTTTAAAGTAAATGTTCTTATTCTTTTCACTGTGGACTGTACTTTCATGGAAAACTTTACCTTGTAGATAATACTATTTGCAGTTTTGCTAACAGCAGTTATTGATAAGGGAATAACTTCAGGAAAAAAACTTCAAAGAATTTGAGTGTCTTTATGCTCTTAGCAGGGCATTCCAGTAATGCCTTGAGATCTGGGGTTTCTCCCTTCCCCCTCCTTGAATTCTTTGAGTGATTTGTTACTGCTTTGGAATGGTTAAAGAAAGTTGCAAGAATTAATATGCAGTTCCTTGGGTGGTGCAAATCCTCTGCTACTCTTAGGAATATTTTAAAAGATATTTAATTTTTTAGGCCTACAGTTTAAATAACATCTGTATTACTTTGCCTATTTAGAAGTGGCAATTATATGAACTATTTTTATAGTTAAAAATCATTAAACATCTTAAAGCAACAAAAAAGCAACAAATCCAAATGACAGTCAATGCTGTGTAAATAAATAAATTAAGCTTCAGCCAGACATCATTGAAGCACATATTTAAACACATATTTTCATGAATATATCCTTGTATTTATTTTTTGCAAAACTCTCCAGCTAGCTACAAGGACAAATTTCCTTTCCCTTCCTCCCTGCCTGGATAATGTTAAGGTTGAATGGTGACAAGGGCGTTGGCTGATGGGGATTTAAAGAGCAGCCTAAGCTTTGTATGTGTTCCTAAATTCGGGTAAAAGCTGAAAGCAGCATTTTGCAACACCAGTTTCATGTTTAAAGAGCCGATCCTCTCTCAGGCCTTTCAGCACCAGACCAAGAGTCAGAGGGAGCAGGGTAAGCAAATCAGCCTCAGCCTCTTCCTAGCAGGGCACAGAAAGCTGACATTTGAGCAAATCCCAACAGCTAGGAGACATCTTCCTTTGCTTAGGTCTCCACACCAAAATGCCCTTGTTCAATACACTGCCAGTTTTTGTGCTCCTTTGCACTCAAGTCTCTAACCCCTTGACTGACATTCACTCTGAAGGATCAGACATCAGCTGTAATAATATTTTTGGTACCTACTGGGACTAGTGATTTCAGATCTTAGACAGTCATAAAGCAAAAGGTATTAAAAAGTTCTACATCTTTCCTTTTTAGTTAGCAGTTATGATTTCTATTATCTGGTCTTTTATCAGTAGTAGTTGTGTATATTCTTATTTGACTCTTATTTTTGGCACTTCAGGACATGCTCTAGTAGGCATGATGTTTTTTTCTGGGTTGGTGGTTGGACTTGGTGATCTTAGAGGCCTTTTCCAGCTGGGATGATTGTGTGATTTTTGTTGTCCCTGTGTATCACCCAGCTGTGAGGGGGCATTCAGTTTTCTTTTATAAGAACCACTTACTAAGGCTACAGTTGTGCTTTCCTAAGTAAGAAAAAAAACCCTGTTACTTCTTTTTGGAATTCAGGACAGATACAGCTCAAAGGTAAATTTTACTAATCTACACTCAGAAACATAAATTATGACTATTGTGAAAAGTGTTACAGTTGCTCAGGTTTTAATAAACACAAAGTGGAAATAGCGGAAGAAACTACAATTTATTTACTGCAGCTTTTCAAGAACTTTTTCTTTTCCAAAATTTGTAGATGAACACCATCAACTGCATTGTCCTGTTAACTTTTGATAATGAGCTGTGAAATTCCTAAGCTGCCATGACATAATTTTAAAAATGCAGCAATTATTTTAAAGACTTTTATTTCTCCAACCCACACAATGCGAATTCCTGTCAGTTCTGGTTATTACCAAAGTCTGTGTTAACTTGTATTAATAATTATCTTGTAGCAGTAACTAGTATTAGCAGTTGTTGTGGCCTAACATGGGTGGTTCAGCTTAAATGTGGGATTTTTTACTACTTATTCAATAAATAGAACTTGGGGGATGTATGTGCAGTCTGGCAGATCCCGATATACTGATAAATGTTGAGGCATCAGCATAGTAAGGGAGGACAGACTGGAGATTTATTCTGCAAGGCTTTGTTTTGTTTTTCTAGTGGAAGAAAACATGTCCAAAAAAAAAGCAATAGTGGTAGAAAATACAGTGTTTTTTCCTCTTCTTTTTTTTTATTTTTTTTTTCCTTCCTACATTCGTGAAGCTCTTAAAAATTTGGGTTAGATTCTTGTGCTGCTCTTACAGTAGCTTTGCACTGATTTTGATGAAATTGTCCCAATATACAGTGGCTGAGAATCTGACTCATAATTTTATTCTTTATCCCATGAGTCTTATTAAAGCAGTGAACATGTTTTTAGAATAATTTGCTAATGCTGGACATTGTGTTGCCAGAGGCACTTTTCCAATAGCAAAGTTCATTGTTCTTTCTACCTGCTGTCCTTCATCAAACTTTTCTCTTTAAAAAAAAAATTATTGCATTTTTATTAGCTCTCTAATGCATTTTTGCAGCATGCTGCAAAACTGAGCTAGGGGAGCAAAGAAACGGAGAGCTCAATAACCAAGTGTGAGATACTCCATTAAATGTCTCCAGATTAAGCTATTGATTTTTTTTTTCTTCCCCAGCATTGTTATTTTGCCCTGAACTTTTTAATAGGGAGTAGTGTGATTAGCAATTAGTCATCCTCTCTCTCATTCTATTTCTTGGTAATTGATACATAGCCCTGCTGGAAAGCACTCCTTGTCTCTGAAATATTCCTCGTTGATTCCTTAATACTTTCTACAACATACATGCCTGTACTAACGCTGCTGATCTGAATAGATTCATACATGGACCCCTCTCCAGAAAAGAGATGCAGGGACTGGCCCCTGAGTGTTCTGGGAAGCAAAAGCAGTTATGCTGAAATGCCAAAAGTTTTGGGTAATAGAAATTGATGAAAGGAGCATAGTGGCTGTAATTTGGTAATAATCAAAGAAGTATTAAAAACAATGAACATTTTATATAATTTTCATTTCCAACTTTTAATAGGAAAGGCTGCACATCAAAGCTTAAGGAAAGACCATTAAGGGTAGTAGGAGAGTTGCAGAGTTCCTGTTTATAGTGACACACAGCCACTATCCTTAATTTTCTAGGCACAGGAAGTGTTGCCAAACACGTTCAATGATACCATGATGTGCTAAGAGAGGAATGAAATGCTTAGTCTTAGTAAATCTTACTGCATTTTATATGTTGTGGTCGTTCATTAGGGACTTCCTGTCATTTTCCTCTCATCTTCTCTGCTTTGTGAGACAGGGTCAGACCTACCTGTCAGGAGAGTGACTCAACTCTTGCCTCCCTTGGAACAAACGTGTGCTAAGTTCAGTGTCTTTCAGCTGCCAAAGACAAATCTTTGCTTCAACAACAACAACAAAGAATAAAATCTCAGACGTTAGAGAAGAGTCGTGGTTCTTTTAATTGCCTTTTTTTACTAAATACATGAATATACTTCATTTTGACTATGTAGAATTTTTCCCATGCCATTATAAAGACTTACTATGAAAACTCCACTGTAGTCTTGCATGCGTACAATAGATTCTACCCTCTAATAGGTGATATACTTTCCCTCAAATGATTTTGCTCTGAAATACTAATTGCTAATCAGTGTACTCATGATTCCTTTTGACATAATGTACACTGAGGACCTTTGTTTAAGGAGAGAAATGAAAGTTTTCTAGCGTTAGTAATTGAGATTCAGAATGCTTTTTTTAGCTCCATCTTCCTTGCATTAGGCAGAACCATTTTTCTTTCATGTGTTCTCAGGGAATTATTTCTAAAATATTTTTTTAGTTGTCTCTCTGTAAGACAAAGCCTAGTTTGAAAACACGGTGGTGATAGATACGTAATAAACATTTAGGAAGAGGTTCTACAAATTTTACTATTAGTTGGGGAACTCCTGGTAAGTTGAAACAAATCTCTGCATACTGTGCAGCTGTGAAGTGGGGGGGCTAAGTTTCAGAGACAACTTATTTCTAAAAGCATTGTGTATGGCAGTTTGCAGTAATTGCTGCCTTAAATCCATGTCTTGTTTTGCGGTGTGGTCAGAAATGTTGCTTTAGAATGTGTTTTGGTTGCTATGAGGAGTCCTGTGTTTTTACTCTTCCTCACACTTGCTATTTAAGCAAGTATTTTTTTTGCCACCATGATGGCAAAAGGAGCCATTTATTAAAAAAATATTCCATTAATATTGTCTAAACCAGGCCCAGCAGAAGGGAGAGGAGCCACATTTCCTCTCCCAGGATCACCTGTGAGCTTCACAATCATGTACTGTCTTACACTATTTGCACATCAGTTGTCTTTGGTGGTAAAACTTCACCAGGAGAAGGAGGGAGTGCCTTACTTCTGCTCTTGGAGAGGTCATTATCCTATAGAGGCTTTTTTTAGACTGTTGTACAGCTAAGGAGGCTATTTGAACCCAGAATCAACTCATTTCTGCAAGCCTTGGAATTGTTTACAGAGAACGTGGCAACCATCTGTAATTCAAGCAGCAGCTGAAGAACCTACCTTCTGGACTGGTATTTACAGCCACAAAGGGAAAGCAGTAGGATCTCAGGTGTATCTTTCTCAGCTATGTTTTGCTGTCTAGCTAATTTCGTCTTCCCTTCGAAAATAAGCATCTTTGTCCATGTGCTGTGCATATCTTATGGTTGCAAGCAATTTTTTAGTATCTATGTGTCTGGAAGTTACCAATACATTTTCCTGTGGCTTGATCTGCTAACTGCAGTTCCTTTACAAAAGCATTTAAGATGCTCTTCTCATTAATTCAGTTCTGTTGATCTTAATAAAAGTTCAGGGTTTGTTGGTTGGTTTGGGGTTTTTTTTGTTTGCTTTTTTTTTGCATTTTTCATCATGGGTTATCATGATGCTCTAGCCTATGGTTCTTCCACTGATCTCCCTTCATGCAGGTCCTTCCCATGGAAGGAAGGAATGTCCTGTTATTTGCTGTTATTCAGAATGGCATGGATTTTTTATTTTTTCCTAAACCTGTCATGATTGTACTCATTTCCTTAGCTTATTCTTAGGACTAGAGTGGAAATTTGAATTTTAAATCCATTCTTTCAGCTGAGTTAGTCCAGGCTGTCACTTCAACAATCCTCTGCAAGTACCGAAGGAAATGAAGTGAATACAGCCCTGCAGATCTGACTGCAAACACAAAAGTAAGCTGCAGGATAATTCTGCCAACTAAGGACAAATAGGGTGTTTTTGTTAACAGCTGCTGCTACTTCATTTGAGAAAGAGATCACCAACTGTGTACTAGGAATTCATGAACTACTTCCTTTTATGAAAAGAGCTATTAGGTAGAAAAACTGAAAAAATAATTCAGTAGGGTAATATATGATTTAATTTATACAGCATACATGAAATGGTAGGCATTTGTTTTGAGTGACTGCTTAAGCCCTAGAGTGTAAGGATTTAACATATAATTATTACCACATACATTTCCTACTATATTTAGCATTTGTAGAAGATTAAAGTAACTGAATATAGGGAATGGCCAAAATGTGCTTCACTTGCACTAATTATGATGAGTGTTGAAAGAGGCTCTGGGGTGACAGTTTTTAGAAGTGCAAAATGTTGCTGGTCTTGACCCAAGTGAAGGACCCACCAAAACGGCATTTTAAACTGCAGAAGATTATTTCGTAAAACAAGTGTAGGTACATAAAAGATTGAGCTGCAGCAATGCACAAATACATATTTCTGGAACACTACCATCTTAATTTATGTTGGAAAACTCTCTGCATAGCACTTGAATTTTAATACAGATAAAGCTGCCAACATATAAGTCCTGGATTGCTATTTATATATAGTGTAAGTAGATCTGTGCAGTAACTAACCTTCAAGCAATATATATTTAGACATTTCTATATCAAATGTAAATCAGAGGGAAGGCAAAGAGATACATTCTTTTTGTCTTTTAGCTTCTTGAGAGTTTGAAGGTAGCTTAGACTAATTTTTGGTTATTAAAACTTTTAAAAACCACTCAAAATACAATTCTCAGAAGACATTTTTTAACCTCAATATATGCTTATGTTCAATTAAAGTGACATCAGAAATCACTAGAAACACTGCTAAGCTCAATTATGCGGATCATAGATTTTCTCAAAGGTTTTCTGATTCCAAGCTGGGAAGACTTTAAAGTTTGCATATAGGATGTTGTTTAGTAAAGACACAAGAAAGCATGTGTTTTAGCATGTGACAGGTGCCTTTTCTGATACTGATTTCTTGATAATTTTTTATATTCGCAGTAAAAAATTTTCAGTGAAGTTAAATTCTCCCAAGCAACGAAGCACTTCACAAAAAAGTCACCACTTTGAGATTTAATTGTATTTGATAAATCTTGTCCTCTCTTATCTCAGAGTGCATTTCTTGACACCTTCTGCACAGGAGCTACATGTTGATGGCACTGTGCTATGCATATTGGCAGCAACATCCACAGAATCCACAAATAATAATAGTAACTAAAACCTAATCACAAAATCACGTGATCCAGTTTTTTGCCAGAATTAGCATCTTTCTTGCACTGTATTTCCTGCTAATCACACGGTGGAATATCATGTTGGCTTATCCTGTATGTTAATTAATTGGTTTGGCTTACTTACGAATTTTAACAAAATTCCTGAAAGCTGTTTTTTAATCTCTTGTAGTCACTACCCTCATACTGTGCTGAGGTTATCCAGGGGTAATTCAAAGTGGATTATTACAGTAGCAGAACTTCATTATTTTGATATACACAGTCAAAACTATGAGTTTTATAGAAATCAAATGTGTAATTGGAAGAATTGTATCTCTGGAAAATCCATCATCTAGCTTTCTTACTTTCTCAAGAATATTTTCAGAAGTCTTTTCCATATATTGTTGATTTTGAAAATGAATTATTATCCTTAATTTCCATGCAGAAGTTAGAAGATTAAAGCAATCATTTGTAATCAGAATTATAAAAAAATAAGTAGTTTGGACTAAAAGATAGGACTTCAACACCAAGTTGTGCTTTAGATTTGTGCTTTAAAGAGTAGAGTTACTGCATAGGTCTAAAGAAAGGCATGACACTGAAATACTGTTTTATTTCTACTTAGAATGGCTAATGAGTGTTTTGCAGTTGACTTCAGAAAACAGTGTGCTTTGTAGCCCATCTTGTGACATAATACAGACATCAAAACAGTCATTATAAGTAACAATGCTTTGTGTCCTGTGAATTACACAATTTGTCTTATTTATCTTCCCCCCTATAAGATGATTGTGAAGCATTTGTCATCTAACTGGAACCAAGATCAGTATGTATATTTGTCATTATATGACAGGAGGCAGTAAAAGCTATGGGGAAACAGGATGTATATGTAAAAAATAAGATGTTCTGCTGCAAAGCACTGTTGTAACATTGTACTGGGTAAGGGACGCTGAGAGGGATGCAGACCTAAGAGGAAGCCTAGCCAGTGTGTTAATTTTGTGTAATTGGTGTGAAGATCCTAATTTTTTGTCTAGTAAAGCTATAGATTCCTCCTCACTTCTGACAAATTAGACAGTCTAAAACGAAATTTACTTTTTCCTAATACATCTGAGTACTGAAATGCTGTTGCAATTTGTTGCTCAAGAATCTGAGCACTATATTGTGCAGCAAAACAACTCCATTTGTACTAAAACTTACCTTGTTCAGGTATCTGTCAGTTGAGTTCTTCCCTTCCTTCTCATAACTTTCCTGTGCATGATCCCTCTTCATAAAGTTATTACACTTTTTGCTTTTGAGTTTTATGTCTTACTAATGTTTTTGTGGATGTTTACAAATTCCTTATCATAGAAGTTTCAAAATTATGCAAATGACTGAAGTATTTTTTTAAATAATTCCTTCAAAATAATTATCCTGACTAATAGCACGTATGTTTTCCTTGTGGATTTAAACACTTAATGCTGCATCAGAAATGAAAAACTGAACACACAGCATCTATTTCTTCATGATTAGGTTAATGAGACAGTGAAGATAAGTTGTTCTGCAAGGAACTTTTCACACATTGTATTTAGTATGTGACACCAAATATGATTTCCAAATATTTTTCAGATAACGCATGCATGAAGGGATACAAGGTGATTCTATTGCACCTCCTAGTACATTGAGGAGAGTGTAAGAAAATAATTGAGAAATAGTTTGAGAAACTATTTTGCGTAGGGGCTGCATCAAAGGCTTTATGAGAATTTGAGGATTCTAATTATTATGTTACAGTGAGTTCAGTAATATAGGAATACTTACTTTAATGGACTTTAAAAAAAAAATTATGTAATGACTTTCACATACCACAATTATTCCTGCACCAAGTTTCAGGATAAAGGACCCCAAAGTGCTCCACAGTGTGCATTGGCTAATTTTCCCGGGGGTAAGAAAGACTACAGCTAGTAAAGAGGCTTTTAAAGCAAGTGGTGTACTTTGAAAAACAAGAGATGAGAAAAGAAAATACAGCTTATAAATAAATTTTGAACATAACAGTTCTTTGGGTAAGCTTTGTGGTAAAGATTTTTAGTGTATTATGGTTGATTTTTATTTTCTAATGAAAAAACGAGTGTCAGGGTTTATACAGCTCGGAACTGTGAAGAATTTAATTTATCCTTAGGAGTTTACAGTTCTGGTCTATCAACATATCAAGACTGGTGATTATTGCACTGAAGCTCTTCCATTCTCAACTGAAGCTGCAAATGATAGAGGAGCCTTTACATTTCTTTATTTAAGTCAAACTAGAAGCAGGAAAATGCTGTGATTTGAGCCAGCAGGGAACATATTGCGGATTTAAATACAAATGTAGGAGAAGAGTAAATTTGATGAGTGACTAATATGAGAAGGTTTTTCCTGGTGTTTATATTGAACAAGTATTTCCAAGTGCTGCTTAAAAAAGACTGATTTAAACAGTAGAGGTGGATAGGTGTCTGTAAGCTTAAGTCTGAATCTTTGTAGTTTATTTAAGCTACCACTGTTGCTTGAAGGGGCTAATTACAACACAGCTTAATGGTCAAAACCATAGATTGCATGTTTAATGTTCTGAAATGTCAGATGTTTATTCATTTAAGATTATTATGTCTTTTAATTTATCTTGAAAAATCAATGAAAACCTGTGCTAGCCATTGTGGTGGATTTAAAGATGTAAAATCCAGTCATCACTTAAAATCTAATAAAGCTTTTTCAGTCAAGGCCTTGTTCTTTGAAATGAAATCCTGTTTCTTTGCATTAGAGGCCTTGTAATCCTCACCAGAAGGAGGTAATTGTCCAGATTGAAAGACAGGAGGAAGATCTTGGGCCAGTGAGGACCACGGGTAGAGGTCCTGAGTTCCAGTCAAACCTTGGAGTCTGCTACTTCCAGTGAAATGTCTTCAGGGAGCCTTCTAGTAGGAAACCCAGCCTTCATGTGGACCCCACTCCTTATTTGAATTAGGGTTTGATCCCTGCATTTTGCAGCTCCCATACCTGCTGTCAACATCTTCAGACCATTCTCTTAATGCTTCAACACCAGGGTTGTTTGGCAATGTCAACCAGAGCCCTTGAGCTGCTGTTGGGTTGCAGTGGGGGGTGCCCAGCCCCAGGTGGGAGGCTGTAGATTTTATGCCTGGGGCAAAGGCACACACCAGATGTAGTGATCTTTGATTCCTGTCTGATTAAATGGGTGAGTTTACCTAGTTTGGATCTTTCTTTATTGTGGACAAGAGAGTGTTACGACTTAATTTCTGCTGAGTGAGACCTTATTTACATGAGTGCAGTTCAAAGCTGTCTCTGTGACTCCTCTTTTGGATCTCGAGTATTATATGGTTCCAACCTAATTATGTTAATCAGTCCTGTTCTTCTCTGTATCCCTTAAATAAATATTACTTGAGCTATTAAAGGAAAGCAGTCATCTTAGGGCAGGATGTGGCTGTATTATGTTAATATTGTTTGCTACTTCACATTATTACTTGAAGTACAGAGATAAAAACCATAAAAAAATACAAGTATAAATAGGCTGGGGACAGTGGGAGAAGATTCAACATTAAAAGAAGCAATGAAAGTATCACAAAATTAGGTTGGCTAAGCTGGGGAAGGAAGGGGAAGATTAATAATTATAAAGAAAAAAGTTACAATAAAATTACAGTTATTCATAGATTGTGTGTTTAATTCTACCTAATCCTTTTTAAGAAAAAAAAAAAAATGTGGTGCTTCTGCATAGAAAAACACACTAAATGTAAATATTTATTTTTAAATATCTTAAGGGAGTTGGGAGAGTTTGTTTGCCCAGTATGCCTTCTGCTTAGTCCTTGCAGGATGGATTTAAATATTATGGATGTGAGTACGTGGGCATAGTTAGTGCAGTGTAGTTAATTGAGAGGAAGATCTCCAGGAACTCCTGTGTTCCAGCCCAGTGAGTTACTGAGAAGCCTGGGGCAATTTGTTCAGTTTCTGTGCTGTGTTCCTGGGGCTCTGCTGCCTGTGGCATCTTGGGAATAAAAAGATGGGTCTGGCTGAATGTGCTTCTGTGGAATTTCAGTGCTTAAAATACCACATAGGTATGTGGTATTAGTGCCTAGCTATGCAGCTAAAGAAATAACAAGGAATGTGGTCATAAATTTGCTGCTGGATTATTTTAGTGAAGGGAATATGGTCTCTGTTTCCCAGGACAAAAGAACCTTCTTTCACTGCAAGGTAGATTCAGCTGTGCCTTTTGTTTGTACATCAATGGTAACTTTCAAAATTAGCCGAGAGCAGCTCCTTGCTAAATCATTGCAATTCATTCTTCCTTTGCACGAGAAGGTGGTTTGATGAATCCTCCCTGTGATGAGTTTCCATACCAGGTTAGCCAATGTTGAAGCTAAGTTGCCAAGTGGCACCAGTTGGGCAGAGTAGTAGCTGTGTCCCACGTGAGTCCGTGGGGGTGTGGAGCTGCTGCTGTGCTCCGTGCAGGATCGGTGTCTTGCACACTGCTGGTGGCACTGGGGGAAGAAGAGCTTCATGTGTGCAGCGCTACAAGACCAGGGAAGCAGTTGGCCACCAAGAATGAGGCTGCTGTGTGCTCATCTTGCTGTGTGCTCATCTTGCTGTGTCACACTGATGCTTCTGGTTGAGACACAGTGCTTGATAATGTGGAGATTTAGCATGGGGAGAGAAGAAGAGGTTGCTCAAGAATTTAAACTTCTAAGTGGCTTAGCAATAGTCTTTGTACTTAACAGCAAATAAAAATTCCCAAACAACAAGTAGGTAATAAATTTTACTTTTTCTTCCCCTTTGCTTTTTTTCTTTAAACTTCAAATAAGCTTAATTTTGAGGTGATACTTGGCATACAAAGGACTCTCTGTCTCTTTGTTAGTGTAGTTATATGGCGATATGTACAGTCTTTTATATTTATATAAATTTATATAATGTAAGACATAGTATAAATATTATTTATATACATATTTATATTTATAGCACTTACAACCTTGGACAGCATTGAATATAGGCAATTTCTAACACATTGGGAAGATGTTCATCAGAGGTCTCTTTGGATTTTGATACTGTTCTTCCAGAAAAATTTTAAGTACTTGGAAAGTACTTCTAAATGAACCAGTGATGTTTTTTGCAATGCTGTTCAAAAGAAACACTCTTGGTTTTTTAAAATTAGTTTCTAGGCAAGGTACTGGAAACTTTGACTTGCTTGTGTGGTCTGTGAATAGGTGTTGAATAGAGCAAGCTTTTCCATTAGGTGAATGATTCAAATATATTTTTTATTCAAACATAACTTCTGAATCTGAAGATAAAATGTAATTCAAGCATTTTGCATCAGACTGTTCTTACATTGACTGTAGCAGCAACTGCTTTTGTAGCCTTCCCCAGTGTTGTTTTTCTCCCTTGCACAGATTTGATACAGCTCTAAAATACTGGGGTTTAATGTTCTTGCTATAGAAGGCTATAATGATCTGGGTAGCAATTTTTTCATAATATCAAGACTCAGTAGGATTTTTTTTTACAAATGATTTTACATAGTTCCTGCTTTTTAGTCTGTTTTAAAAAGGGTTTTGTTGGGTGTGTTACTTATCTGATCTGTAGAGCAGAAAAAGGGAGCCTTGCTACTTACAGATGAGCTGCTGTGCTTTCAGAAGCTGCAGATGATGCAGGCAAAAGAAAGCAGCCTCATTTGTCATCAAAATGGTCCAGTTACTTTTGATAAGAAAAACACAAGTTTCTTTGATAAGAAGAAGTTAGAGCCCTCAGAATAAAACTAAAATAATACAAGGTCTGAACATGTATCTGTTCACAGGCTGTTCTGTTCTTCAAGCTTTCAATCCACAACTGGCCGTTTTAGAAAAGCTGGGCTAAAAAGCTAAAGGACTGGATGTTGTAATAGTCATTAGATGCCTAGTAATAAAACTGATTTTTGTTGGGCTTTTCCTACCGCCTCCTCCCTGTTACTTAGACTGAGTTGTGTAGAGTTTTGAGAAAACAAATGTTAACTCTTAAGTCAAGCAAAGTCTTGATGCTCTTCATAGGTCACAGCAGTAACGGAGAAAAACCTTTTATAGGGGTATTTCAGCTAACAGTAATATGATCTAATAAAACTAAAAATTCACTTAGGTTTCAGTTCAGTAGTAGAGCACAGGATACTTTTACTAAAGAAAAAATAAACTTTCTGCTGAGTCCTTGTCTTTTGAAGCTATTCAACTACTTTAATTTAGAAGTTTTATAGTTTAAATAATCTAGGTCTGTACTTAAAATATTGTGAGCTTTATTGTGTTTAAAAAATAAATTCTAAGGGTTCCTTTGTGTCATTGTCTTTGCTCTCTAAAGTTCAGAATTCTGCTTTACTCATTACTACATATTGCTACTGTAAATGCTTGTAAGAATCTGCACAGAAAGGATTTTGTGCCTAGATTAACCAAGAGTAATACGAATTTTGTCTTTGTTTTCAGTCCAGAGGAGCTTCCTGTCCATGATGTAGCGATAGAAAAGGTAAGTCCAGTGTCTTCCAGGTTTTTTTTTTAAATAGGAAGTAAACATTTACAGATGTATGACTTTAAAAATATAAATCATTGTGAAATGAGGAGATGAAGCATTCTAGTGATTTGCATTCCCAAAGAAACATATTCTAGGTCTATAAGGACTTTGGTCCTTGAGGCCATGCTAACTTGTCCACAGATCCCTTGGGGCCTACGGGATCTTTTCATGTACTACTTGCAATGAGACATGAGATTTCCTCAGCCATTATATGACCTGTTAAAGGAAACAGCTACTTAAGAGATCACACCCAGCTCTGCCCTGAAAGAGCAAGAGCTATTGTCTCTGTGTCATGAGCTGTCATCAGCTGTAGAGGGTGGATGGATTGTCCAAGTGAGGTGGTGGCTTTGATGCCCTGAGGAGATTCAGTTCCCTGGGAATTGAATTTCTACTTTTCTAGGCCTAGTTACTATTGGTATTTCCTTTTGGTCAGCCAGACCCATTGTTATCTCCAAGACCAGATCAGATTCTTCTTTGTCCATATTGATCTTCTGTATCATCAGAAAACTCAAGATAAAATATTTAAGGCTGCAAGTTTAAAGTTAGTACTCTTGGTTGCCCAAATCAATAGAGTACATAGGATAAGGGATGGAATAACTTATTCTAAGGCAGCTCAGCTCCCCAAGTGTTAAGAGCAGTAGCTGCTGAAAATTAGTTATTTCAAGCTTCAGTATAGGGCAGTAGCTGCTGAAAATTAGTTATTTCAAGCTTCAGGATAGGGCTAGTAAGAATAATTCTCATTAAAAAGGGAACTTCTGAGTCTGGTTCATGTGCATTTCTGTGTATACAGTCTGAAATCGTTGTTCTTTCCTGCCATGTTTCATTATATTCAATTACTTAGTAAGTGTATATATGATTTCATTTCCATCAAAAGGACACAGCAGGATTGTGAGTCTATGAGCATAAATATTAGGCAACTTGGAATTAATTGTGGTGTGTGTGTTTTGAAGCCCTGATTCACTGTGGCTTTGTAGTTAGCCTTAAATGATTGGGGGAAAATAATCTCAGTTCTTTGTCCCATATTGGATTCAAGCTGTCTGAGACAAAATGTCAGTACAGAAAACATATTTATTGAATCAATGTTAAATTGCAAATCTAGTGCGAATCTTTTATAATCCTGCAGCAATGCTCCTGTATTAGACTCCTGTTTAAACTCCTGGTGATATCCTGACCTCTGCTGGTTTGAGGTTTTTCTGTCTTCAATCAATGGCATTTGAATCTTTGCAATTTGAAAGATATTTTCATAGGATAATTAATATATCATGTTAATTGTAGCCTAAGACTACCATCTTCCTGTGCAGTATCTTTTAAAGTCACTTAATTGGAACTATTTATGCTTTCTTTTTGCCTTACTTTTACATTTAAAAAAATATTTTTATCTTTTAATGTAATTTACAACTTATGTAAAGTTGTGTATCCTTGTGAAATTTGAATCTCTATTCTCCATATACACTCTAGTGTAAAGGTTAGGTTGGGGGTTCTGTGTATGCGTGTGCATTTATGTTCATAATACTTTTAATTATGCATTATTAGTGTGAATGCTTCATTGTTGCTTCCTTAATGCTTCATTATGTTGCTGGGTATTTGGTGACTTAAACACATTGAATCATTGTCCTATATTATTAATTACTTCAGATGAATCATCCAGCACATCTGAGATTAAAATAGGGGAGGAAAAACCATCTAGAGGAGAAAAGTAGCCGGAGAACTGACCTCAGGATATGTGGAGTCTGTGTCTTGACTCTGTTTTTGAAGTGCTATGAAGTGTTTTCTAAGTAATATTCTGTTTGATTTGTTTTGTCTTTGGTTTATTAGATTATAAATTCTCCAGGGAACTGTTTAGCAAATTCTGGTTTTGTCTGAGGCTTCTGGTTAACTGCTTGAAGCCTCAGCTCTAGCACGCCTGCTCTCCAGGAAGGTGGAGTGCTGCACAAAAGATGGATGCTTGCCACCTTCATGCTATTTTGCTTTCAGTAGAGTGTTATTTACTGACACGGGAGAAAGAAACTTTCTGTGCTTCAGTTAGGGATTCTGTTATTCCCAGTGGCAAGAATTCTTCAAAGTGTAAAATATACTCAGGAGACAGATAAATGGATTTATTTTTTTGGTGACAACTACATGGAACTTGCCTGAAAGAGCAGCAGCTGCATCCCTCTACTCTGCAATGAGCTGTGTCAGATCTATCCGTGTTTTCAGTGTTGCACCTGTTAGACATGAAAGTGAACATAATTCAGACTAGAAAAAAAAAAATAGCTAAAAGTTTTCAACAACTGAATGCAGAAATAATTGCTGTTTTTACTACAGTGGCATCACTTGAGAACTGGGATAAATTGACACAGAAGACATAAAAGCTTGAACAAGCATACAATTGAAGTGAGCTTCTGGCTCAGAAGACCAAAATCTTGAAAGTAGATCAAACGTACAAACAAAAAGACTCTGGGAGCAGATAGGGTTTTATTTTTCTTACCAATTATCTGAACAGCCTGTTGAGGGCAGAGACCTTTCCTGACTTGATGGTGATGTTATTCTTGCAATCTAAACTATGCCTAGAGAACATCTGCTTTAAGAGATGTTAACAATGGTTATTTCTTAAAGGGGTCAGGAATGTAGATGAGAATCAGAAACGGGGTTGTGAAACCTATGAAATCTGGGAAGCAGTAGTTTTTCTACAGTTCCCTCTAACCAAAGCCATAAGAAAAGTGTTTTAAATAATTAAAATAAATAAATATATAAAGGCAAGTGTTTGAGATGTTACGAAATACAGCATGGAACCTGAACAAGAATGTGGGCAGTTGTTTGTAACATGCATAGTTAGATAAGGTTGAAAAAGTAGAGGCACTTCTTTCCCTGTAACTTTCTTATGTAGGCTTACATCAGCTGGGCTCAAAAAGAAATAAGTTAGAGAAGAAAACCCAAGCAATTCATTTCCAGGACACTTCATGGGCTGAATCATGGCTGGGATGATCAGTAGTCATCAAGTCGTATTGCAAGTGCAAGACTTTGGCCTCCTGGATTAGAAGAATCCTTAGCCCATTTTGTTGCACTGATAGCCAAGAAAGAATGAACAAATTCTGATGAGTAAGAACTAGAAGTAAAATTAGACTTCTGTTGAGACAATAAGTAATAATTTTCTTTAATATTTTCCCCCAACATTTCAGATGGAGTTAATGAAACTATTAATAAGTTTTCAGTATCCTGCAGAGCTTTAAAATTAAACCCTTACATCGTTACCAGATTGCATCACTAGCCATATGAAACAGTAAGGAAGTTCAGCACTCCTTCCTGTCTTTATTAAGCCTTGGATTTGAAGTTGGAGGAAGACAGACTGTCCTCTGCAAAAAAAAACCCCAAAATCTAAATATTTGTTAATGTCATCTTAGAAGAAAAATAGCTAATACCACACACGTTTTTCTGCTTGAGCTTCTGCTGATCCTGAGCTCCAAAGCATTATGAAGGAGTTGAAATAGTGTAGGTTTTCGGTTTGTTTTCTTAATATAGTTATCTATTGAGTATACCAAGAGACAGCTAACCTGCTTTAAGTTTGTAAAACTGGGCTGTAAAAATATGCACTGAAGCTCTTCCTGTCATTGGAACCAGCTAAATGAAGATTTTTGGTTGTGAAGCGCCAAAGTGCCTTGAAATTCCAGGGACTAAAATAGGCAATTCCAGGTGCTTGTGTGTTTCTCAAATTCAAGAAGTTGATTGTGACTGTAGCAATGTTTTCATAGGCAGAAGGATGCTCCTTAAGGCAGTTACATGTTTTGAAAGATGTGTGGAATTTGTATATTTCCTATGTTACATTATATACTACTTAATATAACTGTTTATTTTGAGAAGAAGGGGTTTGTTTTGTTTTGAATTCCCAATTTATCACATGGTTACTGAAATATTCTTGTCAGTAATAAAATTTAAGGGAGTTGATCTTACCTTCAGAAAAAATTATTGATGTTAAGATACAGGGTCATGTAGGTAAAAATGTACCAGGCCAAGGATGAGAATCACCACAGGGCTTTCTAGCATTTAATACCCAGAATTCGAGCTTATTCCCACTTCTCCTACTGCTCTGTTACACTATGTGCTTGTTTTTGTTCATTTACTTTGTGCCTTTTTAGCTATGTGCCTTTTATGTGATCACAGGAAAACAGTAGCTAATTATGTTTAGGGCATGTGTGGGTAAAGGTGATCATTGTTTCAGAGTCAGCTTTTAAGAAGCTTGCAGCATTAATTATTTGCCTGAAAATTTACTGAATACAGAAACAAATTTAAGGTGTTTTTGTACTTGCCAGAAATGTGTAGAGAAGAAACTTTACAAAGATTGTACTTAAACTGCTCTTACAAAATGCAGTTCTTTACATTATTCTAAAAAAAAAAAAAAAAAAAAAAAAAGTTTTTTCTTGTTTTTTTGATTGCCTGGAGTTTTTGGGATAAAAAGTTGATGCTGTGTTAAACTTTTTCTCAATATTTCTAGAAAAGCATAAATAATTTTGAATGTATGCATTTTCAAAAGATTAAAAAATCTGATTTTTTTTTCCTAGCAAAAGCACCTTGAAATTGAAAGAACTACAAAATGGCTTAAGATGCTGAAAAGCTGGGAAAAATACAAGAACAGTGAAAAGGTAAGGTCATGCATGCTTTTTTCATTAGCTATCACTTCTGAATGAATGAATAATGTTAAATTAGATTGTCTATGTTTATGAGATCTAAATAAAAAAACCCCAAAGCCCCCACACTGAAAAACAAATGCATTCTCTTCTTCCAAAATGCAATGATAACCCAACAATCTGATGGTCACATATAAGGGATTTCTGAGGGCACTGTCACATAGGCTCTCTAACATATTGTTGTAATTGTGTGCTTGCACTGTGGGGTTGGCACTAGGATCACACACCAGTCTGTGTTCACCTGTGCAAAACAATCTGTGGAGCAGGTGAAGCATCAGACCTGCTTGTCTTGTCTCGCAGAGAGCTCCAGTGGTGTCGGATTTAGGCTCTGAGAATGCAAAGGAGGGAAAAGAAAAATTGCTAATAACTTGAAAAGAGGGGACACCTTTGGGTGGGTATAGCTGAATTCTTCAGGAATCATAAATCCCTCTCAAGGGTTATGAATTTTAGCTTCGCTTTTTAAATTTTCTTTGTACGCTGGATAATGTAGTATTAAAATTACTCTTGAGATACTGGTGTAGTTGTCTTAAGATCTGTGAGGTTTTTTGTTATTAATCTCTTCTGTGGTTTCCTCTTTTTTTTTTCTTTTTTTTTCTTTTTTTTTTCTTTTTTGCAGGCCAGGTTTACTGAAGGGCCTAGGATAGCTTACAGTCTTGGATCAGTGAAAACCTCCTTGAATAACTCTCCAAGGAAACTGATTAGTCACAAGATGAGGCATATAGTTTGATGTTTAAATTATCACACTTCCCAGCACATATATCTTAGGATATCTCAAGATATCTGGTTGCTTTGATAAAAGGAGGGTTGCACTGATTAAGTTAGAAGGTAAAAAGTAAAGGAAGCCATTCAGTGCCCTATCCCCTTGGGATAAGTCTGTTTTTCCTGTGAATAATATGCAAGACAGCATTCACAGTCTTCAAGAGAAGTGAATTTTTTTGTTATTATGAATGGGATCTACTTTTGAATAGAATACTTTATAACTTGATGGGCTTTTTTTCTATTATAGAACCAGTATGGTAGAACTGAAATATGCTGGCAGCTACTTAGCATGCCCAGAAGTACTATATTTCTTGACTTCACAAAAAAATAAAAGTACATTTATTTTACATGTGAAGCAGCAGGTGAATTTGAAGGAAGTGAATTGGCCCATTAATAATCTTTAAATTGCTTTTGAGTTTTTTTAGTTACAGAATTATTTTTATCGTACTCGGACAACAAATAATGGTCTGGAGGTAATGACAGAAAGTGGGTTATGTTAGGTATGCCATTAAGTGCTAAGTGTTTTTACCTGCTTCAGAAGCTATGTAGAGGTTTTCATGTGAATAGTGTATTTGCTGGAATTGCAGTCTTTGTCATTGTAAGATTCTGGAAGAATTTCAGTGGGTAAAGAACTTGCTGGAGAGGCTGTATTCTCAAGACTGTGTTTTGGGGAGGTTTTCATATCTGTTCTTGCAGCTTCTTGGTGGATAATGCACAGAATATGAAGTTCTCAAATTTCCTCATCTCCTCTAGAGGGCTTAAAACTTGCATTTTCTGCTGTTGGTATTTTCTGATGCTGCTGATCCACCCGTCTTTTGCCCAAGACTAGAGGACAGTTGTGCATCCCAGGTTTCTTCCTGGGTGACTGTCCTGCAACAGTAGCTTATTCCCTTAGTAGCCTTTCATTTTGGTACATTGTTCCGTGCAAACTGGAGGTCTTTGAAGGGAGATACGAAGACCAGAATACTTGTTATCCTGGTGAGCAGGGAACTGAGATACTGCAATTGAAGCAGAAGAAATTTACTTGGCGTGTCCCCTACTCGTTGTATCTGCTTACTACCTTTAGTTTTGAGACTAGTAGCTATTTCTTGCACTTTGATTTTGTTAAAAAAACAAAGCCAGTGGTTGGTTATAACTAAGAAGCTAGCAAAAGAATTTTCTCAATTGTATCCATGAAAAAGTAATAGTTTGTTTGACAAGTTTTTCTTATAAACATACTTTCTGTCCTGCCATTTCCTGTGGAATGAGAAGTTAGAGGTCTCAACATTTGTGGCTTTGTTTCTTTACTGTAGCAACTGGGTGATTTGAAGATCAAGTATGTTCCCAAGTCAAAGGGATGATAAAAAAAATTGTGTAACAGCTACTTCATTTGCAAAGAGAATGTTAAATATGACCTTTCAGGTAACACAGCAGCTGTGTGTTACCCAAGCAGCAGCAGTCTTCCTCTTCAGCCATCAGTGAGGTCAGTCCATTACACTCTCACTTAACTGACTAATCCTCTATTCCCCAACCATGCAGAAGGTACAGAAGATCAGCTGAGCTGGAAGAGTTTCAGTTCATGTAACAAATTATAGGCTGGATTATAAATAGTGGCAGGAATAATTCAATATGTTCATGAAGAGGATGAACTCTGCTTGAGGCTAGGAAAAATTTTCATTGATTGTTGAACTCTGGTGGAGCGTGAGACTCTGAAAACTCCTTGTTCTTTCTTGCATCATGTGTGGTAAGTGAACCAGAACATACAGAATAAAGAATCAGCTTCTTCCTCCTCCTGAGCATGCAGAGGAAAGTTGGACATTATTTGTCACTGCTCTTTATGGAAAGCCTGGTGGTGTTCTCAGGCTTGTACAAAACTCCGAAATAAATGCAGATTTTACCCAGAAGTGTGCTGGAAGAAAGCACCAGCTTTCCATGCTTACCTTCTTGAAGTGTGGAAGCAATACCTGCGAGAACAATTCCTGACCCTTGCATTCTGTCTTCATTTGATTGGATAAAGTGGTCAACACTAGAGGAACAAATTGCTAAAGAAAGTGAACAGTCTATATCTTAACAGTCTCACTTCACCTGACATTCCCATGGTTTCTGTGCAGTCAGGCTGCTCCTGAAATCAGCCTTGTTTAGAAACAGCACTGAAGGGAACATTGTGGGAACAACAACAGTAAAAACACAGGGCTGTAGATTACAATTGTAATGGTGGCTTGGTTTTGGAAAGTGGCATACTTGAGAGATGCCTGTGTTGTCACAAAGAGAGTAAATGAGAGTCAGAGGAGGTGCTGGTCCTTGGAAGGTGATGTGTAGAGAAGGTATGTACAAAGTACAGGACTTCAAACAGCCATTTGAAATGAGCCCTGATGTTATACAGCTGAGAGAGTTTTGGCTTCAGGAAATCTGTTCATACTGTACACATACCATAAATAAATCCATATATTTTATTACATTATCCAAAGCTGTCACATGCTTACTTGTAAAATAAAGTTCTCATTTAATTTACAGAGCTGCCTCTTGGCTGCTTCCTAATTTTTTTTTCCATCATAACCTCACAATGAGAATTAATGAGAGAACATTAACACAGTGATGTGTGTGTGTCTGTGTCTGTCAAAGTTGCTTCAATTTACATCTTTCCCTGATCTTTCTTGTGGAAGAATACTTCAAGAGAGAGATGGAAGCTCTGGGTATTTCACCCTTTTCCCATTACAACTGTGCTTAAACCTAATTTAAAAAAAAAAAAAAGGGGTGGGAGGGTAGGGAATGGAGGGCAGCAGTGTGTGACCATGAGGAAACAGAAAGCAGTGGAAGAGCTGAGACCAGAAATGTATCAGTCTCTACCATATTTGAGTAATGATTTAAAGGTAATGAAGGATGACATAATAAAATGAACCCATGTAGAACTCTATAACCAGGTGTAAAGCTCCTTGATTCCTACATGATTATTTAGGCTTCTTTTCAGTGGAGTTATCATAATTCTTACAGACACCAGTCTCTGAAGTGTGTAATGGCCATTGTGTCTGTGCACAATTGATATTTGTCAAAGCTTTCATCTCCCCATCAGTCATTTCTTATGCAGGAGCTGTCACAGAGCAGCAAAGTTTGTGTTTCAGTGTGGTCTTTCTCTAGGCTTTTATTTCCTATTTGTATTCTACTGCTTAATAATCCCAGGTTCAATCAACCATCACACAGAGTAAATCTTTCCTGGCTTAGTATGATCATAACTTTCAGGAAAGATTAAATAAAACTGTTGTATGGTATATTCCCATTTGAATATTTCCACCAAAGTATTTGTCTTTTCCTGTCTACCTTCTTCTGTCTGTGATTGAAGTTGCCTAAATTGAGAGGGAAAGGAAGAAGAGAAACAATCAGAGTAGCTGGCAATTTCCAGCTGTTCTGGCATTCACACAGAATATAATAATCAAGTCCCCACTTAGTCTGGAGTCTGAACACAGAGCCATAATGAAGAACCCTCTTCGCACGCCTGAGATCTTTTGAATGTGATTGAGCAATTCTTGTATTTGCACTTTATCTTCCTTTTATGCAACCCACAGAAGTTGAAGAACCTCTAAAGGCAGCAGCCTTTGTAAATATACTTTCTTTTAATCATAAATACACTTTTTTTGGTGAGTCTTCAGGTTTTAATTCTTACGCTTCTCATCACTGATTCTTTTTGAGGCGGCAGAGTCCCTCTCCTGCTTGTGCAGCTCTTCCTGACATAACTGAGAAAGTTTTATTTTTGAGAAAACTAGTTGTATATCTTGCAGCATCAAAAATACCAGTTCTCACTCTTCAGACTAGTACTGATAGTGGCCTCACTTCTTATCCTGTGACTGGCTGGATTTATGAGTTTAGGAGATTGGGGAAGGGGAAAGAAGGGAAGTTTGTATGTTCTGCAAGTTTTTTGCATGAAGTCCACATTAAATGTTGAATGTTATAGTATTTGACACAATGGCTAATTTGGAATATTCCAAATTTGAGAGTTTTTTTCTTCTTGCTTTGTAAGTTTTTTAATTAAAATTCTGTATGTTCTCTTGTTTCACAATGGGGAGGTCCAATTTACAGGTCCAGTTTCTTTTGGCATGAGAAACTCCTTTTGTATTTGCAGGTGTTAGGGCTTCATCTAGTGATGTCCTACCTACTTCAAAATCAACATTAATAGTAGTTGCAAGAGTTTATGACAAATGTCCTTGGCTGAATAGTAGCTTAGATGCAATACTGAAATGGAACCTGTATTTTTATATAAGTTGCTTTGTATAATTATATATACTGAGGATGACTTTCTTTTTCTGTGTCCTGTGCTGATGGAAACATCCCAGATTCCATAACACCATTCTTTGAATAATGCATGTTTTCATACAACATATATTTGAATTCTGAGTTTATATACACATATTTTGTGTTATTATATGAAGAAACCCTTAATTTCAACAAATTTGTTGAAGATTGACTCATTTCATCTCCCCAGAAGCGGAAAAAAAATAAACTGCTGAATTTTCTATTTTTTATTTACTTATTAACTTAAAACAGACGAGTAGATTAGAGTTCTGCAAGTATGTAGGCCCAGCCTAGCTTTTAGCAACATGTTTTCAAGCTTATATTAAATATGGAAAGAAAAGACAGCAGAGGGCAGTAGTATGGTACTTATGATAAAGATGTTAAATTAGTTAATAATCAGTTTGCTCATTTTACGTGTTCTTTAACTGTTTGGTGGTGACTAAATGATTATCAGAAATTGTTTTTTCTGTGAAGTGTATGTGGGACATCTGACCACCTTCCCCATTCCCCCCCAGCCCTGTCTCGAGATGCAGTGCAGCCATGTCATTTTTACAGAATAACACAAGATCATGCAGGATGGTGGAGGTTGGAAGGAGCCTCTGGAGGTCATATGGTCATATGGTCCAACCCTTCTTTTCTAGCAGGGCCACCTATAGCCAGCTGCCCAGGACCACGTCCAGACAGCTTCTGAGTATCTCCAAGGATGGAGACTCCACAGCGTCCCTGAGTAACCTATGCCAGTGCTCAGTCACCTTCACAGTAAAAGAAGTGTTCCTGATGTTCACAGGGAAGCTCCTGTGTTTTCAGTTTGTGCCTATGCCATCTGATCCTGTCACTGGCCACCACTGAAAACTCTGCCCTCTTGGCACCCACCCTTTGGGTATTTATACATATGGAGAAGATTGCCCTGAGCCATTCTTCTCAAGGCTGAACAGTCACAGCTCTCTCATCCTTTCCTCATACGACAGGTGCTCCAGTCCCTGAATGATCTTGTTGGCCTTTGTTGGACTCTCTCTGGTATGTCCATGGCTCTCATGTACTGGGGATCCCAGCACAGAACACAGTACCCCAGGTGTGGCCTTGCCACTGATGAGCAAAGGGAAAGGATCACCTCCCTCAGCCTGCTGGCAGTACTTTTGTCTATTGCACCCCAGGATACCATTAGACTTATTTGTTGTAAGGGCACTTTTTTGGCTCATATTCAACTTGGTGTCCACCAGGACTCTCACGTTCCCCAGGCAGTGTTCCAGCTGGGTGACCCCCTCAGCATGTGCTGGTGCCTGGGGTTGCTCCTCCCCAGGTTCAGGACTTTGCACTTCTTGCTCAACTTCATGAGTTTTCTGTCGAGGTCCCTCTGGGTGGCAGCACAACCCTCTGGTGTATCAGCTATGCCTGCCAGTTTTCTATTGTATAGAAAATTATTTGCACTTGTTTCCATGTTATCTTTTGTGTAATGAAGGGTCTGCTCTTGAGTTACACTTCTCTCTTGTATGCAGGACAGACAGTGACAGTCCTTACTCTTGTTTTCTGTTGAGTCTGTAGGCAGGATCTTGTAACAACTTAGAAAGACTGAGAGCTTGTTTCTCCACCTAAATAAAAGAATAGTTGGAATAGCAGAGTCAGCTAGATACAGATCTGAAATGATTTGCAGGAAGCTCAGAATGTTGAGTTTGTTCTGTCAGGTAGTGCAGTAAATTGATCTTGGCTACTGAAAATGTTTGCTGTCCTCTTTTTTTTTTTTTTTGTTCTTTCCCTCCACATAACTAGTGGGATGATAAAACTGCTGTCCTCTCTGCACTTTTAAACATTACTTTTGCCAACTAATTTTCAAACTTTTCTTTTAAAAGCACTTCCACAATTCCCTGTCTTAGTTTTTACTTAGTACTTCAAGGACTCTTCTAGTGTTTGGCTGTTACAGTCTGGGAAGTACAGAAGACTGGAAGACTGTAAATGCCACCAAATCCTCTGAAACTGGTTTTTCTTCTCCTAAAAACAACCCTAAGCAAAGCCCACACTTTGGATGTTTTGAACTTGTTTCAATTCTATTTCAATGAGAAGCTATTATGAAGACTTATTTCTAGCCTGTGATATGCACCTGACCAGTTATTAATTTAGAACAAAATTTGTCTTAAGACTTTCTTTTTCAACTAGTTATCTTCATTAATAACTTTATGGTTGTTGGAGACATTGGAAGATGAGTTGCAAAATGATAAGTACCTGGCAAAGATATTTGTTATCAAGGTACACTGTTGCTGTACTGTGGGTCTGAGGAATGCAGCTACATCTGACTGGGGATGCATAATACTGTTGTGGAGTTTTTTCAAAGTTTCCAGTAAAGATTTTGCAAATTTGGTTGATTCTGCTTTCTAGTAGGCAGGCTAATGTCTTTGCAGGATGACTCCACTGCAACTGGTGTTGCTTGGCTTTCAATAGGCTGAATTACCCTCTCTCTCACAAGCAGTGATCTGTGTGCCTGGGTTGACACGCACTGGAATTCTCTGTGTGAGCTGAAGTCTGGAATTATTTCTGTAGGAGGGAGCTTTGTAGCACTGGATCTTGTTCTTTGTCCTTACAGAAGAAACTGTGCTGACCGAATTGTGCTTGTACTAGAAATGTTGCTATTTAAGCAATCTCTAATATTAAGCCATAACCCTTCAAAGTTACCTGCTCTGGTCGGGGTGCTGGACTAAGTGATCTTCAAATGTCCCTTCCAACCCTTAACATTCTGTGATTCTGTGAAGTTTTGTTTCCATAAGAATGCTGTTGAAATTCTTGTGTCAGAGTTACACATTTTAAAATCCAGACACGAATCCTTGCTGGCATAAAAGACACCTTCAAAGATCTGATGTGTCCCAAACAGCAGGAGGTTTGCAAATACACTGTGAAGAGAGGTTCATTAATCTTCCAAAACTGGAGACATGAAACACGTGAGAAAGAAAAAAGGATCCCGTCCTTGAGGAGGACATTTCTTGTGAAATATTTCTTAGGTTACAAACAAAACTTTTATAAATGTTTTAAGGAAGTGATAGCTTTTTCAGTTGACATTCTTAAGTTCTGACTTTCATTGTAGGTTCCCTTTGAAATCCAGTTGTCTCTCTATGCCATCATTAAAGCAATGGTAAAAACAGAATTTCAAAAAGGTTCATTTTCTTTGTTAGAGTTCTGTGGTTTTTGCTTTATCAGACACATATCCAGAAGGAGGAGAACTTTTTTTTTTTTCCTGTATGTTTTTGGAATTACTAGGATTCAGTTGCTCTGAGGCTTTGCTTACCTTGAGTCTCTCCTGGCTGCATAAAGCATCAGATGAGTCCAGTTCTTCATGCTCTGAAATGCTGCAGCATGAAGAGATGCAAATCAGAAGAGAAGAGAGGAAGGCAGTTGTTAGTGCTCCTGATTTTTTTTTTTTTTTTTCCAAATATGCCCACTGAGAACCAAGCCATTGGATGAGAGTGCAAGAACAGTGGCATATCAGAGGCAAGATCAAGAGACAGTTGATGTAGCTACCCTAGTTATGCACATGTGCTG
This sequence comes from Apus apus, assembly GCF_020740795.1. Taxonomy (NCBI): domain Eukaryota; kingdom Metazoa; phylum Chordata; class Aves; order Apodiformes; family Apodidae; genus Apus; species Apus apus. The sequence goes on from NC_067282.1 coordinate 200,039,259, forward strand.
AGTTACCCTCTTCTGACCCATTTTTAATACAAGCTTTATGTGTCAGAACAGAATGTGTCAGGAATGGGGAATTTAGTTTTCTATTTCACAGCTAAGAATTGCACACAGTGCTGGTAAGTTGTTCTGTATTCTTAGAAACTGTAGCTGGAGTATCTTTTATATGTTGTTTTTGTGCAAATGTTTTAATATATATTTAGGAAACTTACCATTAGTTTAGAAATTTGATCTGAAAGCTTTAGAATGGTGATCTCACATGTTTGTTTGGTATGCATCCATACATTTCAGCACACTGTTACAATTTTCCAAGAATACAAAAATCAATTATGCTTTTTTTTGGGGTGATACTGCTGATTACCTTGTACCATTCCCTTTTATAGTTTGTAATTATAGTGGGTTATTTGTGGCTTGTCCTGAAATACTGTGTTGCTAAGAATATGATTTTTTGGGGGTCTAAATTACCAAATTTGGAGTTATCTTGCCAATATTTGTAGAATAAGTGCTGCTCAGCAGGGGTGATACAATTTTTGTAGGCTTTTCTACATGCTAAATTCCTGGCTTGTACACATCACCTGCATAAAGTGATATTTTGTCCTATCTATTTTGTTCCCTATGCTTCTGCTGATTCCATCAACAGATATCCCAGATGGTGTCACTGGACACTTTTCAGTCCCTTAAAAGACACTGCCAAAAGTCCCTTTGGCAGGACAATTGATGTAATTGTCTTTTTCTCTTCAGAATGTTGTATGTCATTGTTCCTTTTGTTTGGAACATTGTAGCTTGTACTTCATTTATATTTTATTTTCTTTTTACAGTTTCATAGGAGAATTTATAAAGGAATCCCACTGCAGTTCAGAGGGCAAGTCTGGTCTTTACTACTTGATGTCCCTAAAATGAAAGAAGAAATGAAAGACTTTTATAATGTGAGTTTTCAAAATTTCCACTTAATATTTATTAAAACATTTCAGATACTAAGATTGCACACTTTATTAAGCTTTTGTTGTCACGCAGCATGAGAAATTGCATCCACCCTGTTTTAGCTAGGGGAAAAAGTGTTTTGAAAAGCACTTTTCTAGCTTATTCTTGGAGTCTGTAATTTATGTAATTAATTAGATCTTCTTTTAATTTAATTTCCCATCCTCAAATCCTTGCAAAAGCCTTTCTAAAAGCAAAGCAAAACAAAATAAAACAACCCCTGTCCCAGTAAGAAGACAGAAACCTCTGAAACTACAGCTTTTTGAGAAATGTCTATTAGGAAGCTCCTTGTTAGCTCAGTATCAGTAAGAGAGTTCTAGTATTCTGGAGAGGATGGAGGTTGGTGCCTTTATCTTTTAAAAGCCAGAAGAAGCTGTCTGTCTTTCTGCTATCTGATCTCCAAGTAAAGCTTAGATATCCCTTACAAAGCCCTGTCTGGTTACTTGATTGTATTCTCAGAGGTGCACCTGATGACAGGAAGTTAACCCCATGGAATTCTGCAGGCATAGATCGACCACTTGAGCATATCTTTGACTTAAAATATAAAGAAAATAGCTATGTCTTAATTCCTCAGTCTCTGTCTTCACCCTCAGTAACAGTTAAAGCAACCTCTGAATTATTGTGGCTACATTCCTCTAAATTTTTTCCCCTCCTAACTCAGTTTTGTGTGGGTGTGAATGTAGCTGATGGCCATCAGAGCTGGACTTGAAACCAAGAGTGGAGACTAGGGTTCATGTGCATGCCTGTTAAGTTAAGCAGAATGGGAATTGAATCCTTTAAACTTCTGTCTTTCCTTTTCTGCCTCTCTTTCTGCTAAGTGATTATAGGAGCGTTTAGCTAAAGAACAGCAATTTAGTATTGTAGAGTGTTTGAAATTTTCCCCACAGGAATTTCAGTGTTCACTGCCTTCTGAAGAAATCATGTTCAGAGTTTCAAGGAAATGAAGTGCTGTTTTGATGTTGGCATTTTCTAATAGTGCTTTTTTGGAGCTGAGGCTTTGGGTCTGAGTAGACAAGGAATATTGTATGGTCATGAAAGAAGATCAGTGGTGACACTGATGTTATCTAAATTTTAGTCTTTGTGATCTTCACCTTAAATTATGTATTTCTCTTTAGTCTGACATACTGCTGTTTCTCACGATTATATTTTGTTTAACTTTTCAAGACTAGTGGCAGTTCCAAAAAGGATAAAACAGTTCATACTGGATAATGTAGTTGTGGGAAAGAATACTGAGTAAAACAAGGATTTAAAAATAGGTGAATTAATCTTCAGACATGATAAATGCCATCTAGTGCTCAGTGGAAAACAAAAAAGTGTTTATAGTTTAGAGATAGAAGTAGAAAGAACTTCTATCATTATCCTAGTTTGTTTATTTGCAGTAAGCTCATTTTAGTGCTCTCCATTTTTCCCATTTCCTGAAGTGATATTAACACTTTTTATTACAAGTATCACTTACAAATTGCACACCTTAAAATGAGAAGGAAAATACACACTTTTGCTGTAGGTCAGACAGCTTCTTTCAGCTCTCTGGGCAGGGCAATGACCAGTTCTTAAGCTTCTGTCCTTTCCCTTCAAACTCTAGATGCCATTTCTTTTCACTCACACTGGAGGCTCCCATGATGGCAAGGACTCAAGGTGCTGCTTTTCACACTTTTCAACAAATCACAGGCTCGGGGTCCTCCTGCCACCTTAAAAATAAAATTTTTTCCCTTCTTTTCTTGCTGTCTAGGGGACATTGTTCTGGAATTTAGTAGTTCAAATTAAGTTGAAAGTTGCATGAAACTGATTGTGGTTAATGTTGCTGGTTAATGGCTGCTAATACTTGGTTCAATGACTTAGAGGTAATTCCTGATATGTCTGAAGCTGCTGGTTGTATTCAACAGACTGAATGGATGTTGTTGTTCCCTGTTTCATCCCTTTGTTTTTCTTATTTTTGTCTTTCAACCTTTTTGTTTCCTTGCAACCAGAATCTGTGGAGTTCTGCCTTTCGATATTCTTTAATAATGCCTACTCAGATGTAATGTTTTGAAAATACCACATTGAATACAGTTAGAAATGTCTTGCAAACTCAACTTTTAGGAACAGAAGTGAGAATGAATGAAAGAATCTCAAAAGAAAATTCTTGTAAGAGCGAAAAATGAGGTGGCAATCTAACCTGTGCAGGCTTCCTAAGTATTCAATTGGAAAACTGGATTTAATTATAAAACATTAAAGTAAGTGTGGAAGCAGAGGTGTTCTACAACTAAATTGGAACAGAAAGATAGGAAATTTCTAGAGAAATGTCCATGATCTCTACTTGGATAATAACTGGCAACTATGTAGCTATTACATCCATCTGCTTGGAGAAAAACGCCAGAGAAGTATAAAACCCACACTACATGATTTGCTAGAAGTCTAGTATGTGGAGCACTTATATCTTAGTTTCTTGTTCCTGAGAAGTAAAATTCACTTTGTCTTGCTCCAGTGATGTGCCTACCTGAGAAATAACAGTAAGAAATCTGAAATGCTTAAACATAGCCTCAAATATGGGTGGTGAAGGGTGTGTCATGAAAATGTGTCTTATGGCATTGGTCTTCTTACATCTATACTGTGTAAATGTATCTGCCTCTATAGAATTCATAAATGTACATGGAGATTTTGGAAGCTAAAATTGTCATCTTGTGAGTTGCTGTTCTACATTAAGTGTTTTAAATAGTAAATTGACAAATTCTTCAGCATAGTTGTAAAGGCTGGCAGGTTTTGGCTATTTTAAAGTTCACAATTTTAAACTTAATTTCTGTTTTTTCCTTTTTTCCTAGAAATTGAAGTGTCAAGCACGAGGGTCTTCACCAGATATTAGGCAAATTGATCTTGATGTAAATCGAACATATAGAGATCACATCATGTTTCGTGACAGATATGGTGTTAAGTAAGTAAATTTAAAGGTTTTGTTTGGTTTGTTTTAAAACTGGCTTCCCACCTGCCTCAAGCCTTTTGGACTTGCACAATAATATTGAATGTAATCTCCAAACTTTCCAAGCAGGATTGTCTGTGTGCAGTGATGTAACTGCTGTTACTATTGCAAAACCAGACACAGTCACTTTCAACCAATTAATTTTCCCTTAGTATGAGGGGGTCAGTAGCATTCCAAAGAAAAACACTTCTACACTGTTCTCATGTTGTTTCATATTTAATAAAAACAGAGATTGTAAATACACAAGCATAGAAATTTCAAGCTCATAAGTTAATTAAGATGGATTACCAGTCTTTTTATTTAACTGTCTATTTTCAGAAACAAAATAACCTTTTGCATCTCTTCTTCCCAGAGATTCTAGTCTTCCTTTGGATTTTATATTCCTCTTCTCCCAGTATCTAATTCTGAACCAAATAAAGTATATATATGTCATACTTTTCTATATATTTTACATAGTCTATTCTATATTTACTATATTTTTGTTATATGTTATAAATATCTATTGTATTTTATATGTGAGCATTGATTATTTATGTATCTAGGCCATAATGCTTTTGGATTTCTTCTAAATGTTAAGGTTTCTTTAATTGTCATTGGATGAGGAATATTGGGCAGCTGTCATCTTTAAAAATACTTAATTGTGAAAAAAGTGGCAACACAAACATCAGCATTTTTGCTACTTCACAGCTTGAGCACCCTGCTGAGAAAAAGAGGGTATTTTCCCATCTGTGACTGCATTAGTTTTTAATCTCCTTTTCTTTCTAAGGCAAATTCTGCAGTAGTCTGCTGTTTTCAAAAAGCAATACTTAGACCTGAGGACTTTCATGTGGTAATAAACCAAACATCATCTTATTTTAGGTATTTTGTGGACAAGTTCTAAATACGGGGAAGTTCTCTGGGGGCTGCAACACAGGGTGGAGTACAATGCAGAAATTCCCAAGCTGAGAGCTATTCTGTGCAGTTTAGCTCTGTTTGTGCAGTGCTATCTATACTTGAGCCTACATGCCTGGCCTCTCAGGAGTGCTGACAGGGCCGTGCAGAAATGCCTGTGTTGCCTGTGGGCCTCAGCAAGTTTTTATGCACACATTTTAGGTGTTAGCAGAAGCTCGCTACCCCCTCAGTCTGGGGTTAACACCAGCACAGCCAGCTCCAGTCCCTGAAACTTATGTTGTAAGCATGCCCTCAGAGTCCACAGGAAAGCCTTCGGCTGCATAAAGCAATTTCACACTTGGAATAGATCTTGGAATTACTGCACATATATTATGCATTTCCAGTGACGCCTCGATAAAAAATTCTGAAATCATTTCACATAGCGATGAAGTAAAGTCCCCCCAGGTAAACCAGTAGCTTGTTTGACTTTTAAGTAGACTGTATGTCTTTGAAGGTTCATTCTTTTACAAGTCTTTATTGGGATAATCAAGTGCAAATAGTACTAAAATTAACATTATTTTATGTATTTTACTGTGAAAAAGATTGAGCTCTTATGCTCAGTGTCATATGGTGGGCTGAAGATACAGATTGTTCCTGTGTACATTTGGAACCTTTTAGTTTGTCCTTGTAAAATAAGGCTCCAGCTTGAGATCTAGTACTTCAGGTTACGCTTGACATGGGTTACTGAAGAATGGCTAAGCTTCAGTTCTGCAAAAAGGCAAACAAAAATGCCACAATCTAGATCTTTTGACAAAATTCTCCAAGTATGCATCCTCTTCCCAATAGAGTAGCTTTTTACTTATACCTTCTTTTCTTGACCTGCTGGTATCTATTTCTAGACTTTTGATTAGTGACAGGCAGAGGGAATTTCACAGGACAGCAAAAGGACAGCATGCAAAACTCAGCAGTTAAATTTTGGCAGTTTCAGTTGCAGATGAAACTAGGCAATCAGATTTCCAAACTCACTCCTCAACAAATCACAAAAAGTAGGTGTTACTCTAAACATGAATTATGAGAGCTCTCCACCATTATTTTGATATCCCAATTGGAAAGGAACAGTTTTGTTTTGGATTGGGTTTTGTGTTTTTTTCAGTTGTTTGTGGTTGTTTGTTTTTTTTCGTCTCATTACCTTCACAGAGTAGACTATTTTTACAGAAAACAAAGGATCTATGCAAAGCTTTTTGTAATTCTAACTGAAGTACATGTTGATCAATACACTCTGGAGAACCTAGCATATGATGGCGAGTCAGAGTTGATGTTTTTCTTCAGTTTGACAGTAGCAGTCACTAAAGCAGCCTTTAGTTTGGGTGTCAAGATTAAGTCACCTTTGTGGCTGTTTTGTGTATTTGAACTCCTCTGCATCTCTGTTAGAAATCAGTAAAAGCTGTTAGCATTCTGCAAGCACAGAAATCAGATCTGGGGTGCTTAAAGTTTGCAATAAATCAGGGTTTGAAATGTAGCCCCTCCTATGTTTCACTTAACCTGTACGTAAAAATGATGATCTGACACCATTGCCTTCTCAAAGTATTATAGGTATTTTTTGAAACCTTTCCACATGTAAAACATCTGAGAAGTGCTAAATATAACATTGGTTTGAAATCAGAAGCACATCATCATGAAGTGTGGTTTGTCCTGTTCTTTAGTGCTAGGCAAGTTAAATTGGGAAAACAGGTTTCTCAAACATAGTTCACTACTTTTATGTTTTTACAAAACAGTATTACAGTGTTTTCATTTTCTGCTCTTATTTCTCCAGGCAACAGTCTTTATTCCATGTTTTAGCTGCATATTCCATATATAACACGGTAAGTCGTGTACCTTCACACTTGATATGCTTTCTCTGAATGTGCCATAAGATAATAACTTGCAATTCTGTGTCATCTTTCTCACTAAAAAAAAATCTGAAACAAAAACAAACAGCAAAGATTTTGGAGACCTTTGGCAGGACATAAAAATAATTTGTTTGTTGACATGTTTTGAGCTGAAGCTAAAATATAACAAAGCGTCTCGATTATGAGCATCTTATTGCACAGACTGAACTGTGCATACAGTTTGACCAAAACTAATATTGTGTGTAATAAGGATGAATTTGTGCTGTTCTGGGGTTTTATACTACTGGTATTTTCCCCGTGTTATGTTATTCGTCTCCCATTCCTTTAAATGATGGGAAGGAAAAGGCAGTGCAGAAAGATGCATGTTGGAGAAAACAGGCATATTTCATAACCTGGAGGGTCCTAACAAATGGAAAATGGTTTTAAAGTTTCCATCTTTTTTACTTAATCCCTCAGTCTTGGCTGCAGTCCTGGATGAGGATTTGCTAGAGTAGAGTTTCCAGACTATGTCACAAGGGCTAGAAATGTAGGTATTTTGTAATGCCTTTTGGCTGCATACATAAAAATAGAAAAAGAATAAATGCTGTTGTGTCCACATTTAACTGTGTTTTATTCACCATCCCCTCAATCATTGTGCCCATTTTGATAATTTTTGTACACCTTTTGTTTTATGTCCATCAGCAGCTCCCTCGAATTCAATGTAAAAACACAAAGTTAAGAAAAAGTGAAATTCAGCAACTCTTGGATTAAATATCACTTCGCTTCTAGGAAACATAACCATTCTATGCTGTTTCAGTTTCTGTATCCCTACAGTTGTTGGCCTATAAAGAAATAACCTTGCTGGAGTTTGTTGTAACTACTTGTTACATAGTCTTAAGCTTTTCATTGTAAGCAGCCTTTAAACACTGAGAAATAAAATTCTGGAAGGACTTTAATATATCTTGTGTAAAAGATTGAACTAATATCTTCAAATTGCATGAAAATCAGTGTTTACATTCAACTGTTAAGTGTAATGATGGGAATACTGCAGTGAGGTTTTTATTTTGCACTTAATTTGTTGCATTCTTCCTCTCAGTGGGTAGCAGTTCCTATGCTTTGGTTTTATCTTTGCAGCAAAGTTCTGTTAAGAACTTGTAAACCTGAAAAAACTTACTAAACAATTAAGTCATTGTCCTTGCAAATACTTTATCAGTGGGGTTATCTGAGCTGTTAAATGATAGTGACAGTTGCTTCCTGCCATGAAGTCAAAATTAATAGCAGAGGATACACTCAAGATCAGCTTTGGAACAATAAAGTGTTTTTCTTTGGGTTTATTACATCTGCTTGCTATGGGCTGCTAAACTTAACCATTTTTGTAGTTATAGGTCACTCTGTGTTTATCAGATGGTGCCCTGGCTGTAAAGCAAAAAAAAAAGCAAGACTCCCTCCTCCAAAAAATTCCCCTAATGACAACTAAATGCAAAATACTTAGATCTGTAGAATAAGAGTTACTTGAAAATAATAATCCTGGCAAGGATTTTGTACATCAGTACAGGGTTCTAATGAACAATCTGGACTTTCACTTTTCAGTGGGAAGGTTGTGCATCATCCCTTCTATCAATATTTTAAAGTTTTAAATATTAAGTGTCTTTGGTTGTGCTGTAATTAGGGAACTTATGCCATCAGGACAGGCATCCACTTTCTTCCCCCAGCTCAAGTAAAAACTAACAGCTAACGGTTATGAGGCTTTTGTTTTCAGCATTTTAGTATTTTTGCTGTCTGATTTTCAGGAAGTTGGATACTGTCAGGGAATGAGCCAGATCACTGCTTTACTCCTTATGTACATGAATGAAGAAGATGCCTTCTGGGCCTTGGTGAAGCTTCTCTCTGGTCCCAAGCACGCGATGCATGGTATGGAGTTTTGTGTCATTTACTATGAATATATAAAGGCCAAATGCCAAGAGGATCATAGAATCATAGAATATTTTTGTTTGTTTGTTTTGGCTCTTCCACATGATGGTTTCTTGATGATACTCCCTAGTTTTGCTGTACAGAAGACAGTGAACATTCCCTTGGTGGCATTCCCCTTCTGCTGTTTATTTGCAGAATCACAGAATTGCCATGGCTGGAAAAGACCTTTGAGATCAAGTCCAGCCTATGACCTAACACCAAGACATCAGCTAGATCATATACCCTTGGTAGCTCTTCTCTGGACCTACTCCAGCAGCTTTCCATCCTTCCGGAAGTGAGGGGCCCAAAACTGGACACAGTATTCGAGATGTGGCCTCACCAGTGCCACTGCAGGCTGATCAGATGTAGCATTTTAGTCAGCTCTTGACACAGAAGTGGTTGTACGCTTTGATAATTTCTGTGATTTCTTGCCTTTTCTGGGTTTTCCAGTCCTCTTTTAGGATGGCTAGGTCTTGGTTGATCGATCACAGTGTGAACATGTTACGTGTCAGATAGCTTAGGTCCCAGTACAAACTGCTGTGCAACTTCTTGGAGAAAGCCTTTGGTCTTTTTTATTTTACTATCTTTTAACTCATTGGATTAATTGCTTTAGGAGATGGAGTGAAGAGTTGAAGCTACTTCAGTGATAGAACCTATTAGGTACCTTTGGAAAGTCAAATAGCCAATATCCACTGCTCTCAGTGCCTACATGCTCACTGATTTCTTCAAGGAAGCCCAGTAGATTTAAAAGACATGACCTCTTCTTTGTAAAAACAGTGTTGATTCTTCCCTGCTGCATTGTGTCCATCTGCATGTCCACTCACTCTTAACTTTCTGTATTATGGCTTCTGCCAGTTTCCTCTTGGAGCATTGACATGAATATTGGACCAATGTTAAACTGAAAACCAGTTTCAGAAAAGCTGACATTGTGTCTGCCACTTATCAGGCTCCTTGTATTTTAAGCAGGAGGTTTCATAGAATGGATATTCCAGCTGGTTGATTTTTTGAGTTCTTCTAGAGCTGCTTAGGGTTCTGACTTGGGAACCTCCTTAGTATCTTTAATGGAAAAAATTAACTCTTGTTTTAGTCTTGACTTTACCTTCTTCGAGCACTTCTAAAAATCTTCACAGACCATGGTACCTACAAATTCTTTCTCAGGCTTTCTGCTTCTAAGGTGCTTGAAAATAGGTCTATTAGTGGTTTTTTAATGCCTTTGTAAGTTGTTTTTTGGGGAAGGCTTGTTTTTCACATTTTTGTTCTTCCGGTGTTTGATCATCTCTGTTTGGTTTTGTTTTTTTTCAATCTGAACACAGCTTCAGCTTTTTGAGGGATGTTCTTTGAATGGTTTCTTCTCCTGCTGTGTAGCTGTACTAGTTTTCCTTTACATTTCAAGTTTTTTAGCTAGTGTTACATGTTTGCTCTGAGCCTTTTTTTAACTCTACTGATAACTCAATTGGTAGGGGATCCTAGTCCTTCCTTTTCCAGTCTATAACCACTAAAACTATTCAAGATTTTTAATGTCCTTAGTTGCACTTGTGTGAGCTCACAATCTTTACACTATATATTCATATTTGTCTTGGTAGAATATTCCTCTTGTCTTTTTTTTTTATAGTTGTTTCTGCAGCACAGACAGTTCTAGTTGCTGCTTGTGCTGTTTGTCCTTGGGCGTAATCCTGATTTATGTCTTTTAAAAGTTTTAGCTGGTGCAGGTTGTGGTTTTCTGTTTTGTTTTTTTAAAGAATAATTATAAATTTGGTTTTTAGTCTACCCACAGTGAGGAGACTAAAGTAGGAATGATGAATTTGCTGCCATCCACCATTACTAATCTAATAATAGTCACTAAGGGAACGTATTGATGTTTTGCTGTACTCATTTAGGGAGGAATATATGCATATCCATATGTGGGCATCATAATGTTGCTATGAATATCTGTTCAGATCCAGTGGTCTTAGAGAGGGATAATGTTCTCAAAGCTCGGAATGCCTTTTTTAATGTCATTTTACAGTACATACACGTTTTACATGATCATCTTCTTTTCTTAGGGTTTTTTATTCCTGGTTTTCCAAAACTGTTGAGGTTTCAAGAACATCATGACAAAATACTGAAAAAATTTTTGTCCAAGCTTAAGCAGCACTTGGTAAGTATTTATGTCACAATAAAAGCAATACTAATTTACAGCTTGCTACCTTGTTTCAGTTCAGGTTAACCAACCAAGTTAAGAATACCTCAAACCTCAGAAAAAATGCAGAGCTCTCACAGGGCAGAAGTGCTGTTGTTTTCATTGTAGACAAAGTTATGTTGCACCTTGTAAAGTTTCAGTAAAATTGGATCTGAAGATTGAGTGTCTGTCTCACTTTTGATCTCTTAGTGAGGGAAAGTATGTACTCCTTTTACTTGGCCTTGTGCACACTGCTGTATTGCAAGCTAATGTTAAAACCTGTTCTCAAGATTTTATTGTTTGTAGAGCTTTGTGGCTCATCTCTGGGCAAAGGTGACTTCACAACCAACCAGTTTTAATGTCTGTTTAAAAAATAACCTTTAGAAGAGGAGTTAATGGCCCTTTAAAAATTCACACATACTCAATAGTATTTTCACAAAGCTTAATGTTGAGTGTTAGGTCTTCTAATGCTCTTAAATAGGAAATAGTATGTTGTTTTTTTTTTTTCTAATACTGACTGTATTTATTCTAAGAAACAAATTATTTTTGTAATGAGAGAAAAATTCCCTTCCAATAGTCTTAAATAATTTTATTTTACAAACACATTAGTTCTGCCAGAATCCATCTCCAAAGGTAGTGTTAGAAATACTAGTTGCAGTAACATCCTCTGAGAGTGATGGCTGCTGTACAAATGTTATAGTCCTAGGACTATATTATTTTCTGTTTAATGTGTTTATCTCCTTAGAAAAAGAAAATAAGACAGTTTGGGAGCAGACTGGCACCTTGGCAATGGTGAATTGCATCTAATGGTTGCCTGTTGTATTGTAAAATAGAATTTAATGTATTTTAACAACATGCTGTAAGACCTGCTCATAACATGGAATGAGGCAGATCTGGTTAGGGAAAAAAGCCATTCTTCTGTTAAAAAGTCAAGTCAAAATCAGTCATGCAAGGTGATCTTGTCATATTAAATTAAAAAAAAAATAAAAAAAATCAAGACCAGTTCTGTAACTAACATGAGTCTGAAATGAAAGTTGTGGATTCCATGAGAGATGATGATTTTTATTTAGAAACAGTCTTATTCTCACTGTTGACATTATCACATTTCAGGAGCAAAATATAGAATAATCCCAAGTAGACTGGGTGGTTTTAACAGTAAATGGTAAAAGACTCTTATACTTTCTAAAAATCCAAAAATTATACATGATTGAGGTGATACAACCTGAAGCTGGCATGTTATTAAATTTTGTATATTGCTGATATACATCTTATTACTGCATTTAATAATCAAGAGCTTTATTGTCATCTGTCCTCCATCTCCCCTTTTGTCTTGGATCACTTGAAAAGAAAGTTTTAGAAAAGTGAAGAAAGTTACTTTGGTAACTGAAAAAGCTAATTTCAATAAAATGCTTTAATAACTCCTTCTGAGGGGAGTTCCTGGCTGCTTGTTTAGAAGGGATCCAGAAAACACTCTGTATATTTATTATGTATTTTTCTTTTCAGTTTTAAATTGGAACTTTGTTCTAATTTTGTGTGAGTTATTTGAGTGGCATCAAATTTAATAGCAACCAGGTTTTTTAATTAGGGAAGCACATGGTACGTTATATCTGTCTTTCAGTAGGGTGATGGCCATTCTTACAGGCTAGAAATTCTGTCTGCTTTTTTTAAAGAATCTGAAAATGAACATCTCAAAAAGATTGTATCAATGATATTAAGAATTATTTTTCCTCATTTCTTACTGTGAATGTATCGCTAAGATGAGTCCATTTTAACTTGCTGAAAGATGAAGGTAAAGCCTCCAGATAAACCAGAGGGATTTGATCCATGGCTTATTCAGTGTTTGTATACTTGAAATTTGTGGGAAAGCTGAATGTGGCAAGCATAAAATATGATGTTTTACCAAAGTTAAAATTCAGTATTTCTTAACTTTTCACTTTTACTTTGTCTTTTTCTCTAACTGTGCCAAGAACTTTGAAGAGCTCCATGAAACTGCAAAGCAGCTTTAGCCATCTTTGATTAGGATGGCATACCAGATGGACCATCTATGCTCTAGGGAAAATTAGGCCCCTTCATTAAGGAATGAAATCCCTCATCAGCATAGGTGCTGGTTGAAGTGCTGTGTGTGTAGAATTTGATTGGTTTAGGTTGGTTTCTGGTAGATAGGTGTTCTTGTCACAGAATCTTTTCAACCTTTGGCATGAATTGGCAGCCTTGCTATGGAGAAGTGAATGACTAAATGGACCCAATGCCTGAAACTTGGCTGGTCCAGAATATTGATTTATTATCTTGAGAGAGCATTTCATCCTTTGCTACCCCTGTCCCAAGAATAAGATGGAGGTCTACGATGTGTTAGTACCTGTGCATCTCCAAATGCGTGTTCCTTCAGGCGGTGAAGTTAATAAAGAAAACCTTTAAAAGACAGATATTGTATTTTTGGATTGAAGTAACAGTTTCATGTAGTTAAATTAATTATTTACAGTGAATATTTGGTTCATTGGCCTCAAGGTGAACATGTTTTTTTGTGGACAGTGCAAGGCATTACTTGGTTTTTCTGAGTATTTTTAAACTTCTGCATTTTTTACAGGACTCCCAGGATATGTCCACTAGCTTTTACACAACAAAGTGGTTTTTCCAGTGTTTCCTTGATCGTGTGAGTATGTTTTTCATTTTCTGTTCCTGTTTTTAATTATGCCTTGGAACAAACCCTTTTCACAGTGTTGCCTGACTCTGTCATTGCAGACTCCCTTTACATTAAGCCTCAGGATATGGGATATCTACATACTTGAAGGAGAGAGGATTCTCACTGCGATGTCTTACACAATTCTGAAACTACACAGAAGTAAGAAATGTCTCAAACCTTTTGAATGCTAAACAGAAAATCAGCTGGGTTCTTACTTTGTGTAGCTTGACCTTGTGTGAAAGCTTAGGTTTCTCATTTGCCTTATGCTATTTCTGACAAATATTTTTCTTTCCTTATGCACTAAAAGATAAAAATCTTTGCCTTATCACGTCTGTTTGGCAAATAAATCTTGTCTGTATATCAGGTGCCCACCAAGCTGCTCTGTCTCTTCCTTCCTCAGCAGGTTGGGGCAGAGAGAAAATAAGATGGAAAAATGTCAATAAGATGGTCAAGATAAAGGCATTTCAATAAAGCAAAAACTTTGTGCAGAAGCAAAGGAAAACAAAAGTTTATTCTCTTATTTCCCATCAGCAGGTGAAGTCCAGCACTTCTGGGGAAGCAGGGGTTCAATCAGTGTAGTGGTTGCTCTGGAAGGCAAATGTTGTAGTAACAAATGCCCCCGTTCCTCCTTTCTTTTAGGACTTAGGCTCAGCAATAAAAAGTATGGTACGGAATATCCCTTGGGTCAGCTATCCTGGATATCTTTCCTCCTAGCTTCTTGCCCACCCCCAGCGTAAGGGTGGGTGGAGGTAGAATGACACAGGACACACACTGGAGAGACAGCCTTGATGCTGTAGAGCACTACTCAGCTGTAACCAAAACACTGGGGTGCTATCAACACCTTTTTTAGCTACCAAAACAAAGCACTGTACTATAAAGGCTGCTGTGAGGAAAATTAACTCCTTCTCAGCTAGCCCAGTAGAGTGGCATTGTCAAAGGAAAGTATTTATTACAGTAAGAAAGTTATTTAAATTTGACATGACATGAGCTGTATTGCTGATTCAACAATGGGGAAAAACTGTTGTAGTTCATGGTTTGGAAATGGCCTGTTAGCCCCTACAGAATTTGAATTAATCAAAAAAAGTGCACAAATAATCTAGAACATGCCACCAAATGTCTGAAACTCCATCAGCAAAGGATTGAGCAATGAGAAATCACTAGCGCATGTCTCTTTATACCATTGTTACTGCAGGAATGTAATTAAAATTCAGAATTTGTGTAGTCTGCCTGGGTGGCCTTCTCTTTCATTTCTTGCCTTTGAGATTTTGAATTGAGGAATTGTCTTAAGTATCTATGCCTGGTTCCCCAAAGTGATTTAGCACCAAGTTCCAAAGTTCCAAAAAACTTTTGAGGTTGGATGTAGCTTGGAAATATACTTGAGCATTTCTCAGGATGATACCATCTACCTTGAGTTTGGTACAGTCTTACTGTGGGACTTTGGCTTTCTTAGTGAAGTCATTGAACTCTGTAAATTCAGAGGTCTGTGTGGAGCCTGCAGAATTGATGTCTTAATTTGCGTGCTAGTTTACCCTCCCTGAACTGTGGTGATACTACCTCACTATCTCACTGGGGTGTATTCATTAGTTTGTTCATAAACTGGTTTGAAAAATGGAAAAAGGTTACTTCTTTAATTATTGTACTTCAGATAGCTAAACAGTTAGAGGAAAAATGTTAGCCTTAGCATTTTGGTTTCTCTTCTTTATTTGCAAATAGACATCTATTTTAATTTTTTTGAATTCACTACTCTTTTTATGGGAAGTAAAAAGAGGAAAAAGTGTAGATTTGCTTGCTTAGCAAGTCCTTCCTGATCAAAACACCAAGAGTACCTTGTGGCAATAGAGGAGAGATTAGAGGGATTGCTGGGAAGGTGGCAGAAGGTTTGTTTTCCAGTCTCTTATCTACCCTTAAAAACGTTGTAACTATCCAGTCCAAGTGTCATTGTGGAATACATGCCAAGAGCATTTTTGTCACAGTGGTTTCTTTGTAGAAGTTGTACATTCTGGACCTTTTGATGTCTACCTAGGTGTGTAGTTACAGCCTTGCAAGCCACATAGGTTTGTGTATGAGACACAGCTTTACTAGTGTGCTAAAAGGGAAAGAAAAGTAATCTGATAACTATAAAATATGACTTTCCGAATACGACCTGAATTTGACTGAAGTAGCAAAAAAAGTACCTGAGTTTTCAGAGACCCTGAAGCAATGGTTCTGAAGTGTGAACTGCCATCACATTTCATTGGAAGTTAATTCAGTTGTGAATGAGAATGCTGTAAATACAATTTTTTAAATGTTTTACTGCTTTTCAGTGCTGTTAATAAGGGAGGATGCAGGCTGAAAAATGAAGGCCTGAAGCTGTTGAACGTAAAAAGGCTGAAGGAGGGTGACTTGTCATTAGTTTTATGAAGAAGCTTGCAAAACACTGTCCTAAGTAGAGAATGATAAGTAGAAAGCATTTTCCTGCTGATTTGCAAGTGAATTTTTAATGTATTTTATAGATTTCTGGTGTAGAATTCAGTTATCTGCTTAATAAGGGTTTTTCATTCTACTTTGAAAACAAAAGCATCATATGTCTTAAGTACATTTTCCAGTGTTCACAATCAGGCCATTTTAATGTGTAATATTTTCTTCTTATATAGAGCATCTGATGAAATTGCAAATGGAAGAACTTGTAGAATTTCTGCAGGAGTCTTTAGCCAAGGATTTCTTCTATGAAGATGACTTTGTAATAGACCAGCTCCAAAATTCTATATCAGAATTGAAAAGAGCTAAGCTGGATTTACCAGTAGCTGGTAAGAAACTTGTACATATGCTGATTTAGATATTAAGAGCTATTCACACATTGTCCATTTTTAAAGTGTTAATTTGTGCTGTTAAAAATTGTGCAAATATTTATCTCTTCATCACTGCATAGCTTTTGAGCTTTTTCTCCTAAAATATTTTAGAGTTTGAAATCAAACCCTTCACTTAATGAATTTGCCCTTTTTTTAACGTTTTGTTCACTGGTTGTAAGCTAATGGCAAAGAACTTTACAATACCCCATAATCTGATAATTTTATTAAATTAGACTTATAAAATCTTTAAGACAAAATATTAAATACCAATAATTCAAATTTTTTGAATCACCAGCTTTCTCTGATTATCCAGGCTGTTTTTTAACTTGTTTAGCTATGAAACAAACTTCAGGTCTAATAGTCAAATCTAGATTTTTAGTTCTTTGCAAGTGATAGACATTCTGGGTGTTTAACTGAATTATATTCTTTGTTTCTTCTGAGCTTTTGTGTTTGTATTTTTCTGTTACAGACCAGATATGGTTATTTCATGGGGCTCTACTTACAAAATGTTTATAGGATCTCTTCTTCCTCTATTAAGATTCTATTATGTTTTCTATCCCTATCTCCACAATCTTTAATTGGAATTTTTCTTGTGATTTTTTCAGAGTTCTTTTTCTTTATCCCTGCTAATTGTAAAATGCAAGTATGAGAGAAAGAAGAAAAAAAAAAAACAACACTATGGCAGAAATTACCTTCAACTAACTTTGTTAAGTTGCTGTGATTAGCTTTCAGAAGTTAAGTAGTATCAGAATAAAGGTTGCCTATGTAGCAACCCATTGTTATGATAATTTGTTCCTGAAGCTCTTTCATTAATGAACTTCATTTTTATGTTTCTTTAGACCTTACTCATTGTGTGCAGTACTGTGCTGTATTAGGTCCACACAGATTCTTCTTTCATGCAGTTCAGCAGATGTGCCCTTGAGTAGTACAAACACTTTCTCTACACTTGTTTCCCAATTATCTTGGCTTCTTTTCAGAGTTTCCCATTTCTCTTGCTCCCTGCTCCTGTGTTTTGCCCCCTTTCTGACTTCCTATAATACCTCTCCAGCACACTTTCTCGCACCCTTCATAGGTCTAAGTGTAGATTCTGCTCTTGCCTTTTTATCTGCTCAGTCTTCCTTCTCATCTACAGACTATGTTCTTGAGTCTGCAGCTCTTCCTCATGTTATTGTGTGCACTGCCTCTTCCCCTTTCCAATCACAGCCCAACAGAAAGAGTGAGGCACAAGGAGTCTCCTTGTGGAGACCAACAGCAAAGGGTACTGAATGTATCTCCTTTGGCAATGGAATACAAGTTGTTTGGTTTCATAGTTTGTACACTCAACTGTAACTTCTGATATGACTGACAGGACAGTAATTGTTTTGAGCCATATGGTTCTTTCTTAAGGACAGCTAAAGCAGCATCAATGACAATAAAATGTCTTTTGTTTTCAACGGGAATGAAGGAGCTTTCATATTAAAATAGGAAAAGCAACGCCAAAGTGAAGTCTGCTTTGGTGCTGGATGAGGAATTGAGTTTTTTTCTCTTGAATTTCTAAGTAGCCTGGGAAAGCCTCTCTGTGTGGTGTTACTTCTGCTGGGGGTAAATGGGAACATTACTTAACCTTTCACAAAACCAACATAAAATGCCTTCATCCTAATCCTTGAGAATCTAGCTGATTTGTCTGCTGTTATCTA